>NC_091827.1:115184470-116384470 GCF_038994185.2 Dermacentor albipictus | reverse complement strand
TTCACAGCGACGTCGCGCACGACCTGAAGTGGTCCAGGTGGTGCGTCTGAAACCATTTTACGGACGCTAACAAACTTTCCTTATTTTGTTTTTTTTTCTATGCTAGAGTGCTTACTTATTATTTTCGATTGTTTGCAGCATCGGGTCGATGCTTTTTTTAAGAGGGAGGTATTGACACGTGTACTTGTCTTTATCGGGAGACAAGTTTTTGTCGCCTAACAAATGTTATCGCACAGCGCGGGACGCGCCTGCATGTATCCGAAGTTTCTGGAAAGTTATCGATGCTTCTATCCGCTGTCTGTTGTCGCCGAACGTTGTGTTATCTGATTTCATCGCTTGACACGAATGGTGTAGAAAATTTTAGAAGGCATGCGGGTCCCAACGTTTAATCTGGAACATTCGATGATTGCTGTATACACCAGAACACCGTCAATTCAAAGGGCGCCGCCATATTGATGAGCGCCGGTCGCGCCATCTATCCCAAGCGCCGTGAAGTAGCAGGCCTGGGCTGCCACGCTGGGAGATGCGACCCGGCGCGAAAGCGAAACTTGGGCTTTTTAGCTGGGCGGAAGGCGTGTTTCACGTTTTTTCTAACCTGTCATTTTCGCTGTCTGGATTCATTCAAACTTCAAGACCTCGTGCAAGTCCACAATGGACACACTGAGTGCTGTACAGACTGCAGAAGCGAATACATCGGGTAGGTACGCTAATACGTTTGTACAAACCGCGCGCTATACGCTAGAACACCTGTGAGCTTTTGGGCACGTAACCTGTGAAGGAATTTACAGCACTGTGTTGGTGCCATATATTATTAAAGCACGCAGAACACTGTCATCTGCACTTTCAGTTTGGTCTTGTTTGTAATGGTCTCTACTCGGTTGGCCGCGCTTGGCAACCAACTGGCGAGGTCGTTTGACTGCCTGGTTAGCAGACGCCTGCCCTTCACCACCTGCACACTGAAAACACAATAGATGTTATAGTAAGAAGGGCTGTAGTTCTTTCCGATGCCATCACTTTTGCGAAGATATAAAGTCCTCTCAAAATGAAATAGAAAATACACCAGGCCAATTGTATCGTGCAACCACTTAAGAGTACAACATTCAGAACAAAAGCCTACAGCGCTCGAACAAGCAGCATATGATGCTAAACCTGCACTCATTGGAAAATGAGGTACTACAGTAGTTAAAATGTTCAACTACATGTGCAGTCAAAGCCCGTATAACAGGGCGAGCATGACAGATGCAGGCGTTGTACAGTTGCACAAACCATGACAGGGCACGTAAAATTACCATCCCTACTTAAAGCTGCATCATCAGGACCCCTTTGGTACAAGAGAACAACCGCACCTGCATTCCAAGAAATTAGCCCCACCAACTGCAGCTACCTGGTACCAGACCTGTTTCGCTTGTGCGAGGCCATCGGATTGTTGGCGCTCCCTTAGAAAATAAAACAGTAAAAAAAAACTAGTGAGAACGATCAAAATTTTGTTACAAAATACAAGAACAATAAAGCACCTTATTTTCCTCGCCTTATGAACGGAAATATTTTGCGCTTTGCCCCGCATAACAGCCCGCACGCAGTTTAGAGCTCAGGAGGCTCAAATGAATTCGTTACGAATGACACCTGCAACACCAGCTCGTAAAGGTAGGTGCGCTGCAAGAACACCTTCGGCGACGAGTAGTCGTCGTTTACATTTTTGTGGACGCATGCTACGTGACGAGCAGACTTCGGTTTACTTTCATTAGCAATAACGCTCACCAGCAAGGCCTACAACTTGTCGTTCACGCTTAATGGTCATTCCGTGCACCAGCAAGTATCGCTAACCGCAAGCTCAACTGTTCCGCTTAACCGTCGGGAGCTCTGCCTGAATGAAAACACGAAAAGGCTTGCCTTTTTGTTATAGCCAAGGCGAAGCACCGGCGCGGGATTCTGCTCTGTAGGCTTGTTGCCCAGAAAGTGCTCGGAGCAAACCTGCGTATTACGTTTGTAGGGCGCAAAGTTGAACGTGGCACCAAAATATACACAGATCGAATACTCACTCGTGCATTTTCACTGGGTTGGTAGTTCTTCCTATTCACTGCAGCTATACACCGGTGGCGCAGCTTGGCATTCTTCGTTGCGGATGGAAATCGGCGCAGGCTGAAAACACCGCACCGGCACGATTCCCTACGTGTGTTGTGCTCTTCGCAAACAGCGCTAAGCAACCTGCTCCTTTTCCGCTGGTTGTTTTGTCGTCCAAACACGACGCAATGATGCCCAGATGACTTCTTCTACTTTGGATCCGTGTGAACGGGCACATTTCCGCACTTTGGAGCCCTAGAGCTGGCGCTTGCCATGTCTACTGGTCGCCGGCGAACACACTTTGGCAGCCCAGTACAAAATAGCGCCGGTCGACCGGGCAACCCGGGTGCGAGAGTATGCGTTCGGTTAGTCTGGGTGCGAGACTAGCGTGTTCTGGTCTATAAAAGCCGACGCGCTTGACCCGCTGATCAGATTTTCGCCGTTCGCCGACTGTGTTCGCCGCTATCGTTGTGCTATAAGTGTAGCCTGTTTTGTGAGCACAGGTTCGCCCAATAAAATTTAGTTTTGTCGTTCACAGTGTTGCTACTGTGTCCTTCAACGTCACCACCACGTGACAATATGAAGTTGTCATGAAATACTTAGGGGAAAGATGCATTGACATTTCCAAAGCCGCGCTTTCTATTTTCACTTCCGAAACTTTGTGGGTGTAATGTTGTAAACATTTGACGCCAAAGCTGCACTAATCTTTCTAAAGTCGTAAATTGGACCACACAAAGAGAGAAGCCAAATCCACACCCTACCAGACAAGTTGGCAAAGCACGCAGCAAGGTCTGATGAGATGAAGCTTTGTGTTGGTTCATGGGTCTTAGGTCTAAGGATTCTCTTATCCGTTATTGTCTGATTGTGGAACATGTTTATTTGCCTTCTTTGACGCATTATATAGTGGGAGTTTTTCCAAGACACATAGATTTATTGGAGACCCGTACCTATATTTAAATACCTTGTTGCAAGGTTTGGTGTAGATGGGCAGTGAACTTCGTTCCCAGTGACACTTTTTTGCCTTTTAACAAGCTGTATCTTTGCATTGTTGTATTCCATTGCATCTTCACATTTATAAAGTACGAGGGCGATTCCAATGATAATGAGCCAACTCACCCCGAGCAATAATGGTTTTGTTCACAACCTGCGAAGCATGTGCGTAGCACACATGCATCTGTCATTTACAACATGGCACACAAGTGTGAATATAAATGTTCTTTGATGATCTCATACACTGGGTTCAGCGTGGTTGCGTGACATAGTGGACGCTCCAAAAGTTTGACAGCTGAATGTGTTTCCCAAAAAGAAATTAGTCGTGGTATGGCTGCCGTGTACGTTGATCATTGCACTTCACTGGCCACTGTAAAGCGTTGGAGCAAACGGTTCAAAGAAGGGCGTGAAAATTGCAAAACCAATCTAGGATTAGGCCCACCTAACGCACCGCGCAACCAGCTCCCATACAATTGTGAAGCTGGATGAGCTGATTAGACAAAAAAATAGGATAAGTATCGATGAACTTGAGGAGCGTGTGAACATCAGTCACGGTTCAGTTCACACCATAATTATTGAGCATCTCAATTATCGGATCTTGTTTGCGCAGTGGATGCCAAAGATTTTGAACCACTGCCAGAAGATGAAGAGGTTCGGCACTGCCTTGTCTCATCTGATGCACAATGAGGGTGACAACTTCTTGTCTACAATTGTGACCGGAGACGAATCATGGTTGCCACTACTATGAACCTGAAACGAGAACGCAAAGCTTACAGTGGAAACTTTCGAATTCACCAGCCACAAAGAAAGCGAACGCCGTGATATTCGCCATAAAAGTGCTCACTTTTTTTCGATCGTCAGGGGTCATTACTGATTGAGTTTGCCAAACCTAGAGGGTCTATCAACGGTTTCCGATATTGTGGATCGCCGGATCGGCTGCGTGTCGCAATCAAGAACAAACGACATCGACAATTGTTGAAAGGGGTCATCTTGCTCCACGACAATGCCAGTTCGCACGTCAGTGATGTGGTTCACACAAAACTGGCAAACTCCAAGTGGGAAACACTGCAAGATCCACCGTACAGACTAGACCAGCCACCTTGAGGCTTCCAGATTTTGGAGCATGAAACCACAGTTGTGTGGGACGACGACGTGATAGAGTCAGTTACAGAATTTTTGACGCAGCAACCCAAGAATTTTATGAGACGGAAATCACGCGACTCATTAGTCAGTGAGACAAATGTCTAAGTCCTCCTGGAGACTACGTTTAAATGAAGTACCCCTTTGTCATGCATCCGCTTTGGCTCATTGTCTTTTGAGTGGCCTCGTGTTTTTTGCAGAACTCCTTGTTTTTACATGTGCTCTCTGTTGCAACTATAATTTCGGTACCATTACTCCTAATACACGACCGGTGACAGCTGCTCCTGCGCAATACATAGGGACAAAGGACAGCGTCAGTTACATTCTTCCCTGGCCAGTGGATATGCACAAAAATGTCAACAAGGCTCTTGAATCACAAAGTTTTATTAATATATTTGTCCTCAACTTGTTCGTTTCACAGCCTTTACATTTTTCATATCAGCGGCATGCATGGCTTTTATGATATAGAACTGTTATAGTTCTAGAGTTCGTGCGATATTTCCTTTGCTTATTGAGTAGACGGAAAGCATGGCAGTATTGATATAAGTTGATTCGGGCAGAATTTTCGCGGCATACGAGTGTACGTTCTTATGAAAAAATACATATTTTACTGGTCTTGACAGTGCGTAGCGTTCAAGAATACGTTTGCACCATCTTTGGAAATGGCAGTGCAGTTATACATTTGTTTCATCCTCCTACAAATTCTATGAGGAGGCCAAACTGAAACGTGAGACTACCTTTAGACTACCGAGGGAGCAATTCAAGACCATCGTAAGACCTCGAGGGTGGTTGGACGTGAAGCAGTCGGATTTCATACAACTTGCAAGTGGCCTGCCCATGATGGCGGCCCTGGCGCCGGAGCAAGTACGGTATGACATGGTGTGCCCCAATGTCATGCGGAACATTCTAGTTATTTCCACACCACATGAGGCGCATGCGAGTGCCTACGTCAGGATGCAGAGGATCCACACGGAGGAAGGCCCTTTCGACGTAGCTGCATACGTGGCGGCATCGGATGACACCTGTAAAGGGATGGTACGAGGGGTGGATCCCAAAATCAGCGACGCCCATCTAGAGGCGCTCATAGTCATCCACAGAAACCCCGAGGCTTTGGAAGTACGAAGAATTAAGAAGACCCCCACGATTGCGGTGCTCTTTGAAGGTCAAATGGCGACGAATAACGTCGTCTGCGCGATGGTCCTATTATATTAGTTGACGTCTGCTACACTTGTGAGAGCTCGGTCATAGAGCGGACGTTTGCTGTAATGGCGAAAACAAAAGGAAATGCCGCGTTTGTGGCATGGTTTCACCACCGGAAGACCATCAGTGCAACACAAACTGTGCTATTTGTGGACGCACGCACCCGACAGCAGACCGCGGGTGCAGTCACGCTTCCAGCGGCCGTACATCGTGCGTCGGAGGCCGCGGCACTGGTGGCGCCCCCTGAACTCGCAGGAGGCAACAGCATCACGTGATGTCAGCATGGCAGGCGACGGAGGCTCCGCGGTGCCAAAGGGCCTTTACGTGGAGCCGGTGAAGTGCGCCCCTTCCTGGGACTTGTCGGCAACGAGAGGGCGCTCTGGATGCAGGAAGCGCTCCGCCACCAGCGCGCGCTCCCGATCTAGGGGGTGCCGTGTCAGCACGGAGCGCTCGTGCTCCAGAGTTCGCATTCAGGAAGGGCCTACCTAGGCGGACAAGGTCATGGCAAAGACGACTGGAAAGTAGATAGCGCATAGTACACTGCCATAGCAGACGGAGGATCCGCGTATTACGGCTTGAGAAGCAGGAGAACGCGCGGCTTAAGGAGGAAACGCATAAGTTGACGGCAGACCCGCGCTTTCTTACGAGGACAGGCACCTCCGTCTCGAGCGCTGACGCTGACTGGCTGAAACACTGACGCTGACTTGACTAACTTGCAGGAACGTCTAGGAAGCGACCACCACATTGTAGCGTTATCGATCAGGATCAAATCGGCCTCACTTACCGCCTTAGACAAAGGTAACCCTTTGGCGTGTAAATCTGCTACACAACAATAATCGTCATCTGCCTTGCTTGCGTTTGCTTTCTTGAAAATGCCGTGCCTGCTACATTCCTCTCGGGACTGCTATGGCATGCTGATAACGCGCATGCCGTACGGTACTGGGAAGTACCGGGCTCGCAGCGTTAAAGAAAGGAAATGCGGACAAGAGAGATGACGTGTATTGTTGCGCAGCAAAATACAACCCAAAGGATGTAATCTTGTTTTAGATTGTAGGATATACAAGCAGGTTAATTGGGTACCCTCCCGAAGTATACGGGGCAAGGATGGGTCGGAGTATGGTCCACAGAAAGCTGCTCGCGCAGGTCAATAGAGATGTTGAAAGGGCCACCAAGGAAATATCCACAGACTTCGAGATACCTATGATTGACGCGCGCATGGCGCATCTCCATGAGGCCAAGAGGTTTGTGTTGGAGAGGTAGAAAGCGCGAAGGCTAAACCGCAGGGCTTAGAAGGAAATCGCGGAGCTTAGTCGCAGCATAGAACACTGCATGGAGCTCAACAGACAACAGTAGAGTGAAGCCTCCTCGGCAGCAGAAGGGTGAATGCGCACGGAGGAAAATGAAACCTTCTTAAGCACCTGCTCGATGATAAACAGACCAAGGGTAATCAGAGGCTGTCCATAGATAAACTATTGTACAAGCAAGAATAGAGTGGGGACGTTCCGGTAAGTCCCTTCTCCGACATCTATTGCGGAAGTATCTTCCGTTAGTTAAGGATGAAATACCGGAATGCCCTCAATATGAGGGGGAGGATGCCCCCAAACTCGATGGTTCGTTATCCGAGGCGAAGGTCAGGGAAATCCTCCACAATCTAAATGGCAAGTCGGGCCCTGGGCCAGATGGCATACCCAACCGGCTCATGAGGAACATGGACGACCGGTTCATTACCGCAAGTGCGAAGGAGATGAACAAGGTATGGCGGGAGGGTAATGCTCCGGACTCGTGGAAGCTGGGGACGGTGATACCGATACCTAAGCCTGGAAAGCCCACAACCTTGGACAGCCTCCGGCCCATTTCGCTGACGTCGTGTTTAGGTAAATTTTCCGAGCACTTGATACATAACAGGCTCTCGAAACATAGAGCGCGCGGGGTTTTTCCCTTACAATAATGTAAGATTTAGACCATCACTTTCCAAGCAGGACATCATACTAGTGCTTAAGAGTCAGGTTATTAACCACAGGACCACGGACGTCAGGGGTATTCTAGCATTGGACTTCTTCAAAGCATTTGACACCGTGTCGCACGACTTCATTTTAAACGAGATTTCGGCGTTGAACTTGGGAGGTAAATTTTTCCCGTTCATGGAGACCTGCCTCACGAGCAGGACAGCGGCCGAAAAAGTGGGGCTGACCAAATCAGAACCATTCGCGCTAGGAAACAGAGGCACACACAGGGGCGGTGATCTCCCCCTTCTGTTTAACGTTGCAATGCACAGGCTCTCGAAGCGGCTGGCAGCCATACGAAATGTGGGGCACGCGCTTTACGCCTACGACATTGCGATCTGGCACCCGGGAGGCTCGGAGGCGGCCGTGGAACAGGCGCTCCAGGAGGACTTGGACGCGACCGAGTCATTCCTGCGGGGCACAGCTCTCCGACTGCCCCCGGCCAAGTCAGAGCTCACGTTGTGCAGACATGCAACGCAGGTGGTTCGGGGACTCCTGCCACTCGAGCAGATCCCCATGCATGTACAGACGAGCGACGGCAAGAAGGTCCCCAGGGTTAATTCTATCAGAGTTCTAGGACTTGCTCGAAGCCAGGGGCTGTAATGTCCGAAACCATAGCGCATCTGACCTCCAATACTAAGAATATCCTCAGATTAATCATGAGCGTCTCCAATAAGAATGGAAGCTAAGCGAGGACAAGATTCTTAGGGTGTATGACGCTTTTCTTATGAGCCACATTAACTATGCATTCTCGGCCCTGCAATGGACTAAGACTGAAGGGCACAAGCTTGGTGCGCTGGTTGCGAAAAAGCGTCAAAAAATTGGAGGACGCTTAAGCTTCGCCTTCAAGAGTGGAACGCGACAGCGTTCCCGTCGACCCGCCAAGGGGTGTCAGACAGTGGGCTATGGCGCAGCGACTACGCGCCCCGCATCGGACGCGGTGAGCGTCGAGCAGCGCCGCATTCGGCGCGGAAACGAAATGTGCGCCTGAGCAAGCGACGCACGCCTGAGCATTAGAAACAGCTCGTTTCTAAGGCAACACCGCATTCACTAGAGACGCTTTTGTACCGCTTTGAAGCATCGAACTCGTGGCTGAGTGGTAGAGTCTCCGTCTCACACTCCTGAGACCCTGGTTCGATTCCCACCCAGCCCATGTTGCAAGTTGTTTTTTATTCATGAAGTGCCTGCTTGGATTTATCGCTCACGGCCAACGCCGACGACGCCGACACCGACGCCGACGACACCGGCTTTTCTGCGACACGAGCTCCTTAACGCTATCGCGTTAAAATGTACTGGGTATTCCGGCCACAGCGAGCACGGACAGGCTAATGCAGCTCGGCGTTCAAAACATCACCTTCGAACTAATAGAGACGCCACGGTCGGTGCAGATCCGGAGGCTCCAGGGCTCCAACACGGGTAGGTGCCTCTTGGAGGCGGCGGGCGTGCGGCCTCAATGCAGTCCGAGTGAGACGGTTCAGCTGGACTAGAACATGAGATGCACCTACATCGTCGGTCCCTTTCCCAGAAACGTTCACCCACAGCACAACGCGGGCAGGCGAGCGGCTTTGCCAAGGCAATCTTAAAGAAAACACTCGGCATATTCGCGGACGCAGCTCAATATGGGCGCTCCGGTAAATGCGCTGTAATGGTGGTCAGCGAGAAGGTTGATCTGCTATCTGCGGCCTCGGTAGGTGCGGTCACAGCCGACGTAGCTGAGCAGGTGATGGTTGCGCTGGTGATGCAGAATTCTCAAAGCCCGTATATCTACACTGACTCCCACATGGCCGTCAGGGCTTTTGTCTCACAAATGGTTGCGAGACAGGCGACAGGAATTCTGGTAAGTAAGTCCAAAACCAATTCTGACCTTGTGCATTACATTTCGTGGTTCCCCGCAAACATCGGCGACGACGTGCTGCGGGCCGCCCAAACACCAGAGCGATTTCTCACTACCGTGGGCGAGAACTCACGCTACGCGACAGCGATGGGGCTTCATTTGATCCGGAGGAGATCGGCCACAGCGACCCATTAGTAACCTTCCTTGAGATCGTCTCCCCCTACGAAAAGGCACGCAGGCGTTTACCGCCTCCACACCCACAACTATGTGGTCACGCTTACGATGTTTCAGACAAGGTCATATCCCTCGCGAGGTTTCTTAAGCAGGATTAACACAGAAACTGATCCACAGTGCCAGGATTGCGGGCAGGAGTTTAGCACCCTAGCTCCTATGCCCTGGCAGTGTCATCCAGTACGGGATACGACATTCACCGGGCGAGGCCATCTCATGTACCGAACTCAACATCCAATCCACAGCCGTCGAGAGGGCCCGTGAAAGAGCGGAGAGGCTTGGCATCCCGATTCCGACATAGGAGCAGCCAGTGGCGAGCCGGGGATCCCAACGGATTTCTGCAGGCTTGTCCGTCAGGACCTCAATAAAATCGTCTGTCTGTCTGTCTGTCTGTCTGTCTGTCTGTCTGTCTGTCTGTCTGTCTGTCTGTCTGTCTGTCTGTCTGTCTGTCTGTCTTCAAGAGATGAAAAGCAGTAGTTGTGTTTTATGCATTCTGACACTGTCCTTGAGAGACTGAAACGTTGCTGGCCCACTTGCTGCCCAAATTACATTCGTTTAAATTGAAACACTCCTCTATGGCACAGGAATACAGTCTTCGGTACATCTTTGGGAGAAACTGGCACTTGAAAGAAGCCCTGAGCAAGGTCGAGCCCCCTGAACTACCTCGCGCAGCCAAGCTGAGCCAGTACCCTGTCTGTGCGGGGCATAGGATATACTGGCACAGTTGTGATTTCATTTCAGGGTCTGTAGTCGAACGCAAGGTGATATGGTCCAGTTTTCTGGTTTATTATTACAGGGCCACTGGCCCAGGAGCTGGAACAGGTCTCAATTAGGTCTTGGTCCAGCACATATTAGATACACCCATCAAAAAGTTCTCTCCTTTGGCTGTTAACCGGCCGCAGCTAGCATCTAATTGCTGGGTGGCTGCCTGTTATCTATATTGTGAACCACCAGGGACATGCAACCTGGCAGAGTGGTAAAAACATGGTTATGGTCTGCAAAGATGCTATTAAGTTTCTGTTTCTGCTGCTCCGAAATCCCAAAGGTTTTCCAGACTACACTCGCCACTCTCAGTGGTATTGTGGCATACATCCTGCACATCTGAAAAAAGTGCCTGCAGAGAGCTGGCCATATTTTAATCATGCTCTTGACATTGCTTATCGCATTTCAACGCTGTCTTACAGACTGACAGTGGTCGGTGTCCAGCATCTACCGCACATGGCCGCTTCGGTACCTTTTTAAGTTTAACGAGCCCATATGTGCCACTGCCCAGGGACCATCCGCCAAGGCCATATGTGTAGAGAAAAAGCTGCCACCTCAATAAAATCTTGGTCAGCGAAAACATCGTGACACAGTTCTGGAAAAAGAAGCAAACGCTGCTTCCTGGATCCGCCTTGCAAACGAATACGACAGCGAACTGATTGTTCAGTTTGTGAGCAGGCCTGATCAAGGCTCATGCTTCGTGCTTCTTCCATCAAGGTGGCTCCCACGCCGTTGGTCACTGCGATGGCACGGCTACCTATTAGCCTCACGCTTGCCCCATTGTCCATCAGTGCATAACCGACACTGTTGCCAATCAACAGTGCAAGCAGTGGTTCTTTATTTCCGGCTATTGCGAGCACTTGCAGGGACGTCGCGTAGCCGTCAACCAGAGAAGCGGCTGTGCTCGTCCATTTCCCGGACAATCTGCTTGTAGGTGTCTCAGAGAATTACAGCGAAAACAGCGGGGTTGGCTGCGTGGTCTAGCAGTAGCGCATTCCTATGCAATGTGGCCAAAGCCACCACACCACCGACACGTTATACTGCGGTTTGGCGACTCGAATCGCAATATACCTTGCGTCGCTAGACACCCGACGTTACGAGGCGCTCTCCCGGGTTGGTGCGGCGCTGAAGTGTAGTTGCCCTCTGTGTCCGGGGCACGAGCGAACGGCACAGGTGAGGGGTTGTACTCCAGGGCTCCAGCGTGAAGCGTCGTTGACTGCGGACACTCAGCAGCCGAACCTGCCGCAGGCTGCAGCTTCCACTCTCGTTGCTGGATGGCGAAGGTCTGGTTTGGCGTTTCAGTGGTATGCGGAGATGAATAGGCGAAAGCCAAATCAGCTTCTGCTTGTGCAATACGCGGTGGTGGCGATGGCGTGTAGCGCAGACGATGCCAAACGCGTTCCGTGATATGGCCGGCCGCCTTCGCTATTTCTTGCAGGTTTCCGAAGCACAAGCTGGCTGTTAGGTCTTAAAAGGCCGGACGCATTTGTCTATGCACGGGTTCCACCTTTTCGCCATCTGAAACGGGCTCCACTATACGGTCATATTATTCAGCAATGACGTGTATGAACTACTTGAGGTTTTCTGCCTGATGCTGAGTGTGCTGATCTGGCTCTGCTTTTAGTTTACACTTGTAGTCAATGGCGGCAAACTCCGCCATAAATTAGGACGCGAAGGAATGCCAGTCGGGGTTCGCACTTGAGAAGCGCCACCATTGTTTGGCTTGCCCCTCCCACGCTGCTGGAAGTAACTGTAAGCGGTGGTCCGGGGGGATCCCCGTAATATCGCTGTACTCTGGGCACTTCTGCATAAAGCCTTGAGGCAAGAGTCGGTCCTGGTAGCCATGTAATTTTCGGAAGTTGGAGAGGCGCACATTTGATATTGAGCGCTGGCCCGGCGCGGGTTGTCTCGTCGGGCCAAGCCATGTCGGTTATCTCGTCAGGCCCAACCATGTCGTTGAGCGGCGTGGTGCGGACCGCTTGAGCTATATCAGCCATGAGTCTCTTCCTTTCCATTGTGGTCCCGGAGGTCGAAGCTAACAGTCCTTGGACGATCGAATAGGCAGGAAAGGCTGCATCACTGGCTGGGTGGCACTAGATGATTCTCGGTCGTCCACAGTAGGTCCGTTTCGACGAACACCCACTTTTGAAGTACTTTCTTTATTTCGGCAAATCCTCTACGCACGCACGCACACACAGTCTGGGTTGTCCCGCCGCATCGCACGCGGCTTGCTCCGCCGATAACTTCACTCACTCTGTCCGTTGTCGCGCACTCCCTGCATGCCAACAGCGCACACGCGCTTCCATGTTCTCCCTCTTGGCCATACAGCGTTGCCTACCCTCCCGTGCCTGCGACTATACGCCACCTGGCGTCGTCTTAATAACCTCACTAGTTAAAATTAAATTATGGTGTTTTACGGGCCAAAACCACTTTCTGATTAGTGGGGGACTGCGGAAATTTCGACTACGTGGGGTTCTTTAGAGCGCACATAAATCTAAGCACATGGGCGTTTTCGCTTTTCGCCCCCATCGAAATGCGGCCGCCGTGGCCGGGATTCGATCCTGTGACCTCGTGCCCAGCAGCCGAACACCATAGCCACTGAGCAACCACGGCGGGCAACCTCACAAATGTTTCAACTATTACAATTACATGAAAAGTGTCAATGATAAAATTATAGAGCAACATGAAAGACTTTGGATAGCGGGCTCAAACACCGGCGACGGCGGTCGAATGTCGATGGGGGCAAAATGCAATAACGCCGGCGCGAAAGCAGCCCATTTACCATTTAGACAATCTTAACCGTATAAAACCCAGAATAAACTATAAACAGAGGAATGTGTGCAAAGGCTAAGTTTGCATCAGAGCATGATAGCATATACGCTAGACAGCACCGCCCTACAGTGATGTGCACACCTAGTAACACCAGACTGTAGTGTGGCGCACAAACAAAAGCACTCTGATGTGAGTACCAGAATGCACCACGCCACTCCGGTGTGAACACTTGAACACACCATGCCACTTTGATGTGCATACCAGGTAACACCAAGCCGTGCTGGTGTTTAAACTTGAAAACACCAGAACACATCAAACCTGTCTCGTGTATTTTTCAATTCTTGCTCTAGAAGATAAAAGTACAGGCAGCACTTGAAACATGCCCAAACGGCTTGGTGTATTTTTGAGGTATCGCTCTAGAAGACAGAAGTACATGCAGTACTTCCAACATGCTTAGACACGCGCAGAGCTTCGTTACCTTCATCCAGATAATTGACACGAACTTGCATACACGCTCAAAAAGCTTTCCGCTTTAGATGCAGGGGCAGTGTCGCCGAAATTCTTCCTCACAGCGTAACAACGTTTTAGTTCTCCCTGTAATCAACCGCAATGTGTCCTGGTCAAGGTGGGCGCCTCTATTTTTGCTACTTAAGCAGTCCTTTGGTGCTGTGCTTGATTTCTCCAAAATGAAACACAACTTTCAATTCCTATCTATTGCAGAGTGTTAAGGAGGGCACTTATGGAAAAAAGCAAGTAGGCGTTTTGTTTTACAGCTAGGCATATGCAATCGCTACGTGCCAACTGGTGGTCTAGGTGAGCGTGGCACAGCTGTCGTGTTTGCACGCACAGTATAAATGGCTCACATTCGGCCCTGACACAAGGCCACGCACTATTACAAATATTCGTTTACACAATGAAACCCCCTGGCATATATATACGTCTGTCCGCAACGTACCCATCCCACTACAGTAACAGTCATCGTAAATGCGAGCATAGACAAATTTAGATATCCTTCTGTTCATCTGTTACCGTTATTTTATTTTCTTGAGTAAATCAATAAAATTCTCTCTCTCTCTAGAAAAGGTCGTGCCTCCGTCAGTGCAAGGGTAACCTTTCATATATAATAATAAAGACTTAGTGCTTAAATTTTCTTTTACGTGTATTGCAGTCTAGGCAATGCCAGAAAAGTGCAGAGGTTGACCACAGCATTGCGGATAGCGGCTTCATATGACCGCATTGATTATCACGTGTGACATCAATTTCACTTAGTGTGAAAGTTTCAGCCATCAAAGAAGAGAAGGGAAAATGTACATTACAGATTTGTTAGTCACAATGGCCCTACACAAAGAACAACGTAAAATCTATTCAATCCAGTGAAACTTTAAAAAATAAATTTTGGGGTTTTACGTGCCAAAACCACTTTCTGATTATAAGGCACGTCGTAGTGTGGGACTCCAGAAATGGCGACCACCTGGGGTTCTTTAACGTGCACCTAAATCTAAGTACACGGGTGTTTTCGCATTTCGCCCCCATCGAAATGCGGCCGCCGTGGCCGGGATTCGATCCCGCGACCTCGTGCTCAGTGCCTAACACCATAGCCACTGAGCAACCACGGCGGGTGGTGAAACTTGGTGGCATACATTCTTGAAGAACTCAACTGATCTCCTGTACTCCGGTATTCCGTCAATTGTGAAATGTTTGCACACAGTAATGAAAGCCTTGGCGAGCTACGCAAAGGGGGAAGGCAGCTGGGAAGGACCAGGTAGCAGCAGATTTGTTGAAGAATGGTGGGCAGATTCTTCTAGAAAAACTCGTTTCCCTCCATACACAATGCTTCACGACTTCGAGCGTACCGGAATCTTGGAAGAAGGCTAACATATTCCTAATTCATAAGAAAGCAGACGCCAAAAGCTTGAAAAATTACAGACCGATCAGCTTACTGTCCGTTGCCTACAAAGTATTCACTAAGGTTATCGCAAATAGAATCAGGAACACCTTAGATTTCTGTCAACAAAAGGATTAGGCTGGATTCCGTAAAGGCTACTCAACAATAGACCATAATCGCACAATCAATCAGGTGATAGAGAAATGTGCGGAATATAACCAACCCTTATGTATAGCTTTCATTGATTACGAGAAAGCGTTTGATTCAGTCGAAACCTCAGAATTCATGGAGGCATTACGGAGTCAGGGTGTAGACGAGCCGTATGAAAAAATACTGAAAGATATCTATAGCGGCTTCACAGCCACGGCAGTCCTCCATAAAGAAACCAACAAAATCTCAGTAAATGAAGGCGTCAAGCAGGGAGATACGATCTCTCCAGTGCTATTCACAGCGTGTTTACAGGAGGTAATAAGAGGCCTGGATTGGGAAGAATTGGGGATAAGAGTTAATGGAGAATACCTTAGTATCTTGCGATTCACTGATGATATTGCCTTGCTTAGTAACTCAGGGGAGCAATTGCAATGCATGCTCACTGACCTGGAGAGCCAAAGCAGAAGGGTGGGTCTTAAGATTAATCTGCAGAAAACTAATGTAATGTTTAACGGACTCGGAAGAGAACAGCAGTTTACGATAGGTAGCGAGAGGCTGGAAGCGGTAAAGCAATACATCTACTTAGTACAGATAGTGACCGCGGATCCGGATCATGAGACTGAAATAACCAGAAGAATAAGAATGGGCTGGGGTGCACTTGGCAGGCATTCTCAGATCACGAACAGCAGGTTGCCATTATCCCTTAAGAGAAAAGTGTCAAACAGCTGCGTCTTACCAGTACTCACGTACGGGGCAGAAACTTGGAGGCTTAAGAAAAGGGTTCTACTTAAATTGAGGATGACGCAACGAGCTATGGAAAGAAGAATGATAGGCGTAACGTTAAGGGATAAGAAAAGAGCAGATTGGATAAGGGGAACAAATGCGGGTTAATGACATTCTAGTTGAAATCAAGAAAAAGAAATGGGCATGGGCAGGACATGTAATGGGAAGGGAAGATAACCGATGGTCATTAAGGCTTACAAACTGGATTGCAAGGGAAGGTAAGCATAGCAGGGGACGGCAGAAAGTGAGGGGGGCAGATGAGATTAAGAAGTTTGCAGGGACAGCATGGCCGCAATTAGTACACGACCGGGGTAGGTGGGGAAGTATGGGAGAGGCCTTTGCCCTGCAGTGGGCATACCCAGGCTGATGATGATGATGACCATGACCATGATCATGATGCACACAGGCAAATTCCAGTATTCCACTTCCTATAGTGCGTCATGGTACTTGGCATGTTCACTCAGCGACCCTCAGCAGTTTCAAAGAATGCATCAAGTTTAATGTGAGCTGTAAAAGATTGACTACATGATGACGTTTGCATATGGGGCTAAAATTTCTTCAAAAGTCTTGAATAAGAATATATAATCAAGAACCCACAGCATGATTATCTACCGCTAGCCCGATGTGTGTGAATGAAAGAAAATGATGAATAGCCGGGCAAGGGAACAAGAGTTTAGGATCGCCAGTCAGCCTCCAGGGGCTATGAAGGAGTACGTTTACCTAGGTCAACTAATCACAGGGAACCCTCATCATCACGAGGAAATTCATAGCAGAATAAAAATGGGTTGGATTGCATACAGCAGACACTGTCAGATCCTGGCCGGAAGCTTACCATTATCATTGAAGAGGAAGGTATACAGTAGTGCGCTTTGCCGGTGCTTACATATGGGGCAGAGACTTGGAGAATGACAAAGCTTCAGACCAGGTTAAGCACCGCGCCAAGAGCGATGGAGTGAAGAATGCTAGGCATAAAGGTAAGAGACAGAAAGAGAGTAGTTTGGATCAGATAGCAAACGGGTTTAACCTATATTCTAATGGACATTATTAGGAATAAAATGGAGCTGGGCAGGTCTGTAATGAGCAGGCTTGATAACAGTTGGACCATTAAGGTTACAGAATGGGTACCAAGAGAAGGGAAGCGCTGTCGAGGGTGGCAGAAGACTAGTTGAGGCGATGAAATTAGGAAATTTGCAGGCGCTGGTTGCAATCGGTTGGCGCAGGACAGGGGTAATCGAAGATCGCAGGTGAGAGGCCTTCGTCCTGCAGTCGGCATGAAATACGCTTATTAGGATGATGAAATGAAACTGTCTCAATAGGCGGAGCACAAAAAGGTGTCCATTAGATTTTGGCTCTGTGTCACGATCTATGGTCATTGATATTCATAGTTCGGGATATATTGCCCAAAGCAAAATAGTATGCAGGTGCCGTATCAGGTGCAGCGTTTTATAAAAAAAGGCAAAAGTTTCAAACTGTTTTACTATCTTGGGTGCATTGGCGCATGTTCCACATTTTTGATGCTGCCTGAAGCTCAGAATGACCAGGAGCAAACGCCTCTGGATTTGAGTGTGTTTGTTGAGTAGTAGCGACTTATTTAAATTCACCTTGCACCGCTTCTCCACGTTGCACTTAACACTTTTTTTACCTAAATATATTGCCTAAAATAAAGTACACTTTCGGGGTTTCACATGCGAAATCCAAATGAGTATGACGCACGCTGTATTGTGGAGCTGCAGAACAAGTTTGACCACCTGCGGTTGTTTAACTTGCACCCAATGTACGGTGCACGAGCGTTTTTCCAATCCGCCCCCATCCTAATGGGACGGCAACTGTCCTAATCGAACCCTTCACTTCAAGCTCAGCACTTTAATGCCATAACCACTGGGCTACCACGGCGGCTAAAAAGTACATTGCTACCTTGTAGCAAGATGTTCAGGTTAGCTTCGTATCCCACTTTTTCTGCGTTACACTAGACAGATTTTGGAGGCAGTATTACTGAAGCCCATGAGACAACATGTAAAAAAAGTGGTAACTTTGCGCTGCGCTGTACATATAGCTGCACATACCGCTTTTATATTTCCTTTCTACGAAACATAACCTGCCCCCATTAGCACTGAGTCTTCTGTCTGATTCAGCATTACCATAAAGTGAACTAGCATTTGGAGGTGTTTGTGAATGTAAAAGACCACATAGCCACCTGTTTTTTTAATAGTCATAATTAGCCTCTCAAGAATCTTATTTAGCTTTTCTAAAGAAGTCTGCAGTTCGTGAAACAGGCCCAAAGAAATACTTGCCTTACTTGACGTGCAAAAAAGCTTCAAATACCGGTTTCCTAACGTTTCGTGGCCGAATGAGCTTTCATAAACGGAAAAAAACTTGTTTATTCCTCTCTGATTCTCTAACTGACTGCATAAAGCTTATATGAAAAGGTATATGTAAGCTTGGTAGGCTTAGCGGTGGTGACCAACCTGTGTGTGTGTGTGTGTGTGTGTGTGTGTGTGTGTGTGTGTGTGTGTGTGTGTGTGTGTGTGTGTGTGTGTGTTTGTGTGTGTGTGTGTGTGTGTGTTTGTGTGTGTGTCATCTAGGCGGCCCCGAGCCTGGGGCCGCCTAGATGGCCACTGGGAGCTGCTGCTCCCGTGCGGCTTCCTTGGCTCGCTGGACGGCCCAAAGTTGGTCTTGGAGTTCTGAGCTGAGCAGCACGGCCGACCACCGCGCCCGTAGATTTTCTGGGGAGACTGCCATTTTATTTTGGTATATTTCACATCCCCACAACATGTGTTGAAGGGTGGCTCTAATAGACTTACATAGCTTGCACATATCGCTCTCGTATATATCGGGGTCGAAAGTTTTTAGTTGCACGGGACTCGTATAAGTTTCTGTTTGTAGTCGCCTCCAAGTAACGGACTCAGCTCTGTTCAGTTTAGTGTGAGGCGGTGCTAATACTCGCCTCCGATTTTGATAGAATTTGGTAATATCAGTAAATCTTGTTAATATGCCTTTTTCTCTCCAGATTTCCTCCTCCGCGTTCTCCTGACCGGTGGAAGTCACTCTTTGCTCAGCTCGGCGAGTAAGACCTCGAGCTTCGCGGTGTGCTACCTCGTTGAGGTTGACTGCGGGAATGTCTGGAGTCGTATGCGCTGGGAACCAGAGCAATTGCCTGCCGTTCTTCTCTGCATTGGAGAACTTTGCTTCATTGACTCTGATGATGTGCCATGCCTCAGGAGAGATCCTACCTTTTGCATAATTTCTAATGGCCGCTTGAGAATCGCTTATGGTGTACTGAGAATTCGTGGAGACCAATGCTAGTGCAATGGCTACCTCCTCTGCGGTCTCGGAATGTTTGGTATTACCTGAAACGCTTGTAAGCGGTTTGTGGGTGTGATCTACGATTACTGCTACATAGCTATTTCTGTATGGGTAATCAGCCGCGTCTACGAAGGTTGCTCTGTCGTCTGACCCAAAGCTTCGGATAATTTTTTCTGCTCTACTCTTGCGTCTGCCGTCGTTGTAACCTGGATGGATGTTCTTGGGTATATTTGGTACTAGGAGTTTGCCACGAATTTCTCTCGTTATCATCCTCTTTTCCCCGTATAGATTGTGACAATTTATTCCTAGTTTGCTTAGTATATGCCTTCCCGCTTTGGTTTGGTTAGTCTCTCTGCTTGAGATGTTTGTTGTGCTTCTATGAGTTCGTCCAGTTTGTTGTGGAGTCCTAACTTTAGCAAGAGATCCGTGCTCGTACTGATGGGAATCCCTAAAGCTAGTTTGTATGCTTTTTTATCATGTTGTTAATTTTACGCTTTTCAGCTGCAAAGCAATTGTGGAAGGCTGCTATGTATGTGATCTGACTGATTACGAATGATTGTATAAGCCGTATGTTACTTTCTTCCTTCACACCTTGGTGCTTGTTAGTAATTCGTTTGATTAATCTCATGGTGTTGGTTACCTTTGTGTCTAACTTCTTTACGGTTTCCCTATTTGTGCCTTTGTTCTCGATTACCAGACCCAGCACTTTGAGCTGGTTGACTATTGGGATATTCCGCCCGTTCTTGGTGTGTAGCTTGATTTCCTCATGAGCCTTGTTTCTGTCGTATCCTTTGGGAGGCCTGCCTCTAAGTGTCGGGCGGTACAATAGAAGTTCAGATTTCTCTGCAGAGCATGTGAGACCTGTTCCTATGAGGTGTTCCTCTACTGTGTTAATTGCAGTCTGGAGTCGTTGTTCTATTGATCCGTCGCTGCCATCACAGGTCCAGATAGTAATATCTTCCGCGTAGATTGTGTGATTCAGGGACTCTATGTGATTTAATTTTTCGGGGAGTCCCATCAAGACGAGATTAAACAGCATCGGCGAAATGACAGCGCCTTGCAGCGTGCCGGCCCCCCCTATGTCGATCTCGGGTGACTTGAGCCCTCCGACGGAGATGACTGCTTTCCTGTCTGATAGGAAGCTCTTGATGTAGTTATACGTCCGTTGCCCTAGTCCTATTCGTTCGATGTTTTCCGATATGGTTGCGTGGTTGGCATTATCGAAAGCTTTTTTAAGATCAAGGCCCAAGATGGCCCTTGTCGAGCGCGTGTTATAATGGATTATCTGATGCTTAAGTTGGAGCATCGCATCTTGTGTCGAAAGATTTTTGCGAAATCGTATCATTGTATCTGGGTATATGTTATTACCCTCTAAGAAGTTGTCTACGCTGTTTAAAATTACATGTTCCATTAATTTTCCGACGCAGGATGTTAGGGAGATTGGTCTGAGGTTGTCTATCTAAAGGTTCTTACCAGGTTTTGGAATAAGCGTTATCGTCGCTTTCTTCCATTGAGCTGGCACTTCTTCCTTTACCCAACACTTGTTTATGTATTCTGTTAGTTTGGCTATCGATTCATCACCCAGGTTCCTGAGAGTCTCGTTGGTTATACCGTCCGGGCCTGGGGCGCATTTGGTGTTTAACTTTTGTAGGGCCGCGCGGATAATATAAGTTTGGTGGCGCAAGTATCTTTTATTACTTTGTGACAGAACTGCTTGATGGCCTAGTTGGTGCTTGCTAAAATACATGTTTTTTGGTGGAAAAGTGAAACACACACTAAAGGAAGACGCATAGAAGACAACACGGGCGGCACCTCCTACTAACTTAGTTTGGTCTGTGACACATGAATATATATACATATAGACGCATGCTCAGGTTGTTCACGAACCTACGTTAAGCAGCGGTAAATTGATTGACCGCTGGATAACGTAGGGTCGTGAAAAGGCTGCGCATCTGTGTATGTGTATACATATTCATTGTTCACAGCCCAAACTAAATCAGTTGGAAGAGCCGCCCATGTTGTCTGCTACGTGTCTTCCTTTTGTGTGTTTTAACTTTGGGGCAAAAAACATGTCTACCCTTTATTATGTTTTCACCTGATGACGTTGCTCAAGAACTAAAATCATTGGGAGCTTAGAGGAACCTATCAAATACATACGTTGCTTTCGTAAAACTCAATGTTTGCTACATCGTTTGCAGATAACTCCTTTCCCAAATGCGTACATTAACGAAAGTCTAATAACCATGAAATAAAAAACGAAGACGTTTTTGTCCACAACACAGGTGACTTCAATTATGGTAGCTTCGAGCCCAACAACCACAGTTGATGGGAAACGTTGGCGCTATCGGTTTATTTCACTTCAAAAGCGCTAAGCCGACTGCGAAGTTTCAGCCAGGGATACGTCTTTTGTTTTACCGTGTGCCCACTGTCACATTTTCTGACTATACCTTTGTGTGACGCTAGCACAGGCGCTTGTTTGCTGATGACGCTTAGCGCGTCATTCTAGCAACACATGGGCAAAACACGGATATGCTGATGCATTTCCTCGTGCAAACTGATGTTAATATTTGCTTTACTAATGTAATTTCTTGGGACTGATGCAATTTTGAAAGTTGCACACGCAATTTTTATGCGCCTTGGCAGTCTTCCCAGAGAGTACCGACTACTTTGCAGACCGGATCGTGGTGTATCTCGCCATTCAGGCGGGCCGGTGCCGGTGTTAGCGCGGTTTACAATAATGTGCTACAGGAGTGACTGAATATGTGCCACTGGGGTGGCTCTGCATGTGCACCGTCTATGTGCCCTGCGTACGGGCCACTCGGATCACTGAGTATATGGTGCGAGTACGTGCACTGCGGCCACAAGGCATGTGACAATGGATGTCAGCCCCTCTCCGAATGTCACCACTTCTTAACACGATTACCACTCTTTGTCCACATCATACATTCTGAGCCAGCAAAGCTGTGTTTTATGCTATTTATGAGCCTCTTACGCCGATCCAATGACCCAAGTTGTTTACCAGCTTGGGCTAATAGGTGGTTTAGATGCCATCATGATACAGCGTGGTTATGACGGTGTAGTCGACGTTCTATTGCCGTCATTCCAGCTTCGTTATCTCCCTCGTGATGCCACTGTCGTCACATCATTGTCATCGTAGAGTATTCATGCTCATGAGGCCATCATTATCCTTTCAACGCCATCGTTCCTGCTTCGTCATCTGGCTCTCGTAGTCATCATAGTCGTCAAACCGTAGTCTTCACGCTATCGTTACAGTACAGCTTTCGTGATACAGCTATCGTGTGGCCATTGTCGTCATACACTAATCGTCATATCCTTGTTCTAACTCCGCCTTTACCAAGCTGTCGTTGTTAGGCCATCGTCATGATTTCAGAATCAGCACCTTATTCTCGTCATATCGCCTTCGTCCTTCCATTGTCGTCACTGCATCGTCGCTATAAGTCATCATGCCGTCATGCTCATGGTTGACATTGGCAAGCGAGGGCCATAGCAAAGTGGGACAATAACATTGAATTACGCATATAGCCAAAGCAACGGAAATCTAGTGATCATCAGTACAGATTTTAATAGAGAGTTTTAGCAGAGCGTTTACGGTCCGCTCCGCTCAGACCGGCCTATCACAACAATTGGCACGCAGGCGCTCAGCAAAACGCTACCGGGAACACTGACGCGCGTGCGCACAGCACACATAGCGGCAGCGGAACGTGGGACGCTGACCACGTTCCGCTAGGAACCTGATTTAGCGGTGCGTCAGGAGGTGTGTAGATGCTTTCGTAATCGTTTTACCGCCAAGCTGAGAGCACGTCAGTGGCGTCTCTGGGAGACGCGCTTGTTAGATAAGCGAAATCAATGCATTCTATGCAGCCACCGGTGTGCGTGAAACGTGTGCGGAGCGGAGCGCAAGCAAACGCTCTGCTAAAACTGTCTAATAAACGTGTTTTCATCAAAAAGGTGTGTAGCTACATTACTTGAATGCTTATCGCATCACCGACGACAGTCATAATGAGATCATTTCTGCGTAGGTAATAGCAGGCAAGCGGCCGCAACTTCTCGGAGTTTATGTTGGCCGAACTTGGTGATGTCGCAGCCCGTAGGCGGAAAGTTGGTTACACACACACACACACACACACACACACACACACACACACACACACACACACACCTATATATATATATATATATATATATATATATATATATATATATATATATATATTGTGACGAAGAAGATCGGCAGTTTGAAAAGCCCCATTGCCATCGCGTGGCTCGTACCCTGTTCGCTCGCTGGCTGCGCCCTACCTGCTGTCGCTGCGTTGGTCGCTGCTTCTTCTATAGGCTCTTCAAAAATTTCGTCCATATCTCTACGGTCAACGCTATGACGTGGTGTCGGATCATCACGCTCTTTGCTGGTTGTCCAACCTAAAAGACCCGTCGGGCCGCCTCGCTCGGTGGGCCCTCCGAATCCAGGAATACGATATCCGTGTCGTCTATCGTTCTGGACGCAAACACTCTGACGCCGATGCCCTCTCGTGCTCCCCAGTTACTTCAGACAGCAGCACTTCTACTAATAGACATGACATCTCACCACTTGACATCCTGGACATGGCGTCGGAGCAACGAAAAGACCTATGGATCGTCATGATATTCGACTTTTTATCAAATCCTCCGGCAACTTCGGCACCTCGAGCGCTACGCAGACAGGCGCAGCATTTCACAATCCACGATGGACATTTATACCGCCGCAACTACCAAAATGACGGCCGCAAATGGCTCTTAGTAGTGCCTCGCCACCTACGACAAGATTTATGCTCCGCTTTTCATTCTGACCCGCAGTGTGGTCACGGCGGAGTGTCAAAAACTTACACACGGCTTCGCCTACGATATTATTGGCGAGGGATGTACACCTTCGTCAACAAATACGTGCGCTCCTGCATTGCCTGCCAGCGACGCAAATGTGTCCCGCATCTCTCCACCGCTCCTCTCCAACCACTTCCCTGCCCAGCTCAACCATTCGACCGCGTCGGCATTGATATAAACGGGCCTCTTCCATCTACTGGCGCTGGCAACCGATGGATTGTTGTGGCCGTAGATCATCTGGCACGGTATGCCGAAACCGCCGCCTTGCCTGCTGCATCAGCAAAAGACATCGCCTCGTTCATACTAAACAACTTCGTTCTCCGCCATGGCGCCCCTCGCGAACTGTTGAGTGATCGGGGCCGCGTATTCCTCTCAGACGTCCTGCAGTCACTCCTATCTTAATGCCAAATTATTCACCGCACTACTAGTGCTTATCATCCACAGACCAACGGCTTAACAGAACGATTCAACAGAACTCTTGGTGACATGCTATCAATGTATGTTGCATCTGACCACTCCAACTGGGATCTTGTACTTCCGTTCGTCACTTACGCATATAACACTGCCTCTCAAGCCACTACTGGATTCTCGCCATTCTTCCTGCTTTACGGCCGCCATCCCTCCAGCACCATTGATACTGTTCTGCCGTACCGGCCGGACTCTGCTGAATGCTCACCTGTTTCTGCGATTGCTCAGCACGCCGAGAAATGCCGACAACTGGCCCGTTCTTTGACGTCTGCTCAACAGTGCCGCCAAAAAGAGCGTCATGACCTCAATCCTCCCCCTCACCCCTTCCCCGTCGACTCACTCGTGTGGCTTTGGGTCCCGCCTGTTGCTGCTCCTGGCCTTTCGTCCAAGCTCCTCCCGAAGTACCACGGGCCCTACCGCGTGGTTGCACAAACATCACCAGTGAACTACGTGGTCGAACCCGTATCGTCATCTCCCGATCTCCGTCGACGAGGGCGAGAGACTGTACACATTGACCGGCTGAAGCAGTACTACGATCCGCCCACCTCTTCCTAGGTCGCTAGGATGGCCACTCTTCAATTCCGGGGGTGATTGTGACGAAGAAGATCGGCAGGTTGAAAAGCCCCATTGCCGTCGCGTGGCTCGTACCCTGTTCGCTCGCTGGCTGCGCCCTACCTGCTGTTGCTGCGTTGGTCGCTGCTGCTGTATATATATATATATATATATATATATATATATATATATATATATATATATATATATATATATATATATATATATATATATATATATATACCCTGTATTAACAGTTGCACTAGAAGAACGTTCGTGTGACCTCGACGAGCTGTTCACTGAAGCGCCGGCATTAAATGAGAATATGCAAGACCTCATAGTAGGACAAAGTTCGATTTCACAACATGAGTCCTCTCGCACGACCAAGAATCCGGCGTCTCTAGGTGGTGTAATCTTCCTTCGGCAAATTTTTTTATACTGCGCTATCACTCATGCGGCTTCGCCTTTACGCAGGCACTGCAGTGTCTCTTTCTCTTTTATTGCTGCTGCGCATGACTCCTGTTGATTCTGATTTCCAGTGAATCCGGCTTCACCTCATTTCGGTTACTGAGTGAATTATGCAGGGTGCCCCAACTGTCATGCACAAAAACTTTAAAAAAGAGCAATTGGATCACTCCAAGAAAACCTAGTGATTATTGTTTCCAATACAGTAGAGCAGCTGCCAATATTTCTTTCGTTAGTGAGATTGAATTAGGCCATTTTAATTATCTAAATCAAGAAGTACAGTCGTAATTATCAAAGTGCACTAAGACATCTATAGGCACCCCCGAGTGGCATCTAGTTGCGGTGTTTACAGCGACATACTAATTACGTTCAATTTTGTTTTTGATCGATAGAGAAAGCCTTCAAAAAAATTAAAAATAACACGTGACTGCTCTCCCACTCGCATTATAAAGCAACGCCCTCAAATAAGCTTATTGAAAGCAAGTGCTTTACCGCTTTGCCTGTCGCAAACCCGAAGATACTGCTCAGCGTCTTGATAATGGTACGGAAGGAGGAGAAACAGCAGGTTCTGCGGCTTCGCAGCTACTTCTTCTCATTTCTACGTCTGACTACTTATCCGTGTCTCAAGGTCGAGTGGTCACATATATATCAAAAGCCCCTTGACAACGCGGGGGAAGCACCGCTCTAACCACGCACGAAGCGCGAAATGGAATATACTAGGCATGCAATGTTTGGAAATCCCGGCTCTGCTCGCACCGCATTGAAGAGTGTGCACAGAGCTATATTTCGTGCCAGAAGCTTGCTTCGGACGAAAGCAAAATTAAAGTGATGTTTTTTATTTCTCCTGAAAGTGTATACGTGCTTCAAAACCAGCTTCGTGGCCAAAAATTGAAGCGAAATTTAACAGATCAGGATGCGCCTTCATGTACGGGAAATGCAAAACCGATGCGTTCGAGAAATTAAATGTGCCACTTCTAAATGTACGAATTGGCAAGTGCAACGTCCGCACAAAAGAAAGATCCAAGCTCCATGTTCTTTGCTATTTATCTGAATTATGCGTACACATTTCGTGGTATTGACATGGTGTTTCGAGGTGCTATGCTGGTGTGTTTCGTATAATTGCGACAACGACCGTGAAAAAGCCGTGAAGTGGAGAAACGCGTTTGCAACACCGAAATGTTAGGTGAGACCTGCGCGAAACGACGCAGAAGGGAGAAAAAGCAACGTTCACTGGTGTGGTACGCACATCGAAGCGGATGTAGACTTGGGATGGAATCACCATGGGGATGTAGCAAATTAAGAAAATACATGCAACATTTATTGAGTACACTGAACCATTACGAACCGTGATGAGCCGTGCTCCGGCGGCGGCTACGTCTGGCGCGGCGACACGGCCCGTATGTTGAAAGCGATCTGCGAAAGCACCAGAGTGTGGCACGTGCTGAGAGGTCCGTGAGCGCTGCGTTCCCACCGCTTCTTTGGCGTTGAAGCGAGAGGGAGAACGCAGGTGAATTCGCTCGCTGCTGCGGGCTCTATGCTGCAAGCGACTGGCCTACGGCACGGACGGAGTGAGTGAGTGAGTGAGTGAGTGAGTGAGTGAGTGAGTGAGTGAGTGAGTGAGTGAGTGAGTGAGTGAGTGAGTGAGTGAGTGAGTGAGTGAGTGAGTGAGTGAGTGAGTGAGTGAGTGAGTGAGTGAGTGAGTGAGTGAGTGAGTGAGTGAGTGAGTGAGTGAGTGAGATAACTTTATTTGGTCAACAATAGATGCGAGGAAACTCAACGTCACCTGGCTAGGCCCACTCGGGGCCATCAGATGAAACCTGAGGGCCCTCTCGCGAGCCCTCTGGACTTGCAGGGTTTGAGAGGTCTGGTCCTGGTCTCTTATGAGCTTCATGATTTCCTCTTGGGTGAAAGGCGGACCGGCACAGGAGCCCCACAGGACATGATCGAAGTACGAGTAAAAACCACACAGAAGGCAGTCCGGCTTTGGAACCGTTCGGGGTACATTGTGCACAGCGCTGTGGGGCTTGGGTAAGTGCTTGTTTGCAGAAGTCTGAGAGTGACTGCCTGGGCCCTGCACATAGAGGAGTGCGGCAAAGGCAGGAGTCTTCTTGGACAATTTTTTTCATTTGGTAAGGATAGAAATGCTTACGCATTTAAAACCATGAGATCTCAGTGTGCCTTTATTGTCTATGAATTTGTAAGCGCTTTTTAACACTAGGTGCTCCCTGGAGGACGTAATCGAAAAGGCCTCCTTATGTAGCTACACTGTACTGAGTCCGCTTGATCACAGCTTCCGTGGCTTCCTTGTTCACTAACACCAGAATTCTATCGCCGACATTCGTTATCCTTGCCTTGAGTTCATCTTAGGTCCGTCACGGCCACGTAAACACGATGTTTTCCATAACCACAAACAAAGAAATCGAAAGCAGAGAGGTCAGGTGACTTAGCCCGCCAATTTCCAGGTTGATGCCTTCGTATCTATTGCGCATGAAAATTCGCATCCAACCAGTTTCGTGCGCGGCCACTGCTGGCGCCCCAACCTACTGATACCACGGACGTGGAAGACGGGAAAGCGGGACATCGCTAAGAAACTCAGCCACCACTCCTGAAAGGATTTCATCCACGTAACGCTGTCCAGTCAGTGTGTGATCAAAAAAATTAGCAATTAGATTAAATGATGGCGTTTTCCTTGCCAAAACCAAAGTCTGATATTGAGGCGCGCTGTAGTTGGGGACTCCGGAAATTTGGACCACTTGGGATTCTTTAACGTGCACCTAAATCTAAGTAAATCGGTGTTTTCGCATTTCGGCCCCATCTAGATGTGCCCGCACAAGCCGGAATTTGGTCCCGCGACCACATCTGTAGCAGGCCAACACCAGCGATTGAAGTAAATGGGACCGACTATAGCACCGGCGCAAATTCCGAATGACCACTGGTAGTGGTACCAAGTGTGCGTAGGAGTAGCTCCAATTGTGTGCATTAGGCAAATTTACTTGGCCGTTTCTGCAAAAATTGATTGCATATGTGCACATGACGTTGCCCAAAAGGCCGGAGACTCATCGGCTTTTGTGAGAACCCAGTTCGAGAAATTTAGACGGTTCTACAGGTCCTTATTTTCCAAGCATTGCTGCTGGTTAAGGTGGTACAGGTGAAAAGCCGTTATTTAGAATCCTCCAAACTGATGACTTGGAAATTTGTACCCGGGTGGCCACGTCCCGCTTACTAGCATGAGTGTGTGAGGTCATATATGCAAGAAGATCCGTGCGTAGGCTAAGGCTCAAGAATAGAGTGATCCGCCGCTATTGGTTTGTATCAGCTTTTCATCATTTATGATGATAACCGATGTATTTGGTCTACCGCCACACTTCCATGACTGATATATTATTGCGGCCTTCCTGTAGTTGCAGCTCCTAAGGCAAGGGTGATGATTTCTACTGCGTCTTAGAGAAAGACGAGGTGACTTCGACAAAACAAAGCGCACCTCTAAGCCGTTGCACTGACGTTGTCAATTCCCTCTTGTGGTGATAGGTTTTGCGCCAAAAAAATGGAAAGACCACCTGTGCAATATATCTACGCTAAGACAACAGCTATCAGGAAAGGAAAGGTTAAGAGGTTTAAAGAGGTGCAAAGATGTTTAAAGGTTTCAGGAAAGGTTTTTCCTGCGAAACGCAGCTAGCTATGTTCGTTCACGACCTGCATGTAAACCTTGACTCTAACTCCCAGACTGACGCCATCTTCCTAGATTTCGCCAAAGCTTTTGACAAAGTTCCTCGTGAGCGTCTACTACTAAAACTTGCCGCATTACATCTGAATACCAATATCTTAGCATGGATTAAAGAATTCTTAAGTAACCGTTCACAATCAGTCTTTGTCAACAATCAAGAATCTAACTCTACCCCTGTAACCTCAGGCGTACCCCAAGGGTCAGTCCTTGGTCCACTACTATTTCTAATTTACATTAATGACCTACCAATGCATGTATCTTCTAACATCCGTATGTTTGCAGACGATTGTGTAATTTATCGTAAAATTAACAGCGTTTCCGATAACACGTCCCTTCAAAACGACCCGCGAAGTGTACAGGAATGGTGTAACCTTTGGCTAATGGAGCTAAACGCTAACAAATGTAAGACTGTCTCCTTCCACCGCCGCAGAAATCCACTTGTTTTCTCGTACCAAATTGCTGACCTCAACCTTGAATTAGTTCCTCCCTACAAATATCTCGGAGTAACCCTTTGCAGTGACTTAACCTGGGAAACGCACATTATGAACATCATTTCATCTGCTAACAAAACACTCGGGTTTTTAAAACGTCAGTTGCGCCATGCCCCCAACATGTAAAATTACTAGCCTATCAGACTCTCGTCAGGACGAAATTAGAATATGCATCCCCCATTTGGAACCCTCATCAAGTATATCTCATCAGTCAACTGGAATCGCTTCAAAATCGAGCTGCAAGATTTATTCATTCCAAGTACTCCTACAACATCAGTATATCGGCACTAACAACAGAATCTGGCTTAGCATTGCTTGCATCTCGCCGCCGCATTGCTAGTCTTTGTCTTTTTCACAAGTTCTTTTGCAGCTCACTTGGCAAAGCACCATACATTCTCCCCCCGCCACGCTTATCCAGTCGCACCGGTCACCCGCAACAAGTCACGCGCCCACGTACACGCACTGTCACTTTTTCGTCTTCATTCTTTTTTCGTGCAGCAACAGACTGGAACGGCCTTTCCAACGAAATCACAGTCATAACCTGTCCTAGCACATTTTTAAACACCGTAACAAATTATCTTACCCTGTAATAAAAATATGGCCTTCAATTTCTTTATGTATGTATGTACCCACCCCTTATGTAATACCTCTTCAATGGGGCCTTTAAGCAAATAAAATGAAATGAAATGAAATGAAATCACAGCCTTTTCTAACTACCAACAAACGCGACGCGTTAGTTCAGCCGGGGTGTGGCAAATACGGAACTAGCTCGATCAGGATGATTTTAACGCGATAGCGTTAAAGAGCTCGTGTCGCAGAAAAGCCAGTGTTGTCGGCGTCGACGCAGCGGCGTTGACCGTGAGCGATAAATCCCAGAAGGGATTTTTCTTCGATTTATCGCTTTAACCTTTATTTATGAAGGCACTTCATAAATAAAAAAAAACATCGTGCAAGATGAGCTGGGGGGAATCGAACCAGGGTCTCCGGAGTGTGAGACGGAGACACTACCACTCAGCCACGAGCTTTTTTTTTTCTTTATTGCCGCTCTTCGACGTACACATACGGCATAAACAGCTACACTTCATAAAGGTAAAAGCAATGACCTTCTTGGGCCCTTGCGAATAGTTAAAAACACTTGATTACCGCTAGTTCATCCAATATATGCATCCATGCGGGTGGTTCTGTTCTCGTTTTATAAGCTTCACGCAGATATAGCACACTTTCAATGAAATGCTCTCTCGCAGGATGAATAACAAGCCTCTCATGACGCTCATCCATTCTTGTTTTCCACAGGCTATGTAAACATATTGCCATAAACATGTCACATGGCATATCTGCGTTCTCAGTTGGCAAGAAGCGGATGCCGTACGGTGTCATCGGTAATTCCTTTTTCAACGTTCTTTGTAGGGTGTCCCACAAGAACATTGCATTTGAACAATCAAGAAAGATATGCTCAATCGTCTCTGGTTGCCTGCATCTTGAGCAGTTTACAGACCACGGCACAAAGATTCCCTTTTCTCTTAGCCATGGCTTCACTGGGAGCGTTCCACTGTGTAAATGGAAGAAAAAGGTTTTTGCGGATGACCGTATCGGCATCCGCTTCACTCGCTTGAGCACGTTTCTTCCTCTGGATTCAACGCGGTACATAGAACGATAGACGGGCACAGGCAATGATGCATCAAGTAAATCTTTGTACAGTCTTTTCCATTTAACAGATGCAAGGTAATTCAATGAAAAGCGCGTATGTAGGAAGTCAAACGCCAATACAACTTCTCGCAGGAAGCCTCTGAGCCTAGGTCCTGTGCTGTAATCGGAGGACACAACGAATTGAGGCAACGCGTTGCTCAAACATCTTCGAAGGACTGTGCACAAGAATGTATCTTTCTGATCACGTAGGAACAAAAATCTCGACACGACTTGTCTTAAAAAGAGATGAACCAACCCTAGGCCTCCACTTTTCACTGTTGTGAACAAATTAGTGTGACCAGAGCGCTCCCATGCGGAACCCCAAATGAAGATGGCGAACTGCCGGCGTATTCTTTGTATGCTGACTCTTGATGCGCACAATGCTTGTAAAACATACCAAATTTTGGCCGCTAAAAACACATTACACACTGTTGCTTTTGTGAATATGGATAGTTCTCTCCCACCCATTCTTGCCGTTTTCGCCTTAATTTCTGCGACCTCTCCTTGCCAATAATCTTTGGTGTCCTGGTGGTGTTGCAGAGGTACACCAAGGTACTTGGTAGGCATATTCGTCGACTGCATTTTTTTTTTCAAAATTGAAGGCGTGTCTTCCCATTGTCCATACCATATCCCAATCGACTTTCCCCAATTAATCGCACTCCCCTTCATTTTACAATACTTTGTCACAACATTAACGGTATTGCTTACACTTTGCTTGTCATCACAAAAAACAGCGACGTCATCCGCGTATGCTAACAATTTTACCTCACTGTAACCGACCCTGAAACCCCGGACATGGCTCTCTTTTATTATCTTTAGACACAGTGGCTCGAGATATAGAGCTTGTACCTTCAAAATGGGACAAAATCGCCTCTAGTGAATGCGGTGTTGCCTTAGAAACGTGCTGTAGAAAGTTATACTGTGGTGTATATCGGTAATTATGACTATGTAACTTACAGAAGTCGCCGTTTCGCTAGTAGCGAAGTATGTTTCTGCTACATTTCTTCTGCGCTCTGCGCACACGCAGAGCCATCTTGCGGCAAAGACAGAAGCCCCCCTCCTCGCAATGTACGGCGCTGCCCCGACATGTGGCGCGCCACTCGCCCCATGATCGCGTCCGCGTTCATGGCGCTTCGGGGCCCGGCTATCTGTGCCGATCGCGACGTTTGGCTGGCGTAGCGCGTTTGAGTAGGCGATGCGAACGGGGTGCGATAACGCTACCATGTTCCACTCTTGAAGGCGAAGCTTAAGCGTCCTCCAATTTTTAATTTCTTCATTTCGTTCTGGCTAACTCAAATGGAGCTTGTTCGAGGCCACTGCTTTATAATGCGGGTGGGAGCGCAGTCTCGTCGTATTCTTATTTCCCTGGGTTTATTTATTACTCCGAAAAAATTTGCACGCATTGAGTTCGTCACGAAAGATAACGCAATTAGATGTCCCTTGTCTGTGCCTATATAGGTATCTCATAGACACTTTCATAACTAGAATAGTACGTCTCGAGTTTGATAATTATTTACAATTACCTAATTAAATCTCAGTAATGAAAATGTTACGAGCAGTTACGAGCAGCTACTCCATTTTAACGGAAACACAATGCTCTAGGTTTTGTTCCAGTAACGCGATTCCTCTTCTTTTTAAATCAGGGTGCACGGTAGTTAATTACGACATCCTGCATAAATTTATGACCTTTGGTTTCAGGTGACGATGTTTTCAACCCTTATAAATTATGTATATTCTAAAAGTTTTTTTTTTCTTTCATGAGTCGTTAGCACTGCTTACTAGAAAGAGAAGAAATCATGAGACACATATCATTCACGTGCATTTCACACACAGTTGATAAAACACACTGCCGCAGGGGTCACTGAAGACTGCAGGTATTTTGCAGGGCTAAAAGAGCATGCAGTGCAATTTGAAGTGAGGTGAACACGCAGCAACATACTCATTCTCTGGCATAGGCTATCCCTACTTTTACAAATAATTTTTACTTGGCTACCTCCTTCTCTTAAAAAATATAATAAGCATTTTATAGTGCGCATGTTAAGATACAATGTGTATGTGCATGGTGTTTACTGTGAAAATATAAAACAATGTTGAAGTGAGAAAATATGGATGAGGCAGCCGCCACTAGTGCTTGTAATTCGGTTGTCCTATTGACAGCATGTACAGAAATAAATAGACAAAGTGAATTAAAAGCCGTGCGCGCTCTCGCCGACAATGATGCAGTAAGCTATTTGCCTCAACAAACTTTTAGGTGAGAATGTCTAGGCCAGTGAAGAGAAACCTCAAATTATGTTGCTGACAAAATTACTGTAATGACATTCCGGGTGTGGGGGTGCAGGCAGGCTTCGGGAACGCCGGCGGGGAGGGCTCTGCCCGCTCCAGAAAATTACGGAGGGGGGTTCGGGCCCCGGAGTCCCCCCCGCAGTCGGAGCCTATGCACTTCAGCCTATTTTGCCGTTTTTGCGGGCCGATCCCTGTTATTGCGCCTTGTAAATGTTTGTGCCACAAGTGTGTGTGCACTGGAGACACTGTGTATGTGCCGAAGGAATGTACTTCGTTTCCGACCTTACATCTCGCCATTATAGATATTTTGCCATACCTATTACAAAAATTAAAACTGCAGCTTATAGTCTGCGTACAACCATTCGTAACGCAACGTAAATATTATTAATCCAGCCTTACATTCTATAAAAATCATGAGGGCTCCGTGTTACACAGGCGTCCACTATACCTAAGTATGCAAATTTTTTGAGCACTAAGAACGAACGTTCATTCCGGAAGTGCAATATTGGAATTCCGGCAATTTTTGCTAAAATAAACGAGCAAGTGTATATTTCACTGAATAATCGTCTATTTTTCTTGTTTCTATTTTAGGGGAATTTACCTTACTGCTTCAGTGATCCTTGGTTTATAGCGACAGGCATGGCTGTGGTCTTCCTAGCGACTGGAAGCTTCCTTTTTTCTGGCCTTCAAGCCCCTCTGACGTGTCCTAAGGACAATATGAAGGTAGGGGTGCCCATTCTGCATAGGTAGCTTGCCATTTCAATCTTCCATAGTAGCGCAAAGCGTAGGTTCTTCAGTCTATTGGTACCCTTGTAAAGATTCGATGACATGACACATTTTTATACTTGAACATAACGGATGGCTCTTTCTTGTACCCATGCGAAAACAATTGATCTCTTTTTATCTATGGGGTACAATCTGTAAAAAAAAATATACTTGTTTGAATAAGACGCAGTTCTGAGCCTTGGTTATCAAAGTGCTCAGAAATACAGAATGTGGTTTTATGAAAAGTTATCCAAAGCGCTTTTATACTCCAATGGAACAATTATAAAATAATTATTTCTGAAAATACATTAAAAAAGTGTTTCTTGTAGTGCGCGTGGGAAGCAAATTTAGATGGAACTAACTTTATGTAAAGAAGGAAGGGAGCAAGAGGGAGGTAGCGATTGCATTACTTATTACGTCTCGCTTATGCACGTGTCTGCAACGCGCAGATCATGGTGATCCAGAACCGCTTGATCAATCTTCAAACTTTAGACAAAACAGAAATAAAACGAGCAGTTCCACAAGTGCTTAACACGAATGGATTCTCATCGTTATTTCTTATTTAAACTACTGTAGCAGCTTTATATAATCACAAACATTTCAGATCACGAGCGAGAAGAACGAAGATACACATTCGGTGTTTCGCAGGCTTGTCTGCACGGCTGTGTTCAGGTGAGGCCATACCTGCGTAATTTCTTGATTTCTCGCTGGGAAAACATTTCTCACCTAGAAAGGAAGGCAAAAGAATATGGATTTTAGGCGGAAACGATCGCCACAGTGTCGAATCTGATGTTACAAATGTGTTACGCAGTTACATGACGCCTGTGTCTTGAGGATTTAATAAACCGAGAGAGCGAAAAAAATAGAAACTAGTGCACAAGCCGCAGCTAATACAATATTATTAGATCTGCGTACAAGAAGTAGTCAGATCTTGCACATAAGAACAATTTTCTTTAAACCAACTGCGCCGATATAAAATGTAACGTTTAGTTCTTGAACTTTTTCAGACACATATGGAATTCTGTTTGCCTCGCCAAAGTCAAGCGTGAGAATCTGCCTCTTCTTGTTGAAAGCATGCGATGCCGTCCGCTGATGAACGCTCTTCACCGATTTCAAACAGTGTATGTACCTACATTACCCTCAATATAGATCTCACTGCACAAGCCCGACCGCCTCTTTCATTTGCCTGCAAAAAACTCAGAAGGCACACAGCGCAAGTACACTAATTTTAATGGCCTTTCTCTCTCGACTTTTCTTTATGCCTGTTTTTCTCGTATTTGAAGATTAATAAAAAACCCGGACAAATGATGTCTAGGGCTTCGGTCAACACTTTATTTTTCTTCTCTTGGACATGTGATTGAAAAAAAGGAGCTTACTGAGCAGAGAAGTGTTTTGTGGAACAATTTACACCATTGTTAATGAGTGATTTGGCTGCGCTCAGGGAGATGTCCTGTACCTAGGCGCGCTAAAAATATTTGATATTTTGACTTACTAATCATAATGTAGTTGCACAAAAATGCAAAATTGAGCCTCATTATCGTGTTACACGTTATTAAACTTGCAAATAGGCAGCATTTGTTTCACAATATCTACGCCATTTTTGTGGAGCTCGCCATAGCCTAGATTATGGGTGCCGTGCATGTTGCTTTGCTATTCCCCTTGAGTGACAGCGCATAAATGCGGAATTAAGTCATATGCAAGTACGATAGCGCGTTTCATGCTGAGAGTGCTACATCGATTGATGTCAATTTATTCTATGACAGCCATCGTTCATAGTCTCCAGGTTGCTTACGTGTCAACATTGCACATACAAGCACACTTTCACGGACTTAGAAAGCCTTGAAAGTTGCTTCCGTGTAGCGACGCTTTCTTATTGCAGCATTTCTTCAACAATGTAAATTATGCATCTGTCTTCATTCATAATTTAAATTTATAGATTTTACTCTTTTTTGTGCCAGGAATTCAGGAAATTCTTCACCACGGAGATTTATGACCGGCGTTCTCCATGTTGTCTGGGAGGATGCCCTGTGGAGCATCATATGTAATTTTGCCTATTACACAAGTCTCATCGCCAGAATACCGATTCTTGAGTAAGTATTTCTCAAAAAAATTTTTGCCACACCAGGTGTAGCTTAAGCAAGCAAGCGTTGAAAGAATATAATAATTTTTTTTATGTTGAACCCAGGGCTATGTCACTTAGTTTTGGCAAGCACACGTATTTTTGACCCCTACGTAGCAATGAGCGCCTCGAAGTTTTTGCGCCACCTTGTCGCCAATTGTCGACCTAGCTAAACACTAACGCATTTCCTTACATGAATTATTACTTTACCTAATTTAATTTGGGTTGACATATACCTCGTGCTGTCCTAACAGCTCCTCACGCCTAGACGCAGCCGCAAAATGTTGTTGAAAACCTAATGAAGTTGCAAGTTATCATTACATCATAAAACCATAGACATATTGTAGCACTCTTCAATGAAGCACACTAAACACACTGGTTTATTGTGGGCGAACTTGTGCCCGGGAACTCAATATTAAGCATTCACACACTTTTTAAAAGAGGAGTTAACAGCAGCCTATTCCAGAGTCAACCGCGTCTCTCCGCCGAAAGCACTTCTCCCGCGCCCCGAAGGCCAAGAGCCACGCCGTAGCTTCTCATTGGACGGCAGACTCGGGCGCTGCCGTGAACGCGTGCACGGGAGACACGCGCTGTATCGCCACGCGCGAGGCGTTGCTGGCGCTCTTCTAATGGCGATGCGACTAGTAATGGGCTTTAGCGATGAGACGCTTGCAAAGGTGCCTCACGAGAGTGCTCGTACCTGGCATGTGGAGAGCTCTCTGCGGCATTAGTCCCCCTCTGAAAACGCATCGTCCCGATGCGTATGGAACAAATTTATCTACAGATGTGTTTTCATTGCCTGTCGTAGTAAGGCTTCATGCGGACTACGTGTACGACCTCCGCATGGATGTGCCGCTTTGATCGCTCTTGCTCATGAGGGATGACTTCGTAATTCAGGTCACCTACTCGGCGAATAACTTCGTAAGGTCCAAAGTATCGGCGAAGCAGTTTTTCACTTAGTCCGTGACGACGCACTGGTGTCCATACCCACACTTTGTCGCCCGGGTGGTACTGAACTTCTCTGCGGCGCAGGTTGTAATAGCTTGCGTCCCTACGTTGTTGCTCGCGGATACGGAACCGTGCCAACTGCCGGGCTTCTTCAGCTCGTTGTAGGAAGTCGTCGACGTCGTACGGGTTGTTGTTTTCATCATCTGCCGGCAACATAGCATCCAGTGTGGTTGTTACTGTGCGGCCATAGACGAGTTGAAATGGAGTGACCTGGGTTGTCTCCTGTACTGCCGTATTATAGGCGAAAGTGGGGTAAGGCAAGATTACGTCCCATGTCTTATGTTCGAGGTCGACATACATGGACAACATATCGGCCAGGCTTCGGTTTAGACGTTCCGTCAGGCCGTTTGTTTGGGGATGGTATGCAGTACTTTTTCTGTGACTGGTGTGAGTCATCTTCATCAAACATTGCATCAAATCAGCTGTGAAGGCCGCTCCTCGATCGGTAATCACGACCATTGGTGCACCATGTCGCAGTACTATGTTACAAACGAAGAAATTTGCAACTTCAACTGCCGTTCCTCGCTCAAGGCAGCCAGTTTCAGCATATGGTGTTAAATAGTCCGTCGCTACTACGATCCATCTCTTCCCTGACGATGATGTTGGGAACGGGCCAAGAAGATCCATTCCAACTTGTTGAAATGGAGTCTTTGGTGGGTCTATGGGCTTAAGAAGTCCGGCCGGTTTCACGGGTGGTGTTTTGCCCCTTTGACATTCGCGACATGTCTTCACGTAATGCTGCACCGACGCTAACAATTTAGGCCAGAAGTATCTGAGACGAATTCTGGCGAACGTCCGGCTGACACCTAAGTGACCCGACGATGGTTCATCATGGCAAGCTTCCAAAATTTCTGGTCGCATGGCTGACGGTACGACGAGTAAGAATTTTTCCTGGTTGCGTTCAAAGTTTCTCTTGTAGAGCGCATTATCTCGGAGACAAAATGACGATAAACCTCTCATAAACATGCGTGGGACTTGGACGTCGTATCCTTCGAGGTGTTTGATGAGTGGGAGCAATTCTGTGTCGGCCCGTTGACGCTCGGCGATTTCCGAAGCTGTCATCGCTGTAAGAAACGGGAAATCTTCTTCTGAAGGAGTCGACTCCACTGGTGAGCGGGACAAGCAGTCAGCATTGTTATGTTTTCTTCCAGACCTGTACACGACAGTAATGTCGTATTCTTGGAGCCTGAGGCTCCACCTCGCAAGTCGTCCAGATGGGTCTTTTAGGTTTGCCAGCCAGCAAAGAGAATGGTGATCGCTGACTGCACGGAACGGCCTGCCGTACAGGTATGGTCGGAACTTGCTGATGGCCCATATGACAGCCAAACACTCCTTTTGCGTCGCAGAGTAATTTGTTTCAGCTTTCGAGAGAGTGCGGCTAGCATACGCTATGACTTTCTCTTCCCCATTTTGCCACTGAACTAAAACCGCGCCGAGACCGAGATTGCTTGCATCTGTGTGGATTTCTGTGTCCGCTGTCTCGTCGAAGTGGGCGAGGATCGGTGGGGCTTGCAATCGTTCCTTTAGTTCATTGAAAGCAACCTCTTGTTCAGCATGCCACACGAAGGGTACGTCTTCTTTAGTCAGTTTCGTCAGAGGTTCGGCAATTTTCGAGAAGTTTTCTACAAATCGCCTGTAATAAGCGCATAGTCCCAAAAATTGCCGTACCGTCTTCTTGTTTGTAGGCTTTGGAAATCGTGCAACGGCAGCAGTCTTGTCGGGATCCGGAGCAGTACCTTGCGCGCTAATTACGTGACCCAGGAAACGAAGTTCTTGGAATCCAAACTGGCACTTTTCCGGTTTAATGGTTAGGCCTGCCGAGCGGATGGCTTGAAGCACTAAACGTAGCCTCTGGACATGCTGGTCGAATGTTGCAGAAAATACCACTACGTCGTCTAGGTAAACTAAGCATGACTGCCATTTAAGACCCGAGAGGACACTGTCCATCATGCGCTGGAATGTCGCCGGCGCACAGCAGAGGCCGAATGGAAGCGCTTTGAACTCATACAGGCCATCTGGGGTTACGAAAGCAGTTTTTTCACGGTCTCTTTCGTCTACTTCAATTTGCCAATATCCGCTCTTGAGATCTAATGAAGAGAAAAATGTTGCATGTCGTAGGCGATCCAACGTGTCATCAATGCGGGGAAGGGGGTATACATCCCGCCTGGTCACACTGTTCAATTTCCGGTAATCAACACAGAATCTCAATGTATTGTCCTTCTTTCTCACAAGGACTACCGGCGACGCCCACGGGCTGTTTGATGGCTGAATGACATCGTCCTCAAGCATCTCTTGCACCTGACTCTTTATGATCTCTCGTTCAACCGGTGACACTCGGTACGGATGTTGGTATACTGGCCTGGTCGCTTCGTCTGTTATTATACGGTGTTTAACAATTGGTGTGCGCCGTACCTTTGACGAGGTGGAGAAACATTCTGCGAATTCATTTATAAGGTCCTCCATCATTTCTTTCTGGGCTGGCGTCAGACTTTGGTTGATCGCAACTGACGCTACGGCGTCATGCATAGTTTGGACAGCAGGTGGCCTTGACGCTAAGCTACATACTTCTGTGACCGCAGTAGCGCCGTGCAGGAAGGCGATGGCTGTGTTCTTTGCGACGTGCTGAAATTCACTTCCGAAGTTCGTCAGCAATACATCAGCACACCCATCGCGTAGTTGAACAATTCCTCGTGCTACGCAAATGCCTTTTTTCAACAGTAGCTTGACGTTGGCCTCTGCTATACCTTCCGAGTCGTCGAATGCTTCGTTTCTTACGCGAACCAGCATGCTGCATCGTGGTGGCACGGTTATGTCATCGTCGGTAATCCGCAAGGCAACGTGTTCTAGCTCCTCCGACTCTCGCATGTCTATAGCCTGCTTCGTAGAAAATGACACGCTAGAATTCTGCAGGTTGATTATGGCACCATTTGTTAGGAGAAAGTCCATTCCGAGTATTACATCTTTCGAACATTCTGGCAGCACGACAAAATCAGCGACGTAAGAAAAACCCCGAATTCCGATTCTCGCTGTACATCTACCCAGGGGCGTAATGAGGTGCCCACCAGCCGTACGTATCTGGGGTCTACTCCATGGCATCAAAACTTTTTTCAATTCCTTGGTGAGTGCATATCTTACGACGGAATAATCGGCACCTGTGTCAACTAATGCACTCAATTCATGACTGTCTATTGTAATGCGCAAGTCTGAAGAAATACTCTGTTCGCTTATCTTATTCATCCGCTTCTGTTTGTCGCGGCTGCTCGGTAAACTTGACGGAGGATGTTGGCTTTTTCGAACGTCAGCGGCCTCGCCTCCACAGGTCGCTCGCTTCAGTTTTCCGGACGTGGGCTCAGTGAACGACGCCTTGGTGAAATCGAGGATGGCCGTGGACTTGGTGATCGGTAGCGTGCAGACGTTGATGATCGGGGCTGGTGTTGGTATCTAGCAGCCGGATCTTGTTGTCGGGTCAAGTAGTCCTGAATTTCGGTGGGTCTTTCGCCATTACGGGGGCAAGGCGCATTTATCGTAAAGCCGCGAAGACCTGTTCTTTGATATGGGCACATTCTGTATAGGTGTCCGGCTTCCCCGCAGTGGAAACAGAGTGGTGTCCGGTCGGGTGCACGCCACACGTCACTTTTTCGTGGCCTCAGCTCTGCTAGAAGGGGTCCACTGCGCAGAGTCGGCTGGCGGCTGCTGGGAGTCGCGAATGGAGAACAATGCCCGGTCGGTTGGCATAACACATCAGCGTACGTTGGCATGTGACGTACGGGTGGTGGTTGGTCATGATGAACAGGCGGTTCCTCACGTCCTGGCTGCAGAATGGCGTGGCGAACTTCATCTCGAATGACGGCGGCGAGAGTGTCGGCGTGGCTTCCGGTAGCTGCAGCTTTCGAAGCTCCTCCTTTACGATTGATCTCACCAGTTCTCTTAGTGCTTCGGTGTTACTGCCTGGGCCTGCTGACAGGATATCGGCCGGTGCGCTGGTGACATCACGATTGTAGTGATGGGAACGCTGCTGTAGCGCCTTCTCTATGGTCGTTGTTTCGGTGCGAAACTCAGCAACACTGTGTGGTGGGTTGCGGACGAGTCCTGCAAACAGCTCCTGCTTAACGCCACGCATCAGATGGCGTAATTTCTTCTCTTCGGTCATGTTTGGATACGCGCGCGTGAAGAGACGGGACATATCCTCGATATACATGCCGACACTTTCGTTAGTGCGCTGGTTTCTGGCTTGCAGAGCGTGCTCTGCCTTTTCTCGCCGATCGGTGCTGGCATACGTGGCAAGCAGCTGTCGCCGAAATTCTTCCCACGAAGAGAGTGTCGCTTCATGATTGACGTACCACGTCCTCGCTGACTCTTCTAACGCGAAGTACACGTTGCGAAGCTTCCGTGTCTCGTCCCAGCCGTTGAAATCTGCCACTCGCTCAAACTGCTCTAACCAGTCTTCCACATCTTCGAACGTATCGCCGTGGAAGGTCTCGGGCGTGCGTGGTGGGTACACGATGAGCTGGGATGATGCCACTGGGCTGGTCATGGTTGCACCGTCGCTGGTAACTGCTGCCCGCACTGCTGCAGCAACAGGAAGCGGTCCGAACTCGGGTGGGTCTCCTCGGATGCGGCGGCTTGTGCGCTGGTGTACTGGAGTCAGTTCTCTGGGTTCCAATCGCTGAGGGTCGGGGCTCCGTTCTCTTACGAACTGGGGACTTCCAATCATACCCCGCACCTCCACCAGAAATGTAGCACTCTTCAATGAAGCACACTAAACACACTGGTTTATTGTGAGCGAACTTGTGCCCGGAAACTCAATATTAAGCATTCACACACTTTTTAAAAGAGGAGTTAACAGCAGCCTATTCCACAGTCAACCACGTCTCTCCGCCGAACGCACTTCTCCCGCGCCCCGAAGGCCAAGAGCCACGCCGTAGCTTCTCATTGGACGGCAGACTCGGGCGCTGCCGTGAGCGCGTGCACGGGAGACACGCGCTGTATCGCCACGCGCGAGGCGTTGCTGGCGCTCTTCTAATGGCGATGCGACGAGTAATGGGCTTTAGCGATGAGACGCTTGCAAAGGTGCCTCACGAGAGTGCTCGTACCTGGCATGTGGAGAGCTCTCTGCGGCAATATTGTGTCAATGAAAACACGTGCAATATTGGAAGGATGTAGTCTACAAACATTTGACACTTATCACCTCAGGGGAATGTAACTTAGTGTGGTAAACTTATACAGCCAAGTTGGTTATCGTGTTGACATATATATATATATACCGGTGTTCTTCACTACGCCATTCTAACATCAACTGTGAACAATTTCCTGGTTTACACTGCAGTTTCTAGCTTGGTTAATATATACTCCTAGGTGACAGACAGGCATGTGTTTAGGTACGATACCCAATGCAGGAGATGGGATCAAAGTAAGAGGGGTCATCATGTCTTGACATTTGGAAGCTGAAATCGAAGTTCAGTACGCCTGGCAGTAGTGGTGGTGTGACTGTGCTAGTCAATTTTAACTGCCTATGTCCAGGGGCGTAGCCAGGGGGGGGGGGGGCTTATGGGGATTCAGCCCCCCCCCCGAAATTTTTTCGTGCTGTCCATGTACCACCGACCAAAGCGACCCCCGGCACCGGAAATCACGCTGGAATTTGTCTAGAAAGTCTTTTTAACGCTCGAAAAGACATTTAACCGCCATGATTGCAAACTCGAGCTGGATTTCGTAGCAACGCCCATACACCGGGAGTCACATAACGCCAAGCAGTCCCATCCGAGCACAAAGTTTCAAGGGCGCTTTGATGGTGAGCGGGCTCGCCGCGGCATCTCACTGAGGCCACGGAATCTATGGAGCGCATGTATATCAATTGCGAAACTTTATGGGTATAAATCTCATAAGCTCTTGATGTGAAAGGTGCATTCACATTTCCGAAGTTGTGTTTTAGATTTTCAATTGCGGAACTTTGTGGGTTTAATGTTGTTATAAACATTTGACGCCAAAGGTCTATTGACTTTTCTCAAGTCTTACATAGGAACATACAACGAGACAAGCCAAATCAACACACTAGCAGACGAGTTGACAAAGCAGCCAGCGAGGTCCAATGAGACGAAGCGTTGGGGTGGTTCATTTGTGCCGTCATGTCACATAAAAAAATATGAACGTTTTTTTTTTACCTATGCCAGAACATCCATGTCAAGACACTAAAGCCAGCCAAAGTAACTACGTCCTTATTTATTTTTTCTACTTTGACTTTTATTCGCGAGGACACATTGAGCCTCTTCAATATTTTTTTTTTGTTTCTCGCTACCCTACCCGCGGGCTGCCAGAGCCAGCCAGAGCACATACGTTTTTCTCGTATGCCTCGACCACCGTGAGGTGCACTTCGGTGCGCGTTCGGTTTGCTCTGGCCGAGTGGATTTTCACCGGACAATGTTTTGGACGCTTTCTGGCTAGCAGACGAGAAAAAAAAAACAATGGTCGCTCGCCGCCATCACTGTGGGGACTCGAAGGATTGCACCGCATTCCTTGAGCTTAACCTTTCCGGAAAGTCTTGTTTCGCCGCTGTAGGGTACTGAGCAGTATGCGTATGGTTCTCAGTGGACCAAGCGTCTCATGTTTTCTTCGGTATTCCTTCCGTAGCCCCATCAGGTGCCCGAAGTGGGCATTAGATTCTGGCCAACATACTTTTCTATGCGTTCTTTTTTTTGCATTTCGGTGCCTCCGCCTCACAGAAAAAAAATACATTGTTGCGGCGCAGCGAATGGTCGCATGGTGAAAGTTCGATTTTGATACTTCTTTTGCGGGAAGTATGGGTGACGGGACGCTTCAGTTGCCGGATACGTTTATTATATTATTGCCCAAGCAATTCTATGGACACTCCAGGCGCATTCCTGCCGTCGGCCTCATGTTTCGTATAAAGTCCAAGCGTGATAACATCGTGACTACGCGCTGCATGCTGTATGTGCGAGTGAAAGCATAGGAGGGGAGGTGGAATGGGTGAGCCGACGATGGTGGCTCAGTCTTGTGTGCGCAAAGGAGAAAAGCGGGGAGCAAGCGCGCCGCCTTCCGTCGCGCGCAATACATCGGGGGGAGTTGATGGAATGGGGGCGGAATCTAGGATTCGGTGAATCTATGATTGCGCAACATCTTTATTTGCCTTCTTTGACGCATTATATACAGTTACTTCTTCTTACGTACATAGACTCATCGGAGACTTATACGTATACTTAAATATCTTGTTGCGAGGTTTTGTGCATTCATGCAGTGAACTTTGTTTCCAGTGACACTTTTTGTCCTTTATCAAGCCGTATTTTCGCATTTGCATATCCCATTGTATCTTTGCATTTGTAATGTACGAGGGCGAGTCAAATGAAAGTGAGCCTACCCTAACCACGCAATAATGGTTCGGTTCATTATCTGTGGGGCATGCGCGAAGGAGAACGGCATGTCTTATTTACAAAAGTGACGCACAGGTGTGAAGGTAAATGTTCTTTAATGCTCTCAAAAACTGAGTTGAATATGGTTGCGTCACATAATAGACCCTTCAAAAGTTGAACAGCTGGGTGTCGCGAAGTTTTTGACAGCTAAAGGTGTTTCCAAAACAGAAATTATTCACCATATGACTGCCGTGTACGTTGAACACTGCATTTCATTGACTACTGTGAAGCGTTGGAGCAAGTTTAACGGTTCAAAGGACGTTGCAAAGACATTCTAAGACCGGGCCAAAACCATCATGCAATCACCCCCCACACAATTTCAATGGTTCATGAGCTGCTGAAGCAGGAACGGAGGATAAGCATTGATGAACTGGCAGACCATCTGAACATCAGTCACGATTCGGTTCACGCCATAATTCATGAGCTTCTCGGTTATCGGCTCGTTGGTCCGCAATGGATCCCCAAGATTTTTATCCATCGCGAGAAGACGGGGAAGTTTCGCGCTGCCTTGACTCATCTGATCGGTTATCACAATGAGCATGACGACTTCTTGTTTGCAACTGTGATCGGGGACGAACCTTGGTGCCACTACTACGAGCCTGAAACACGACGGCAAAGCTTACAGTGGCAACATTCCAATTTACCACGCCCAAAGAACGTAAAGGCCATCATTTCCGCTGGAAAGGTGTTGTTGACATTTTTTTCGATCGACAGGGTCCATTACTGATAGAATTCGCTAAATCTTGAGAGCCTATCAATTGTTTCCGATATTGTGTAACGCCAGAACGGCAGCGTGTCGCAATCAAGAACGAACAACGAGGAAAATCGACGAATGAGGTCATCTTGTTGCACGACAATGCCTGTCCCCACGTCGCTTATGTGGTTAATACAAAACTGGCAAAGTTCAAGTGGGAAACGCTGCAACATCCGCCATACAGCCCAGACCTGTCACCTTGCGACTTCTACATTTTGGGGCAACCGAAAAAACAGCTCAAGGGAACCAGATACAGACTTTTTGAAGCAGCAACCCAAGGAGTTTTATAAGACGGGAATCACGCAACTCGTTATTCAATAGGACAAATGTCTAAATTCTCATGAAGACTACTTTTAAATAAAGTACCCCGTTGTTGGCTCATTCATTTGACTTGCCGTCATATATCTTGCAGAACTCCTGCTTTTTACACGTGCTCTTTGTCGCGACTATAACTTCGGTGCAATTACTCACGATACACGACAAGGGACAGCTACTCCTGCGTAATACATTGGAACAAATGACAGCGTCATTGAGATTTTTCACTGGCCATTGCACATATACAAGAATTTAAGCACGGTTCTTGAATGACAAAGTTTCATTGACATATTTGTCTTCAACTTGTTCAGTTCATTGCCTTTTAATTTTTCATATCAGCGGCATGCACTGCTTTCCTGGTTTCGAACTGATATAGTTCTAAAGTTCGTGTGATATTTTCTTTACTTAATAAATAGACGAAAAACATGGAAGCATTGACGTCAGTTATGTGGGCACAATTTTTGGCACATACGAGCATAATATTTTATGACAAATACATATTTTACTTGTATTTGCAGAGCGTAGCTTTCAAGAATTCGTTTGCAGCATCTTTGGCAATGACAATGCAGTTATTATTCATGTATTTGATCCCTCGATAAATTGTTTAAGAGGAAGCTTTACCTCGGGCCCAATCCTACCTGGCTTATTCACACACTTGTAAAACGCAGAAACGCTTTTCTGAGATAATGCTGCTAATCGCTTTTATTGAAATTGGTTGCATTTGAGAGAGAAATTAAATCCTAGTGTCTGTTGGAAACAGAACTTCGATTTAGGGCCTGATTTTAGCTTAAAATATTTAGGAAAATTCAAAAGGTTGAAAAAATAGAAGCACGACGTTTACAAACTAATAGCTATGCATGAAGAACAGATATTGCGGTTCTGTAAACGGCATTTATTATAACAGTCAAAGCGGACAAGTTTGCTGTGTCAATTTGTATCTTACGTGAATTGGTTACGTTGTGTACAAGGGTTCTGCAAAAGCCGTATTTCCACAATACTAAATTTTATTGAGATTCATGTGCAACATATATATTTTGTCCGCTGTAGATGTATTATTAGATGCAATTCACAGAATTGTGATATCATTTTTCATTGTTGAGTCACGGAGTTCTAAACTTGATAGTTTCGTTTCCTGACTATTTCCAATTTTGGCCAATTTTTAATATATAATTGACCACCTAAATGAAAAATTCGAAGCCAGTAGTCACTAGAATTAAACTTTTTCTTTGAAATGCAACAAACCTCCTCAAATTTGGTTAAGTGGTTGCAGGGAAAAACGAATTCCCCTTCTACATGTACCTAAATAGGAGCACCCGAGCTAAAGCTGCCGCTTAAGGAGGAGGCTGAGCTGCAACGTGCAGCTACACACACACACACACACACACACACACACACACACACACACATATATGTATATATATATATATATATATATATATATATATATATATATATATATATATATATGTGTGTGTGTGTGTGTGTGTGTGTGTGTGTGTGTGTTGGGCCAGTGGCGTAGCCCCCCCCCCCCGAACAAAGTTTCTGGCTACGCCACTGCCTATGTGATAATCAAAGGGTATGTTACCCTCCACCCATCGGACATGGTGCGCTCTCGATTTCCAGCAGCTCAATCCGGTGAGTTACACGTCATATTGTCACACTACAAGGTGATCGAACCGCTACCTGAAGACGAGCTCAAAGTTGAACCGGCCACATTATTTGGCTTAATATGCACAGAAAGGTGGCAGTATCAATATTTGTTCTGTCGACCTTTGGTATGCGCTTTTACATTATGACATAACGGAAAGTGTTCTGTTTTGTATGTATGATCGAATGATGAGGCTTAAATACGAAAAAAACTTGTTGCTCAGAACTTGTTTTCTAAGTGGTTTCTTCATGTCATAGTTAGCCATATACCTGTTAGAAGGGGAACTTTTAAAAGTACAAAGCAGTTTCATATGTAGGCTAAAGCGTTGCGCCTGTGTAATCCAGCAAATTAGGGTACCAAACTGAACAATAACGTCTTGAAGGAATGAAATGCTGTGGTAAAGGATTTTCACCATGTTAACTATTTGCTGTTGTTTGAGAGCAAAGACTGATGTTGCCACATTGTAAATTTTCTGAAAATGATGTGTGAACATGTGTTTTAGATTATAGTTCAGTGTTCACTTTCTTTAAATATTCACCGACGATTACGATATTCCCTAATAGAAAATTTCAACGCAGCATATAGGAGCGATCGTCGCCACAGAAGGCCCCATACCCATTAGCTGTAAAACGCCCGAGGCGTGTAGCTGGTGTTAAAACGCATCTGTGCCAGAGTGGCCAGACGAACTGTTGGCGTTCCACTGCGGCAATAACGTGACAGCGGGAAAATCTCGGCTCCTCCCTGCAGGTGCGTGATGTAGCGTGCATTTTTTTTTTCCGTCTGCTAGCTTCTGGTTGCTGTATTTACGTTCTTCGTCCTTCGTTCTTAATGCAACTCATCTCTTACGAAGGTGACGACATCGTTGCCACTGATCCTAATCATGTTCGTGTGATCTCGTCTTTTGTGGCATCGTGGCGTCCCAAAGTCAAAGAGAATGAGGTACAGGGCGTCGCCTACGCATGCTTGTATTTTGGGTTCGTATTGTACGTAATTGGATATGGAGCACTGTCTTCAAAAACCTTCACAATAGGACGCCTCGGTTTAGGCTCATCACTGTAAAAAAACAATCACAAACAATTACAATCGAAACAGGCGCGAACGAAACCAAACCAAACAAACCGAACAGGCAAGCGCTGACGCAAGCAGGCGGTAGTACGAAATGAGCGGTCCGGTGGAGACCAGATACGGGTAGGCATCGAGCGGAGAGATGTCTACACGGACAATTTTCCAGCGCAAATGTCACGGAAGGCACCTCTCTCATTGGTCTCCACCGTACACGGCTTGCATCTTATCTCGCATCATTCCGCGTTCGCTTTCATTCATCCCTGCTGCGCTCGTTAAGTTCGTTTTGCAAACGCCGACGCTCGCCGCAGGAACGGGCGCCTAAGAGCCGCGCTCTGATAAGCTAGCGTTCTTACGTTAATCTGATTTTTCATGTGCGCTGGTGTGGCTAATCCTTATCAGTGGCGCATTTCCTGCCCTTTTTAGGAAGCCATTCCAAGGTAGCAAAACATGTCCAATTGTTTCCAAGTCTTCAATTCTGGTGGTCAAAGGCTTGCGCACTTTGTTCGCTGGACCCTTTCAAGGACATGTTTCAAGAGTGAAGCACAATTTATGTTTGATGAACGTGACCCGGAGACATGTAAAAAAAGAATTACGGAAGTTAAAGTTTCAAAGATTACCTGCCGTGGTTGCTCAGTGGCTATAGTGTTGGTCTGCTGAGCACGAGGTCGCCGGATCGAATCCTGGCCACGGCGGCTGCACTTCAATAGGGGCGAAAACACCCGTGTGCTTGGATTTGGGTGCACGTTAAAGAAGCTCAGGAGGTCCAAATTTCTGGAGTCGTCCACTACGGCGTGCCTCATAATCAGAAAACGGCTTTCGCACGTTAAACCCCATAATTTTTTATTCCAGATTCAGTAGAAAGAATTGCACAGTGAGATTAAAATATATATTGCGAATTTTCACAACAGCAATAACTTTCTGCTTCTACAAATAATTTAGCCACTCACATTGACGTTGAAACATTTAATTTTACGACTGACAAGGACTCGCGGTTCTGGGCTGAACTCATTGTAGGCGCAGCCATCGTGTGAAGGGTGCTGTTATTTTTTCCATTCTATGTGACACATGCCTTCAAATTCTTGTCCTCTGGAACAGGGATTGTAAATCAATGTGCTTGTCATAAGACCCAAGACAGACGACTGTCACGGATCTCCTCCGGAGAATATATGACCGAAAGAATGGACTAGGCGACAGGTGTACCCACACAGACACACATTTATTATAACCTACGAGGCACAAACACTTGCACACAAACCTAACAAAACTAACTCAAAATACAAAGGCTATCAGTACACACGACCCGGTAACACTGCTACAAGCATTGTACTGTTATAGTGGTTGGTGTTCGTGTTCACGTTTGGTTCGGTGCGGATGTGGCGTGGTATGGGTCCCGCAGCCGGCGTCAAAGTGGGGATCGACGTGCTAGGGCTGGCGTCGCTGGCGGCGTCGTTGGCTGCGTCGTACACGCTCATGGTCCAAACGCCCGTGGGGGTGTTGCCGCTGATGTTGGCGTTGGGGCACCACCCCGATGAGTGGCAACCACGCTGGAGACACCCCTGGCCATAGCAGGTGGTAGCATCCTCCGTGAGCTCCCCGAAACGGGCTCAGGGACTGCAGGAAATCTGCGGTGCGAAGCCATAGAACACGAGCTCACCGGAGCAGTAGCCGGCGTCGCTCTCTTCCGGCCGAAGCGTTCCTGACTCGCTGAGCCTCCGCTGCTTTGTTCTTTCCCCTGTGCCTCGCCCTTCCTCGCCCTATTATAGCCTTGACGTTAGTCCACGTACTCCTTCTCTTCGTACAAAACGTACAAAACGGCCTTACAGCTACCGTCAAGCACAAGCACAAAGAAATTACTAGCGCTAGGCGTATACAACACCTTTGACGAGCTAGCAAGTGCCACGCTCATAGCGCAGAGGGAGCGCCTCAACAAGACTCAACAGGGAAGACACCTTCTTCAACGGCTAGGGTACCCGCTGACACCTCAGTACTGCAAAGAAGAAACACAACTCTTGCCTAACCACATTAGAGAGAACATTGCAGTAGACCCTATCCCCAAGAACATGCACCCCACCCACAATCAGGAGAGAAGAGCAGTGCGTGCCCGCATGTTGCACAAACGTTGTTTCAGAGACCCGGATACGTACTACACGGACGCTAGCCCGTACCCCTCGTCGCCACGTTGCGGGCTCAAATACACACTCGCCGTTGTCAATCAGGGGAACCTGGTAGCCTCAGCCTCCATCCTCGCCACACGCAGTGCAGCAGTAGAAGCAGCAGCAATCGCTCTCGCACTTCGCGACGCTGAGAGCAAGGGAAGGTCCGCCCGTGTCTTCACTGACTCACAAGCGGCTTGTAGTTTATACCTGAATGGAACGCTCCCTATACACGCCATTCGAATCCTAGGTCGCACACTACAATGGACCCACGGTATCGTCTGGTGCCCCGGGCACGAAGGCCTGCGGGGCAACGAAGAGGCGGACTGCGCAGCTCGAGGTCTCACTAGCCGAGCGGCAGACCACACCGTTCTTCAGCCCCCGGCAGAACGACGAGCGACCCACGAGTTATTAACGACAGGTCAACAAATACTGCAGGACCAACGGCTCGGAAGAACGCAATACGCTCCCCCACACAAAGCTCTCAATAAACTCCAGGCAAGGGACTGGCGCCGCCTGCAAACTAACACATACCCACACTTGTCTCGTCTACACGCAATCTACCCAGACAGTTATACGTCCCGAACATGTCCCTGGTGTAGCAACCACAAAGCGACACTCGCGCACATAACACACGAAGGCACCGACCGTCCGGGCGACGCAATTTCGCCACGAGTCACAACACACACACTCACTACGTGGTCTTGGGAGGCGAGACTCTCCAAACTGGACCTGGGAAGCCAACTGGCGACCCTCGACCAGGCCCGGCGAGCCGCGATCGCCAGTGGAGCCCTGTCAGAGGGAACCACCCTGGAATAAACCGCGCAACGGTTTCTCCAATAATAAAGTTCCTCCTCCTTCTCTTCAACTTCTTCTTCTTCTCTTCTCCTCCGCTCATCGCTTTCCACCTCACCACATACTTCCTCTCCTCTTTTCCACCAATCATGTCTTACCACCTCACTGAGTGCTTCTTTTTTATCTTCTTTAGTCTTCGGCTAATCCTCGTCATCCTTAACGTTATCCTCGTCGTCTTCTTGAAAACTTTCTTCGTTCATATTTTATTTTAGCTTCCCTCTAATATGAGGCAACGATACATAAACAGAGAAAAACGCATCAGCATTCCTTTGTTAGATATTGATATTATAAAGGAGACCTATTGAGGTTCGTAGCGACAGCTCGTTATAGGATGCACCGAGCAGAGTCCCCTAGCTCGAGCCTCTGCCACACGTTTGATGATGCCGATAGTGTTGACTCTGCGCTCACGTTCATTATTTTACTTACAATGGCCCCGTGGAAATAAAAGAGCCATACTAGCGCCATAGTTTTTTGGAAGGACAGTAGAATGGTAATATTGCTTGGGACGCTGAACATGAACGACTTCATAGTTACGACGTCGCATGTCGGACGGCGGCGTTAGCGGCTCGACCAGGTAATTAACGGGTTATATTTCGAGAACGCGGTATGGCCTGTCGTACTTCGGAAGGAGTTTCGAAGCGAGCCCTGGTTTGCGGTGTGGCACTGAGAACCAAACGAGGCCTCCCGCGAAAAAAGTGGCGGTCGTGTTCTGGGCGCCATGAATGACTTTAACGGTTCTCGCCGTTCGAGGTGATTTGGTGGGCCAGCCGAAGACATTCCTCGGCTTCTCTGGTGGCTTCCGAGATCGGCAGGCATTCCGATAGGTCCGACCAGTAGGGCAGAATGGTGTCAATTTTGTGCGAAGGATGACGGCCGTAAAGAAGGTAAAAGGGTGATAATCCTGTAGTGGCCTGAGCCGCGGTGTTGTAGGCGTAGGTGACAAACGGAAAACTAGGTCCCAATTAGTGATCAGGTGAGACATACATGGTGAGCATGTAGCCAAGGGTTAGATTAAAGCGTTCCGTGGTAGATTCACCCTGTGGGTGATAAGCAGTGCATTTACGATAAACAATAGCGCAGAATCTGTACTTCAGATAAGAAGGCGTGGCCTTTGTCGCTTAAAAGTTCACGTGGACCTCAATGACGAAGGTGAAAACGGCATAGTATGAAATTGGCGACTTCCTCCGCTGTAGAATTCGGTACTGCAGCAGTCTCCGCATAACGTGTTAAGTGGTCTACCGCAACGCTTATCCACCTGTTGCTGGTAGGAATCAAAGGAAGTGGCCCGTAGAGATCTATGCCCACGTGATCAAAGGGTCCGGACAAGCATTGTAAAGGCAGGAGTTCACCGGCGGATTTGTGTGTGGCGCTGTTGTTGTTGTTGTTGTTGTTGTCCTTAGTGGCCGTGGCACATACCCACAGTGGGGGATTGGCCAAGAATCGGGCGGTTTAATTAGGTGCCTAAAATAATAATGATAACAAGGGAGTTAACAATTTGGGCGTGTGAGTTTAAAAGTAAACGTTTTGTGTTTGGAGAAAAAAGGAAATAATCAGATCAGAACCGGGTATAAGATAATAATAATAATAACAATAGGTGTTGGCACTCATGACAAAAGAGGACGAAGTTACGAACCAAATTGTACATTCCCCGCCAACAATAGCGATGTTGAAGTCTTTCGTAGGTGTTGAAGACTCTCGCGTGGCCACACTGATGGTCGACGTGGAACGAGGAGCAGAGCTGATCACAAGATTCTCGGTATGACGAGTAACCAGGTGCGTCCCTCTGTGGCATAGTTGCGTCGATACAGTACTGGTCCCGAATCTCAGCATGAGGCATTTGGCGCCGAAGCTATCGCGACGCTGGAATTTTTGACGTGTCCGAGAGAAGGTCGAACAGAGATACAGTCCAGGGATCATAATGCTGTGCAGCAGCGATAGTGTCAAATTCCAGAGAGGACAATGTGCACTCGCAGGAGGAGTCGTGACTGGCTTTCGGTGGAAGCGGTGATCGGTATAGCGCGTCAACGTCGGAATGCTTTCGCCCGGAACACTAAACCACGCGGATGTTGTATTCTTGAATTCGCAATGCCCAGTGGGCAAGGCGGCCCGATGGGTGTTTTAACGTCGACAGCCAACATAGTGCATAGTGGTCCCTAACTACATCAAAAGATCAGCCTTATAATTATGGGCGAAACTTGCCAAGCGGCCACACAATGGCCAAATACTCCTTTTCTGTTACGCTGTAATTGGCCTCCGCCTTGGTTAACGGGTTACTCGCGTATGCAACGACGTATTCTGTGTGGCCAGGTTGTTGCTCTCGCATTACAGCGCTATGGCCTACAAAGCTTGCATAGGTATGGATATCGGTTACCGCTTGAGGGTCAAAATGGCGAAGGATGGGTAGTGTCGTGAGAAGACGGCGCAAATTTGTGAAGGCGGCGTCACACTGTGGAGACCATGATAAGAGATCTCTAGCGCGACTAAGGAGCTGCGTGAGAGGCGATGTAATTGACGCAAAGTTTCGAACGAATCGCCGGAAGAGCAGAGGCTTATCAAACTGCGTAGCTGTTTCATAGTGGTAGGTTTGGGGAAGCAGTAACAGCACGTAGCTTCCCGGGATCCCTTGGAATTCCCTCCTTTGACACGACATGGCAAAAAATTGTGAGCTGACGAATAGCAAATCGACCCTTCTTCAGGTTAAGTTGCAACTCGGAGTTGGACAAGCAAGCGAATATGTGCTGGAGGCAGAGCAGATGCGTTACGAAATCGGGTGTGAACACCAGAATGTCGTCAAGATAGCAAAGACAGATTTTTCATTTCAGGCCACGCAGAACAATATCCCTCAGTCTTTCTAACGTAGCAGGTACGTTGCAAAATCGGAAAGGCATGATGGTGAATCCATACAAGCCGTCAGGTCTGACAAATCCAGTTTTTGGGTGATCGGCCACTGCCATCGGAACCTGCCAGTAGCCTGACCACAAATTCTGCCAAGAGAAGAACTCGGCTCCCTGTATACAATCCAGAACATCATCAATGCGTGATAAATGGTCGACGTCCTTCAGCGTGATCTTGTCCAACCGTGAAAAATCAACAGAGAAGCGGATGGAACCGCCTTTCTTTGTGACGAGTGCCACGGGAGAGGGCATGGGCTCTGTGAAGGTTGAATGACGCCTCGACGGAGCATGTCATCGACCTCGCTTGAAATGACACGACATTGCGTAGCGGACATGCGATATGGTCTTTGTCACAGCGGTGAGTGAGAACCAGTGTCGATGCTCGACTGTCGATGCATGGCCAAGAGATGTTTGCGCAACGTCGAAAGAACGATGGGAGTGCTGAAGGATTGTGAGAAGTTGAGATCGCTGCGAAAGTGTCAGATCTTCGGCGATAAATGGGCTGAACACACCAGTCCATGTTGAGTCGGGGATGGAGAGGGCACTCAGTTCATGGACGGCAGAAGAAGGCACTTCGTTAAGGACGTAGACAATTCCTGTTGAATCGACCAACTCGAAGTAACCAAGGCATTCGCAACGGAGCAGTGATAGCGGCAATGAAAGATGATTGTAAATGGACATCGTGTTGACACCGGCGGTAAGGTCAAGAGCTGCAAAGAGCAAAGGAAGCGCTTTTCGGGTAACAGAGTGATGAGATGGCATGAAGAAGACCGTCTCGTCAGGTATGCTACTACACAAGAGTGGCACGAATGCTGAAAAGCACGGGAGAAGGCAGGTGTCTTCTTTCGCAACAATTTTAGCAGCATGATGAACATCGACCGAGGCCAGCTCACTAAGGTGGGAAAGTTCCATGTCAGCCCTAGCGCAATTGATGATGGCATTGTGGCGTGAGAGAAAATCCCATCCTAGAATAATGGCGTGAGAGCACCATGAAATAACTATGGACTCAATCGTGTATAAAACGTCCTGTATGGTCACACGGGCAGTACAAGCTGCGGTAGGACGAATGGGTTGATCACTCGCCGTTCGAAGCGACAATCCAGATAAAGGCGTCGTCACTTTACGAAGCAAGCGGCAAAACTTGGCATACATAACTGATATGGCCGCACCGGTATCGACGAGGGTGACTGTAGCCACATTTTCGACAAACACATCAATGACATTGGCAGGTGAAGGATTTCACAAGAGCTTCATTCGAACACGCTTAGGTTATGGGGCAATAGTTTGTTAAACGGCTAGCCCTACTGCACTGAAGCTGCTGGATCCTGTCCATCACCAATGTATCCGCCTGGCGACCGGTGCCATCAGGACAAGTCCTGTGGAGAGTGTTTACGTTCAAGCTATGAGTGGTCGCTTCATCTTCAGAGGTCATACTCAAATTTTATATATTTTTGGAAGGTAAATGCAAACCGTGAACATCCCTCTTACCCAAGTGTAAACAACATGGCATGTGCAATCTTATTTAATAAGCGACCGGCAGTTAGAGAAGCCCTCTCACTGCGTGTACGGAAACTCAATCAAGAAATAGAAGTTTCACTTTTTGAAAATCCTCGAATTGCTCCTGTCATGCTATGTCCGCCATGGCAATGGCAGCTCGTTCATTCTGATACTTCGTTCATTGTAATAACAAAGAACGCTACCCAGGTACACATTGAAATGCACTTTCTTGGACTTCAGTCATAGTGCTTTAGCCAATAATTTTACATAGATGCCTCAAAGTCGCATGCCGGCGTTTTATATGCACCTGTCGGCCCATCATTTTCATAATCTAACGTCCTTCACCCGGAAACAAGCATATTCACTGCTGAGGCATATGCTGTACTGACAGCTGGTAAACGTATCGAGATATAAAAATTGCAAAAGTCCATTATATTCACAGACTCTCTCAGTGTCGTAACATCTATAATGTCCCTCCAGAAACGCAACAATCCTGTACTCATTGAGCTATATTCGCTCATGTGCACAGCGTATACATCTAATCAGCCAGTCATAGTATGATGGGTACCCGGGCATAAAGGCAACATGCTTGCAGGGGAGATTACCAGATCCATTGCAACGAAAGCTGGTAACTGTTCCGTAGGTATCCCTGCCTGAGACTTAAAGCCATCCTTGCGCAGAAAACTTAGACGGCATTGGCAAGAAAATTGGGACACCGAAACCTCTACTAAACTCCATTTGATCGAGCCACAATTAGGAAATTCACCACCGATAACAAAAATACGCCAAATCAAGGTAATTTTCTGCCGCCTTAAGATAGGTCATGCGTATGGTACGCACTCTTATCTCTTGAACGGTAGCGAACCACCCATATGGTTTAGATTTGGCCAGATACTAACCGTCCTCCATGTCTTGCAGGAGTGTAGAGAAATGGAAAAATGAAAGGAAAAAAACACTTCCCTCTCTCCTACCGACAGAACATTCCTTTTCATCCGGCAATGTTGCTTGGTGCTGACCCATCTTTTTCACAGAAAATCAGTTTTTAACTTTCTGCAAGATGGTAATTCATTACAAGTTACAGGCCGAAGAGTTTCGTAGTACAACATCTTACCAGACGCTGCTGCTGCGATAGCAGCATTTTGTAGAGCACGTAATTACAGGCTCTTGCATTTAAGGGCCTCATTGGGGCAATAGTGCTATAGGTATTTCTATATTTTATTCCCTCATTCCATCAGAGCATGTCTTTTAAATTCATAGAACATCTGAAAAGTCATTGTGACAACTTTAATAGATATATATTTATTTTACCACAGTTTTAGGCCCCTATACCGCCACGTTCCATTGTTATAGCCAACCACGACGCCACTGATCATTATTTACATCACTGACTGTATTAAAACATTGCTTGGCGCTCCTTGGTCATGAGTGGCCTTTGCGCCATAAAACACCACATATCATTATAACCAGGTAAAGGAGAAGGACTTCGGCATCTCGACACTTGCGCCGCTCTTGCCTCGGGAACTGCGTCGTCTAGTTCCTCTCTTCGTTAGAGACGGGTCCTCGACGCATAGGGGAAAGCGATCGGTGACGTGCGAAGGGCGACCGGTGGCGTTCGAAGTGAGGACAGCGATCAGTCTGGGAGCGAGCTGGTGATGGCTCGAAGGGTCCGTAAGAGACATTTGGATCAAGTGGTACATAGGGTGCTCGTCGATCGTCATCGAACGCCTGTGATCGGTGGTGGCAGAACCTTGCGAAATGACAGGGATACCTACATGCAAAGCATATGGGGCGATTATCCGGCGTTCGCCACGGGTTAGCGACGGCAGTGGTGGCCCAGGGGATGGGTGCAGAGGTAGAGGACTAAGATACCCCTTGACAAAGGCAAAAAAGAAAACCATGCAGATTACAATGCCTAATATAACATATTCATAAATCACACAAATCCACTAGAAATACGATGCACATGAAAATGCATTTGCAAATTGCAACAAATAGTGCAACATATTTATCACTCACACAAATACACTGTAAATGCTGCAAAAATATTTTTCATGATTGTAATGACCTATTTGCAAGCAGAATATATATATATATATATATATATATATATATACTGAATCTTTGACTAGCAAACAATGCAACAAAAGAAAGAATGCAACTGTTTTTTACTCCAGCTGGCTGTTGTATGCCAAAGTCTGATATTATGAGTTGTACGAAATCGAGGTATAGACCATGTATGGGTGTTTCTTGTAGGTACTGTAATAACACGACGATCTAGACATGATAAGGCTGTAATAAAGTCCAAGTGTTCTCTCTTTGAAAAGTAGAGTGTGTTCAACAAACGGTATGAGTACATGTTGGGAATTCGAACTACACTGAACCTTTTCCAGTTCCGGGATGGTAAAATGGAACGTTTCAGTTTTATTTGCGAGAACATAACAGCACATGCCAATGTGCATTATATATGGAGTCATCAAGTTTTTGTGTAATAATACTTCGACAAATCTTATAGAGATCTCCATCACATAAGTAACAGTCGAAGCATGCTTGAGCGTCGCTTCTTGATTAATATAGGATTAATTATTTGCGTTCTTAACAAGTCTCCCCTACTTCCAAGCAGCGGCGTACCCTTTTATTGAATAGTTTCTTTTTTTCATTTCTTATTTACCTGTTGCTTCGTGAAGTGCTCGGCACGTATGTTTGCCTATACGCAAGGTGTCTCGCAAAGCAGGGGTAATTTAGGTTTTAATATGATTCACAATATTCTGATTATTTCCGCTGCAACTGATGCGGTATATAGGGGAAAGATCCATATTGTTTTAATAATGCAGACATTACCAGAAGACCTATCGCAATGGCAGTTCTGTAAGACGCCAGCGGAAATGGTACAACAGCTTACTGTAACTGAAGCGCTCAGCTGGCACCATGATTCAAAGCCTGTAGTATGTAAAGTGCGTCATGTGGGTTGCTAAACTACGATAGTTGCTATGCATGAGCTTAAACTTAAATCCAGCAATTATTTTCAATCTATATTTATGAATACTGTACGAGCAGATATCGGGAGACGTAGTCGGTCCCGCGCTTCTTCTTCGGGTGAAACCGAGGCAGCTGTATAAAACATGTTCAAAGCACCCCAGAATTTTTGTAGGGGCCCGAGAGTCATCTAACGTGACGGACAGTTTACTCTTTAGTAACGTTAGACATCACTACACACATGAGCAGTCGGCGAAGGACAGGGATCGTCCTGACAGCATACTTGTGTGGCATACCTTAAATACCGCAATTGTTGGAAGCCGCTATTTCAAGTGGAAAGTCCGTCATTTACCTCGGTTGGCGCCAGATTTGATACTACTCGTCAAAGAGAATAATGAATTACCTTGGAAATCTGAAAAATCCACCAAATGTATCGCTGTTGCGTTGAGTGATGTCAACCCTACTTTTTGGGCACATATCTTGTACGGGATACAAACAATACGTAACAGAACATGGAAGTGCTGCAAATATTGATTTATAGGTTTTACTACGAGAGCATCAATGGCCACCGTTTTATGTAGGATTTCGCTAATCGTCATTCTGTGCGACCTTTTCACGTCTCGCTCGATGGCCACATTGTTCAACGGCGGCTGCCCCACCACGGTCTCGACAAGCGGCATCTAAACTACGCCCCATGGATGCCGCCGACAAGCCAGGGACCTCCAAGGACAGCGTAATGCGATATAATGAATTTATCGCGCTCTAGTATATTCAGTTACTCGCAATAATAGACCCAGCTTGGCAAACCCAGCTAAGGAGTTAGATAATGCTGCGAAGCTTTCTCTACATCGCCCAAGCGCGCTTGTACCAAAAAGCTTTCGCGAGCTTTTCGTCTGCTAATGTAAATAGCTTTATTAGACAGAGCTCCTTTCTTCAGTCCACACAGTGCGGCATGCTTGAGTCCAGAGCATGCGTGGAACGATAACATGAGAGGAATTCTTTAGAAAATTGGAAAATACTGTCTCCACGTACAACGTGTACTTGGCTTAATAAAGATCTGCCACAATTAATGGTGCAGGAGGTGGGGGACACATCTGCGGAGCTAAAAAGGACTCGTAGTGCAAATAAGTGCTGCTGAAGTGGGCTGATTCTGAAAGCCACGGCTTTCTCACTGCTTGACTCACGAGTAGGCCCTCTATGGGAAATACTTGGGCAGGCCCTGTGTTCTGAAACCTGTTCTTTTTCTGCTAATGCTATGACATCGGGTGTGCTCAATCACTCCCAGTTTTGTAAATTTTTAAAGGCGATGGAATCTGAGTTCTTAAACGTTATGTATCACAGATTGGTTCAGTGGCTGATGTGGAGCAGATTTTTTTTTCATTTTTTAACCTTTATGGATGTTACAAAAAAAAACTTAGGACCCTCGTAGGCCTGGCGGTCTGGAGCTTGACTAGCAGAGAGGAGACGGTCATCCAAGGAGTTGTCATCTCTAGAAGCTACAAGGTTAATTTTGTCGAGGTCATTTCCCGCGTTGAGGGCTTTGACTTGAGCCATGGCGTTGCCGTGGAGACCCGCCTTTCTGTACGCCCCTGAAAATACTTTTTCTACAAGGCAAGGCTCCAGCACAAGAGAAGGCCACTTTTGAAAAATGTTGATAGCAGCTGTTATTGAACGTTAAGCATAGTGACCCGCCTGAACAATCAAATTTGAACTTGCAATGTCGCCTAGCGATTCAGGAATAGCCTGCACGCGCGCTCTTTCTTCCGTAGCGCTTAACGCCTGTCCGCGACTGCATAATGAATTACTGGCATAAAGAATGGACTGTTCCTTCTCTGTATCTTTTACCTGCCACACCACTAGTGCCCTGCCTCATTCACTAGTGTCTTCCTCACCTACTTACACAGTGTATTTATGTGATGCGATACACTGGACCTCATGCGTTTGCTCTCTCTGGGGCACGAGAAGCGCATTGACTTTTCTCATAACGGTCAGCAGCTTTTCCCTGTTGAATTCGGCACCTCGGAGCTTTACATGTCAACCCCGCTTCCCGTGCGCAATTTAGCAATGGATCGCCTAGCACAAGGTGACACGCTCCTGCCCTGCGGTCATACTAAATATATGTTATCTGCTTGCCTTCGCTTCTTGCATCATCTGGCAATTCCCGCGAATCAGGCAAACCTACGTCTATTTGAAGCGCATCCTTCACTACGGCTGCATCGTCCACGAGTCAGGAAAATGGCTCTGCATTGATGCGTGCTACCGTTTAGACGCGTGTAACGGGCGCAATATTTTCCCACTGTTTTAGTGACCCTTACACGAGACCGAACCATTTCTTCAAAATGGTGCAGGCGGAACATTGACTTGTGCTCACCCCTAATCGCCGGATGTACCACTGCATCAAATGGATGGATGGATGGATGGATATTATGAGCGTCGCCTTTGGAACGGGGTGGTGGGTTGCGCCACCAAGCTCTTGCTACTATACTGCCTAATATCCTACCTTGGTTAAACAATGAAAAAAATAAAAAAACACTATGAACTACCACGCCCAAATTTTCTGATCCCCTATTACGAACTGTGCTTCTGTACGTCTCCGTCTTTTGTCGTTTCCCTACTTTTCTTCCACCAATCCTCCAGTCGCTTCTTACTAATGTCTGTTGCGGACATGTTTGCTTTACCACTGCTCCCTCCGAACCCAAGGGCTACAAGCAGGAAAGTAGTGCCTAAATCGACCGCCGGGTAGACGTCTTCACATTCTAATCAAACAGTTTCCCTAGCTTTACCGCAGCAAGCACATGCTTCTTCTTCCTTCTTATATCTCGCTTTATAGGTGCGTGCTTTGTTGTTGTTTGTACGTGCATGTTTAAATGCCAACGCAAGCTCTCGCCATCTAGTGGCGAGAGGCGGAAGTACGAAGCGAGCCAAAAGTTGCCGGTGCATGCGCGCGGTGTCGGGGTACCGAACGCGATTGCTTCCCCGTTGAATTTTTTCCAAATTTCTGGATGCCAAATCAGGGTTGGGGCCCTTACAAAGCTGTGGTCTTTGCATGAGCCTATATAAATGTAGTGCCGCTGCCGCTTCGTGCTCTGGCTCGTTTACACATTGACATGTTTTGCGTGTCCCCAAAGGTTTCTCTGAATGTCGGAAGGAACCAGTGTCGCTAGCACCTAGCGGCTTAGAATACGGACTTGCATATGACACAATCCGCGTACCATGATAAAGGCGTCAGGCGCGATCAGTTGATGTAATTTCGCTTCATTGCGGCCTCCATGCTATTGCTGCAGACCAACACTTTTGTCTAAAAAAGCTTGCATCGTGAAAAAGTACGGCTTACGTCTCAATTATTATATTGTAGCCTCGCATCTTCGGTTTTCCCGGACAGTAGGGCCGGAAGTGGTGATCTCTAACCTTTTCAGGTGGTCGCTACCCCCAACTCTGGCAACTCGTTTTCTCGGTTCATTTCCGGCGCCCTCTTTAGCGTTTCCTGAGCTTGCACTGCATTTTTCTGCGCCATAACCATCGCTTACGTAACACGTGATGCGTAAGCAGGGGGCTTCGTTTTGTTAGACCACAAGGGTCGAATACCTATTTCCGATTTCGTTAGGCTTTTTTGACGACGGCGTGACGAATGCCTTTTTCTACTCAGTCAAAATTTCTTTCTGTGGCGCTTTCTCCAGCGATTCCTGCACTTGCACCGAATCAAGGTCACGTGTTTCCGTGGTTCCTAGGTCGTGTGGCAACATCTAGCAGTTAGAACTATTACCTACGCCATGTCCTACGCCAGAGGTGCTACCCTATTATGGAATGACGCGCCTCTTATTAACAACCTGAATTTGTAGTCGCTCGAACTACGCTTTCACAGTTAGTCATTAGCCAGTAACGCGGAAGCGCTTTTGATCTCAGCCGTCTCAGTGTGCTGCGCCTCTGACTGACGTTCGCCTCTTGAATGTGGGCGCTGTTGCCCACTTTCAGCTACTGCATTTGCAGCGTGCTCATGCAGCTCTAACGAGGAAACGATTGCAATCTCTGTGTGCTGCCCCTCTTACTTATGTTCTGCGCCTAAAATTATTCGCTCTTGAACTACTGTTCTCGCAGCGAGCCCACACGTAGCCTGGCAGAATATCCGCGTATTTGACCTCTGGCTCACGTTTGCCGCTTGAAACCTTTGTTTGAAATAAATGAGGTCGATCGGCGTCAACGCATCGTCACTTTTGACCTTACCGCACCGCGCTTCTGACTTTTTTTGCGTCGCTTACAATCGTTCTGTGGGTGTGTGTGCGCGCGCGCGTGCGTGTGTGCGTGCGTGCGTGCGTGCGTGCGTACGTGGTTGCTTGTGTGCGTGTGTGCGTGTGTGTGTGTGTGTGTGTGTGTGTGCGTGCGTGCGTGCGTGCGTGCGTACATGCGTGTTGTCTAATGCCATTTCTTCGAGCTTACAAGCGTTTCACAACACCCTATTGGCGACTTCGCACACGTGTGAGGCCCTTGGCACTCTTGTTCTTTGCGGCGTAACTTCTGTCTGAGTTCTCCTATTATTTCACCTAATGTTTTCATTTCTTAGCGAATTTCTGTATTCCCAAGTCTTGCTCTTAGATTCATCCCCCTAAAGTATTTGACCTCGGTTTAATCATCTTCGCTTTAAAAAATGATTTCACAAATATTGGCAACCATCATACCATCTTCTACACCTGATAGCACGCTCGCAACACAACTCCTACAGCTAGGTCTTTCACAGTGTTTCCTACTCCAAAGTAGCACTGCTGCATCGTACGCAGACAACCAGTGAAGGTACGATCTCATCGCTGGCACTAGTTGTTAAGCATGAGAACTGAGTTGACGGGACCATGCAGCCGACTACACTCTTGCATTGGTTCACGAGTAACGAGAGGACCAAGCCGAAGACAGGAATGGGGCGTAATGACAGGCAAACACATTTTAGCGACATCACTACGGAGCGGTCAGCTCCACAAGTTTCGTGACGGACAGTGACACAAACCGCTTTACACTTCCGCTCAAAGCAGAATCAAGTCCGTAGTCGGGAGCATTTTTAGAGCCTCTTCGGAACATCCTCGCACAGGATAAGGAGGGGAGGAAACCTCCCCACGCTTAACGCCTTCGCTCGCTACATCGAACAAAATTCAACAAATTTTCCAAGCGTCACTGGTGCCAGCGTGAGCAGGATCTACGAATGTGAGACAACCCTGCATTATCCGCACCCAGGAACAATGACAATGTATTTCTACGATTTCGCTGGAGAAAAAGCGGCAGCTCTTTGGAAATAACATTTCATAGCCTTGCTTAGAAGAGAAAAAAACGTAGCGCAGCTGAAAAAAAAACAGGGTGATCAACCTCACAGGACAAGCTCTTCCGAGTCAAATGCTGCAGGTGTTTACAGAAAGAACCGCAAATACGCACTGCAGCCAAAGGTCACACCAATTGATTACTGAGCAGTTCTGCGAAGCATTAACGACAGAGATTTTGAGCTACACTCTAAAAACTAAGAGAGTGCCGGGCACTCCCTTTGAGGGAGTAGCGGCTTGTCCCATATTTCACTCTCTTTTCGAGAGTAGATCGACCCTCTTTGAGAGAGAGTAGGTCAACTCCTGTTGACAGAGTTTTGTTACTCCGCCGCAAGGGATTGCTAGTACTCTTCTGCAGAGTGATAATACTCTTCCCACAGGGAGTGCTAGTACTCTTCCGCAGAGTGGTAATACTCTCACCGTAGGGGTAATGGCACTCCACCAGACCGAGTACTTCTACTCCCCCAAACAGAGTGCAACTACTCTTCCCAATACCCTCTTAGCGAAGTCCTGGCCACGCATGCAGGCAGGAAATCAGATCAAATTAGGGTCGCTGATACACCGTTCTCTAGGCGGCTCCTCAGACTCAGTGGCCCGATTCCAAGCGGCCTTCAGAATAGGCGTGAGCAATGTTATGCAGGATTTTAAAGTCATTTTTCCTGGCTATTTGCTGCCTACCATGAGTCGTGACGGCTCGTAATCGGCCTATGCGTATGTGTCCCGAACGCCACTGCGGAGAAAAAAAAAGCTAATTCACATTTAATCCGAAAATATCTTCGCATATTTCACAATCAGGAGACACATAATCTAATTAGAACACAATAGTCGAGGGAATCACACACTTATGGAGAACCACATTGCTCTATACATGACGTGGATTCGAACCCGCGTACACTCGCATCTATACAATTCAAAGCACACATCCTAACCATTACACCACAAAGCCACCACGCTCAGTCGTGTTGTTTTAGAGCTTATATACATACCAAATGTATTTGAGGAATCGGCTGCGGTGGTTGGAGTTTCTCTGCAGTGTGCTGTGCTGTTGTGTACTGGAATACGTTTGCGTTTGCATCATTTCCATTCCTTGCTACGACTAACGGAGGAATACAACGTAGACGACGACGTGAGAACTATTCACGGCTTGTCGTCACCTTAGGAAAATAACAAATGTGCCGTTCAGCTCACGATCGAGTGCTTTTCCAGTCCATGCATTATATGTTCTCCGAAAATACGCGGATACAAAGTATCGTGCCAACCATCCACGTATGTGAATTTAAGTCGCGTGTATACTGGTGAGCATTTCTGTTTATTTTTTCCGCCAGTTCCATTCGTATGTGGTCAACTGCGATGCCAGTACCAGGCATTTCGACGTGCCTCACGCTGCCGTGTAGGCGTTCTTTTCAAGTGCATTAGTTTAGAGTTTGGTTCAGTCCGCTGTGAGCTGTTGTCCTGCATTAGCAGCGGATCGTTAGCGTTTTGAAGAGCACGCATTCCAGCATTTGGAGACTGCTTATGCCGATAGCCGCGTCACATGCATTGGCACGCATGTTTAAATGAGTAATGTGTCCACTTGTTACGCGTGCACTGCTCGTATCCTGTGGCAGTGCTCGTTCTAAAAGCTTCGAAGACCATCTACATTCATACGTGTGTTCAATATATATGCACAGGATAGACTTGCCGGCTAGTTGGTTGAGCATTTTAGAAGAAACAGCGCAACACAAGGACGACGCAAAAACATGGACAACACCACGAAGCGCTGGTGTGGTCGATGCTTTTTTTCGTCCTGGTGTTAGCGCTGTTTCTTCTTCCACGATACACGCACACCACAGGTACGCGAAAGTTTAGGAGTATAGGGCGTTAACTTTGTTTTCCCTGTTTCCTCTCCGTGGTAATGGCACAATGCGTTGCCCGAAATAGTGCACGCTTACCCCCATATTCAGAAATGCATCATAACTTGAAGCCCATGCTTGACTTGATCTAAATGACGCAAGTCGTGAACGCACCAAAAGAAAGGCAGTGAGCGTCTGGGGGACGTTCGCACCAGGCGTCGTTTATATAAAGTCAAGCATGGGCTTTGTATTAATATACATTTCTGAATACGGGGGTTAGTCATCTACTTCTCACAGAAAATGTCGAAGAAACGCCCACCAAAACCAGGCACATTCGTAAACCTAACTAGGCAATACGAAACTCCATAGAAAAAGAGTGGTATTAAAAGCTTTCAGTATTTTTCTTTACTCCAAAATGGTTGCGCTCTCGTGGTTTCAATGTACAGAGATGATGCAGCGTTAGCTAAAAAGCATGAATTTCCGAACTCCATGCCAAAATAAGCTTGTAAAATTATTTAGGTGCTAGAAACCAGGGTTTGTAGCGATCCTTGAAAACCCTTTATTTCTAAAATGCCATTTTCAAGGCATTGAAAAGCCTGGAATGTTTAGAAGTACTGGAAAGTCCTTAAATTTGTACACTTGGCTAGACATAGCAGACATTGACAAGTGTTTTTTTTTTCCCTTCTGTGACATTCTTCGCATGTCACAGAGAATTGTCTGTGGAGGTAATAGAAGGAAAGCGACATCCTTAAAGTTCAAATTACAAAGGAGCTGCAGATACCAGTTTTAGGCACATGGAACCGGCGACAAATGTACTTGGAGGAGCAGAAGCAGGAAGCTCAACGGTTGAGGCATTCAAAGAAAAGCCGTGATGAGTAAATTGAGAGCTACAGACACAATAAAAGATCACCTTTCTCCGGTGCTGTGTTGTTCCGCGATCTTGAGCGCGCGCGCGCGCGGTGGAGAACTCCGAGTGAAAAAGTAGAGCGCTCGCTACGCATTCCTTTGAACTGCGGCGGCCTGTTCTCTTAGAAGCAAAACGATGTGTTCTTTGCTCAGCGTGCATGAATGATACATTGCCATATTCGAGGCCAGCCACCTACAGTTGAAGCAGAAGATCACGCTACGTTTTGTTCTCTATTGCCGCAAGAGTAGAACTACTCTCTCTCTCTGAAGGGGGAGAGTGAAAAGCACATTTCACTCTCTCCTTGGTGAGAGAGTGAACAATGCATTTCACTCTCCTCGACATTTTGCGAGAGTAAAACGACGCTTTGAAGAGTGAACCGGCCGCTTCACTCCTGCGATACCCTTCCTAGTTTTTAGAGTGTAGCAAAGCTTCCGTGCAAAAAGGAAGCAGTGAAATTTGGGGAAAAGGATGGCTTTCATCACCAAAGAACAATGAGCACAAGCAAGGCCATCACGTTTCTGAAAAAGAAAAACCTCAAGCTTCTAATATTGTACAGAGCAAGCGCTTTCGCAATAATAAACATCGAAGATTACAATGCCTTGACAAAGCAAGCTATATTGAAGATCTCTGGGAAGAGCAGTGCAGAAGAACAGAAAATAGAGCATTCAAATATCCCATTATATGGAACTCAAAACAGTAGAAAATGACGGGAAAGATTGCAGAACATTGACACTTCAGTCAAAATTCATAACCATAGTCACCCGTTCAGAACAATTATTGAAAATACAGGAAGCTGGCGATGGGGCCTCACTAAGAACCTCCAGGCCTGTCTTTAAGTCCTACCGGTTGCTGATCCGTCCAGAATAATCAACTGTGGGCAAGTCTTCAACTTCCTCAAAAGATGTACGCCAATCCGATGTTTCCCCATCAACATCATGAATCTACCTGTGTTACAACGTACCCAAAGAAGGTGCAATTGAGATGGTTGAAGAGAGCGACAACTAATACGGATGGCCAAAGTTTCAAGACGTTCACAAATGCTATGCTGACAACTTTTTGTACCTAGTGAGAACATACCCTAACTCTCTGCTTAGTAAATGTGAGGGGGACGTTTTTATTCAGAAGGAAGGGATTGCCATACGATCGTGCTTAGCACCGGTGCTGTTGGATTTAGATCTTGCTTCTGGAAACAGGCGATTGAGAGAAATGCTCAAGGTTACAAGTGTAATCTGTTGCTTCCGATATGCTGATGAATATGTTGTATGCGCCGAGTATAGCAAACTTAGTTGTACTAAGTTTGAGTTCGCGTTAAACATGTTCCAGGAGGCACATCGTCGACTCGCTGTCACGCACGGACTTTCACACGCTTCTGCAATACTATTCCTGCACTTCAATACAAGCCTAATAGATAACCATGCATATATGTCATGTAAAACGACAGTACGAAAACAAATGTTTCGCTTCAACTGAAGGCTATAAATAGAGGAATAGCAAAATCGGTCATTAAACAGGCAGTTAAGAAAACCTGCTTTCACGCAGTCGCAGAAAGCCTCAACACACATATTGATAGACTAAAGAAGAGTGTATAACTCTGACAACATAATTATGCAAATTGGTGAGCAAATGGCTCCGCAGATCGCAAGACAAGTTCGACACAAAGAATAAGTATAAACATAAGTGAACTCGCATTGTCTTACGTTCATAACCTATCACACCATCTAAGGAAGGCGGCACAAAGGCACGACGTACCCCTCTTACTTCCTGCGCTGACAAAAGGACGGTGCCAGGAATTTAATTCACGTTAAAGAACCCCAGGTGGTCGAAATTTCCGGAGTCCTCCACTACGGTGTGCCTCATAATCAGAAATTGGTTTTGGCACGTAAAACCCAATAATTTAATTTTAATTAATTATTTCACATAAAGGTCGAGCGCAGAATATATGTCATGTAAAACATGTTCAAAAGTATGTAGTCTCTGAATGTAATGCGTCGTACAAGATGCCGCACACGTGAGACAAGGTTTACGTGTGCCAAACCAGACGCTTTCTCAACGACAGACTGTTAAAACACCGATACACAAGCCAGCAGATAGCCGTATCTGGCAACCAGGCCATGCAATGTAAAGCTTGCAAATGCAGACGCAGCTTTTACATGACGACATCTGTTGCTAAATAAAAAGAAAAAAAAGAGCACCAATGATCACTGCTTCCTAATAGCATATATCAGCGCAGCTGCATACGTGCTTTCGTTTCTCGATAGATTGGCTTACAAAACGTTGCAAGTAGGGCGACGTGTGGCGCTGCTGCCTTAGTAATCAGGAGATCGCAAGAAGAAGCGCGTGGGTGACGTGTAGGCATGATTCACAGTAGCCGCGGCAGATATCCTCCGCTCATGCAGTGCTTTTTTTTTTCAATACAGACGACGCGCGCTACTCTGGTGCCATCTCGTAAACATCGTCGCCGCAAAGCCCCTCGCACTCAGCACTGCGCTTTTGTTTTCCCGCTTTCGTCATACCCTCCTCATGCGCCTCCCTCCTCCCACGCAATTCGCTGCCGTCGCCTTTTTTTATCCCCCCTGCCCTCCGTCTTCGCTTCTACCTTTCGCTGTGCACGTTCAATCGGTTACGAGGTTGGACGCGGACGCTCTGCGCAGGAACGGGCGCCTACGAGCTGCGCTCTGAAATGACGAGGCAAGTCCGAGAGGCTTTAGAAATGAAAGAAGAAAAGGGCAACAGTGTGAACACACCTTCAGTCAGGCTTCTAATGCCGAAATTAATTAATCAATGGGCATATGCACATGCAGAACACAGTAATAAAAAATATTGAGCATAAACTTGATTACGCGTTATGAGTGAATCTTTTATACTCATAGTGACGGAGTCGCAAGGTGTCGTTGTGTTCTTTTTGATATGTGCTCGGATCTCACATTAATCTAGGCGGCAGTTTGTCTTCCCTCGCGTAACTTCGGGTGCTCTTCATGAAGAGCCTTCGTTTCGTCCCTGTTAATGTCTTCGAGTCCAAAGCGCATAGAAAATGAGCGCACACCAACTAGCCCAATACTGCGGTTTTCAAAACGTGGTGTGCATACTAACAAAATACACACTGCAAATGGCGCAATTCCAAACAATCACCCTTTCACATAAGTGTATTGATCGCTCAAACAACCCATTTCACATAATTGCACTGATCGCTCAAACAACCTTTTCTATACATTCTTAAAAGGGTTTTCACCCTTTGGGGCGCATTTCGTGCCACAACAATAATCGTAATCTCTCTTGCCAGCGTTTCGTTTCTTTAGCGTTGCAAGCCCGCTACCTAAGGTCAGCAACGACATGCGCATTATCAGCGTTACACACTATTCGCGACAGGAATGTAACGAGAGATGCGCTGATAAGGGAAACGCAAGCAAGGCTTAAGACAATTATTGTTGTGGGAGAAGCCCGATCGGGGAGCAACTCTTTTAAAGTGTACACTTTAAAAAGTTTACAGCCCTTATGTGCTCATATTGGCCCACAACAATAATCGTCATCTGCATTGCTCGGGATTTGATTGTTCAAAAGTCGGCGCTCGCTATGTTCCTGTTGAGAATGCTATGTCACGCTGGTGAAGCGCATGTCGTTCATGGCCTGGTAGTACTCAGCGGGCAGTGTTCAAGAAAGTAAAGGCGCACAAGGCAGATGAAAATTGTTGTGGGACAACATTAGCCACAAATGTCGCAAGAGAGTGAGATAGACGAATAGGGAGGAAAGACAGAAAAGTTAGCCAGTGTATGTAACGGCTGGCTACCCTGTGCTAGAGAAGGGAATGAACGGAATGAAAGCTCAAAGAAGTAAGAAATTTATAAATGTTCCCACAATACCGCGATGCTACACGTTGCAACTTTCAAAGGTTGTCGCACAATTCACAAGCCCTTAAAAAGTTGAGCAGAACCCCTCAGTCATTGAGTGCCAAAACCCATCTGGACCAGTGTCGTAAAACTTTTTTCCTTGTGTGAAGGGGCGGTCGTCCAATTTTTGTAGCCTGGTACCGAGCACTTGTCTAGGAGCATTGTAACGGGAAGAGTCACAGAGGAGGTATTTGAACGTCTACTCGCAGCCGCAGGTGTCGCAAGCCGGGCTGTCGGCCATTCATATGAGGAAGGATTAGCCGTTCCTGAATGCCACGCTGAGGCACAGGTTGCACTGAAGCGTTGCTTCCACTCCTGGTAACCCTAGTGGAAAATGGAGCTGCAGACGTGGATCCAATCTGTAGAGATGTGCGTTCGTGAATTCTCTGGTGTTTATGACAGTCTGCGGAAGCTCACGCGCGAGGGAGAGATGCGTAGTGGCTGCATCTGTTCTCCATAGTGGTATTGGTATAATATGGGCACCATGGTGAGGCGATCGGGCAGCGTCATCCGCACTGTGATTTCCTGAAATGCCGCAGTGACCCATCATCATTCACTGGATGATGTGCCCCTTGTCGATTGCGCGACGGTGGAGTAGTCGGATGTTTGCGGCTAGTTCCACATTAGGTTCGTGGTTGAAATGGGACAGCAGACACTGTAGCCTTCGAATCACAAAAGATGGGCCATGACTTTGAGGATTTGTGACCAATAAACTGCAGATGAGCACGGATAGTTGCGATTTCTGCAGCCGTTGATGATGTAATGTGAGGCGTTTTGAATTTGATGGTAACAGATATTGCGGAAATTACCACTGCTGCAGCTGAACTTTTGGAGGAGACAGAAACGTTCGTGTAAACGTGGATGCGTTCTATGCGCCTCTCATTTAGGAATGAAAGCACGGTTTGTTTGAGGGTGAAAGATGACATCTCCATCTACTTTTTGATGCCGAGAATGACAAAAAAGGTTTTTAGCGGATACAATTACAATAGCGGTGGCGATGGTCGTGCTGCTGGCGTTAAGTTTGACGGTAAAGTTACATGCTTGGCGGCAACAAACCTACAAAACGCCGAATGAGGTCGAACGGCAGGAAGGGAGGCGAGATGCTGCGATGAAAGTCCGGCGAAGTGCCCGATGTACATCCTTAAAGCAACGACTTGAATATACGTATTGATGGCGTGGTCATACGCGATGGCTATTGTTGCTGCCGCGGATACACACCTGCAAAGGCGTAAACTTTATTTGTAGAGCTTCAGCTTTCATGGACTGCAGGGCACGGCGGTCGGCCTTGCCGGTCCCACCTAGTACAGGTAAGCTATAACGTAGGAGACACAGGAACACGGCGTTATAGAGCTCGGGCATCACACTCAGATGCACCCCATTATTTTCCGGCAAGAAATCTGAGGCCATGGGTTATCAGGACTAGTTTGCTTTTTAAGTAGGAGAAATCAGGACTATCTACAGGAGAGGTCTCGAGCTATTATCACTCCTAGCACGTCATCTCATAGGTAATAAGCTGTCCAATAATTCTGACAATGTGCGGTCTCATTGCTGTGCGCGTGAAAGTGGCCATACAGCCCATTTAGAAGGACACCATTCTATCTCGCGCTCGGAGATTACCTGATGTTAGTGTGGCTGTTTGTGGGGGTCTGACGCATACTTGGGGACACGGCAACCCTGGCGACCAAATGCATATGTCATTTACATAGACGGACTAAATGGACAGAATGTGCAAGGGTATGAACCAGGTCGATGAGCACGTGGTTATTTAGAGCGGGGCTCAAGACACCACCTTGTGTTAGGCCAGGGTAACTGCTGTGATGATACGCAATTCTCTGTTTGCAGTGAATGACCTGTCCTTCAAGTAGCTGAATATCCATCGAAAAACAAGGCAACCAAGGCAGGCATCGGCAAAAATGTCCAGAATTGTTCGATGTGTTTTATTGTCGTCAGCATCTTTAACTCCAGCAACATGGCCGCTGAGAGTCTCCTTAGATTTTTTCGGGCTGAACACACTATTTACTCAGCGACCAGTACTGAAACCTCCAATAACAGTGACTTCGTGCCCGCAGCAAAGCACTAAGCAAAGAGAATACTCGTCGGGACTTCTCCTTCCACAAGTAGGACAACTGTGATGAGGCAAGACCTATGACGTTGTCTATAGAAAAGCATCCGCGTCGGTAGCCTGCCGTAGCTTAAGGGTATAGCTCGTAGTGTTCTAGACACCAGTCTAGACATGTCAGTACTAACCTCTCCAGCAAATTTTCTAGACAACTGGACACAGCAATGGGACGATAAGACGTCACGTCCAGGAATGGTTTTACCTGGTTTGCGCAGAGGCACAAGGATGCTGTTGTTGCATGCAGCAGGATCAAATCATTCATGCCATGAATCGTACACGTATAGAAGAGCATGCCGAGCTGTTTGACCAAGGTTGCCAAGAGGTGCGTATGTAGCCCCGTGAGGCTCTGGCGATGAGAAACATCTGCACGCTGCCAATGTCGATTGCAACTCCTCGGTGGAAAACAGAGTGCCCATAGGAGAATCCCACGAGATTGGAACGTCACGGGATTCATGTGCGCGGAACGAGGACGTTTGACCAGCAGCCTTCAAACAGGGTCCTCCGCTACGTCGTTCTCTCGACAACCTTGGCAGAGAGCTAGGCATTTGAAGCAAAACCCCTAAATTATTTAAGCGTAACGACATCCCCTCTCTCCTTCTCCTATGCTAGCGCTCCTTGTCGTGGCTCCCGCCGGGCGCCGATGGTGGCGGCACCTCGGCTGGGTTCAGCTAGCAGACGCTCCCAGCATTTGCCCCTTTGGCGCGCTGCGCGCCTGAAAGATTTGGTTATTGTGTTTACTACAGGAGGAGTTCATAAATGAGTTACTTCAATAACTGCCGATATCCACGTTGCACTCCTTTACCGAAGCTCCTTCCATTGAAATAACTTCGACTGCGGTGTAAGCGGTGGAGTTGGTGTGCTCAAGCGAGCTAACAAATTGTTGTTTTCTCAAACGGCGCCTTTTGATCAGCTTCATTTGAACTTCAACGCATCCAAGAGAAATTGGAACAACATACGCTTTGTATGTGTATATTTAGATTTTAATTTTTTTTTAAACACAGGCGTGGGGATCTAGGCTCTTTAATAAGCGATGGTGGTGTACTACTTCCATAATCTGTCAAAGGAACGTTAGTTCCTACTACAAGAAGTCTCGATAATGCCTCAGTCCGTAATTTCTTGATGCCGTAATTCCGAAGGATATGGCTTTCAAGTTGGTCTTATGTGTATAGTGATCCTAAGATGAATAAGGTAAGATTTCTTGTGGCACCACTCTTTGAGAAGTGATACAAGGCACGGAACAAATATACACCGTGACATTTCACAAATAATTTCGAAAATAAGAACTGTTGATATGTCAGTGTGCCGTTTGCGTGGCCATAACAACTTTATGATTTTGGAATTAATTTATGAATAAATTTATGGATTAAATATATGATTTAGGATTATATTTACGATTAAAGACCGAACATGTAGTGCAGCGGGGGATGAAATTCGAACACATTGCGAAGATGAAAGTGGAGGAGGAGAAGGCTAGAGTTAAATTATTATGCGAAAAGTGGAGAAGCAGAGTATAACGAAAGTTAGACACGAAAAAAAAATGTGGGACACCTAAGGCTCATTAACACGGTCGACTGACAGCGGTCGCGCGACTAGTCGCAAATGGTTGCTTTTCTGGAAAAGCGACTATTTTGGGCCAGTATCTCGCAGCTCGATTTTTCAGTCGCGCCAGCGTGGTCGCAAAACTGCTAAACCAATCAGCGGCGCACGGACAGTTACGTTAGCGTGTGTTTTCATCCGGCGTCGTCCTGCGTCGCACAAAATACAAAGTCCACGCCACCATGACAGACTACAGGAATTTCATTTGTGTCTTGCCTCGTGATGCTAGGGCTCAGGAGTTGCAGCAACGTGTCGAAAGTACGCGGTAGCATTCGCAGGAAGCTAAACAGCAGCAACAGAATGCAGAAAAAAATATGCACCGATTCCCATGCAAAGTGAACTAGGAATGAGAGCTTGTTCTAAACAATATTCCTCGTCATCCGCAACGACTTCAGGCAGGAGGTGGCTAGCGTGGTCGGCCACTTATCGCAAAGGGAGGCACGGGTGCACCCATCAGCGTCGCTTTTAAGAGGAAGATATAGCTCTGGTCCAACTCCGACGTGGCCTATTGAAATACATGTAAGGCGCAAAAACATTTTTCTGAGATAACCGTAGGACCAATTTTAATAAAATTTGCTGCATTTGAGAGAGAAAGTTTGATTGTAGTCATTGTTTGAAGCGGCATTTCGATTTACGGCCTGAATTCTTTAAAAAAAGCGACAAATTCGAATGTTTGATCAAATAGACGCACGAAGTTTAAAAATAAATAGCTGTGCTTCGGGAACAGATATTTTGGTTCTGCAAATGGCATCCATTAGATCATTCAAAGTGGACAAATTCGAGATGTCAATTTATACCTCACGTGAGTTTGTTACATTGCTTACAAGCGTTCTGAAAACGCTCTATTTCCATATTACCGATTTTTGGAGATTCATGTGTAACAATAACTTTTGTCCCCTTTAAGTGTACTATCAGATGCCATAAACAAAATTGTGATATCGTTTTTCCTTGCTGAGTAAGAAAGTTGTAAACTTAATAGTTTCTTATTTTGTAAATTTAAAATTTTTGCAAGCTTTTTATACAGCATTGACGACCTAAATAAAAAATTCAAAACCAGCATTCAATATATTTCTATTTTATCTTTTAAATACAACAAACCTCGTCAAGTTTCGTGCAGTGTTTGCCGAGGAAAACGAGTTCTCCTTTTACACGTATTTAGAGAGGCGTTGGGGTGCCTCGTTTTAGAAAGTTTCTTTCAAAAAAGCCCACACGAACACTGAGTCCGGATGATGGCACAATTCCCCCAGGACGATAACATATACAAAGTACATACACAATATATATATACATATACATTGTATAGATGGCACATTTTGAAGTAAGTGTCTGAGTCCACACTCAATGACGTATAGCGACATAGACCGACGGAAACGCACAGTTACACTCAAACGGATGTTGCCTTACACAAAATTATGTTCAATATGCACAGCGTACACAATGGTTATGTACTATAATCATGTGAGTTTACATAGTTTTGTAGGGATGCTATGAGGTGGGTATATGAAAAGATGGTCATGCATACGAGAGCACACAGAAATCACGGGCGCCTACTACATGCATAGTCAATTAATACTTTTTAAGGCTTGGTTACAAGAACCAGCCTGGTCGAAAATTAAGCCATGCGCGTCCATCAGCCACTGACAGATAACGCCATGATCACTGTCAAAGGAACTCCTCTTTCCTGAAAAAGAACAACTACTCTGGCGGAAACGATAGTAGTTCAATGTAGGGCCACTCCAGAGGTGAAAACAGAGAGCAGCGGCGATGTCCCGGGGCAACTGCATCGCACCGGATACGCCAAAGACAAAAGGCACCCGCAGCAATTAACGTCGCGCGAAGTGGCCACGTGAGCAGTGACCAGATGTAATAAAGTGGCTAACTGCCAAGGCCACGGAAACCAGCAAGCACGGCCCTCCAAAATACTCCGCCTACGATGCTCCTTAGCACCACAAGCTTGTTGGGACCGTATAACGTGAAACTCTTCCAATATGTTTTCATTCCAATCTTCTCACGTCAAATTGGCGCAACCGCAGACGAAAGCATCGGGCTGTCACCCGCAGGGCCGTCTGAATAAACCAATGAAACGCTCTCCTCGTTCGTAGGAGGTCATTATGTTTGCTTGAAAAACGAATAACACTGCCTACACTGAGCGGCTTCTCTTATCTAATCGCCTTGCAAGAGGCGAGAAGCATGCTCAAGTGTAAGAGGGATTCAATGGGGCCGAGCCACTGAAGTGAATATCGATAACTTGATGAAGAGGGCGGTGCCGGCGTCTGCGAATTGTCCGCTTTCTCTCACTTAGCATGCGGTGGCTAGTCGGCAATCACGGCGTCATGCAACGGAAGCTTAAAAATTAGGCTAAAACGGACCCTCAGTAAAGAAGATTTGGCAGAACCAGGTCATACACGTGCTGAAAGTTCTTGAAAACGTTACACAACCACGCAAGAAGTTTTATTACACGCAAATAAACCCATGCTCTTCGGCAGGGGGGAGTAGCGAGTGCCGGCGCGATCGCCGGCAGCCATCTTTCAATTCTTTTGGAACGGGGCAGCGTGCGGCTATTCAGAAAAAAAATTCAGTTTTGTTCGGCATATTATTCCGCCTTTAACGACTACGCGTCACGTTTAGGTTTTTCGGTTTTGTGACGTCGCGTGAGCGGCAGGTGAAGTGGATGCAGCCCGAAAACTGATGACGAATAGCCGAGGAATAATGGCAAAAGGCGTCGAATCAGAAATAACTATTTTTGTTTTGTTCAGTGAAATAATGCATAATCAGTGTGTACACGTCATATGAGGTTTAGAGCTATGACGGTTTTGGTGACGTCGCGTGACAGACAGGTGAAGTGGGGGTGGCCAAAAAACGTTTTCGACCAATCGCAGTGGGCTGATTGCAGAAGTGGATAAGAAAGGTTTGGAATAGTTTTACGTTATAGCGCCCTTGGATTCTTGATGGGGGCAGTTGGGGCACAGTGAAGATGGGACTATGCCCCGCCGCTGCAGTCTGTGACGTGTTGGGAGCATTTGCCAGCCTAGACGGCACATGAAATCGTGTAGGTGGCCAGGCAGAAATGACACCGCTATCGCAACCCACCACACTTAATTCGAGCGTGCGCGACACGCTGGGGTCACTAGAGGAAGCCGTAAGGCTGACATTGTATCCACAACACGGTTTTCAATAACGTCAACATCAGGATATGCCTGTTGTAGGTGGCGATAAAATGCAACAGCCATAGAGTAAAATGCGTGTGCGTTTAACTAATTTGCTCCCCAATTTAAGCCTACGCCTGGTAGCATGTAACAAATTTTTGTGCCGAGAAAATAGGCGTCATTAGGTCACGCGTACTTTGTATCCCTCTGCTAGGGTTCGAGCTTGCCCGATGGTGCCCTATTATTGAAGGCATTAGGCTTCTCAAGCGTCAAGTGACAACTGCGAATATTTTGTAGTCAACATTGCGAAGCCTGATTGGCCTCTATTCACCTGCACGAACTGATGATGGATCGTGATTAGGCATCAGCACAATACGGCTTTCGCGAAAACTAGTCGGGAATTCAAGGTTCTCAACGTAGCGGCTTATAACAGATACGAAAGTGGCGCTGATAAGTTCCCAGAAAGTTGGATAAAACTGAACGGGCAACCCGTCCGGCGCTGGGGCCGAGCCACGCTCCATGGATGATAATCCTGCTTTCACGTCATCAGCTGAGGGTCGTGCACAAGGACAGTGAGCTACGTCAGGTGGAACCTGAGGCAGCCCACTAAGCATCGTACGAGATTATCGAGAACCAGGATGTATTTGCATAGTCGTACTTACCATGTTTTCAAGATGCCTTAGGAGGAGCGAATAATCACGCGCGGAAGGCGACGTAACAGGAAATGCTCTTAGTGCCGCAGAACCTAATGCATTCAGCTGTCTAAAGATTGGCTGCGGCTTAGCTCAGCTAGCCCTGGATTTGGAAAACGACAGCTTGGTTCAGCCTGGCTAAGTCTTGGTTTAACTTGGTTAACCTATGATTTAACCGTGATTGTTATACTTGGGTTAAAAAAATCACTGTTAAGCCACGTATGACGGATGTGCCAAGGTCAGTGGATGGTGGACTGTGATTATTCTTGGATATACCCGCATCTTTCGACGGTGAGACGCCTGTTGGCTACAGGGAAAGAGCAAGTGCTGGACATGCAAAGAGGCGCTGCGAACATGCGCAGCGTGGTAGCACAACGCGGAGAGCGCGGACGTGGTCGCTACATTGATATCAACGGTGTGACGCCTGTTGCATTCCAGACCATCTCCAGTGTAGCAGCTGGCCAGGCGATATCCGCGGAGTGGTGAGAGGCCGCTTGGCGACGACGGCTCAAAGCATCCCGCTCCCGCTCAACGCTTAGAAAAGCCGGCCCGGGCTAGCTCTCATCCATGGCTAAGCTCGCCCTGACGAGGCTAGTGCGGCGCTCCTCTTAGCGAAGCGCGTGGCAAGTTACGTGATGAGGCGGTGACTCAGCTGCGCAAGGAGCATGCGCCTTGCCGGTGGCGTCGGCGGAGCTCGGTGCGGCGCGCTGCCGAAGCTACGGTGTGGCTGCGGTCAAATGAAGGTGAAATTGCTGGCATTGACGAAACTCGACTCGACGCAATTAGCAAAGGCTTTAAAAAGCGAATTTCCTGCATAGCGCAGAACTTCAGGATGTGCGCATGGATTACGTCTGCATCGCCAGGCAGCATCTGATAAAGACGACGCCGGGATGAGGTGTTGGACACGCCTCCATTGCTCACGATTTCATGAACACATCAGTGGAGTCACTTGATTGAGACGAAGTGCAACACGGAGCTTCGCGGCAGCATCCGCCAGCTCTTCTGACATACGTCATCTGAGTGCACGTCCTTCCATTGAACAACGCAGACACCACTGCACCTAGAGCACGTTCCATGACTCTGGGTCTGATCTAGAAAGAGATGCGTGCATGACTTTGCAAACAACAGTGCAAGTGCGCGCCATGTAGCACGCGGATATCGATGCGCCAAGATTTTACTGGTGAGGAAGAAGGGAAGCAAACTTCAAGTTTAACTAGTCTGTGATCTGAAATATACAGACGAGATGAAGGTTAAGTTATCACATAAGAATGACACATAGTGAGCTAAATTGCTTGGCATGTAGGCTCGGTCTAACCCGCTTTATGACGCGCCTTGTCGCCACGTCCAGACAAATGAAGAACCGTGAAAAGGTCTATATGTATCCAGCAACGACAAGTGCTAGACGAGGCGACGCAACTCCCGCGCGTTCCAATCAGGTTGACAGCAGCCCGGGCCTTGCATATGCTGGCCCGTGTTCTGTAACGCTTCGTTTCCGAAGAATTCGCTTTGCGAGGAGCTATTGGTCGTCACCTGGTTGCAACGCATTCGCCTGATGCGCGCACACATATTATGAAGACGTCGCGCGCAGGTCATTCATGTGGAAACTGAATTAGTTAAATGCTACAAAGCGAAGGGCCGCGAGGCACTTCGGTGTGATAAGGAGCGCCGTGTGCCGTGGGCAGAGCCTGCGCGTGCCGTGTGCATGCGCGAGATCGGCGTTTCGAGCCAAAAGGAGTCGATGGTCATAGCTGTGGCACCTGTGTTAGTGCTTTTAGGGAGCGTGTGTGAGACACAATGGTGACCTAGACATCGGCAAGACGCGTTTTAGATGGAACACGAAGAATTCAGGACGCAACTGAAGCTCGCAAAAGGTACGGTGCACCACCTCTCTGTGGAGCTTGAGCTTCTTTTGGGACCGCAACGCACCAGCGGCATTGATACTGTGGCCAAAGTGCTGTGCGCATTGCAGTTTTTTTTGCGAGCGGAAATTTCCAACAGTGCTTGGCCAACGAACAAAGCTTTACCCAGTCCCAGCCGTCAGTCAGCATCATTTTTGTTTGCTTAGGCCATACCAACCGCCGAAAAATAAAGAGGTGGGTGAATATTCTGAAAACCACATGTGAAAAGGTAGTGGACAAGCAACGGTTCCTCGAAAACGGTAAGCCAGCGCACGATGTCCCACCTAGCGGCATAAATGGGTCAACCACAGCATAGAAAATATGGCAAATTACTCACAGCCAGTTTGTCACACACACATTTCGTAATGATAAACACTATCCTCATAAATAACATGAAGAAATTATTGTTTCTCTAGGAAATTTCATAATTTGCGTCTTTTTCTTGCTTTTTGATATTCAATTAAAGAAAAGAAAAGACCTGAGCGCCCATGGGCCTCTACTCTTCCTCTAGTTTTCATTACTTAAGCGGACAACCGAAACTAGACACTACCGCCCAACTGAATTTTTTGAAAACCGAAGCGTCCTAGAATACGGGCCCTACTCGTGTGTCTAAAACGCAATTAAAATCCCCAACGAGCACCACGTGATGACCGTGCTATATATACACGTCCATGTCACCAAAAGAAATGATTGAATTTCGTAGGCTGCACGGGTCCATAGATGCACGAAATGCGTAACATAAATGAGTATAGTGCACAATTAAATGCTAATACCTGCGTTGTCGCATCATAAAAAAAACATGATTATCTCACAAGAGAAATCTGTTGCAAATGCTAATACCAACTCCACTAGAACGCGATGTCGCCAAGGAAAAAACAAAAGCAGTCTAGGTTGAAAGTGTGTTTCAAAGGAAGTACACGTGCAATGGTAAATTAATTTGTTTCTTGGAAACAAAGAATGTCAATTTATATCGCGGGCCACGCTGATAATTTAGGCTTGTTTTATGCGATTTCAGAACAGCTGTGCGTTTAATGAAATAATATTCAGGCTCTCAGCCATATTTAGATACATGTAGTGTAATAAAGTGGACCATCAGGTCTGTTCGCGTGAGGTTTGGTGAGGAAGGACTCGGGTGATAGTCAAATAGGTTGCTCGGATGAACACATCATTAATAATACTGTACTGATGCAAAGGTTCAAACTTAGCACGAGTTAAGGCTGTCTTCTAATGCGCGGAATACTATGACGCCGTACACTGCACAGTTCCCGTACCTCGCCCACTAACGCCCAAAGCCGTGTTCACTGCATACAGTCCAACTGGGTTCGCTCACCTATGGTCTCTGAAATAACATACCACCAGCAATCAAAAGCTTTCAATCAATTGGCAAATTCAAAAAATAACTGAAAACGTTCCTCACACCCATGCCATATTCAGCATGATTGTGGTTATTTCTTTTTGTTGTCCTGCTCCCTATCATACATACCTGTCCACGATTTTTCCTCAATAAACATCTCGTCTGGTGTTCCCGTACAGTGCGGAAAATAGATGCGACTTCTTCATGTTTTCTCTTTTTCGTTTATTATAGTATTTTTCACCCTGTAACCATCCGACAACGGCTTAGGATTGTTGAATTACCTTTGCTTTTGCCCTATCTGATTGTAGCTTTCGGTTCCTTTGTTTGGTGCTTTTTTTTGCCTGTAATGTATTTATTGTTTGATTTCGCTAGTGATTTTTGCTGCTTTAATCAATTTTTTTACATTCACTACAATAAGAGGTTCCCATTCCGTCTCTGACTGTGGGACCTCCTTCTGTATACATAAATATCTGTAATTCATTTTATGCCTAAATAGAACCACGTCTGAGTTTGACTCTGAAATCGTCGATGGGCCGCCGTACGCGGCGGACACAGCTTGGGTTGTGTTGGCAGTGACGGTGACACGGCGACAGGTCACTGGGGTAGTGGCTCAGGATCCCTCGCATTGCTGGAACTCCGAGAGCACAGAAGTCCTGGGAGCACCGGAGCAGGCCAGACACAGGACATGGCAGGGCGTTGGCTCGATAGCCCGTCACGAGGCTGCCCAGTGGTACATCCCGGGTAGCCGTCTCGGGACTCATTGCTCGAACCTCCTCGGCTCGTCCGATCCGCCTTCGCGACCACAGCTTTCGTTTCGTATCCGAAACACTGCCACATACTTACTATGGCGGTGTGGCCAATCCGTATGGTTAGAATTAAAGGAAAACTAGATTTGAACAGTGGAACGTGGGGCTAAAGAATCAATTCAGAAGTTCAATGAAAATATTCATAAGCATTTTGATAAAATAAGTTCACACAATGAAATGAAACAATAGAAGCAAGCTTCCCGCTCCTTCATGTCATCTGCTCCTTCTTTCTTTTTCATCAAACCTGGAGAGTGTCTCTTATTTCTTGTTCTTATTGCCCAGTGAAATGGCGCACCCCACCCTAAGGAATCGGCCATGAATAAGGCGGTGAAGAAACTGATATTTTATTGTTTTTATTTTTTATTTAACAATACTGCAGGCCTTTTCACAGGCCCAAAAGGAAGTGGATTGTAAAAATACACATGAGCATGGAGAAAACAAGGAAACAAAGAGAGAAAAAGAAAAAATATAGAAAACAAAAGAAAACTGCCGTACAACACTCGTATTCAACACACGACACTTTCTTCGTTTCTCATGAATCAAGGAATAACAAAAGGTGCTCGAAACAACTGCAATATTAGTAGTATAACTTTGTTGTAGTTGTCGGGGGTCAATAAAACACCACTCTTCAGAACGTTGCAATATTTACATTTGGGAATGATAAGGCAGTGTACAATCACACGTGCACTATTGTCCAATCATTCAACCAACTCATTATCTTTAATCTACGCGCTCAAATACTTTAATGAGCAACCGAAATATGGCTCCAATTTTTTGACGAAGCCATCCACAGAATCTGATTCTACAATTTCCTTTGGCAACGCATTCCGGATTTCGTTTGCCCATGGAAAATATGAATATCAAAACTTGCCGCACTGTGTCGGATACCGCCTGATGTGTTTATTATGACAGGCTCTATTGGAGTGTCGGTGTGGTGACTGCACGTAATCTCGCTTATTTCTGTTAATGCTGTCATTACATAGCATAAAAAGAAATTTCATGACAGCCATACGACGCCGAGAAACAAGGATATACAGTGCTGCTTGGTTTCTAAGAGCAATTACGCTTTCGTGTCAAGAATACTTATGGCATATAAATCGCAACGCTTTAATTTGAATGCTTTCTAATTTCTGTGAAAGACCTTTCTGGTGCGGGTTCCACACTATGCTACCATACTCAAGAATTGGCCTTAATAAAGTTTTATATGCTGTTGTTTCACACAGGATGACGGTGCAGTTAATTTTCTTCGCAAAAAACCGAGTGTTCGGAAGGCCTTCGTACATGTATTATCGATATGGATATTCCATTTTAAGGCGCTTGTAAAGGTTATGCATCAATACTTTACTATGCCAGTTTGTAATAAATCGTTACCCAACAATGTATAATTGAAAATAATGAACGACTTTCAATGAGTTATGGTCATATACTCCCCACATGTCACACCAGCGGGCTATATTGCTTAGTGTAGTATTTAGTCTAAGCTGGTCATCGATTCCTTGCACGCATGTATAAATATTCCTTGCACGCATATATAAAAGTCATCGGCGAAGAGCTGCAATTTAACTCCATTTTCTGCACAACCAGCGATGTCGTTAACGTATATGAGAAATAACAATGGCCCCAATACGGACCACTGTGGTACCCCTGAATAAACTTCGAGTTTGTCCGAGTCATAATTATTTATGGTAACATTTAGAGTTCGCTTTGACAGATAGGTTGCTATTCATTCTACCACAATGTGTTCAATTCCGATAGACTTTATTTTCTCGATTAGTTTACAGTGTACGACGCGATCATAAGCCTTCGAAAAATCAATAAAAATGGCATCAGCTTGGAATTTGGAGGTAATTATTGATGCGAAGCCATGTGTTATCTCCAATAATTGTGTTATGGTTGACAAGCCTCTTCTAAAACCGTCTTGCTTAGGATATAGTATGTTATTTTCTTCTAAGTATGTCATGACGGCTTTACGTACTATGTGCTCCATTAATTTACAGCAGCAACTTGTTAGTGGCATTGGTCTATATGTTTCCACGTATAGTTTGTTGCCTTCTTTATGAATGGGGATTACTTTGGCAGATAGTCAATTCTTGGGAAGAGAGGCTGTACTCAGCGATTCAGAAAATATATACTGCAAGGGAGACAGCTGCTGCGCGTATCGTTTCGAAAATATATTTGATATATTATCGGGCACCGGCACCTTCTTGATGTCTATTTGCAAAAGTAAGTTTAAAATGCCGGACTGTGTTATCACAACTCCGTCCCTGCCACGGGCGCACTCGAGGTTGGCCAGCGTGTCAAAACGGATTGGAGATAGGTATTAAATGTATTTACTACAAGGCGCATGTCTTCTATGACCAAACCTTCCACTTCTATTTTAGTGCTCACGCCTTCTGGCTTCGATAAGTAGCGCCAAAACATTTGCGGTTGAATCCTTATGAAACTTGTTAACTTATTTGAAAAAAAATCGTCCTTTGCAGCGTTTATTTCTAATTTCAATGTGCAAGTGAGCTCTCTTATCTCCGCAGAATTTATCCCTTTTGTTCAACGTCTTCTTAGTTTTTGTTTTGGGTGAATTATGCTCCGCGTGATCCACGGTGTTTTCCGCTCAGTTCTTTTGAATTTTGTAGGTATGAAATTATTTTCGCAATGCATTATAGCCTCTCTTAGTTTTATCCAAAGGCCATTAACGCCTCCGCATGATTCAGCTGAGAAACTATCCAAGGTTTCCTCTAAGTAGTCAGTAACACTCGCATCATTAGCTCGACTATAGTCCTTGAAAGCTATTCAAGATGGTTTGGCCTTACACCCAGCGCTCATACGCAGAGTACAAAAAGTTAGAACCAGCATCTTATGAACTGAAATCCCCTCTTTAACCCGTATGTGTGGTGTTACAGACAGCGATACTAAAGCAAGATCAAGTACTGAACAGGCATTTCCTTGGACACGTGTAGGTTCTTTAACAATCTGTGATAAAGAAAAATAAAACTTTATATCAAACAGGCGCTCACAGTTTTTTGCATGTCTGTTGCCGATAGTTAACTTATTCCAATCTATCCCAGCTAGAATAACATTCCCAATTATTAACAGCTATGTACGGTTATTAATTTTGCTGTGTAGGTACTCATGCACTTTCAAAAGGTGTTCCTCAGGCACTCGAAGGTGTCTGTAAATAGCACCTATTAACAATGACGTATTATCAAACTGGCATATAATCATTTTTTGTGTAAGCTAGGTTGAAGTGAAATAGGTATCTTGCAATTCCCGCGTCGTGTCGCGTCCGCCGTCGTCGTCTTGCGCCCCATTACCCCGCACGCAGGAAATTTGTTTCAGTTTAAACATTTTCGCCCTGCTGAGTGAGCTTGTAGCTGGGGGGCTCATTGCACTGACACATAGTGCGCACAGTTCACAGGTTCACAGTAGACAGTTCACAGATTGCACACTGTTCACACAGTAAGAAAAAAATACACACTCGTGTATAAGCAATAGCAAAAGACAGTTACATAGGCATATAAGTTTGAAGAACTAAAAAACTCTGCTTAGGTCGTCCGCTCTAATATTGTCACTGCCGTTGGTGTATTACACAGTAAAGTCATATTACATTATCCACAAACTCCAGCGCAATTCAGTGTTGTTCACCTGTTTGGCAGAGTTTATGTATGAGAGTGGTTTGCAACAAAAGCGCTTGCAATAGAGCAAAACATGAAACTGTTGGATTGCCCAGACAAGGGCGAGGCCTTCCCATTTCATCGTAGAGTAACGCGCTTCTCTAGCAGGCGTTGCCTACTTGCGTACGCAACCGGATGCAGAACACCACCGTGGCGTTGTAGAAGGACCGCTCCGAGGCTTGTCGATGGCGCTGGTTAATTCTGTGAGGGGCGCTGATATTTTTGAATAAATTGGCACGAAGCCTCGGTAGCATCCCGTTAGCCCCCAGAATTAACGGACTTGTTTTTTAGTTGTTGGTTGCTCTGTAGCTTCAATTTTCTCGACGGTATGCCCTTAGAATTTCATGGAGCTAAAGCCAACTTCACTCTTGGAGGGCTTGATGGTTACACAGGCGTTTTTGACTTGCTGGTAGAAACGCCTAAGATTATGAACATCTTCCCATATTTCAGTGGCAATTAGGACGTCGTCGAAGTACTGGTAGATATTGGGGATACCGTCCACTACTTTTCTCATAAGCGTTGCCGAAACAGCTGGTGGTGTCCTAAGGCCAAACGACATAAATCGGAACTGATAAAGCCCCGACAAAGATTGAAAGGCTGTTGTGTCTTTACAATCGGATGGCATTGGCACTTGTCAATACCTTTCGTAAAGTGTAACTCGGAAAAGCACAGACTCTTACCCAGCTTGGCGAAGGTCATGTCTACTCGTGATATTGGTTCGTTGTATAATATCGTCATTCGATTTAGTTGGCCAAAATCAATGCAGAAGCGCATAACGTCGTCTTTTTACTTTACTACCACGACCGATGACTGGCTAGCAGAGTTTGACAGTTCAATGATCCCTTGATTTAGCATTTCTTGCACTTCATTTTCGACAGCCTTCTCGATTGCAAGAGGTATCGGATGTTGCCGGACATATAAACCGGCGTGTCCTATCTCACTCTTAGCTGGAATCCTAGATGCTAGGTTTCTAAAGCTACATCCGAGAATATTTCTTGGAACGACAATGTTTCCTTTGCTTCTCGAGCTTGCTCAGCAAGTGATTCAGTGGCAATTTTTACGTCCTAAAAACTTTCTTTCTGCTTCAGTACAATAAATGACTGGTCGTTCCCTTCATCTTCACGGGTGCTGACAGCTACAGTGGCTTCGTGATCAGCTGACAGTAAAGGACATCTTTCCTCATATTTTTCAGCCAAGTTTTTATGAAAAGCACTTATTCGTGTGCCCAAGTGAACGGCCTTATGAAGGTCGTTTCTGATCTCAAGCACGATGAACAGTCCCTTTCAGTTAGGATTAACTTGTTCTCTGATGGTAGCGACACCAATACTTTGTCTCCCACGGCAATCTGGCGCACCTTTCCCTAGCGATTATAATATTGTTACGGTTAATGTTAAACCGGCTTTATTCAAGGGACGAGATGGATGGTAAAGTCAAGATGGCGTCCTGAGGCTGCACCAGCTCACTTCTTCTTCCTCTTCTCCTCGCCCGGCTCATGCCGTAGCAATCCCCGGTTTCCAGACGAAGCCCGCTGGGCAAGTCCAAATCACTCGGAAGGCGTAGGGTGAAACCGCTTAAGACGGGCAACATGTACTAACTGGGTCCGGCTAGACCGACGACCAGTCGACGTCAAGCGTGCCACTACGTACGTCAAGTCACTCAAGCGATCTACAATGACGAATGGGCCCGTGTACTGGGGTAAAAACTTTTCGCATAAGCCACGTTTACGTTGCGGAGTCCACAACCACACAAAGTCTCCTTTGGCGTACGAGACAGACTGGTGTCGGCTGTCATAGCGCTCTTTCGATCGGTCTTGGGATGCCACAGTACGAAGACGAGCGATACGCCGGGCTTCTTCGGCAAGACAAAGCGTCTTGGCAACAGAGTACTCGCTGTGAAAGTCAAACGGTAGTATAGTGTCAATGCAGCTTAGCGGTGAACGGGCGTAAAGGAGATAAAAAGGACTGTAATCGGTCGTCTCATGCTTTGCAGTATTATACGCATAGGTGATGAAGGGGAGTACGTCATCCCAGTCCTTGTGATCGGAAGATACGTACATGGCCAGCATGTTAGTTAGAGTTCTGTTCGTACGTTCGACAAGCCCATTTGTCTGAGGGTGATAAGGCGTTGAATGACGGAACTGCGAACTGCAGAGACGAAGCAGTTCTTCTACGGCGTCCGCAACGAACTGACGACCGCGATCGCTAATGATCACACGGGGGGGACCATGTCGAAGAATAATGAATCGAAGCAACAACGTTGCAACGGACGCAGCTGTTGAAGATGGCACGGCCGCCGTTTCCGCGTAACGGGTCAGATGGTCGACACATACGATAACCCATCGGTTGTCATTAGATGATCGGGGAAATGGGCCCAGAAGATCGATACCCACTTGTTCAAATGGCAGGCGAGGCGGCGGCAGAGGTTGGAGAAGACCTGGCGGAGCGGTCGTAGGGCGCTTGTAGCGTTGACATTGTTCGCAACTGGCGACGTAGTGCTTGACCGTGTCCCGCATTCTGGGCCAGTAAAAACGCTCCTGTGTCCGGTTCAAAGTTCTTATGAATCCTAGATGGCCAGAGGTCACATCGTTGTGCATGGCTCTCAGTATGTCCGTTCGCAGACTCTGCGGCACCACCAGAAGGAAGCGTGCGCCTTTAACAGAATAATTGGTCTTGTAAAGCAGGCCGTCACGGACACAAAATCGACCGGTGGCTCCAGGACGCGATGCGGCTACAAATATAGGTTCCAAACCAATATCATTTTCCTGCTCTGCTTTGAAAGTCATCGAGTCTGGGAATGTAGAAGAAATGGGAGCAAAACAGTCATCAAAATTGTCTTCGTCACACTCCGTCGTCGTCAGAGGAAGGCGGGAGAGACAGTCCGCATCTGCGTGGCGACGCCCGGACTTGTAGGAAATAACGAAGTCGTACTCCTGCAGTCGAAGAGCCCAACGTGCCAGTCGTCCACTCGGGTCACGGAGATTCACCAACCAGCACAACGCGTGGTGGTCAGTAATGATAGTGAACGGGCGTCCGTAGATATAAGGTCGAAATTTGTGGACAGCGAAAACAGCTGCCAAGCATTCTTGCACGGTCACAGTGTAATTGCGTTCCGCCTTAGTCAAAGAGCGACTAGCATAAGCCACAACGTGTTCAGCTCCTTGATGACGTTGCACAAGTACGGCACCGATGCCGATGCCACTGGCATCAGCGTGCACTTCCGTAGGTGCGGATGCATCGAAGTGACGCAATATGGGCCCTGATGTTACGAGAAATTTTAGCTGACGGAACGCGTCGTCGCAAGCCGATGTCCAGTTGAAAGGGACGGCTTTTTGGAGAAGACTTGTTAGGGGGTACACCACGTCGGCGAATCTTGGGACGAAGCGCCGAAAATACGAGCACAGGCCCAAGAAACTCCTCAACTCCCGCACTGACTTCGGTGCTTCGAAGGAGCTGACTGCCTCAATCTTCCGTGGATCTGGCCTCACACCGTTTTTGTCGACCAGATGCCCAAGCACTAACGTCTCGGTTTCTCCAAAACGACATTTCTTGGCATTTAGGATCAAGCCGGCTTGTTTGACACAATCCAGAACAAGATTGAGACGGCTGTTATGTTCACTCAATGTGCTGCCAAAAATCACCACATCATCGAGGTAGCACAAACAAATTTCCCATTTAAGTCCTCGGAGGATAGTATCCATGAATCGTTCGAATGTTGCTGGCGCGTTACAAAGGCCGAACGGCATAACGTTAAATTCATAAAGACCGTCTGGTGTCACGAAGGCCGTTTTCTCCTTATCGTCTGGGTGCATGGGTATCTGCCAATACCCTGATCGCAAATCCAGTGATGAGAAGTAGGCAGCGGAATGTAGACAGTCGATGACATCATCAATTCTAGGAAGCGGATACACATCCTTTTTGGTGACCGCATTTAGTTTCCGATAATCAACGCAAAACCGCCACGATCCATCCTTTTTCTTTACTAAGATTACTGGTGCTGCCCACGGACTAGAAGACTCTTGGACAACCCTTTTCCGCAGCATGTCTTTCACCTGTTCAGCAATAACTGTCCTCTCTGCTGAAGAAACGCGGTAAGGCTTTTGCCGAATGGGGTGCGCAGATCCGGTGTCAATTCTGTGGCGAGCACGGGAACGAGGGAGTGAAGCCTGCTTGTCGCCTTGTGCGAAATCGAATACAGAAAGATGTGCCCACAAAACTTGTGCGAGAGCGCGGCGCTCATGTGAGGGCAGTGCCTTGTTGATCATTCGTAGGATCTGCTCTTCAGAAATGCTTCTTTGGGGATCGCTAGCATGAGACTGCTCCTCCTCGCTTAGCACTGTAATGGAGCTGTAAGTAATCTCGTCAAATTCAGCAAGCTTCATATCACGCGGGAGAACGGCAGGGACGCAAGAACAATTGAAAGCCCACAAATTGGAGGCGCCATTCACTACTCTCACGACAGAGCGTGGTACAAGTACATCTTTCTTTGCGCAGCTCGACGTAAGTGGCTGGACTTGCGCGTCAAACGATGAAAGGTCGGCAGCAGCGAAATTGACAGGGATACGTGACAGCGACCAAGGCGGTAGCAGCAAATCGTTCGAAACAACACAATAGTTTTTCACTGGTAAGGATGTGTCGGCAAGGGTGGCGAGAAGCGCGCTATTCAAAGTAATTTCGCCTGTGCCACAGTTAACGGATGCACCACAATCCTGAAGAAAGTCAATCCCGAGAATCACATCGTGAGTGCATCGCGGCAGTACGAGAAATTCTGTTTTAAGATCTTCTCCTCCGAATAAAACACTTGCAACACAAATACCAAGGGGAACTAGGCACTCTCCGCTGACACCACGAAACGTCACACCATCATTCCACGGGAACATAACTTTCCTACCCAGCCTCTCTTTGAAAGTCACACTCATGACGGAAACGGTAGCACCAGTGTCCACTAATGCCGTTGCAGGTATACTATCAATTAACACACGCACTTTGTTCTTCACCATCATAATAGGCAGAGGAGTATTTCGCAGATACACAGACTGTCCGGCGACCTTACCTCCATCGGCCGCGCCGGCTAGTTTCCCGACGGCGGTGGAGACGTAGCACGTCGCCGTGGTGACGGTGAACGGCGTTGGCGACTGGTTGGGGGCGTCAGGCTGCGGTCAGAAGCTGGCGAGCCACTGCTTCTACTATACTGACGGAAGGTATTCCGAGGTGGCGCGCCTGTGGTGTTTGCAGGGTCTATCGGCCAACGGTCGTCGTAACTATCACGTTCAAAATTATGCCAAGTTGGTGGTGGGCCATATGTTGTTGTCTGTCGGCGCCGGCGACAAAAACGAGCAATGTGTCCTGAGGCGCCACAGCTGTAACATACAGGAGATGCGCGACCGACGTTGTATGCCTCGGAGTCAACCCTGGGACGCTGCGAATAATAAACGCGATCTTCCGAATTGCGATTCGTGGTGGTAGCTCGACGAGTTCGTTGATCGTGCGTCATGTCGTCGGGAAAGGTACGTCGGTGCTGTCGCAGCTGATCAACTCGACAGTCTGCAACGCCTGGCGTGGCAGACAATGCTGACACAGCAGATGCATGTTCTTGAGGTTGGTTGGAAGTGCAACCAAGCTGTTCGACATCCGCCGCTTTGGTGTGTCGTTCAAGTTCTTCACGGACAATTTGCCTTATAGTTGCCGCAAGGTCAAATTGAAAGCTGTAGTTGGTTTCGTCAACGCTTGCCACCGTGGTGACATTGGCTAGCCTGCCAAACTTTGGCGTGATACGGCGCAGCTTCAAGGCCTCAAATGTGCGGCAATGCTTGATGAGGTCGGCGACCGAGGCGAGACTCTCCTTGCCGATTAAATAATTGTACACATCCTCGGCTATGCCTTTGAGAAGGTGTCCAACCTTGTCCTCTTCGGACATTCGAGGATTGACAGTCTTGCAAAGCTTCAGGATCGCCTCTATGTACGTAGTACAGGTCTCACCTGGGACTTGAGCGCGCTGAAGCAATGTCTGCTCCGCCCGCTTCCGTTTCGTGGTGGAATCGCCAAAGCACTCTGTGAGGTGAGTAACGAAGCTGTCCCACGTTGTGAACGTATCTTCATGGTTCTCGAACCACACTAGCGCCGTGTCTGTGAGGAACAGAACCACATTGTCGAGCTGAGTCATGGAGTTCCAGCCGTTGTACTTGCTCACACGCTTGTAGTGGGTGAGCCATTCCTCCACGTCCTCGCCGAATTTTCCAGAGAAAGGGCGGGGCTCCATCTGATGCATCCAGGCGCCGGTTGTTCGCACTGGAGCAGCCAGAGAAGGCTGTTCGTCGCTGCTGTGGGACATCGGGATCTCAAGTGGTGTTGGAGGCAGTCGAGCGAGGCGTCGGCTCCGGCGTGGCACTTGCTGCAGCAGCTCCGTCGTCTTGGTTGAAGTACCCAGCACCTCCACCACAAAACTGTTACGGTTAATGTTAAACCAGCTTTATTCAAGGGACGAGATGGATGGTAAAGTCAAGATGGCGTCCTGAGGCTGCACCAGCTCACTTCTTCTCCCTCTTCTCCTCGCCCGGCTCATGCCGTAGCAATATTGTTTTGGTGTAACTTTCGCTTTTCAAGGCTCCTCGTGGGCGAGTTGACATATCTGCAGCAGCCGTTCTTGATGCTCGACTACGTAGCAGTACGTCATTTTGGTGTCTTCTTCCAGATGTTTTGGTCAGAGGTCCACGTATGTAACAGCCAAATAAGATAAAAAGGCGTGAAACCCAAGCTTGTCTGTGAGACTTCTCTGTATGCTAATAGCAGTGGGGCCAAGTATCTATCCCAAATTTTGGGGCTTTCTTGGCACGTTCGCCGAATTTGTTTCTACGTTGATTTGAAACGCTTCATAAACCATTTCTCATTGGGTGGTAATGCGTAGTCGGTAGTTGTCTTAACGAAGGCAGCCGGTTTAACTCTTTCATGAGTTGTGAAGTGGAGTGTGTACCTCAGTCGATAACTATTTCCCGTGGAATTCCAACGCGGGAAAACATCGTAAGTGATGCCTCCGCAATCTTTTCCGTGTCAATGCTTGGCGAAGCAGTTTCATCTGAGTGACGTGTTACGAAGTCAACCATGGTTAGAACCAATCCGTTACCATTAGCGGAAGTAGGGGACAGTGGTCGGATAATATTGACACAACTATATTTGGCACAAATATATTGCCGCGTGTAGTAGCGAGGGCTATCTGGTAAAGCGCGGGGATACGAAGAAGACGTTGTTGGTTTTCTTGAACGACTGATAAAGCGCATTACTTGGTGGTGCTGCTCCGCATCCTCGTTGATGCCACATCGTTACACTGGTGGAGGTGCAGGTTATTCTTCTTGCTGGGCACCCCTTCGCGGAGCAGACGATTGAGCCCGGAATCAGCACCGCGCATTGAAACACCTGTCCACTGGTTCGGTTGTCACCTGCTAAGACTAGCGCATCAGTCCAGTCCCCTGCAAGAAGCCTTGAGAAACCATTTGCCTCCTACAACTATCATGGCCACCGCAGCTACATCGCAAGTAACACTGCAGAATCCTATTATTCCTGAGAGCTTTCATGGTGATGCCTTTGAAGACGTCCTAGATTTGCTAGACCAGTTAGTGCGCGTAGGCAAGTACAAACATAAGACCACTTCGGAGGACAAACTACCGAGTGCCTATTTCTATCTGAAGGACAATGCTCATACGTGGTACGTCAACCGGGAGAAGAGCTTAGCCACGTAGGATGATTTCCACTCACAGCTGCGGGATAACTTTTCAAGCCTCGATGAGGAGAAATTGCGCAGCGTCTCCTTGAAATCCGCGTTAAAAAACCTAATTAGACTGTTGCTATGTTCTCAGAAGACGTGGCCTGTCTTTTCCGTAGGGCAAACCCTGACATGCAACGAAAAAAGAAAGCTGTGGTATCTCATGCGGGGAGTGAAGGAGCAACTGTTTGCCGGCCTTGTGAGAAATCCACCGACAACAGTGACGGAGTTCACAAAAGGGGCTACACCCATTGAACAGCAACAATACCGCCACCTACACCCTACATACCCACACCCCTACACCCCTACAGCCCTACAGACCTATACCCGTACAGCAACGATACCGCCAGCATGACATAATTAACCCACCGGCTAACATTTCCGTACTAGCTGCGAGTAACGACAAGCCTCTGCGTGAAGTTGTCCGATAGGTTGTGCAAGAGCTTCGGCAGCTCGGATTTGTTGTTGCGCCTACGGAATCGATGCCAGCGTTATCTTCTGTCACTGATATGGTCCAAGAAAGTCCGGCAAGCTTTTTTATCGCAAGACTGTGGGAACGTGCCGTGGCGCCTTACTTATGCGCAGGCTGTTCGCCGTCCAATCAGCGCAAGGTTGACGGCAATGATACCCACAACTAGAACATCACCTACGCTACAAACAGAGTCGATATCGTCACCGCCATCATCTCTACCGGCCCCGCCGATCACGCCAGCATAGACAATCCTGTATTTTTGAACATGCGCACGTCACTCCTTGGTTGCATGGGGAGTTGCCACCGAACTATCAGCGTCGGAAAATTGATTTGCGGCGCACTGTCGACCGTCGACCAGTGTGCTACTATTGCTGCGAAGCTGGACAAGTCTATCGAGTTTGCCACAAACAGAATAACTACCGTGCCGGTAAACATGCCAGCTTTCCTGCCAACTATGCCTATCATGCGTATCACGGTCGACGCGCTTACAACGACGCTCCTGTGAACAGCCAGCCACAGAATGCGACGACGTTGCACCGACCACGTTCTTCTTCTCCGTCTCCTACGCACTACAATTCGCCAACGCGTCGCAGTTTTAGCGACGTCACTAGGGCAGATCCCCTAGCCCTCGACGGGGAAACTAGCCTCAGCGACCTCCGGGGGTGAGGTTGCCAGTACTCTAACTTCTCCATATCCCCCATTATCGACGAACGACGACGTGAAGACTCCGGTCACGAAGAAGACGCCGAATAGAACGATGAGTACGACAAAGATTACAGATCCAACTACGAAAGACGTAACTGACATCATCAGTGCCGACCTCATCTTTCGCATTGACAGCCACCAAGTAGCCGCTCTTGTTGAGACTTGCTGCCACTTTTAAATCACAAGCTTACAGCTCGCCCACAAACTAAGGAAGGCGAAGACGCCATGGCACGGGCACAACATATAAACCGCCGGAGGTGAGTTAATGGCGCCTGTCGGGAAATGCACGACCCGACTCTGAATCGCCAGTTCAACCTTCGTCGCCACCCGCGTCTTCCTTAACGAGTGCTGTAAAGAACTTGCATTGGGCATGGATTTCCTACGTGAGAACGGCGCCGTGATTAACATCCGTGACAGAAGCGTCACGTTTGCCACAAGCTCGGATAATATCACCCTTAAGAAGCAACAACAACCTCTATTACGTACAGCTGCGGGCAAAGTCATATTTTGGACGCGGAGTTGCTCTCTCGTACCGTGCACTGTTACAGCCTGCAAAATGGGACTGGAGTAGCTGAACACATCAGTGCACTAGCACTGAATAGCGGCGTCTCCATTGTCAGAGAACTTGTCAATGTAATAGAGGAAAGCGCCGAGCTCTTGCTGACCAATTTTACTAAGGAGCATCAACACATTGCTAGAGGCAATTCTGCCGCTTATTTTGACGAAGTGACACAAATACAAGACTGCTACTTAGCGCAGGAAGCGGCCTCTACAAACCACATGGCTGTGCATATAGTAGATGGTGATCCTACGTTAAAGGCCGTTGAGCGGAACCACCTTCTTCAACTCATCAATGAGTACCAGGCCTGTTTCTCATCTGCGTCAAGAGTTGGTCAAACGCCACTTGCCAAATATGGCATCTTTACTAATGTCGATGCCAGACCCATTCGACAAAACCTTTATCGTTTACCCCCAAAGCACTTCTATCCGCGAAGCAAATAAACAAGAAGCGAAGACGATGCTGGAAGATGTCGTTATTTGACCATATAATAGTCCGTGGGCATCACCTGTAGTGTTAGTAAGAAAAGAAGGATCATAGCCTGCGCTTCTGCGTCGACTATCGGAAGCTCAAATAGGTTACAAAGAAGGACGTTTATCCACTGTCACGCACTGATAATTCCTTTGATAGGTTGCAAAACGCGTGCTACTTTTCGGCAATATACTTTAAAAGTGGTTATTGGCAGATCCCAGTGGATGAGAAGGACCGTGAGGAAACAGCCTTTTTGGTACCTGCTGCAATTCATGAATTTCAGGTATTTGCCTTCGCTTCTGTTCAGCGCCAGCTACATTTCGCTGTCTAATAGACAATGTGCTCTCCGGACTCAAATGGCAAACATGCCTGGTGTACCTGGACGACGTGATTGTCTTTCCCGTAACGTTCGACGAACACTTACGAAGGCTGAAAACTGTTTTTGAAGTGATACACTCTACCGGTCTCACTTTGAAATCTGAGAAGTGCCATTTTGGTTTGCACGAGCTCCAGTTCCTCGGTTGTGCCGTCAGTAGCCAAGGAGTCCGACAAGATCCGGATAGAAGTGCTGGCGTCGCTAATTTCTCAATCCCATCAGACAAAAAACCCTTGCGACATTATCTGGTATTCTGTGCATATTACTTGCGATTTATTGCGAATATTTCCCGAATCGCATTGCCGTTAACACAGTTCACCAGAAAAGATATGCCTTTTACATGGGGAGAAGATCAGTAGGGGGCATTTAACAAGCTCCGGTAACGCATGCAAGCGCCTCCCATACTAGCAGACTTGGATGATCAAGCCATGACGTAATTACATAAAGACGCTACTAATGTCCTCTGGGGATGGTGCTCGTACAATGGCAGGGCGACTGCAACAAGGTGATTGCAAACGCCAGTAACCACTATCTCGAGGCGAGGCTATCTACTACACCACTGAAAGAGAATGCCTAGCGATGGTATGGGCGGTTTGGAATTTCGTCCGTATCTGTAGGGTCGGTCTTTCACCGTCGTTAGCCATCACCGTTGTTCGCTGGCTCATTAATTTCAAAGATCTTTCCGGCTGCCTCGCACGCTGGAGTCTTCGACTCCAACAGTTCGACTTTATTGTCGCATAGAAGTCGGGAAAACAGCACGCAGACGCCGACTGCCTTTCTCGGTAACCTGTTGAACCGGCAGCACTAACAACACGGTCTTTCTGGGACTTGTGGACACTGCCGACTTTTCACGCCAGCAACAGGATGACACTGAATAGCTGGCCCTCCTTATTGATTACCTGGAAGGACGAACCAACAGCGTGTCGGGGCTCTTTGCAAGAGGGCGGGCATCGTACTGCTTGCGTCGCAACGTACTCTACAAGAACTTTTCGCCTAGGGATACTATGATACTAGGCAACTACTTACTCGTTCCATCATGGCTTTGACGTGAAATGTTACACGCCTGCCACGATGAGCCGACTGCTGGGCACTTGGGTTACACTCGCACATTGGCATGGTTTCGACAGAATTGCTACTGGCTGAGACTTACTGCGGTCGTTAAACGTTACGTTCACACATGTCCGAATTGTCAGTGTCGCAAACCGCCATCTGTCAAGCCAGCTGGCCTACTGCACCGTTTTGGGGTATCGGCCACACCATTTACACAAATAAGCACAAATTTTCTGGGCCCTTCCTTATCGTCTACTGCTGGCAATAGGTGGATAATCATTGCCACGGATTAGCTCACTAGATATCCAGAGACAGGTGCTTTGCAATAGGCAACAGCAGATGAAGCGGCACGATATTTTGTCGAATCCATCGTTTAAGGCATGGCGCTCCTCCAGTAGTCGTCCCGGACAAAGGTACTGCGTTTATGGCCAAGTTTTCAGATATCGTTCTACGTCAAAGTGGTACCGCTCACCGTCAGGCAACGGCGTATCACCCCTAAAAAAATGGACTGACGGAACGACTCAATAGGACACTGGCTGATAAATAAGCATGTACGTAGATGTACAGCATAAGAACTGGGATGAGCTTTTACCTTATGTTACCTTCGCGTACATACACGGCTCGTCAAGAAACCACTCAGAAGACACCCTTCAGTCTCGCATTCGGCCGTGAGGTTACGACAATAAGACGCAATGCTCCCTCATTAATTTGATGGCAACGAGGTGGGTGCTGAAGAGATGACACAACCTGCAGAGGAAGTTAGGCAGCTTATACGTGCGCGAATTCACGAACAGGACTATGACGGCAGATGCTACAACCTGCAGCATAGACCCGTAACATTAGATATCGGCGACGGCGCGTGGGTCTGGACACCTATTCGACAGCGTGGCCTTTCTGAAAAGCTCATTCGCAAATACATCGGACCCTACGTAGTCCTCCGATGCCTCAGTGACGTCAACAACATGTCGTTCCAGATGGTTCTCACTGTTCAAAACACCGACGGTATTTACCCGACGTCATTCACGTGCTTCGTATGAAGCCGTACTATGAAGACTGACAAGACTACGCAGTTCGTTACCGCTGCTTTCCAAGTCACCATCATCGGTGACGTTGATCTTTTCTAAAGGGGGAGCAAATGACAACTATGTTGCCGTTGGTATGCGTCAGCGGGGACGACGCTGAAGCAGCGCGAGTTTATAGGTTAAGCTTGGACAAGAAGACGCTGTTGATTTTCTTCTACGACTGATGAAGTCTATTTCTTGGTGTTGCTGCTCCCCATCCTCGCCGGTCCCACGTCGTTACAATATTGATAGTGACCCGCTGGAAAGGAGTGTTGGTTATAGGCATGTTCCCAAGAGGTACGCGTTCTGCTAGATGTTTTCGCATGGTTCTCTGACAAATGTCACATGATTTCATGAAACGGTGACATGTACTGAATGTCAGGCCAGTAAAATTATTCGGAAACCCTGTCGGCCGTTCTCTTTATCCCTTGATGACCGGAGAGAATTCCTTGATGTGCTACCTTCAGGACTGATCCCCGAAGGAATCTCGGAACAACAACCTGTTCCACTTCTCTTTTTGTCGTAGATTTGTAACACCGGAAGAGAATATCATTTAGGAGCATAAGTGTGACAGGCGCAGATCGCATGGTTTTAGTCTTGCCCACGTCCGCGAAGCAAATACTAATACTTAAATCATCCTTCTGCAAATTTGCCAATGGATCGGGACTGACGTCTAGCAAGTTTACAAGGGTTACTGGCAGCCTTGTCGTAAGGGAACGTGACGCAGCAAGTGTACGATTGTAGAGAACTGGGTAGGTATATTTCTTGTCGAGTGAACCACCCTCTGCACTTCCTTGGAAATGTAGCGTGGTAGGCTCCATATTCGAATCTGTGGAACCCGGTAACTCGAGAGGGGGCCAAGCACCGTTAACATTGCCTAACACATCCTAGAGCGGGCGCTCCATACATATGGCACGCACGGTTCCTTTAAAGAATGGGCACTCAACTTGGAGTTCAGCTTCGGTAAGGTGTGTGCAACTACCTAATAAATAGACAGTTCGCGTTTCCCCAGTGAGCAGTGAGGTTGGCACAAGAGAGCGCTTTACTAGCAGTGTCGCAACCACAATCTCGCAAACAGTTACCGGTTGTCCTTCCCGACGCCCATTTCCTGTCGGCTTACCTTCCTGTCATAGTTTCAGCCCAAAGGTGCTTTGCGTCCCTGACGCAATTTTTTCAGAACTGCTGTCTTCAGTCCCTACAGCATGTGTGTGCTGTGCGTGCAGCCTATCTTCTTGGGTTGGTTGGCCAGATCCAGAAAGGGAACACGAAGTCTCGTTGTGGTCCTTCGTATGTTTGGTGAAGCCTTCCGGCACATTTCCAGTCTTGTTCCCTTTCCAACCACTCGCAGCCTTAAATCATCTAGCCCTAGACAAAAAATCTGACGGCTTGTGTCCTGTCTTGTTGCATATAGCGCCATGGAGCTTTGCCTGACTCCTTCGTGGCTCACTGGTTTCCGTTGCACTCTTCACATACACCTTTTCTTTTCGGGCTCTAGCCAGTTTTCTGAAGCCTTGATATTCCAGGTAGTGATCCGATCTGTCTGCCAAACTGTCAAGATCTTTGCAACCTCGCTCCTTTGGAAGATGGCAACATTCTGGTCACATCGAGCAAGAATATCTCCGCTACCACCTTGTTTCTCAAGGCGTCATCAGTATATTCAGTTTTGGCCAACTCTTTCCAGTGATCAAAATGACCAAGCAGCCTGCCTACAAATTTGCCGCCTGTTTCGACATTCTCGGGATTGGCCCCTGGAAACTTGATTTCATAGCACTCTTCAGTATAGCGCAATCACTGGAGCAGTGTTGGCTTGCTTCGCAAAGTTTGTTGCGTCTTCAGCAGACATACTTCCAACGACCGTGAGAGTCTCCCCCGTTAAACACAAACTCAGAGACCAGACCCACTTGTTAAGCCACCCTTCGTGCGTGGCCACTCGCTCTAACCTCTGAATATATGCGTCCAGCTCATCCCAAGGTTCATTGAAAGCTGGAATTAACTTTTAGGGACTTCGGAAACCTGGATTGCATATTTCTCAATCACTTGGCTTGGCTGCGACTGTTTGATTTTGCTCTTGCAATTCTTGCACGCGCAGTTGTAGTTCTAACAGCTGGCTTCTCCTGCGTGCCGCTCCAACTTTCGTGCATGGTCCTCTTTGTCAGCCTCATTCTCTTGTGCACGATGCTCTCTTTGCCAGCTACGCTCCTCATCCATCCACTGTTGGAGTGCCTTTCCTGTGAATCCCAACTCTTTACCGATGCGTATTAGTTTTTGGCATCCATCTGTAACCACCGCACGTGAAAAAACTAAGACTCTCAAAGGTGCTACGATAGTTTAGTCCTGTCGCGTATGCCAGGTAATGTAGAGTAATAAAGTGGACCTTCACGTTCCTTAACGTGAGGGGCAGTGAGGAAGGAATCGAAGGTGATAGCCGGACTAATTGCACAGGTGCACATATAGTTAACAACACTGCACTGATGCAAAGTTGCAAACTTAGCACGAATTAAGGCTATATTCTTATGCATACAGTACTACGACGCGGCACATTGCACGATTCCCGCACTTCGCCGACTAAGGCACGAAGTTCGGGCCTCAAGACATACGGTCCAACTGAGTTCACTCACGTGTGGTTGTAACCGTCGCTGGGCCGCGTACGCGGCGGAAATGGCTTGAGTTGGGCAGACAGGGACGGTGACACGGGGACAAGCCGCTGGGGTAGTGGCTCAGAATCATTGGTAGTGCTGGAGCTCCGAGATCACAGCAACCTTGAAAGCACAGGAATCGGCCAGGCACAAAACACACCAGTACCTTGGCTCGATGACCCGTCATGACGCCGCCCTGTGGTACCTCCCGCGTAGCACTCTCGGGACTCGTTGCTCGAGCCTCCTCGGCTCGTTCGATCCGACTTCATGCCCGCAGCTTCTCGCACCTTCCAGCCGCCTCATGTCATTTGCTTCATTCTTTTTCACCAACGCTAGAGCGTGTCTCTTATTTGCCCCGTTATGTCATGCCTGCCACCGCCATCTTTGACCACAACGTTGTCAAAAAAAAGTGTCATTAAACTGACCTGGTCTTGTCGTTCAAGTCGGCGCCCCGGGTACAATTCCAGTAGTAAGACACGTCACAGAGTACACTTATACCCTCCCGAATAAGGACGAGATTTCTTTTTTTTCGCAGTAACTGGTTGCGGTGACCCGGGGTGCCGTTCTAGCCAGAGGCTGAAGCGTGGGTATACTTTAGGTCTCACGGGACCGCTATCTCTACGTCGAGTCCACCCAGGCTTAGTAAGTGTCCTACGTTAGTGTAAACTCCGAGGCTGAAACTACTTTGTGATGCCGATGTTGGTAGCGCTGCGCTGCGGGGTCGATGTTACTGTAGCTGACAACTTCCGTAGGCCGGGGCTCATTCCGATGCAACGGCGCCGTGGCTTTTGCAGAAGCGCCACCAATCGGATGCAGCGTGGTATGCAACTTAATGGAGACGGATGTATCAAGCGTAGAATCCGCAGGGTCAGGTGTTTTCGCCGTGTTTAAAACCTCGGTATGATCAAGAGGACTTATAGTAGCAGCCGAACTGGAGGCGATATGAGCCACAGCTTGCGTGTCCTTCGCTGCTTGGGAGGCCAGCGTAAATGGCGGGTTGTGATTGGCCACGCCATCATTAGCACGACCTTCTTTTTCGGTCGAGGAGGGCTGGCGCATATGGAGTATTGTGATTCCTCAAGCTGCATGCTTCTTCTCTTTCATTTACCGACACTGGTTCATGGGGTGTCACGGCAGTTTCTGTCGTTACGCCGTCGTGCGCAGTCGCGACTGCAGCTGACATCCGCAATAGGGGGAGGGTGTCCAGTAGCATCGCCCAGTTATGAACGCCGCACAGGGCAAACGAACGTAAGGTGACCATCCCCGCAGCACCGGCAAGAACGGTCACATCCGTCGCTTTCGTAGCCGTGGATGCCACAACGGCCAAAAAACGCCGCGGGGCACTGTGCACGGTTGTGGTCGCTTGAGCCGCACGGACGACACAGGCGTTGCAAGCCGCGGTAGTCAAACGTCACGCAGTGACCAAAGACGCTCGACTAATTAGGGGCGGAGGTTGTGGTCTTTATTTCCATCCGCATGAAGCAGGTGCACGTGAGCACGTCACGTCGTCTGATCATAAGGCCAGCGTTGACAGACAGAACCTTGCCGTATGATGACAGTGGCTGTACAAGGAGTTCAGAACCAAGGACGGCAAAAACAGGCAGGCTACGTTGGTGACCTGTGGGCCGAAAGGGAATGACAGGCCAAGGCTGGGCACCGATGACACAGGAGCCAGCGTCGGCGATTACAGTTATGGAAGCCATGCTCTCCTCTTTGACTTGGAAGCTGAGGCCTCGCATGTGCTGAACGCAGTTGACCTCAGAGAGGCCAACTATTGAGGCCGTCGCGTCGACGGCGGTCTCCAGACCATTCCCCGATGGGACAAAAACGTCTAAAACTTGGAGTCCATGACACTATAGGCGCCATGACATGAGCGGTGGACGCCCCTGGTCTCAAAAATGCAAGTGCGTCAGCTGAAACCATCGGAGTTGTCCATCACGAATGGCTGGAAAAGTCCCGCCCGGCGTCCAACATCGTACGTGGTGGTTTGGAATTTTGTTCAAAATTCTTTTTGCCAAAGTGATGACGAGGCAGTCGCGCCTCATTTCTCTGAGAGACAGGTTGCCGGCGCCAGCCCATATATATCGAAATGAAAACACGTATCCAGCTCTTTTCAAATGTACCATTAGGGAGCATCGAAACCGGTGGTGATTTTTTTCTTGCCACTCGTAAATGATAACAATTCCCCAGGATATAATAGCGGAATCCACATGTCAGAGAATAAGACGCACAACACCTACTTCTTGTCATTTGTATTGCGACATTTTACTTTTGCGAACGCTACACAAACCGTCCTTCACACCTACACTGCTGAAAGCTAAACACTATGCAAACAGTCAGGATGCACTTATGGATACAATGAAGTTGTAAAGATAAACCAGCTAAATAACCATTGTTTCTCGATGATGGTCACGCTTCCATGACTACCTCAATGACCTCTAAAGATATGCTTGCTGCCGTGAAATTACTGTGAGCAGGCAATCAAACTACGCACCGCCAGGAACTGCGAAAGAAGTTTCTTCGCAACTTCAAATATTATTAGTTCATGTCAATATACCCACTGGCCTTGGCGAAAAAAGCTAGGTCCTAATCCTAAAGTAGTTATTTCGCTCCTTTTCTGCACTTGTAATCAAATCAATGCAAACAAAAAAATATTACAAATTATTTGAAGAAAAAGGCGCTCATCTTTTTTTAAAGTAGAGTAATAGTCTATGTCCAGTACTGTTAGATCTCTAAGAAATTCAATAGGGCTAACATTACTTTAATTAGATATTATGCGGCCCGCTGCGCCACCAGTGGCCGCCAAGTCGGTCTCCTGGCCCAAATAATAATAGTAATAATAATAATAATAATAATAATAATAACCTTTATTCATAGAAACAAGTGGTACAAAGTGCCAAGGCATTAGGAAAAAAGTTGCTACAGAAGCAACTTGACTGGTCCTAATAACCAGAAGGTCCAAAAGGCAGCAGACAGCAAGGAGCGAGAAAAAAAAAAGAGAAGAAAATGAAAGGAAAAGAGGAACAACGAAAATGGAGAAACGAAAGAGTAATGGCATGTAGTACATAGATCTCACTTAAACAATTCGCTTCACACATGAAACAGCTCAGGAAAAACAAACAATATGGATATATAGATACACAAAACTCTTAAGAAAAACATTAGGTACATGGTTAAACCCAATTAATTCTTGGGGCAATAGAAATTATACAGGTCTCTGCCAGAACAATTTCGTACATCGATGGACGCAGATCTGAGATTATTCAGCAGAGTGGGGAGAGTGTAACAAGTCATTTGGTTACCGTAGGTTGAACGCACATGCGGCACATGCCAGTATTCCGGGGACCTGGTGTTATAACATGGGATGTTGTGTTTTAATCTAGCCAGAGATGAAACAAGGCTTAAGTTCTGTTTGGTTTCATTTAGGTATCCAAGAGCAAGGCGGTAGTTAAACATATCACTGGCTTTAAGTAGCCGAAGTTTTTTAAATAGGGGCTCAGATGGGGAGTCAAAGGGCATATTACTAATTACGCGAACAATTTTCTTTTGTATTACAAGCAAACGGTTAATATTTGTAACAGATGTGGTGCCCCAGATAAGGCAGCAATAATGAAGGTGGCTCGCAAATAAAGCATTATAAATTAACATTTTAATCTTCGGAGGCATGTAGCGAATAGCGAAAACGCGTCCAGTAATTTGCGAGAGTTTGACTGCAAGAAAATCAATATGATCGCTCCAGCTCATATTTTCATCAAAAAAGACCCCGAGTGTTTTCACAGAAGGGACGAGTTCAATTTTAGAAGACCCTAACACCACGTCCCTATAGAGACAGATATTCTTATTCTTCGGTTGAAATAAAACTGCCTTTGTTTTTTCAGCGTTGATCTTGAGACCATTTTCTAGAGACCAGAAATACATTCAAGACAAGAGTTAACAAGAGGCTAGTGTCAGTGGCTAACAAGAGTTAGCCACTGACACTAGCTCCGAAGCATCATTGGACGAAAACAGGACAGTAGTGTCGTCGGCATAGATTATGAATTTGGCATCGGGATCAATATTAACGAGATCATTGGCGTAAAGATTAAACAGAAGAGGCCCAAGGATACTGCCCTGGGGAACACCTGCCGTAACAGAAGAAATTTTGGACGATTTGTTGTTAACGAACACATATTGGCATCTATGCTGCAAGTATGACCGAAATAATTTTAAGGCGACACCGCGGATACCATAGTAGGTAAGTTTATTTAATAATAGTTCATGACTGATGGAGTCGAATGCCTTACTAAAGTCAACAAATACCCCTAAAGTAAGCTGGTGGTCCTCAAAATTTTGTAAGATGTATTCTTTCTGATGAAGAAGCGCAAGCTGAGTCGATCTGTGTTTGCGAAAGGCATACTGCGAGTCAGTGAGAAGGTTTTTAGTTTCAAGGAAGTTAGATACCCGGATAAAAATTATTTTTTCTAAAGCTTTCGAAAAGATCGGGAGTATAGAGATTGGTCTGTAGTTGGACATAGCTGATTTATCACCTTTCTTGAATATAGCTAACACTTTTGCAGCTTGCATTTTACGTGGGAAGACACCATTAGCGAGTGAAAGGTTATAAATATGCGTTAGCACTGGGGCAATTACATCGATAACATATTTAACAGGTTTCATCTGCAAGTTATCTATATCATACGTGCTACTGTCTTTGAAATTGTGAAAAATACTGATAAGTTCACCTTCATCAGTTGGCCGGAGAAAAACGGTGTCATGAGGCGCGGCTTTAATATAACGGCAGGCACTGCTATTTGTGGGCAACGTGCTAATGTTTGTGAAATAATCATTAAAAACATCAGGTAACATTTCGGGGCTAACATCAACCCCGTCTTTCTTAATAATAACAGGGAGTAGGGCATCAGGTTTGGAGTTTGGAGACTCCATGTCCAGACAACTGAGCGCCATCCAACGCCCAGGCACAAATTAGCATGATGAATTGCAGTCTGACGGGTATAACAAAGTGTACCACACCTGACCCTCAACTGTGCGAGAACCAGAAGCACGAGATCTTCATGTTCAGGCAAACGTCACGCAATGTTTATATAAAGACCTCGTGCCACAGATGTAAACATTCGTTCTAGTCGGCGACGCTCATCAGTGCGCTGGGGGAGCTCAGAATCTAGGCTGTATTATGAAGTGTCGGTATCACATAAAAGAATTATGTCAAGAGAGAAGGAAGACTAACGTTAATATGAAACAAACTTTAGGACCGTAGATTTCTTTTTTTTTTGGAGGGGGGGAGCAGTTGGTGAAGCAGCTTGACAATGGTGGTGCAAGACACGAGACCAAAATGAAGATGAGATACCCTTACGAAAATGGATTTCGAGTTCCTTTGCACTCTTAATGAATTGCTATGGAGTTCAAAGGGACTCAAGAGGAACGCGCAGTCTATAGTGCTGTTTGCATAGAAAGCATATATATATATATATATAATGTAAAGCAACCTGTCTATAGATACATGCCATTTCACAAACAAAAGATGTGTGTTGTATTAACGTCATAGATACTGGATTCTATAAAGTAATTTTTATAGAACGTGTTTAGATCTGCTAACGCCACCTGTCTATACAATGGCTCATCATTCGCCCTTTATAAATGTGTAATAGAAGGCGTATTGAGGTTATATGTACTGAATGTTTAGAGGAATATTTGTAGAGCATAACAAGAAGCTCATGTGCGGCCTGTCTATGAGTGGCTATATATTTGCGTTCTATAAACGCCCAATAGGAGGTGTTGAATACTGTTGAGTAATACTTCAATGTGTATTTTTAGATCTGAAAGGCAACAGTGCACTGATGGAAAATTTTGTACGTTGAACATATGATAAGAAAAAAATACATACATAATTTCAGAGCAAGTTGGAGAATTGTAATTGCCTCTAACGTACTGCGAGGCCCTCATCACTGAGAGCATGCTGATATATTGGCGCATCATAGCAATATTCTCGTACCGTAACCCGTTTAGCTATTTTGGTTTTCAGCTCGATATGCAGAGCCGTTTTGCGTAAGATGTAAATTTACACTAGCGCTAATTTCTAAGGAATAAAAAGCGTGATTTTTCCAGTCCCATTCCAGACGTCGTGTTTTTAGAAAAGACAATCATTACAGAAGGCGAACAAGACACCTAAATTAGACAACCAAAGTGACGTCACGCAAGCACATTGTAGTTTGTATCGCAGATGCAGGTACACCACAAACAAAAATAACCAAGAAATAGTAAAAATGCTACACGTAAGCAACCGCGTCTATTTGATGGAATAAAGTGACAGCAGCACTTCGGCTGCACATGGAACGCCGCGTCACATTTCCAGGCACACACCTGTCACATCTGACAGATCAGAGCTGCAGAGGCATGCATTTTATTTTCGGGTTTTCGTGGGTCGTGCGATAAATACAGAAGGCACGGACGACATGAGCACAATCTGCGCACGATAAGCACTCCGACACAAAAGCAAGATATGGATGACATGTAACCTGCGTCAGAGGAGCAAAATTAGGAGCCATCGTAGCTTTGTTGCTTTGCGACGTGCACAGTTGCAAAGCGCACGGAAACAGCGCACACTATGCATGGGTACCTCCGAGAACGTGTCAACAATTTCTAGGCTACACACAATGCAGACTACAGCAGGAAGTCACCTAAAGCGAAGCGACTGTTCAGGTAGCGTGCGTAACGGCTGCAGAAAGCGTCATCCAGGGTCTTTAAGGCAGGCGCGCGAAGTTAAAGTCGTTCAAACCACGCCCTAGCGACAGCTTGCTTAGGATAACATAACCTGAGGCGAAATTCATCAGGAGAAATTAGGCGCAAAATTTTGCGCAAGAAAAGAGACAGAGATACATTTTTAATGGCAGAAATTTGGAGCGGTCAGCCTTAGGGAAGTGCCTCTAGCCTGCTACTCCACGCTGGTGAAAGGTTTCGGGGGAACGACGGAGATACAATGCGAAGAGGAAGGATGGTGGTGGTATAATGAAGGCGTAAGAAAAATCTTACATAAAAAACGCATTCACAAATCTAAAACTGTTCGTAATATACAAGGCTTGCTATGCCCGTCGCTTGAAAGACGAGTGCTGTAGTCGAAAAAAATGCGCATAAGTAAGGGTAGCACCGGTACGAACTTAAGTATTTCCGCAACAGTAAGCGTAAGTCGATTCACAAAGCCCAAAGAGCCGTGGCAGATGCGAATTTCAAAGGAAATGTCTAGGACACGGGTGTAGCAGTCTTACGAACGTAATTATATCTATCTGCATCGCTCGAGCTGACGCTAGCAATCGTTGAAACGCGCTGTTGTGGCTGCTTAGCCAGAGGCCACAACTGATAGCTGGGGATGGCGTGTGCTCACGTCTTTGCGGCGCGCTCTCATTTGTCATCGCAAAGAACATTGAACTGTTTGAGTGCTTAAATGTATTGAGCCATTGAGCATACGCTGCTGTGGAAGACAGCAACATCGATGCTGTGCGGCGAACTTCTGCCTATGTCTATTAGGCAGTTTTTCAGTACATGAGTAATAGTCGGAATTTTCGTCCTGGTCATATTGGGTGTTAGCAAAAGGAATTGTCGGCCCCGGACAAATGTCAAATTTGTCATTGATGTTATAAGCACTTCTATAGTATTCTTTTTTACTTTGAGCTTTGTCTTGCTCAAATTGCTGCGGAGAATTATTTTTCCAACGCTTTGAGGCTATTATTATCTATGCGATATGAAATAATAAATATTCTCCTAAACTTTCTCATTACCCACAGTTCTCGCTGTTGCACGATTCGCTGTCGTCTTGCGTATTGTTAGCCTAAGCGTTCAATTTTCTAGCTTACAGTTTCAGTTCAGCGCTAAGTCGAAGCGACTTAGTGTGCGTGCCTACGGTTTTCTGGTTCCGTGGCCTTCGGTGTGAACCAACGTATACGTACGACGGGTGGAAATTCTGTGTATGATATGAAGCGGTACTTCAATACGCAGACATAAAATATGGCGAGTAATGCCATATACCGCCATTTATACATTAATTATGTGACTGCTTTAACTACAGAGACCGTTAACCAGCTGACCCAAAAATCGTTTCGAATTCTATACGTACTAGCTCGCCCATGACAACGCGGTATTGTGAAGTTTTCTCTAACTTTATGAACTTGTTGAATATAAAATTTCCAGTTGTGTCAATAAATGTTGGCCAATCACAAGGGTTATCACAATAATGTTACGAAGCAAATTTTGCACAGCAAGGCGAGGGACATTGTTCGATTACCTTCACTGAAGCACGTAGGTCATGCTTCTTATCGGTAGCACTGACCGGTTTCTAGGCCACAACAACATGGCCCCTTATGCAGAAACGACCTTCGTGGAGCCCCTTTGAAACCTGTGCTACGTCGGCTAAGTGTGAGAACGTGGTATGGCGTGACTATTGCCAAAGTTCTGGCTCATATCATCTCCCAGTTGGATTCACTGTCGAATGCTACTTGCCTACGACGTAGACTGAGGTGTGACGAGAATTCTCATATGGGGACCTGTCAATTTCTCAAAAGCAGTTCAAGTGTGGCTCGAGCAATACATACCTAGGTGCTACTTTTGTCTTCAAAATCTACAACACTAGACCCCTCAGCCGAATCGCATGATTTGCAATTTTTTTTTTTTGCAATCGATTGTGAAGCAAGATGCATGTCACACGAAGCATCATTCTCTCGATGAAGTCACGCCAACTGCAAGTAGTTTAGCGCAGGCGAATTTAGGCAGCGACAGATTGTTTCCGTAAACTTTCGGGCAATGATTTTACCCGTGTAAAATTCCAGAGCTGCATGAAATATTGAAATCATTACCAGACAAAATAAAAGAAAATAAATACTAATAAAATTGCTTTATAGTTGGCGAAGCTTGAAAAATTGCGCATGTGGGCATGCGTGCAGATATGTGCATTAAATCGACCCTTATGCCACCGGAAGTTCTACAACTTTCATAGGTTGCTCCTGCGCAGAGCGGAAGCAATTCCGCGACCAGCCACAGTTCACGAACTACCGCGGAAGCAGCCGAACCGTTTGACGGTGTCACGAACTCGGAGACGAAAACACTTCCTACAATAAAGGAGATATACGGTACGAGGAAATCGGCTGGATTCTGCAGGCTAGCTGCTTCGAATGTTCAAGCATTTAGGTGGACGTTAAAGAACCTCAGGTGGTCAAAATTTCCGAAGTCCTCCACTACGGCATGCCTCATAATCAGAAAGTGGTTTTGGCACGTAAAACCCCATAATTTAATTTTTTTAATGTTGAAGCATCGCTGCCACGAAAGACCCAACTGATCTTAAGCTTTAGTCGGTGAAGATTTTACCACGACCTAAAGCAAATTTGATGATGATGCTGAAGAAAATATCAAAGTAAATTGATTCCTGACGTATAAGGTAAAGATTGTTTCATATCCCGCTGTAGACAGTCGTCAGCTGTTGTACTTTCCTTTTTGACTACAATTTTAGGCACTGAATTGTCAAATAGCTGGGTTTGGGCCGTTGTTTTCATTTCATTTCATTTATTATACCCCTCAGGGCCAAGGGCATTACAGAGGGGGAGTGGTAAATACAAAAAGAGGATAAAGACAGTTGGTTACATGAGCGTTTAAATGGCACCTGTATATACAATATTAGCTAAGGCTTCACGGAACTGTTCATAATTAATAAGGCCTACAACTTCGGCGGGCAGATGGTTCCAGTCACGCGAGGTTCGCGGCAGGAATGATTGTGAAAAACTTTTAGTGTTGCATGACAAAATACCCACTTTGTACTGATGATCAATGCGACGGGATACATAAATTGGATGGGGGATGAGGTGATCTCGTAGAGCATGGTGATGGTACAACTTGTGGAAGAGGGCAATACGAGACACTTTTCTGCGAGATGCCAGCGATGGGAGGCAAAGATTAGATTTCATGTTAGTTATACTCGCTGTGCGGTTGTAGTTAGCAAGAATAAAACGTACAGAGTTATTTTGAACCATCTCGAGGTCAGTGATTAGGTTTTCATGAGCAGGGTCCCATACCGGAGTCGCGTATTCGAGTTTGGGTCGTATTAGCGTTTTATATAACAAAAGTTTCAAATTAGTAGGTACGTTGAAAAAGTTGCGACGTACGTAGCCAAGCATGCGATTAGCGTTTTCGATTATGTTTTCAGTATGAAGAGACCAGTTTAGGTTAGAAGTGATGTAAACACCAAGATATTTATATGAAGAAACTTATTCCAACGACATGTTGTTAATGTAGTATGATGGCATTGTAGATGGTTTCCGAGAAACGCGCATGACTTTGCATTTGTTAATATTGAGCTCCATTAACCATTCATTGCACCAGTTTCCTATCGTGGTAAGGTCTGACTGAAGTAATTCAATATCGTTAGCATTGGCAATTTCTCTGAAGATGACGCAATCATCAGCGAATAGATGGATATGGGAGTTGATAAGCGAGGGAAGATCATTAATGTAAATTAGGAACAGTAGGGGTCCAAGGACGGAACCCTGTGGAACACCTGAACGGACCTCTGTAAAATCGGAGTTAATGTCGTTAGCACAAACAAATTGCGAGCGGTTGACCAGAACACATTCAATCCATTTCAAAAGGTTACCGTCTATGTTAAGTTCTTTTAGTTTATGAAGTAATTGTTTGTGACACACCTTGTCGAATGCTTTTGAAAAATCCAAGAATATACAATCAGCTAGTGATGATTTGTCAAGAATATGGTGAAGTGCATGTGTAAATGATATTAATTGGGTTTCACAGGAGTAAGATTTCCGAAAACCGTGCTGTGCTGACGTAAAAAATGAGTTCAATTCAAGGAAATTAACCAGGTTAGTAAAAATAATATGTTCGAGCATTTTACAGCATGTACTGGTGAGAGAAATGGGACGATAATTATTAGGGGATGCTTTGCTGCCGGATTTATACACCGGAATCACTTTCCCTATTTTCCACTCATTAGGTAGCGTACAATGGTCAAGGGATTGCTGGAAAAGTTTGGATAGTATGATGGATGAATAATATGAAGTGTTTTTTAAGAATTTCGAGTTAATACTGTCATATCCGGGAGCAGAATGAATGCTTAGTCCATCAATAAGCTTAACGACACCGGATGGAGCAACAATTATGGAGGGCATGGTAACATAGTTACGGTGCTGTAACTAAGGTTAACATTGTCTAGCCCAATTCGCTAGCATCCTATTTCCCCTGAAAGTGACGATGCGTAGCCGATAAGGTTCTTTCGAATACATATTTCATTTCACTTCTTGTAAGTTGCACGTGCACATTCTTGTTTGAAATTGTTTGACTGTTTGAAATTTGTAAATTAGTTGGTTTTCATACCTATTCAGAATGTACTCATCACATGTATAATCATTTCGTTCCTTGTAAGTTGCATGTGCACATTCCTTACTGTTGCTTAACTTCCTTTTCATTGTTGCTTTTAATAACGTTCCTTTTTTTAAAGTGTAACAGTACTTATTCCCCTGGCGCTAATGTTATTCACCTGAATTTCAATGCGGTCGTAATGATTATGCATGTATAAAGATCTATTCATGCCCAGGGAAGTGGATATACACCACGTGTTGTATTAATGAAGCTACTTACAAAAGCTTATTGTTTGTACTGCGGATGTGTGCGATGCTGATGTTGCCTGGTGGTGGCCCCCTGGCCTTGTAAAGCTGTATGTTTACAGCTTTCTTGCCAGGGTGGCCTTCAACACTGTACTTTTTACATATTGTAAATAAACTTGACTTGACTTGACATGAACAAGTCCACTAATCAATAGTTTAGGGTAGTGACATCTTATGCTATTTTTTTGCCTGTCATGCCGCAATTTCTTTACAGCATTTTTGTCTCGAGGCGAAATAAATCTCGCGAGCACAAATCGTATAATTGACCTAAATGCATGCACTCTTTGACAAAGGTACACCTTTGGGGTGTAATTTTCTTTTAGAATGTGTGTGTGTTCAAAGATAACCATGGGACGTTTTAGGAAACTACTCCAAGCACAAACGCTACATGAAACAACCACGCTGACGGTACTCTTCACGGCAAGCTGTGCTGCTGAATTCCTGCTGGGATGCATCGAAATGGAGCACGCGAAACGCTTTTGCGTACGGATAAAGTCACTGTTTTCTGGGGCCGTCTTCACCAAGGTATGAAGTTACCGGCGTTTTACTTCAATAGCACTTATATGCACAGTCCAGATGCATTTACGCTTCCGGTGTCGCCGTGATGTTCCATATAAAGTTCACGTGCGATAACATCGTGGCGACGCGCCATGTGCTCTGAATGCGAGCGAAAGCGTGCGAGCATGAGGCGAGTATGGTGTGTCGATCTCGTAGGCGCCAGGGAGAGCAAGAGCGCTGTATTCCATCATGAGCATGGAATCCATAGCAGGGGGTCTGCGAGTGCGTTCTACTTCAGCGGAGCTGAGTTTCGAAGCCGAGTGCAGCTGCGCAAGCCCCATCTTGCACGCGACATGCTATGATTACAGAGTCTATGTGCGCGGAGGGCTGATAGCTCCCTGTGCGCCATGTTATGACTGCTTAGTCCACGTTGAAACGAGATGCAGAATGAAGGCCGGTTTGCACACTGCTGCTGCCGCTCCTGATCACGCCAGCGGTTTGACAGCGGGTTTCCACTTTTATCGAGTCAGATGTATTAACGCTTGCCTGTGCGCTCTTGAAACCATGCTTGGTAACTTAGTTGGTAAATCAATCATTAGAAGTTTAGACGCTCGATAAAACTACTACCCTCTGATCTTATATATGTCTAATAATTTCCTATGGCATTCGACGCTACGCCGGGCGAAATTGCAACTTTTTGTGTTTGTTAGTGGAGCTACGAACCTTGTAGAATAATGTTACAACTGGTACCTACGATACCTAATACTGTCATTTTCATTGTAGCTTAAAGACCACTAATAATTTGATTATTACGTACGAGGTCTGGTAAGTCAGCCCTTTTAAGGCTATTTTAGCAGTTTTACTCTCATGGTACGGTTCAAATATTGCACTGTTTGCCCTAGCGCTAATACAGGAGATGTATGACATCCTGGTGTGTAATGTCACTGCGAATAAGTGGGGCCAAAGAAGCAGACATATAGACGACGCCTATTGGAGGGTAAATATAGCGATGAGAACAAGCGTAATTGTTTGTCACGGCAAGAAGCCAACTTTCCATAGAAGCCTTATTACTATTATACATGTTATCATGATAGTGATACATGTACAAACAGCTGTGAGAAAACAGTTCGCGGAGTAATTTTCTTTGTTTTCACCAAATAAGTATATGATAACTGATTTTCTGCTACAGAAGAAAGCCGCTGCATTTTCAATAAGTGAGCATATTTCTCTTTGCAGATAATACATATGGATCCCACTACGCTGCGTAATTACTCATCAGCACATCTCATCTCTGTTATAGCAGTTGACTGCACACGGTTATCTGTGACCATGTTAAATCTTCCAAGGATTTTTGTCGGTGTTTTGTGTTTCCCGCTGACTCTTTATGTACTGTCACGTCGTGTTGGCACGCTCCCTGTGCTCTGTTGCGCAGCGTGGCAGTTGGCTGCTCTCTTGGCTCTCGCATTCACCGTGAAATGGCAAAGCAACATGTGGGTGAGTCTTTTGCTCATTACCTCTCCTACAATTCACTAACGCTCTTGACAGATACCCGGAAAACGTCTTTAGGCAAAAATACTCTTTGTGGTATTAAGAGAAGGGACAAATCTCCTGCCGTGATCATCATAGCTATTGTGTTGAAGGCGGACACCTCAATTACTCAAAGAAAGAACTGTTTTATTTGGGCAATTGAAGAAATGCTCACAAAGAACTTAGAAAGCAAAGCAGATGCGGTGAGTACGTGGTGCAATACAGAAAACATTGTTATACGGCACACAAGTTTTCTCAGCAAGAACATCGTATAATGAACAGGCATTATTTACTAAGAAAGAGTTATGACATTTCAATAAACAACTCAAAGCGTTTACTTGCAAGGTCGAGGTCAAAGTTCCTGGCAAATCTTATTTGAGAGGGCACAACATTCCCGTTTATTGTGCCTAACAACTTTAATAGTTCACTGTACAGAGTGCTACGATTAGGAACATTTAGGTTAGCGTTACTTTCTTGTATAGTTACCACGTGGGAAGCTAAATAAGGCATAAGGAAAAAAAAAGTGACAGGTAGTGTTCGGTATTTGTGCAATGTAAGCAAGCAAACTTATAATTTCTCGAAGCCGCAAAAGAAGATAAACTAAGATTGTTAAAAAATGTGCTAACAAAGTGACGGACAGAAGAAAATGTTTATCTTATTAGGGCGCACTATCCCAACTGCACTAAAGGTGCTATCTAAATTTTAAGTACTAGGCCCCACGTTTGTCAAAAGCAACACAGGTGGCAAATAAATAAAAAAAAAATGTGCTACAATGCAAAGCACGAAGATATGCTTGCGGTTAAGCGTTTCGGAGGGCCAGACCCACACGCAAACCGAGATACAAAGGCGCGATTTGTGGAAACAGTAGAAGCGAAATAAAAATAATTGCTGAACAGTAATTTAGTAACACAGTTGAAGCATTTTTTTTGTCTTTAGTCTCCCTTTTAGTTGTGCATGGTTGATTAAATGCCGTCGCCTATATAAATGCATCAAGTTGTAAACAAACTTATAGCATCTTTCTCCCGAGGAAGAAAATATTTTTTCTTCCTCGGGAGGCAAATTGTCGTAGTAAAACCCTTGACAGACTCTAGACGCTGACTGGCGATCTTGAACTCTTGTTCCCTTGCCGGGCTATTGATCATTATCTTTGTCATCTTCATATCAATCATCAACTCAACACATACTTTCTGTTAACGTCCTCGATCATTTGTTGTAACTTGTCCTCAGTGTTGCTGAACGAGACAATATAATCCTCAAATCGAAGGTTCCTGAGATATTCGCCGTTGATCCTTGCTCCTAAGCCTTCCCAGTTTATTACCTTGAATACTGCTTTCAAGCACGCAGTGAATAGCATTGAAGAGATTGCATCTTCTTGACTGACCCCTTTTTAGTGGTATCTTCCTACTTTTCTTGTGGAGAATTAAGGTAGCTGTGGAATCTCTGTAGATACTTGCAAGATATTTACCTAAGCATCCTGTACTCCTTGATTACGTCATCCCTGTATGACTGCTGGCATCTCTTCTGAATCAAATGCCTTTTCGTAACCTATGACAGCCATATAGAGAGGCTGATTGTACTCGGCGGATTTCTGTATTACCTGATTGATGACATCGATGTGATGCATTGTAGAGTATCCCTTCCTGAAATCGGCCTCTTCTCCTGGTTGAGTAACGTCCAGTGTTGCCCTTATTCTGTTGGGGGTTAACTTGGTGAATATTTTATATAATACTGAAAGTAAGGCAATGGGACTGTATTTCTTTAAATTCTTTTACGCCTCCTTTTTCTTGGATTAGTGTAATGTTGGCATTCTTCGAGTTCTCTAGGACGCTTGAAATCGATAGGGAGTTTGCATACAAGGCCGCTAGTTTTTCAAGCATTATGTCTCCTCCATCTAGGAATAAAACGACTGTTATTCCATCTTGTACTACCACTTTTCCCCTTTCCATGCCTTGCGAGGCCCTTCTAACTTCTTGGCTATTTATAGCAGGAGCCTCTGTAACCTCTTCATTACTACTTCGAATGGAGGTGTCGTGACTGCTTTTAGTACTATGCAGGTCAGTATAGAATTCTTCCGAAGCTTTTACTATATCCTTGAGATTGCTAATGATATCACCCGGCTTTTCTTTAAACGCATACATCTTATTTTGTATGACGCCAAGTTTCCTTCTCACTGATTTCAGGCTGCACTCATTTTTCACTGTATCTCGGTCTTTCTTGCGTTATAATTTTGAATATCGCTTATTTTCCCCTTCCGGACTAGATTTGACAGTTCTGCGAATTCTATGCGGTCTCTTAAGTTGGACATTTTCCTTCTTTGTCATTTCTTTATTAGGAACTTTTTTTTACTTTACCTACTTGTTGCCTTGGTGCCTTACCTCCCACATCTATTGCTGCTACTGAAGCCAACCCACTTGCGGCATCACTCATCGCCTCTATGTCATCTTCATGTCTGTGTTCTCAGGCTGCATACTTGTTTGCAAGTGTCAGCTTGAATTGGTCTGCTTTAGCCTTACTACGCCTAAGTTGGCCTGTTTCTTCAAGACCAATTTTACTCTTTTTTTCTTCAAATTGATGTGACCCCTAGCCCTCCCTACGTTATGATCACTCTACTATACCCTAACGAACGCTTCTTCATTCTGCCTATGCTGAGACCGGCAGAAAATATAAAATCAATTTCAATTGTTGTTTCGTCGTTAGGACACTTCCTGGTCTACTTTTTGTCACGACGCTTCCTGAAGAAGGTGTTTATTATTCGCTGCCCTTCTTCCTTTCTACGAATTCAACCAATATGTCCCCTCGTGTGTTCCTAGAAACCACACCGTAGTTTCCAATTGCTTGTTCACCAGCCCATCTTTTCCCCATTTTGCATTGAAGTCGCCCATGACTACAGTATACTGAGTTTGCACTTTTCGCCTCGGTAATTCAACATCGTCATAAAACTGTTCTATTTCTTCATCATCGTGACCGGATGCTGGAGCGCAGGTTTGTACTATCTTTATTCTATACCTACAATTCTGCTTTTCTAGGACTCCTGCTACCCTCTCATTAATGCTGTGGAATTCGTCACTGTTGCCCCTATGTCCTTACGTACCAGGAATCCTGCACCGTATTGCTTCTTATCTGGTAGTCTTGCAACTGTAACAAAGGTAACCCGAAATTCCCTTGGAACACAAGGGAAATTGTTCTGGATGTTAGTCGCCTCAGGCACTTCGCAGACATTCCGTTATACGTGATGGACGATAAAACATAAAACTGATGTCACACCTCAAAAGTTACAGGCCAGCGCAACACACGCAGCACAGTTATAGCCTAAGCTGGAGGAGCGGCACCTTAGGAGCTCCGCTTTTCGCACCAAGCACTACAGGGCCTTCGCGGCGAAATCACTTCGTGTCATTTGCACGAGGACGCGATGAAATGCCCGCCCGGCGTCGACGGCGAGCTGCGGCTTGTCCTGCTCTCTGCACAGCGGTCTGCATAGCCCGATGTTGCCTGGTTGCAGTCTTGCCCGTAGCTCCATGATTTGCTTCTTCAGCAGCGGTCCGTACCATGGGAGCAGGTGCCATACCCTGTATCGAAGAGTAAAGACAAATGTCCAGACTACGTGGCGCACACGTCACATTCCTTGGCCCGTGGCATCGTAGGTTGCTATTGATGATGTTGATAATAATGATGGTTTATTGGCATCCCCTTCGTAACGGGGTCGTGACAAGTGGCCACTAGGTCTGCATGAGTCAACCAGATCCAGCTATATGCAGCAGGATTTTTTCATGCCATGTCTCCCAGACGTGGAACTGAACCATCACAGATTTGGTTGTTAAAATGTGCGGCTGTTCGCTTTGTGAGTTGCTGCACTGTGGGAAAAAATTTCTCGAGAAAAATATTTCCGTCCCGTGCTGCCCTCTCAAATTTAGCGCGCATTTATTAAACTGTCTGTAACACATGAATTTATTTAAAATTCATCTTTGTACGTTAAGCATCTAAACTTGACCTGTGCCTTTACAGAGGTTCTGTTTAGACGTCGTACTAAAATAATTCAGAATTTTTCATGTTCCACTGCCTGCTTCATACTCTCAAAGACAAAGGAAATCATCAATTTTCATGATTCGCTATAGAACAAGCTCGCAATCTCCTGGATCAATCTAAGTATTTGTTGTATTTGAGAGAAACTATGTCTTGGTATAAACATGGTTATGGACAATTTATGCTTCTAATCTATTTGTAAAAAAATTGCGAAGCTAAAGAAAATGTTCGGCTTATTATATTTCTGAGAGTATTTCTTCTAGTGCTGTGCTACAAATAAAAATATTTGGCATTTGTTAAAACAAGGCATTGGTAAGCACCGAGGAAAGCCTCAGCACATCAAATTTGTTTTAGGGAAGAATAAAATGTTCGATGTTGGCCTTCTGTAATGCAACGCTCCCTGTTGCGACTTTGCCGCAGAAATATCGGTACTCTCGTTGGCGCTGAACGTTGACAGCGCACATCGCTTTCTATGAGCCACACAATTTACCCATGTCGATAGGTGTGATGTATCTTTTTCTGCAATTGAACCTGCAGCCAATATTTGTCATTGGTGGAGCCGATGCGCGGTCGTTGATTAAGTCCTCGGTTCTGCGTCAACCAGTGGCGGTCGAATTGCCATCTGTTTTGACCAAACTGCAGTCTCCTCTGCCGCCTGTTGTCTCAGCCATTCCGCAGCTTTGCAGGCCAGTTCAACGCCACGGCATTTTTGGGGCGAGTTGAGATGCTGGCACCGATCACTCTCCTCTCCTGCATGAGTACATTGATCTCATTGCGTAAACAGACACCTGTTTACATATACGTCTGACGGGAACCTTTACTCTCACTGGTCTCCGTGATAACTGCCAACGTGTTTAGTTGACATCTGTGTCTCTAGACATGCGGCGTCAAATGGAAGACATGTGTTGCTGTGGAGCAGTGCTATTTACTGGGCACCCAAGTTCAGTTCAGTTCAGTTTTATTCCTTAAAGGCCCCCATTTCAGGGGGTGTTACATAAGGGGTGGGGTTACATTAGTAGAGAGGAAAACAAGCAGCGATGGTGATTTAACATTGATGGTGATCTGTTATGCGTTCTTGAAAAGCAGGTGTTGAAGCGATGGCGACGATGTCATGGGGTAGGCCGTTCCAGTCCGTGGCTGCTCGAAGAAATAACGACGCTGAAAACGTAGTAGTACGTGATAGTGGGCGGGCCACTTGAAGGGGATGACTGGTGCGGTGAGATATGCGTGATGCGGCGGCGATATACGGTGCTTGATTGAGAGGAGAATAAAGGAATTTGTGATAAAGGGTGAGGCTAGCAATGCGACGACGAAAAGAGAGGGGTGACAGTCTGGATGTAGCTTTCAAGGATGAAACACTGACGTCATATGAGTATGAGGAATGAATGAATCGGGCAGCACGATTCTGCACAGCTTCCAATGCGGTGATTAGATATGCTTGATGTGGGCTCCAGATGGGGGATCCATATTTTAATTTGGGTCTCATAAGTGATTTATACGCGAGCAATTTAACATGTGGTGGGGCAAGCCGAAGGTGACGTTTTAGAAAACCGAGTGTTTTGTTTGATGCTGAAATGATGTTACCGACATGAACCTGCCATGATAGATTAGAAGAGAGGGTGACTCCTAGATATTTATATGACTGTACTTGCTCAATCTGTGTGTTAGAAATTAAATAATGAAAGAGATATGGATTGTGACGACGAGTGAAGGACATGAGTTTACATTTACTAGGATTGAGGGACATTAGCCAGTTATTACACCAATTTAGTACGTTGTTAAGCTCTGTCTGAAGAGTGTATTGATCGTGACAGTTATTAATGGTGCGGTAAATAACACAATCATCTGCGAAAATTCGAATACTACAGGAAACATGCAGGGGCAAGTCATTGATATATATTAAGAATAAGAGGAGACCGAGGACAGAACCTTGTGGGACGCCTGAAATAACCGGGAGAGATGTAGAGAGATGGCCGTTAAGATAGACTGACTGAGAACGGTTAGTTAGGAATTCTTCGATCCATTTGAGAATATTAGGGGGTAGGTTCAGCTTTGAGAGTTTTAGTAATACCCGGCGGTGGGGAACGTTGTCAAAAGCTTTAGCGAAATCAAGAAAGATGGTGTCGGTCTGCATATTACGGTCTAGATTAGTGTGCAAGTCGTGAAGAAAAAGCGCTAGTTGGGTTTCGCAAGAGAGGCCCTTACGAAACCCATGTTGTGAAGGGTGAAAAAAATGGTTTCGGTCCAAGAAGTTTATGATTTGTGAGTAGATGACATGTTCCATGATTTTACAGGGCACACTAGTCAATGAAATGGGGCGATAATTCAAGGGCGAGTCTGTTGCCTGATTTCTAGTCTGGAACGACCTTCCCCGTTTTCCAATCAAGAGGCAAAATTCCTGAGGAGAGTGACTGTGAGAAAATGAGACATAAATATGATGCACAAATTGATTCCACATTTTTCAATAGTTTTGAATTAATCAGGTCTATACCAGCTGATGATGAAAGTTTCATATTATGAATTATGGATGAAATGCCCTCTTCGACGAACGTGACTGCTGGCATGCGGGTATCTAAGTTAAAGGGTGGTAATTGTGAAGGTGCGTCGAGTTCGGTAGTGAACACAGATGTGAATGCATGGTTAAATATTTCTGCGCAGTCGTGGTCAGTCACCGCTTCATGTGAATAATTCGTCAGTTTAATATCGGGAGGATGTGTTCGGTTTAAAACTTGCCAGAATTCCTTGGGGTTTCTTATAAGTAAGTTTGGTAAGTCATTGTGATAAAATGAGTACTTGGCGTTACGAACAGAAAGTAGGTATGATTTTTCAGCCTCGAAGTATTTTCCCCATGCGGCAGGCGTGTCGTTTCGTTTGGCGGTACGAAACAATCGTTTCTTTTTGTTTTCGAGTCGTTTTAAGTTCTGGGTAAACCATGGTTTATTGCGATTAGTATGAAAGGTAATCCTTGGTACGAACATATTAGTGAGATGATTTAATTTGTTCTTGAATATCAGCCAGTTTTCATGAATTGAGCGAGTGTGAAATGCGGATACGTATTCAGGAAAAAAGGTGTTAAGTTCTTCAGTTATTGCATTATAGTTACCCTTATCGTAGAGTTGTATCGTTTTATCGGATGTCTGTTTTTGAGTCGAGGTAAATGAGAATAAAGCATGCATGACTTTGTGATCGCTGATTTCAGGAAGGTAACTGATGGATGATACATTATCGGGGCTGCTTGTTAGTATCAGGCCGAGCGTGTTTGCTGATTCTCGTGAGACACGGGTTGGTTGGGAAATTAATTGAGTGAGGTTAAAATTTAAACAGACTCGATGAAGTTCTTCGCCTCTGCATGACACGTTATTGTGGAACTAGCTATGTTCTGCCAATCAATATCCGGGTAATTAAAATCACCAAAAAGAAGAATACGAGCTTTTGGATATGTGAAAACAAGTTTATGAAGGATGTTGTTCAGATGACGTGGGAAGTTTGGATTAGTCTGGGGGGGCCTGTAGCAAACGCCAAGCAGAACTGTTACGGGGGGAGCGCGACAGATGAGCCATATGGCTTCAATGTCCGATGCGACGTCAACAACAGAGCATGATATGCCTCGATGAATGGCAACGAGAACACCCCCCCCCCCCCGTTTGCCTTTTCGATCGTTTCGATACACTTCAAAGCTGGGTAAATCGGCCAAAATTTCCGTATCCGTTACGTCACTATTTAGCCAAGTTTCTGTTAGTATTAGTATGTTGCTCCCGTATGACGACATGATCTTTGATATGAGTTCCCGCTTTGGAAGAAGACTACGGATGTTAGTGAATATTATCGAAAACGAGTGAACATTGGGCGGTGGAGCGGGTCGACGATTTGTTAAAGTTTTGTGACGGGGCAATTGCTATGCTATTTCCTTAACGGCTTGGGGTGATGCGTCAAATACATAGCGTTTTGAGCCGATGTGCAGGGTTTTGAAGCGCAAGGAGTACTTGCTAGAATTGGCTTTGGCAAAAACTAGTAACTGTTTACGCGTGTGTCGAACGGTGCGGGAGAAGTCCTCTCCAATACTGTAGTTTGTGTCTTTCAATTTACGGCCATTTGATAACAGTGCGTCTTTGATTTTATGAGATAGGAATTTTACGATTACGGGACGAATTCGATCGGCTGAATGATTTCCGAGGCGATGCGCTCTTTCAATGTCGTTAGGTTCTAAGGTTATATCAAGATTTTTGCGGCAAACATCAATGACTAGTTTTTCTGACTCAGCCCACGTTTCAGCGCTAGCAGGGTCGGGGATGCCATAGAAAATAAGGTTATTCCGACGTGATTGGTTTTCCGCGTCATCCAGGCGTGTTTCTAGTTCTTTAATCTTTTTAGCTTGGTCGATTATGGTTGACTGCATCATTTCAATATCGTTTCTGAGGTGAAGAAGTGTTTGGTAATGCGTTTCGAGATCGGCCATTCGTTTGTCTAGGCTTGCTATGGTTTGGTCTGTTGTGTTCAGCTGTGTCTTGAGTCCCTGTATTTCCGTAATCAACAGGGTCTGTCCCGCGTTTAGCTTCTGTAGTTCGGCGAGTACAGCAGCGTTGCCCTGAGGGCCAGGGTTAGTCTCAACGTCACCTGATAGCATGAGCAAAGAATGAATTACGTGAGCACACTCAACGGCAATGGTAACACAGCAGTGCGGGCTCGGAAACTGCACCAACATATAATTACTGGATTTTTTAGCGAAGAGGGCATACGATGTACTGACCTGCATCGCAAAGGTAAGTGAAAAGCTCGGTGGCTGCGCTGTGGTGCAGTCACCGAGCCCACGAAGTGGCGTCAGCGGATGAAGCTCTTTTATACATGTTGGCATTGTTGCTGATGTCGATGTGGCCATCCATGGTACTGGGAACATAACGAGGCAACTTATTCTCCAGAGGAAAGTCTGAATATGCTGCCTCTATCTGAGCACAGAGGCGGGTGGCATAGTTCACTGTCAATAATCACTTTATGGAGGCAGGTGAACATACGACTCTGTACCACTATTGAGCGAACCTGCACTAACATGACGCCAAATTTTCATCAAGAACGAGAGAGCAATAATGAATATTTTACCTCACATTTTTCTATTCAGTAGGTACCGCTTATGTACGTTTCTTAGAAGTTGATGAATGCAGTTAGAGAAAAAATATGGGAACGCAGCTGTCCGATATGTAAATAAACGTTATAATCCTTTTTTTTCTGTCAATACATCCACCATGCGCACGGGGTCCCAGAAGGTGCCATAAAGCAAAAGAGACGAAGACGCAATATCTCCTAGAGGCGTAATATCTGAGTGACGTGGAGAGGCGACTAATCATGCTTTGGTCAAGCCCGCCAGAGACGTGAGTGTGATCTGCGCTCAAAACTACCAGTTGTACATGAAGATGTACGCATCAAATCTAGCTATCTCATGGTAATCTAATTCCTTTCTTGCGCGCAAAAATAACTGCCATGGATCGACACTCATCAGTTTCGTGCTCGTGGAAATGCAGCACTCTGTTTTGTGCTAGGAGGACGACTGTGTTAGAGGTGCAGTGGTCGGTGCTATAAAATAAATTGTAGAAGGTCGACGCGGTCATCATGCAAAGCTGATCTTAAAGAGGAGAAATCGAGAGAGCGAGAGAGGCTTGTAAAAGGAATTATAAAAGATAAGTGCAGCGCCGTAATTGACTATCACAGGAGGTCACCTCAAAGGCGCTGCACTGGGAAGGGGGTTGACGAGAAAAACATGCGTGAGACAGAGGCCAGAGGAAGGCGGCAAGTCTTTAAAAAATAACAAAAAATATGCGGGGCTTAGAGGCGCGACTAGTCATAACGATGCAGGGCCTCCTGTGTGGCCAGGGCCGCAGCGCAGATCGGGCACATCTGGCGTACAGTGCCGTCGATGGTCTGGGCAGGTCGCAAAGTATGTAGAAGCCACAGGTGTTGAATGTATCGATGAAACGCTCACTGCAGTAGGGGCGAGCCTTCTTATACTCAAGAGAGAGCGGAGACTGAGGGCACCCTACGTTCAAAAAAAAGTTTGTTGCCTTTCGAAGAACGTGGTGAAAAGCATGTGTTCGTATCTTGGCCTCCCTCAGCCATCAACCTCTGCGGAGCGGAAGGACGAGCATTTCAAATTAAGTGACTACGTATCACTAATGGATAGGTTCAAAAAGTTGTCGATGCAGCTCATAAGCAAAATAAATTACTAATTCTGATGCTATCAAAGGATGTACTGTTCAGAGAAGAGATCACTCATTTCTTTCTGTTCTCGGAATGGCAACTGCGTGAAGCAGAGAATTTCATGTGGAAATCTGGGCTACTCAGCACACAACTTTAACAGGCCCTCCAATGAGTTAACAACTAAAGTCATGTCTGAAAGTTTTATGAAGACTCATTTCTTTCTTACAGTCTTCATGGAAACTGGCACTAGCTATGTGATGAACATAAGCGCCTGCTCCTGCTGAACTTAAATGAAGTGCATTGAGTGGAAAAGAGATTTCGAGATTAAATTGTGGCTTTTCTAAATTCAAAAATTTGAGGCCTCCGCACTGCGTTTTAGCAGGTGCAAGCGGAATGCACACTGTCTGTGCCTGGATGGAGCACTCGAACTTCAAGCCCTTGCTTCATGCAGGTGGCCGAAAGAATACAGGGCAGAACTACTCGCCACTACACTGCGTGCACTGAAGAGTAAAAACTGCATATTTGATAAGTGTGAGAGCTGCAGAGGAACTGAGAACACTGAGGCTCTGCTGCGGAAATCCTTACATCCCCAAAACAAAGTGTAGAGGATGTATATATGCAGCAATGGGCGAAAGGCAAGCGGTGCTTGCTTTAAGCAAGTCTGTAGACTGCGGACGAGACTTGCGAAATGTTTTGCAGACGCTGAAGCGGATAAAGATGCATCACTATGTCAATAAAGAGCAGGCACGATCCTTGCGGGAGCTCAGGTACTGCCTACCAGAACACGAACTAATCATTCTGATGGATTCCTCTGAAAATTACAGTTTCATAGTAGAAGAGGACCCGCAGTCTTATCAGTGTGTGAACATGAAAGCTGCAATTAACCCATTTGTGATATATCTGTACCCACAAAGAACTACTCCTCAGTAAATTTGAGTTACATCTACTGCTGTCATCTCGGAGCATTTGGAGAACGATTCTGTAGCCGTGTATGCATTTTTCGCACAACTATTCCCCACATTGACGAATGGCATCCTCAAAATTGCGAAAATTCACTACTCAGACGTTGTGCCGTACAATATAAGAATAGACAGAACATTGGCAATCGTTTGCACCACGCTGAGGATTTTGTTTTTTCTGCTGTACGGAACTTTTTCGCTGCTTCCCATAGGAGGAGTGCGTGCGGCGGCTTCGGAAGAACCATAAAGCCTCTGGCAACAAGGGCAAGCCTTCAAAGGCCCTATAAGCATAAAATTATGCCTCCAGCACATCTATTCACATTGGCAGAAGGCAACGTCAGAAACCTCACATCCCTTTGGGTGTCAACCAGCACAGGTGAAGAACAGAGAGCGAGACTGGCACAAAAGATCAGCAAAGCGGCTCCTATTAAAGGCACACCGAAGTTTCACTTCTTCGAGCCCATTTCAATCTACACTGCTCTCGCAGGAATCACGTCTTATTCAACGAAAAAAAAAACTAATCCAAGTGTTGAAACAGTCTTCGATAACATTGGGCTCTTTTCCTGATGGCAGAAATTTCGCGTTGGAGCAAAATTGTCACCCTGAAATGGTTATATCATAGAATTTCATTTTTCTCTCAAGCCTGCTACATAACGGTACTCTAGCTGTATTTATTCTCACAAGCTTCTACCGGGAGGAATCCCACCTGTTCCCTCTGACTGATATTTGAGATATGTTTATACGTTGCCCTGTGTATAGAAGTTGTGCAAGTGTGCCTTTAGGGCGATACATAAACATTACCCGAGTACCCGAGTCTGTTCCCTGCTATCAACATGGCGTTTCAGCGAACACTTTCAAAAATCCTAAAGGTTGCCTTTGGCCGATAGCACAATTCTAGTTGACCAGCTCATCTACTCGAAGCGGTGGACACTACTTGCACAAGAATCGAAATGCATGTTCGACGAATTACCAAAAATTAAATAATTAACTTTATAAACTAATTTCATTATGGCCCATATTGAAATTTACATATTCTAGCCATGGAGTTCGCAAGGCGGATGAAACCAGTTTTGTGTAATTCATTTTGGTATTTTGCAGACAAATTTATTGGTGTTCCGCTTATTTTAGTGCTTGAATGCGTAAAGCGACGTTTTGTTAACAAAGTAACTGGAACGCCAATGCATTTCTATGCATTTCTCCGCATAGTTCGGGAATTATTAACTCGAAACTGCTACATGTCGGCACACCTGGTGGAATACAATGTAACTACAATGCAAAGTGTGTACGTATCTATGCTATCCGGCGCACATATGACATCCGTGTAAAATGTCACGATACGAAACTAATAATGTTGATGACGATTTAAGGGCATTTCCATTCAAACGGGATGGTGTCTGTCATTTAGCGCGGTCAAACTAATCAGGTATGCCATGCATGCTTTTCGCTACATCAATATTTATACCTATGTATAATCTTCGTTCTCTTCCTCACTACTTCTCTATAGACCTAGTACCTCTACATAGGCAACTGCTGCATGGCGTACCACCTGGTGTAGTAATGGCAACTGCAATGCGACAGAGGCACATCTATGCAATACGCAGCGCGCATCTCACACTTCAAAGCTAGTAGCACGATACGATGCGAAACATGATGATGAATTATTGACATCCCCTTTGAGACGCGGCGGTGACATGTACACCAAGCCAGTCTGATTTATTTTGGTACACAATATGTATTTCTTCTAGCATTGTTGTATAGATCTCCTTAAGCTCATTTTTCTTCCTCAAACCTGCTTTAACGGCCTTGCATGCTTACCTGTGGAACTGCTGTGTGACATTGTACTTAGGGCAATATTATGCAACTGCAATGCAGAATTGTGCACGTGTTGACGATAGGCGGCGCACATGTCATACCGCATGCCTCCTCGCGCGCTAGTGCACGTTTGTAGGACACTCCTTCCGCTGCAAGCTAGCAGGCGCTGGCGTGACTCAGTGGTGGAGTACCTGATTCCCGCGTAGCAGGCTCGGGTTTGATCTCGGTAGGAACTGACTATTTTTTTTCTCATTCCCGATGATAGCTGCTACGGACACTGGACACTGGCGGCGGAGGTGGTGGAGCACACCACTGCAAACCGAAACGGCCATTCGAATGAGCCCATACCAGCTTGCGCTGAAACATGTTGGATGCTAGAACACATTAAGCTGAGTGTTTTGTTTGAATAGCCGACCTTGACAACTTTCCTCACATAGAAACCATGTTTATTCGGAAATACATCCATTACAGCTAGCTCATGTCAGGTGCCTCAGTATCAACATTCCGACTTCTGGTGGCTTAGCGTTTTCCGAAGCATTCATCGAATGCGTTTAACCCGATTTTGGTCTCCACGGGTGCAGACAATCCGCTTTTTGTAAAATCAAATTTTGCACCGTTACATTTCGTTGGCATAATTCATACTGGTATCCACATCCTTCTGCTTAATATAGAAGTCCCTAAAGGCACTAGTTCGGCCGGCATAACCAGCATACTGTCGAGAAGCTATTTCGAATAGTAAGCTCGATAACTCGCTATAGTAGCCTAGAAATCTCATGATTTTCGCACCGTTTCCGGTTCATCGTAACTCATCTGTGTATTACATATCTCGAATTCTGGTTAAGTACTGGTTATAGCAAATTGTAGGCCAAACATTCATTGCTAACCTGTTGCAAACACTTAGAAGGCATTATTTCTAAGCGCACTGCGATGTGCCCCAGGAGTTACAACAATCGTCCGCGTGTTCGCGGTGAATTTGGAGTGCGAAAGTCTACTCTGGCGCAGCTTCTGAAATTCACGCACATTTTACAAATTTTGAACCTTATACGGCGAGAAAAATGGAAAGCTTGTATTCTCTTGTAAGGGTGATTCCAGGCCAACTGTCTGAACTGTGGCACTTAAAGAATATCAATTTCTCTAAAAAAATTAAGAAAAATTGCGCTTGTACCGGTTGTCCCGGTTATCTTGCTCCAAGATTTGAAAAAATAATAAGAGCTCTAGGGAAATCGCACCAAGCACTAGCGTAGCGGCATTCATGTGCACTTACAACCAGCATTTTTTTCACCACGAAGTATTACCTAATTCATTGCTTTTACTCAGCGAAATTCTTCATTATTGCTTGAATCGTAAACGTGTCAACTGTAGATTTGTAGGTCACCTTCAATAACCTCCGAATATGCATTTACCTCATGTTGAATTGTGTCTAGTCATTTCTTCCGAGAAAAAAATTAAGTGCCAGAAATACGCTAATTATTGCTATGTGAACAAAGGAATAAGAACAGGAAACTATTTGCAGAGAATTTTTACAAAGGATACCTGCAGCGCTGAGCAGTTCAGCTGACAGCTCGAGAGCCAGAGAGCGTTCGTCGTGTTTGTCGGGGCACCCGCGTGCGTCGGCCACAAGAAACACGCCATACGCAAAATACATGCGCACTCGCGCACCCTATTCAAGTGTCTCCAAGCAACCTTCGAAGGATATGCGGCTGCATTCGCTTATAGCCGCATCGCAGGAGGCTTCATCATGTAGGATGGCTCGAGATGTTGCGTGGCCTAACTAGCGTGGTGCGATTATCGCAAGCGTCTGCGAACGCAAGAATGTTGTGCTCGATCACGAGGCACTCGGGATAGCTTTAAACTTCGCGTATCATGAAACAATGTTACAAAAGAAATTCAAGCAGTGTTAAAAAAAAGAGCGTGCAAAACAGCGCGCAAAACGAAAGGCACCTCTCAGAAGAAAAGAGCTACTCAGGAATTTACTTCAATAAAAAATAAATCAAAAGCACGTAAAGCGTCTCAGCCGCCCACAAAGAAACATCCAAACATATAGCTGGTTCAGCCATTTACCCTTTCTGTCTCTACGAAGCAACTCCGAAAAAAAGGCAAATAAACGCAGTTTTTTTTTATGTATATCTATATTTGTGCGTAGATGTCTTTATGTAATAGGGTGACCTCATGAACTAAACAGGCATGTTTTACATCAATTTTGAGCAGTTATTTTCCACTGCCACTTATAGCACATGCTCGAACATGTCACCTTATGAAGCAATACAGTACTTGCTTCTTTGCAACACTTGTGCTGTTGCAGTTTTGACCGACGACGTTGGAATCGCGTGGCAGACATAGTTTCACGCGGCAGTATATAGTTTCGCTGATATACATGCGACCTGTCACGTAGCTCCACAAGAATAAGTACAGCGTTGTGTCCGGTGACCCTGCAGCCCAGGGTACATGTCCGTGGCGGCCAATCCACGGCCCAGGAAAAACATGTCGAGCCACGCTCGAGACTGACTAGTACTTTGCGAACGAGCACAGTCATGTTGAAACCAGATGCTCCGAAGGCGCGCCAGTTGAATGTTGCAATGCACGTCATCCACGGGGCCCTCCAGGATGCCGTTGGCATAGCTTTGTGTAACTAGTGTGTTGTCAAAAAAGATGGGCCCGTTGATGTTGCAATGAAAATTACTGCACCACACATTAAATGACCACTTGCATTGGTGTCATGTTTGTATCTACAAGTGGGGATTCCTATCACTCTAGTATTGCGTGTTGTGAAGACTAATTTGTGCGTTTCCTAATTAATTAGCCTCATCTGTACAAAGCACGTGAGCGAGAATGTCACGTTTTTCACCCATCGGGTTAATTCAATTCACAAAGAAGTCTTTATTCAGAATCTCGGTGTTAAAATTTTAGATAAAGATGTACATGACACGTGTGTAATAAGCTTTTTTTCTTACATCCTCCACACTGATTACCTTGAGGTTCCGGCCTCGGCGCTGGCGTCGCCCAAACTACCGTGAGGGTTAGCAGCAAAGAATGCGAAAACATCCGTTTCTGCTTCTTCTGCTACCGTAATTATCCTGTGTCCCTTTCTTGTGAAGCTACCCGTCTCGCAGAGGACTTCGTACATTCTAGGTATTGTTGACGGACTAGGGCGTCCTCCACAATAGTGCATCCGGAATAGTTTGGGTGTCTTACTCTTGTCGCCGTGCGCCGCTTCCAAAGCCAGGATCATTTTAGCGTCTGATCATTCGTGAAGCGCATGACTGTCTTCTTGAAGAGCAGGTTACTGGCGTGGCACCGTTGAGATCTCCCGTTATTATCTACGAACTGACACGTCCAAAAAAATGATTTACGTAATCAACAACAGCCATCTACTGGCCCTACAGATACACCAAAACGCATTACATGAACATAGCCTGTACAAGATTTGTTTCTGTTGGTAAAGGGAACAAAAGAAACATACGTTGTGGGCGTGCTTATCTACCGAAAAAGATAAGTGAGCAATTTTACAGTCCGAAGTGCGCCGTCAGGTTTTGTAAGCTTCGAAATTTCCCCTCACCCACTACGGCTCCGCCACGCTTATCAATAAGTCAGCGGCGTGTTCTTATGATGCCACGACCATCACATAGCGTGAAGCCCTGTATCGAGCTGCCGCTGTTAGTAAAGCTCTGCATCAATGTATACTCGATTCGAAAGCTTGAGTAGTGGCACGCGAAAGCGTATCTCTTTCGTGTTTTGGTTTTTCACGCTTTCGTTTTCTAGGAAAAACCGAAACAAAGCTGAGCACGAAATAACTGGTTGATTCGGGTGTTTGAGGTGGCTTACAACTTTATAATTGATGTGTTTGTCATTCAAGGAATAATCGAAAGTTCAGTAATTCCAAAAAACATAAATATTTATTATTTTGTGATGAAAAAAATACTAGCTGTGTTTACGCATGACTACTGTTACTATCTCATCGGTAATGTTTCCCTAGAGCTCTTGGATTGTTTTTTTTTAAATTATTCGTTCAAGGTAAATGGGACACACGGTATAAGCATTACTTGCCTAACGCATTCCCAAAATTTTTTGAACGGACGATACTTTTTACCCTTGAAAGGGCCATTTATTTTTCACGAAACGGTGGTAGCCACATGCGAAACAAAAGGTTGCCGAAAATCGATTGTATCACGCTCTGTTTGAAACATTGTCTTTTTACGTTGACTCAATATTGTGCTTTGATTATACAGAGTTGAACCAAATACTCATATTTTTTATTGTGATAGAAATTATATGGACCCTCCAGGCGCATTTCTGCCGTCGGCGTCGCGGTGAGGTTCCATATAAGTGAAAACATGTGAGAGAGCCGACGAACGTGATTAGTCTGCTCACTGGCGAATCGGCCAATCGTGAGAAGAGTCAGAATCACGCATACGAGAGGCACTAACCGGCGTAATCGACAGACTGCCTGACACAGCAATCGAAGGCGCTCATCGCATTAGTCACTACACGCCCACTAAGCGTCGCCCAATTGTAGGTAAATTCACCAGCACGAAAACAAAAGACAAAGAACTTTCCGTTAGCGCGTAGCTGAAAGAAATGGATATTTCTATCTGTAAGATTTTTCGCCCGTCACCCGTCATGTCCGTAAAAAAACTAATTGAGTACGCTAAAAGCCAGCACAAACCATGCCCTTTCCCGTTAAGGTATACCAAACTAAGAATGAATAAAAAACAGTTCGTCTATGAGCCGGCAGCAGACACCGTCAAAGAGCATGCGCCATATTAACCACGAGATAACGGCCGGCGTGTAAATTCCTAGCACATGCCCAGTTGGGAAAACGTGAAGGGATGTGGACGAGAATCATGCATCCTATCTGTGTTCTTTACTAATATTCTAAGCATCATGAATAAGCGCACTTCCTTAGCATCTGCCTTAGAGACATGCAATGCCGACATATTTTTGCTAACCCAAACGCGGCTACATTCACAGATTGAAGATAATGAAATTATTTAACCTGAAAACCATTTTTGAGTGTTTCGTTGCGATCGAAGAATGCGTCAGGGAAGCGGCGTGATCTTAGCCATTTCTAAAGATTTGCCATCTCAGTGTACTCATGTCAATACTAACCTGGAAACGGTTTGGGCCATCATTGAAATAAATCGGCAGAAGATAATCATTGGTGTTTGTTACGCCCCTCCCCCACTTATTCATCTAATTTCGTAAATGAGATACGCGATCTTATTACCATTGTTACATCTCGTCATCCTAATTACCTTTATGTTTGCTTGGCGATTTCAATCTACCACACATAATGTGGAACACTGAACCTCCAACTTTACACCCTTTTTCGTCGTTAGCCAAAGAGTTCTTAGACGGGCACTCTGTCTTTTCACTTTGCCAATTTGTTACTCAACCCACACGAGCTACCGAATCCGTTGAGAACACACTTGACCTTTTATTAACATCGCGGCCTGACCTAGTTCCCGATATCACGTATTTACCCGGCTTGATCGACCATTCGGCACTTTAGTTTCACATAAATATTTTACAAGCGAAAACCGGAAAAAAATTCAAATCTTTTCGAGACAACCCGAAAGAAAATTTCGAAGCTATCAACGCCGTATTATCTGCTTTTCTAGACGTGTTTTTAAGCAACTTCGGCAGCCGTAGCGTTCATACCAACTGGAATATGTTTGCTGTAAAAATTGCTGACCTAACAAACAAATACATCCCACTGCGCACCCTTGCATGCAATCTAAACGCTCCATGGTATAATATCCGTCTCAAGCACCTGTCTTATCAAAAGGTACGTCCGCACAAATTCACCATACGTTTAGCGAGCATAAACTGGTAGACCAAATACAAACTGGCGGCAGATGAGTATGTAGCCGCACTAAAACAAGCCAAGGATCACTTTCTTGGCGATACCTTGCATCAGTGCTTAAAACCGACACCAAGAAATTCTGGGGCATCCTTAACCGCAAGGCGGATGACGTGATAACGTTGATTGACAGCTCTGGAAATGTTATTCCAACTTATGAATGTGCGTCCGCACTTAATGATGTTTTCATGCGCAACTTTTCACCAACTACAGGCATTACTCTTCCATCCGCGCACGACTACGATTACTAAGCAAAGTTCCCCAAATTCATTGAACCAGCAGGCGTCGTATCAAATACCTCATCTTGAAAACCGTCTACGGCTCCAGGACACGGTTTAATTAACGCAAAATTTTCAAAAAGCACTAGCTTTTACTCCTCCGTTTTTCTACCAATGATATTCCAACAGTCGCTACATAATGGTTCTTTGCCTGCTGAATGGAAGATCGAGACGTGATCACAATCCATAAGACGGGTGACAAGCATTCTTCGTATAACTATAGCCCTATCTCGCTCAAATTCATTCCATGTAAGATGTTAGAACATATACTTGCCAATAATCTTGCTAGCTTTCTTGAAACTAATTAATTCTTCTCACCATCGCAACATGGCTTCCGCAAGACATATTCATGTGAAACACGACTACTTTTATTTACGCATAAGCTAAACGTCATTCTTGAGCCCTATTCAACTGCCGACTATATATTTTTAGACTTTTCGAAAGCTTTTGAGAAAGTGTGCGATAACCTTCTGATGTTTAAGCTTCATCGAATTAACATTGATCCCAGACCGCTTGCATAGCTTGAGTGCTTTCGTTCTAACTGTTCACAGTTTGTCTTTGCTAGTGGCTCAAACTCAAAACCAAGCAGAGTGCAGTCCGGCGTACCTCAGGGCTGGGTACTTGGTCCCCTCCTTTTCTTAATTTACATAAATGATCTACTGTTTTGTGCTTTCTTTAACATTCATTTATTCGCCAATTATTGTGTAATCTTTCGGGAAATAATATGCGACACTGATATATCTCTTATTCGATCCAACCTTAACGCTATTTTTACTTGGTGGCAATCATGGTCGGTGGGATTAAATATAAAAAATGGAAACATATACGCGTGCCCAGAATTTCTAACGAGTTGCCTTCTTACTACGGTAATAACCTCCCTTAGACCCTGTTTCATCCTACAAATATATTGATATCCATATTACTAGCAACCTCTCGTGGTCAATGCACACTTTATACGTAATTAAAGGGACACTAAATCAAAACAATAAATCAGATTAGACTAATGAAACATTCCTTGAGAACACTGCAGGCAGGCATTTCAAAAAAATAGTTTGATTATTAGATAAGAAAATGGAGGTGCAAGTATCAGTATTTGAATTTCGCGCTAAAGCCCCAACGCCGGTACGTGAGCGTGACGTCAGGGACTCCAAAGTATGTTTTGGCATTTGCGTCACCTTGGCTGACTAACGGTTCCCGAAACATGCCATGTTTAATAGTTGGTTCCTATAGAACACAATGTAGTCAATCTGTACCGCTATATATAATTAGTAGGCCCTAAAACATGCTATCAAAATCTAAGACGTCACAGGCCCCATGTGCGGGAACATAAGTTGACGCCGCCATCCGTATTTCGTTCTTGCGCTTTTTCTCGCTTACTAAACGTCTTATCGTTGTAAGAGTGGTGTTTAAGCTGTTGTAGAGCGAGAATTTACTGATGCAGAAGAAATCATTTCTCACTTTAGTGCCACTTTAAAACCACTAACCGCGTGCTGGGATACACAAAACGCAATTTCACTAAGGCACCATCTTCCCTCAAATTCGTGCTATACAAGTCACAAGTCCGCTCAAAGCTTGAGTACGCCGCAGCGTTTTGGGATCCCTTTCAGAAAAACCTAATTCACTCATTAAATAACTCAACTCGTTTCGTTTTTTTGTAATTATAACCGAACTGCCAGCACTTCTGTAATGAAATTACACTTTGATTTGCCCTCTTTAGCCTCTCGCCATGAAGGCCTTATACTTTCCCTTTTTCATTAGATATTTTATCATCCTTCTCTTCGCGATGAACTTATCTCCTCTCCTCAATACATTTCATCAAGGTTAGATCATAAAAATTGGAGGACGCTTAAGCTTCGCCTTCAAGAGTGGGACGCGACAGCGTTCCCGTCGACCCGCCAAGGGGTATAAGACAATGCGCTACGGCACAGCGATCAGTTACGATGCGCCCCGCATCGGACTTAGCGCCCACCTATCACGCGGTGAGCGTCGAGCAACGCAGCGTTCGCCGCGGCAACGAAACGTGCGCCTGAGCGAAAGAAACGAACCAAAGAACTCGGTGTCTCGGAGGGGCCAAACGTCGTCTCAGCCAAACGTCGTGATCGGCACGGGCAGAGAGATAGATAGTAATCTAAAGCGGGAGCACGGCGAAGCGTCGTCAGGGGAGAGGGAGTCCCGCGACGCGCCTGGCAGCGGTCCCAATGCGCGCGCGGCGCGCCTCCTGTCGGGGCAGCGCCGTACATTGAGAGGAGGGGGTCTTCTGTGTTTGCCGCAAGATGGCTCTGCGTGTGCGGAAAGCGCAGAAGAAATGCAGCGGAAACGCACTTCGCAACTCGTGTAATTGTGACTTCGGTACGTTACATGTTCATAATTACCGATATACACCGCAGTATAACTTTCCACGGCTCGTTTCGAAGGCAACACCGCATTCACTAGAGGCGCGTTTGCACCGCTTGGAAGCATCGAACTCGTGGCTGAGTGGTAGCGTCTCCGTCTCACACTCCGGCGACCTGGGTTCGATTCCCACCGGGCCAATCTTGGAAATTCCTTTTTATTTATGAAGCGCCTGCCGTGATTTATCGCTCACGGTCAACGCCGCCGACGCCGACGACACCGGCTTTTCTGCGACACGAGCTCCTTAACGCTATCGCGTTAATAGCAAAGTTGGAATGTCATTATTTCTAACCGATGCCATGTCGCATGCATTCCTTCCGCGTACATGTGTTGAGTGGAATCGCCTACGCGCCTTTACCGCTACAATTGTTCACCACCAGCACTTTATGGCAGTATTAGGTAACATTGTATCAATGGGAGCATTTCATTCATATTTATGTGCTACCATTTGTATCACTGTTTTGTGTTACCGTAACACTGTATTACTGCACTGTATGCACTGTATTTCATTTTATTAACCAGCATTACAAGAACACTCAGATAACATTGTATAACCGAGAGCCCTCTATTTCTGTACTACTAAATATTTTGCTGCACTTTACTTTTTTGTATTTGATGTAACCACTCCCCTCTATAATGCCCCTGGCCCTGAGGGTACACGAAATGAATGAATAAATAAATAAATAAATAAATAAATCTCGCAAGCGCGGGTGAGGAACGCGGCCCGGATGGATACCCTCTCCTGTTGCATGTGAGGCAGGTGGGTCAAGCGTGGACTCCGGTGGATTCCGGTGGCTCCTACGGTGCCACGAAGTACTCTTCCCCATCGTTCCGTACAGAGTGGAGGCAGTCGCGGCGTCTACTACGGCGTTGGCCATGTGAATCGCGGACGCCGTAGTACACGCCTTTGGCGGACGCTGTACGGACGCGTTGCCGGGGCTCGTGCGTCTTGAAAGCTATCTACGACGTGGCCGAATGGCGCGCCCGTGCATGCCTAGTCTTCAAAGCGATCTGATATGTTTGGAGAGTGCGCGTAGTGCCTGTAGATTCGTGCACGCTGTGCTTACGACGTTTCGTTCGTGTTGAAGCGAGAGATGCATGAAGGTCGATGTGCTTGCTGCTGCCGCGATTCCTTTCTGCAGAATTTTGACACCGAGGTTCCGCGCTTACTGAGCGAGATGTGTTCATGTTTACCTGTTCTCGTGTGACGCCGTGCTGTTGAATTTAGTTAACATAGGTTGGCGGGCTAGTTGGTTTGAATCCATTATAGAATGAGTAAGCGCGACTGAATTGTCTTCTACGTAGAAAGAAGCAGATACACGATGTCTCTCTTTCTTTCGACGTGGTCCTTGAGTCACGTTTCCACACTGCGTCACTGATTATTTAGTTAGCAAAGCGATTTTTCCAAATTTATACGATTATTTAAACTACTATTGTTACTTCATACAGCTCTCTACTAATTTTATTTTGTAACTGGTGGTGTGCCTTCCGGGCGGAACTATTTTTTGCAATCCTTCGCAAGTAGGTAAAAAGGCAGAAATTATTGCGTTTTCGGGCAATTTTTCAAAAACTATGGTCAGGAGAGGAAGCCTGGAATTACCTTTAAAAAAAGTGTTGCTAACACGTATCTTCTGAAATATTATTTTTCGCCAGTGTGCTACCAGAGGCTCAAAAATTAACGCCTGACTGGTAAAATTGCTTTTTTGCCGTATTTTTAGACGTTTCAGATGCATTAAGGTTGTTCATGGAAAAATTCGCAGAAAAACGGATATAATTGAAAAGCCTAAGAACTTTCACCACAAAAATTTCAATCGCAGTAGTTTGCATTTTCTCCGCGGAAAACATTTATAAATGCGAGTCTCACCATTGTAATATTTCGGTTCGCGCTTCGACTTCACCTCATAGCATCTTGGCGGCACACACAGAGCAACTGAATTAGCTGGGTAAAAAAAAATTGCTTCTATCCCCACCATATTGTTTTCGATGCTTTTCTTTTTTCGTACTGTGTTCTTTCTATATCATGCGCGGTCATCCCTTTTGGACTTTACGTCATCGTCAAAGACCACCTGTGGCTGACAGCATAATGCTTTTTCTTCAGTTGCATTACATAAAGAGGTGACCATTATTGCATGATATATTGAAACCGTATTCAGCTAATAAACTAAAATTCATGAACTGAATTTTATTTAGTTACTTTAGAGCACATATCGCAATTTAAAAATCTTAATTGGTGAGCCTGGAAACATATCTCCTTTAAGGATTTCCAGGTTGACACCAGTTTTAATATATTATTTCCCGAAATGTTGTACGAAAAAGGTGCGCATTCCAGTTCGCTTTGTGCTTCAATGATAATATAGCGTTTTGCTAAAAAAGTCAGTTTAACAACAGTGCATTGTAGCAACGAGCTTGATCGCATACTTATGTCATAATGGGGATTCATCGTAGTTGGATACGCCTAGTGAACTAATCAGCTACAATTCATAACTGGAAATATGTGCTGCAAAGGAAATAATTAGGCGATTCACCGCGGTGGCTTAGCGGCTATGACGTTGCGCTGCTAAGGTCGCGGGATCAAATCGCGGCCGCGGCGGCCGCATTTCGATGATGGCGATATGCAGCAACAGCTTTGCAGCAGATTTGCAGATATGCAGCAACAACTTTGTGCCGTGAATATCCCATAGTGGTCAAAATTGATCCGAGTCCCCTATTACGGCGCGCCCCAATATCTAATTGCGATTCGAGCTCGGAAAACCCCACAATTACCTCATAATTAAGCAGCTGATGAGTAACGTCTTCCTAATTAGTTGAATGTGTTGTGATTTCTCGCGCAAGTAATGCCCGCCTCTCTGACTAATCCTCCCCAGGGAGTAAAGTTATGATATCAACAGCCTTCAGTAAAACTAAGAATGATTACCTCGTATATAAAGCGACAACAACCACAGTCGAAAAGTTAACGCTATCATTGGTTTAACATTAAGTGCCACAATTCCCCCAATATTAAACAGATGGGCTCATGGCTTTCTTCAGGCTTCACGTCTTAAATGCCCCGTGCTGTGTGTCCCAGCAAGAACCTTGTCGACTAGTGTCTATCTGGACCCAGGTAGCTAGACTAATAGCAGAAAAATATAACGGAACTAAAGACACATGCTCAGCAAACGGCCCTGTCAACAATATTCACCAAATGTATTCGTGTTTTTCCACTGGTTTCACGGCCACTCATTAACCTGTGCTCCCAACATGTCCTCCCAGTTATGCTCAAGTAAGCGACTTGTGGCCCACATTTCGCGAAGGCGGCCGAATGTGTATACTTCCAGTAAAAGGCAAGTGCTCAAAGTCTGTCTACCTTAAATTAAGTAGGCATACATTCAGAATTTAGAATGTTTTGAACTCCTCGTGATCATAGCTTTTATGCCCCTCCGGACACACCACAATCTGCAACACTCTCGTTCGTATTTCTCGCCAATAGGCTATGAGTTGAAGTCGAAGCGCAAACAGAAATACTGCAATGATGAGACTCACATTCATTTTTCTTTCTTGGTTAGAACGCAAATTATTTTTGTGGAGAAATCAGTTATGCTTCTTAGTTATATCCGCTTCTCTACTTAATTTTTTTTTTCACGAAAAAAGTTTCTTATCGAAGCCTAAACAAAGGCCAAAGGAGGATTTTTGTCAAACCCAAACTTTTATTGAAGATCTTCGGCGCAGCACTAAGGTGAAGAAATATTGTAGAAGATAATACGTTTTATGATCATTCTATGATTAAAACTCGAGGTTTCCTTCCGGAATAATATCTTTTTGTGACAATTTTCACAAAGCCGCTATAATTTGCGCATGTTTGCCTCGGTCTTAAGGGATAACGAAAGCAAAAATATATTGTTAAGCTTTTGGTAATGAAAGCACGATGTACAAACAACGCAAGAGTGCAAAGTATAAATTAATGTGCGAAACGGTTTGTTTTTCACAAATAAATATTTAACACCTGGTTTTCCACCGTTTCGTGAAAGGACAGTGGCCCTCATGGGCGCAAATACAAGCAAAATATTTCAGCTCTAATAATTCTGACATATTGCCGCGCAAGTAGCGTTTATTCTTGTTTAAGTTTTTTTTAATTTTTTGAGAGAAATGTATATTGATCCTTTGGTGTGGAAGGACCCTTGAAGTATTTGATAGAGTATTGACAAGAAACTTCTACTAATTGTTGTTGCTCCAAGGCAAACTACAGAATTTACAGTATAGATTGCTGATTATTCGTGGTTCAGGATCAAGTTCTCATTCTTTTATGACGGATATTCATCCATGAGCGTAGCTCAAGGTGGCCCCCCGTCATCAAGCCGCGCTCCTCTTTTGCAATTTCTTTGTGTTGACGACGTTGCAAGAGCACTTAATACGTCAGTTAAATCACTTTAACTCATTGTCGAATATCTCTTCATCCTGTGATGATCTCACTGTTCACACAATATCGAAAACGTTGAACCGCACAGAAGAACGTGCTATGGTTCATGTATAACCGCAACCACTATCATCTTACCTCGTCCATAACTGCGCAGACCTTTTGTCCAAATATATGTTCCAGCGTGCAGGAAAAATGAAAATAGGGGTAGAGAAAGAAAATCCACCGAAAAAGTAGAGTGCCGGTTATTTTTGGGGGGTGTTTTTGTCTCTGCACCCCTTTTCATTTTAGAGCGCAGCTCCCAGGCTCCCGTTCCGGCGTTGAGCGTCGCCGTGACATGGCTTTCCACAGCATCCTTCGGTGTAAACGAGCAAAGAGCGCAGCAAAGGATGACAGCGAACACGGAGCGCTGCTGGTGATGAAAGACGGCGTTAGCGAAACGAGCTCGAGGGAGAAAGCAGAGGAGTAGATTACAGTGAAAGCATAGAGCGGAATGTGGAGGACGGGAGTATGGCGAAAGTGTCAGAAGAAAAGCGTAGTACCATGCAAGACGGGCTTTGCGGCGACAACTGCTGCGAGATGGTGCCAGAGTAGCGCGCCGTCGTCTGTTTATCGATGACATGCGGCAAGCGCGCAGACTGATACCATATATGTAAACATGCTCTGCGTGAGCGGAGGTTGGTTTGCGGCGGCTGGGCTGGGAGTCACACCCACGCGCTGCCTCTCGCGATCTCCTGACTGGCGAGGCAGTTGCGCCACTCTTGGCTCCTTTAATAATGTGCCGCATGAGGCAGATTGTCCGCACCAACCGAAATGAAAACACGTATAGCCCTGCCATGAAATTTCGCATTAGGGAATATCGTAATCCTCCGTGATTCTTTTTCTTTTGTACTGAACATGTCTTTCTCTAAATTCCAACTAGCTTATCTATCTGCCATAAGTGACCTTTCATTGCTTAGCTTAAAGAAACACAGGGGCTTTTCTGACACACTTCGCTTGTTTTGCGAGACTGTGCACTCTAGTAATAACACCGAAGGCATTTGTCACTTTATATATTCTTTCCAGTAGGACAGTCACACGCACGAGCCCCTCTGAAAAGGGCCTTTTTCGTTTATATTTGTCTTTCCTTAGTTTTTGTATACACCCAGGTGCTTATATTTCTTGAGTATGGGATGATTGGCTATTGAATTGATGCCATGGTATTATTCCTCTTTTTTGGAAAGATTATAATTCTTAATTTCTCTGCACTAAACATAACGCCTAGATTTGTCACTGCAGTGTCAGGTTTTCGCAAGTCTCTGTAAACTTGTTGCATTATGAACTAGTAGCACCAGGTCGTCGACATACATCAGCCCAGAAACATCTGTTGCATCCGTTGTGTACTACGGCTGAACGAGAAGTCAAATCCTAATTCACTGTTTTCGAGTCGCCTTCCTTATGCAGAGGCTTTTCTATCTATCGCCTCCGCAAGAAACCCGCAAGTGGATTGCGCAACTAAAAATTCCCCGGTGCGGGTGAACGCTCAGAAGCTGGTCATACATGAGGTGTGAACTTTAGCTACGTTCCTCTACTGTTTACTTGCTGGCTGCATGCACCATGCGACATACCTATGACCCAACTTGGCGCTAAAGAGACTCATTGAAGAGCGAAATATAACCAGTGCTCTCGTGGCGCATCTCACTAAAGTCTCAAGGTGCTGTGCTTGAAAACCACAAAGGCATTCGGTTCGGTTCTCAACAGCACGGAGTGAACTTGAAATTTTTATTATATGTTCAATAAGTAGTGAATAAAACAATGAAATACCCAGATAATTGCAGACAAGGAACTGAGTCAAGTAGCCCAAGCTTGCTAACGGCATGAAAACTAAAAGTTAGGAAAAGAGTGCAAAACCTTTTTTTTTTTCATACGGAAACGATGCGTTGGTAGCGGTATTATAGCAATCACCACTGAAAAATAATGCCATGAAAGATACCGAGCGTCTGCTCTCTCAAAATTTTAGTATGCTAATGAGCAAAAGAAATGATCTACAAAGAATTCAGGGAGGATAACTGGAGATTTACCTCAGGGAGGATAACTGGAGATTAACCTTGGGAACTAACGTTCATTTGCGCTAATAAAAAGAGAAGAGAAAAAAACACGAGCATAAAGCAACCGTGTTTACCTACACTCTTCACCTAGTGCTACACAATCTCATTTGTATAATAGGCATATCGTTTGTTCAATGCATGCCACCGCATATAGGCGTACTTTCAAGTGACAGCGCACGTTAGAAAATATGGCAATCTGCTTGTCATATATGTAAGCGGCCAATGAGCAACGGAACGTTTATGTGTAACACTGCAAGTTTGGCGTTGACAGAGGGTTAGGAAGAAATGGCTTAAGGAGAAGAGAGGGAAGTGCTGTCGGCGTTGAGGAGTGCAGTATAAAAGTGAAATAAAAGCGAAAGGCAAAAGGAAAGAACGGATAGACCAAGAAAAGTGTCGTCGCGTGTGTGCGTTTTATGGAGTAATTATGGGTTGGCGGAGTGGAGGAAAGACTGCGCCATCGTCGAAGGTGTAATAACATGCCGCGAGTTGGAGGGGGGAGTCGATTGGATTTGGTGGTATTATCGTCATTTCTTTGTACCCGCAATGTTATGCGAGTGCCTCCCTGTTGTGGAGCCATCTGGTGCTGAACGCTCTCAGTGATGTCAGTTACGTTCAATTCGACCGGTGTAACTAGAAGTTCCAAGAATCCAGCGCAACTTCGACAAGGGCGGATGCGACGGCCATAGAAGGGCGACAAGTGGCGGCGGCCTGCCATACGAGCTGTATCAGACGTGCGCGTGCTGCACAGCAGTGAAGTAATGCCGACTCGGTACGTCTGTTCTCACTACCCGTGTGCAAAGCATAATAAATGCTTTATTGCTGCCACTACAGTATTATGAGCCAGCAGATAAAAATTTCTGTTATTAGGCATATGTACGTGCGCTAAAGTGCACACGCGCACTCAAGTTTTGCAATGTGAACTAGCTATAAGTGTATGCGTTAATTCCGTTTCTCTTTTCTGAATTTGCATTAACGCTGGCAATATTTTTCTTGCGTAGCCCCACTCCTCACTGCCGCAAATTTATGTGCTAAATTTGGTTTTCTATGCTTATAGCGCCGCTAGTAATCCCGTGTAGCGTTTTGATCACGAAATTTTGTTTTTATCCCTTCGTGGACTTTGAAATGTACATTCATTCATTGGATTCATGTGTGCAATTCGTAAACTTGCGTACGTTGTTCTCTTTCCTGTTCTAGGCATCAAGATGACAAGAATTCAACACCGCGCATTAGCGCGAAGGTTGCTTAACGCTCAAACAATCATTTAAACTGATAGTAAATATGATATGACAGACGCCAGACATGGACGACGAACGAAGAACGTTTATTGAACAGTACGCAGGGATATGTATAGGCCCGAGGGGCATGATAACGCAGCACAGAATCATGGTTCTTTCAAGACCGCGATGACGTCACAACACAGCGTCGCGCTATCAGATTTCTCTGATAGCGCGATATCAGATTAGGTAATGGACCGCTGAGTAGAGGCCGAAAGTTTGACGGTTCTGCTGCAACTGGTTGCTCTGGGGCTGCCGCTGGAACAGCGTGGTATGGGCGTAGATGGTCGGCGTGGTTGAATCGAACATGCCCATGCACTTCCACAACATATGTCACAGCACTCACAACCTGTTGAACCACATGTGCCTCCGTAGAGGTATGTTCCCCTCGCACCGCCTTCACGTACACGCGATCACCTTCGCGAAACCCACGTTCAGCACCACGCGACACATCAAGCTTGTTTTTCACGTCAACTTGTTTTTTCCGCATGTCACCGACAAAGCTGGGCTTGAGCAAAGAATGGTTCGGGTGCGGTTGACGCCTTAGAAACAACTGTGCTGATGTTTTCCCCGTCACACTGCTTGGTTCATTGATGTAGGCGATATGAAAATTGTCCACACACTCCTGAAGCGACCGCAAGAGAATACATCAGGCTCCATGACTTGCTTTAACAGCGCCCGTTTTATCTTCTGCATGGTGCGCTCCGCCGCAGGATTGGACGCGGGGTGATATGGCGGGACACGGACATGCTGCACACCATTGCGCTCTAAGATTCTGAGAACTCAACAGACTAGAACTGAGGCCCGTTGTCGCTGACTAACGTTTCAGGCAGCCCGTAGGCTGCAAAGACATTTCTTAGTCTCTCAACCATCTATCTACGTTCAGGGCATCTGCCAAACTTCCACCCATTTAGAAAAATAATCAACTAAAACAAGGAACGGCGAGATTGTTGCGTGCAAAATCAACGTGAAGTCGTGCCCATAACTTCAATGGGTAGCTCCACGGATGGAGCGGCACTGGTTGGGCAGCTGGTTGGACTGCCTGGCAGATTTTGCATTTCCTGACGTACATCTCGATGGCTTGATCCAGACCCGTCCACCACACCAAGCTTCTGGCTAGCATTCTCATGCGAGTGCTGCCAAGATGCTCCTCATGAATCAAGTCGAACACGCGTTCTCTCGACTGATTCGGTAATACTACCCAAGTGCCCCACGTTAGACACCCTTGCTCAAGGGACAATTCATAACGGCGCACGTGATATGCCTTCATTTCTTCAGGGTATTGATTTGGGCAGCCATTGAGTGTGTATTCAGAGACGACTTAACGTCATGCTGCGCTTTGTGGCCTTAGCAATATCCACAGCATATAACGGCAGGCTCTCGAACACTGCCAAGCATTCCTCTGCAACATCAGTTTCATTCTCAGTCTGCGGTATTCTGTACAGCGCATCCGCCACTTCCAGGTTTTTGCCTTTGCGGTACTTGAGCCGATAACTGTAGGCAGCAAGCGTCATGGCCCATCGCTGCATGCGCAATGCGGCGAAAGTGGGCGTTGGTTTGTCCTGGCCAAGGATTCCCAGCAATGGCTGATGGTCGGCTGACTGATGGTCGGATGACTGCTACAAAGGAAACCCAAACGGGTTCCTCGAAAGAAAAGCCTGAAAGTTTGATAGTTGAAAATAGCTTTCCACCTGCTAGTGTTGGTTACAAGTCCTCTGGTCTTGTTAGCGGGTAGTGTTCAGTTTTCAACACTGGGTTTACAGTAACCTTATAATCCCCGCGTATCTGACGCTGCCATCTTCCTTCTGCACTATTACAACCGGTGTTCCCCAGGCACTGTGTGGGACCTGCAGAAGCATGCCCGTCACTACCATTTGGCTGAGTTGTTTTTCTACTCTTTCCCGCAGCGCGAAGGGAACTGACCATGCGCGACTGAAAACTGGAGCAGCATTCTGTTTTAGTACCACTTTCGCCTGGAAATTACGTGCTGTCCGCAACGTGCCCGAGAACACAGAAGAAAATTTTTCACGCAGTGCTTCGACGTGGCTTCCTCCTGAAATGTGGCCGATCTGCTGCTACTAACTGAAGGCGTTCAAGCCAGTTGCGACCTAGCAGTGCCGGCAGCGGCCTCCCGTTGTCGCGCGATACGAAGACGGGCAGATTCATGTTCTGATTGCCGTAGACGAGTGATACGTCACAGTGGCCTTTCAAAAATAACTTCTCTCCCGTAAGCGTGCGCAATGACATGCTAGTGGGCACGTACTACACGTGCGGAAAGATAGAATTGTGCACACTTTCAGGAACAATTCAAACAGCCGCGCCAGTGTCGATCTGCGTTCTCAATGGCTTGCCTTCCACTCGAAAATTTACTTCGTAACTTGATCGCGTCAAGTTTTTCACATGGTACAGGTCTAACTTTTCTCCCTCGTCCTCAGTGTCATCCACTGTATTCAGGAGCTTTGGCTTACGGCACATTTTGTGCAAGTGACCAATTCTTGAACACTTGTGGCATTTAAAATTTTTGTACCAAGACTTCGGCGATTCGTGCTTCCAGCCACATGTTTCACAAGAGGCTTTTACTGGCACCTGGTCAGGAGACTTCGCCGTTCTTTCGTTCCTTGCGCTCTTACTCTCAGCCTGCAAAGAATGTAGACATAAGTTTGCATTAAAGCGTCGTCTTTTGCCGTCAGCTCCCGATCCAATGCAATTGTGTACGCCCCCTCAAACGTTATTTCTCTGCAGTGAACAATGCGCGCTGCCTTTCCTCATTCCGCAAGCCTGCAACCAATCTGTCCCGTAACGCATCTTGCAAGAATGTGCGAAAGTTGCACTTCCTGGCCAACTGTTTCAGTTCAACAATAAAATCTTCCACACCTTCATTCTCTCATTGTACGCGGTGATTGAACTTGCAACAATCGGCAATCACAGGGCTTTTCGGGCAGTAATGGGTTTTAAGTACCGCTGTACCTCAGCATACGTTTGTTCGGCTAGGGTTTTCGGAATACTAAGATTTTTCAGCACCTCATAAGCTTCTGCGCCAATAACTGTCAAAAATGCAGGCAGTTTTTTTTCCTCATCGATTTTGTTTGCGCCGACAAAAAGTGCAAAACGTTCCACGTATGATTCGATGTTCTGAGTTTTAGCAAACTCCGCTATTTTCCCGTAAGAAGGCATTTTGGCAGCACTCATCACACGTTGCGTCCGCAGTAGTCGCTTCCTCCCGTCAGCACTTGCGCTGGACTTCTGTCGACACCTCCGTTGACTGTCGTGCTCCTTGAACATGCTCCTTGAACCTCGACGGTCGAGGAACATTCCGGGTGCTCTGGCTGGTTTTTCCGCGTCGAACGTTGCTTCTGCAGTGCCGAGCCAGCTCCTCGCGTGAGCGAAGTGCCTCGTCGCCAGATGATATGACTGACGCCAGACATGGACGAAGAACGAAGAACGTTTATTGAACAGTATGCAGGAATGTATATAAGCCCGAGAGGCATGATAACGCAGCACGGAATCGTGGTTCTTTCAAGACCGCGATGACGTCACAACACAGCGTTGCGTTATCACAAAATGCTAATACTAAGTCGACGTAGACTGTTCAAATATGATTCCAGAAACCTCGCAGCGCTTCTTTCGTGCCAATAACATGCATAGTCCACGAGGAAATTACATCTGTACGGTCTGAATACCGAATAAACGAAAGCAGGGAGCGGTTCCATTGAATACGCCATCACCACCCTTACCTGCCATCGGTGAGGTCAATGTGGAAAACCACGCGCGACTGACGGCTTTACTGTTTTTTTTTTTACAAAATGCTAAATAACGGCCATGGAAAAACGCAGCCAAACAAAGCGCTGGATTTGCCGCTACAGCTACATTTGGCCAAGTGGCGTGGACCGTTCGAGCATCCAGCGACATCACGTGGATGTGGAAATCTCTGCTACTTGCAGTTTGTGCAACTTTTGCGAGCCATGAAAACCAGAGCAACACTATGCAACAACAAACTACTCAAATTCGAAAGCGAGGGAAGCGCGGAGTTGAGCCAAAAGGAAACCTTCCGACCACCTGCGTCGGTGTCAGGGGTAATGATATTGAGTTCTTCTTTTTATTTTAAATGAAATTGAACTGGACAGGCAGCATTTACTTTCGCCTTATAGTGCAATGAAGTGATGTTTTTTATAACGAGTGGCTGAGTATTAGAGTAATAATCTTAGGTCAGTAGGCACGCGGGTAATGACATCAGACTGCCCATCGCGTGTTACGCGACGCCATCGGGCGAAAAAGGATGTTCCAGATCCAGGCATGAGGCGAGGCTATGAGGCGTTGGCTAACAACCCTAGGGCTAAATGTATTAACCTAAATATCCAAATTAGTGAATGGATTGATAGCCATCGCCGTAGCACAATTCATAGTGCAACGCAAACTTAATGGCGAGGTTGTGGGTTCGGCTCCCACCGGCGTCAAGTTATCTTTTCGTCCACTATCGTTTCCCTTTTCGTCTCTATATTCTACATTTAAATTTGAACTACAGATAAATTACCCGATATACTACTTGGCTTCATTGTAAGTTGAACCTTTTAGTTTTTGTCTTTAAGATACGACGGTCGCAAAGGGCCCAGGAGTCATCAACACAAAGAATTAAAGACATCTACGTAGGCTATCTGATGTGCTTGTGATGACACAGCAATTAGGTCAAAATTTTGGTCGAATTAGGTCGAATTAGGTCGAAAGAGAGTTGTGGTTGGCGTCGCTACGCAGGCTACGTATGTGTTACAGTCGCATTTCGCCGCGTCCACGTACATGGCATGTTCGTCGGCGGGGTAGGTGACGTCTAAGGCTTGTGCCTTCAGTTGGCGGCGCCTATAGTTCCGGCCGGGTAGCAATGAGCGAATACGTTGGCGTCCATAGCAGCATACCGGCACCTATATTGCCAGTGGCTAGGGTGGTTGCTTGGGCTAGTTGGTAATTCATGATCAAAAATAACGTACAGCGCAAAGGACAAGGACAGCGATAGACGACATACACAGCGCTGACTTCCAACAAGATTTTATTGCGTTGCCACATCGTGTGTATATATACAGGAAGAGGCATGCGTAGAAAATGTACGACATTCACAGGGGGTGTCCTAACAGCAAGTTATTGAACTAAGCACATGGTCACCTGAAAAAAGTTGCGTGCTCGTGACGCTGCTACACCGCGTCACGAGCACGCAATGAGTGCGCCTCGTCAGAGGAAAGCGTGCGAAACGCAACAACTGCTGCAGTTAGCGCGCCAGTACATGCGTAATGCCCCAACCACTGGCACGCGTCGGCAAGCTTCGGCGCGCGCCGACAAGCGAACGCTTCGCTTCGCGTGGGTGGGAGGAACAGGGCACGCACCAACTAGACAGAAGCTCCGACGCGCGCCGAAGCTCGCTCCTCGGCTGCGGCGCACTGTTGCTGGACTATTCCGTCTTCATCCGTCAAAGTCAGGCCTAAAACAGCCTGACTTTGACTAAGCTTTAAACAATAAGTTAGTGATCAGTATGTGCTTTTAGATATAAAAACACGTTTGAATAATGAATATACGCCTGCTGCAACAGTTTGTTATTATTTTTGAAGCAACAATAGTGCACGAAATATCGACATCACCGGTCGCGCGTCGTCTGTCTGCAAGATCGCTTTGCAAACACCTGCCCGACGATGCCATATATCAAAAACTGTTGTACCATTTCGTTTTTTGGTAGCTTATTGCACAGCCAACTACGTAAGAATTAGGCATGCAAAGTATAACTGAAAAAATCTGTGTTGTGAAGGCCCCTCAGCCTTCGCTCAGGGGGTCCGCGAGCCGCGACCAGCACGACAAAGGACCAAAGGCGCAAGGAACAAAAACCGCTTTAATTTACGATAGAATGTAACACTCAAAATTACCGCAGCCTCGCGGCCAATAGCAGAAAACAACAAGGCAAGGAAGCAGGCAGCAAAGAAGCAAAGCAGCAAAAGGCAGCAAAAGCAAAGAGGCAAGCAGCAAAACAGCGAGGCAACAAAATATGCAAGCGAAAGGGAGCGGCGAAAGAACGGCCGCTACCAACCATCAACCAACACAATCTTTCGGGCGATAACAGAATGCATAAAGCGCAAAAAGCAAGCAAGCACCGAACCAGGTGCGCAGATAGTCCCAAAAGCGAACAACAAGAACAACAACACTCTTTCATGCAGACACAGTGCAAAGACGCTTTTCCCCCTGCTCTGCAGCACGCTCGGTAAAAGAAACCTAGACGGGCCACGCCCCACTAGCGCCTCCCAAGGCCCGCGCCCCGCAAAAAGCCCCGAGTGCCGTCTCCCCTGCCTTCTTATCGGGCAGCCGCCTTCCCGGCAGTCCCCGCGCGAGTTCTTACGCTACCGCGATCGATGCGCATGCTCCATGCGAGGAGTGCCGTTGTGGCGCGCGATTCAAAGGCTTTCCCCGTGCGCGCTGCAGAGAGGGCCAAGGGCCCGACACTCCCCCCCGTACAAGGCCGGACACCCACCTGGGTGTTCAACAGCACTATGCAACAATACTATGCAACTACACTATACAACAACACTATGCAACAACACTATGCAACAACACTATGTCCAACGCTATGTCCAACGCTATGTCCAACGCTATGTCCAATAGCACCATGCATCGTCCTAGTCGAGTATATCACGGCTGTTGCGAAGCAAAATGTTCGGGGCAGTTGGCACGCGATGGGCTGGAATGCTGTCTGGCGTCGTTCGTAGCTGCACGTGACGGCTCCAATTGGCATGTGCTCAAGGCGTGCGCTCTTTCAGAGACAATGCGCTTTTCGCCCAACCGACGCTAGCGCACATCGGTCGCCTGGCTGAGAGACCGACGACGTAGGTGATGTTGCGATGGGCCGCCGTGGCAGCCAGGCTGGTGACACCCGTTGGAGTGGTAGCGTGGCATTCTGCGTAAGGCGAGGATATCTACAAGGACAGCATATGTAAAAAACGTCGCGATTAATAGATACCGGATATAGGACACAGCCGCGTTAACTGCTGGACTCGTATAATGACGGAAGCACGGTTAGCTGTCTGATGGGCGCTCGTAGTACGCTTTGAGGTCGTGCAAGCTGACGGGCCCTACTACTCTGCTGCCATGTTTTTCCCGCAGTAGGTACACCAAGCTAGAAATACGTTTCGTGATCACGTAAGGGCCATCCCATCTAGGCGCGAGGGAAGCAGCAAACCCTTTTGCAGCATCGCTGAGTGGGTGCGTTCGGCGGAGCACTTCGTCGCCGACCGCGAACTCCAGGGCCGCCTGCCTTTGTTGTATTGGTTGCCATGTTCCAGGCGGGCAAGGTCCAAGTTTTCCCTGGCCTCCTTCAGAGTGTGGGCCAGGTGGCTGGAAAGATTTTGTGTGAACGTGGAGTAATTGCAAGTTGGCAATTCAGAGCCGTTGGTGAATGCATGCTCAATAGGAAAACGGAGCTCGCGACCGAGAAGAATAGCCGCTGGCGTAAACCCTGTCGAGCGGTTTACTGTGGTCCTTGTGGCGAAAGCCATCTCCTGGATACGAACGTCCCAGTCCTTGTGCCACTCGGTGAAAGCCACCAGCATTGTCTTAAGGTTTCTGTTGACACGCTCCGTGATGTTGGCTTGAGGGTGGTATGGTGTGGTCCTTTTGTGCTGCACGCCAAGAGCTTTGCAAGTGTCCACGAATATCCTGCCTGTGAAATACGTGGCATTGTCCGTGATAAGCTGCGCTGGGAAACCGAAACGGGTGAATGCTTCCAACAACCTATCCCAGATTATCTTAGAATCCAGCTTGCGTAGCGGTTACAGCTCTACCCATTTGGAGAAATGGTCAGTAACCACTAACAAGTATCGATTCCCTTTAGCTGACCTGGGGTATGGGCCCATGACATCACATGCCACAATTTCCCATGGGTATCGACTCTCAACTGGTTGCATGAAGCCCGGTGGCTTCCCTCCCCTCGGTTTCACGGTCTGGCAGGTAGGACATTTGCGAACGTATCTGAAGACATCCTTTCTCATGTGCGGCCATGTCGCGACGCGACACAACTTTTCGAATGTTTTCTTGCCGTCGCTATAACCCGCGAGCCAGGTGTCATGAAAGTACTCTAGAAAAGGCTTGCGCAGCTTCCTAGGCACAACGACGCGGAATGGGGACTCACCGCAATCCGTATCGGCAGCAGGTATATACCGCAAGAGCAGGCCATCGTCTGCTTGCATGTAGCAGTCGTAGTTGCCGCTACCGGCAGGGTTGGCGCCGTCCAGTGCCTTGCGTATCAAGTCGCACTGGTCGTCGCTTAGCTGGGCGTCGAGTAGCTGCTGGCGGGAGATCAGTGTCCCCCAGGCGTCCACAGGCACTGCCACAGCCAGGACTTCGGGTGCCGGCTCGCCATCCCCGGAGAGTGGTGCTCGGGACAGGGCGTCAGCTACCTTGTTGAAGGTGTCTTTCCTGTATTCTACTCTGTAATTATACTTCTGAAGAGAGAGGGCCCAACGGGCTAAACGGCCGGCTGGGTTTTGTAGCTTTGACAGCCACGTCAGGGCCTGGTGGTCAGTCTGAATAGTAAAGTCAGCCCCATCCAGATACATGTCAAATTTCTTTAGTGCAAATACAATTGCTAGGCACTCTTTCTCTGTTACGGTATAGTTCCGCTCTGCTCCTGTGAGAGTGCGACTTGCAAAAGCCAGAGGGTGAAGCTTTCCTTGGTGCTTCTGAAGCACGACTGCGCCGATGCCATACTCACTTCCATCGGTCTGCACGGTGAATGGCAGGTTGAGGTCGGGAAGCAGCAGACGTGCGGTATCGGCGATAGCCGACGACAGAGCCCGAAATGATCCCTGCTCCACGTCAGTCCACTGCCAACTGGTACCTTTCCGTAGGAGCTGGTGGAGAGGTCTTGTCAGGTCAGCGCAGTTGGGGATAAAGTGGCGGTAGAAGCCCACCATGCCCAAATAGCGCTGCAGGCTCTTGACGTCTGTTGGTGGTGGAAGCTGCAGTATGGCCTGGAGTTTCTCCTCGTCAGGCCGGAATGTGCCTTGCTCGACAATGAAACCTAGGAGGTTTATTCTGGTCGAAACCAGTTGAACCTTCCGGGGGTGATGCCTGCGGCCTGCATTCGTTGTAAAACGGTGGTTAGGTGCAAGAGATGCTCCTCCAGGGTATTCGAGAACACAACCACGTCATCCATGTAAGCCATCGCATAATTGAATTTGGCGTCTTGAAGCACAATACCTATTACACGCTGAAAAAATCTGTGTTGGAAATATTGCCAAGTAGTAGTGACGGTAAATAAATTGTACCGACTCAATCGCAACGATAGCGGCGAGCAATGTCGGCAATCGTCGAAAATCTCATCTGCGGGTCAAGCACGTCGGTTTGCATACGTCAGTCGTCGAAAGTTACAGCCGATTCGCTGGTGCCCGCGCACCTTCCAGAACCTACTACACAATTCGTGTCGCGTATGCAATCAGATTAGCAAAGTTCATCGACAACACACAGAACCATCGATAACATTCGCGAAACTTCCGATACGTTCAGGCGCATCCTGCACTGAGCGATAACGTTAAACATCTTTTAGCCGTTGAAATACGGTAATCGGATACAGATAAAGCATCGGTGTCAATATAATTATGCTTGTTGGTGCATGAAAGAAATGCGAAAAAGTGGGTTCTGAGAAAATCAGCAAAAAAGAATTGAAACAACTGTAGCACTCACAAAAAAAAAACTAGAGTAGCTAAAATGTATGTAATTCCTGTTAAGTCTCCCACAATTCTTGATTCTGTCAAATCTAGCCCATGGAGCACCCCTAATATTCTAGGTTGCTTTGATGCATCAGCGGCGCATCCGGAGGCCTTCACATTGAGTGTATAGCTACAATACATTTTCACAGTGTAAGGGCCATGTTCTATTGTAGCTGGTTTCCACATATCAGGTTTGTCTTTCTTTACTATAATGAAATGACATACCGTCAGATAATACAAGCTTGAGAATTAGAGGGCTTTAGTAGGAGTCTTTCGTTTCCCTTTGCCAAGTCGTACTGTTGAAGCGCTTATTCGAATGTATGGGAGCAGCTCATTTATATAGTATAAAAATATATAAACAGGTCCTTTTCACAATTTATACACTTCTTCACAACAAGAAGAAAAATTGCAGTTTATTGTTTTCAGCCTGCCATGATGTTTTGACTGAGAAAGATATATTCGATTTGTTCTGCGAGGCACACAATAATTGTTCTGGCATAATATTTTATTGCACAACACTGCATACAGTAGCCAGCCATTATTAGAACTCAGAAGAAATTAATAGCACAAGGCATATGATCAGGCACATAGCATATTATTATTGCACTCTCTTAATTCATGCCATTTTTTTATTTGCACAAAAGCTACTGCACTGAAATCGTATTCTAGTACGTACATAAAATGCACGATTTTACACTACGATAATAATCAATCATTCAAAATTTTATTGTAGTGCCCTGGAACAGCTAGAGCCATTGTACTGGTGAACTTAACGAGCACTATTTGAGACAAAATGTACAGAAAGCAAGAATGTAGTAGACAAAAAGATGGTAGATACAGAAACAAATAGGGAAAAAAAGGAAACGAGGAAAAGTAAAAGGGCGTTAATCCTACGTGATTATCTACAGGTACACAAACACAGGAAATGAACTCTGAAGTATGTTTTGGAGTCGAGTCTTATTAGCACCATCTTGTAACAAGCCCAGCCAACGAATGTCGAATGCTACCTGGTATACTGTTGCGGCACCAACAAATGCATATGACCAAGAAGCTTTAAGGAATCTATAATGTCTTGGACCACCTTATACAGGAACAAATGGTGTGATTAATTAAATCTTGAATCTAGAGGTGCGAGTTGAAGTATATTGAGAAGGTTCAACTGTGGTCGCCAGAATGACAAAAGTGGTGCTTTAAGATAGATATCAATTTATTTTGGAATGGTTCATTGAGGTCAGAATTAGATTTGCTCATTGCACCCCCTCCTACAGAGGCATACTCTAGTAGTCGGAGGCACACAGCAGAATTTCAGAAACACATCAGGTGGGTGGAAATCATGCAATATACGGCATGCAATTCCAAGAACGTGAAGGGCATGTTGTGTAATTATCTATGTGAACAGAGGCTTAGCATTTTGTCGAAGTACACACCACGATCTTTCATTTAATTCACCCTAAGGAGTGGAGCATAGCGTAGGGTGTATCAAAATTTCACATGGTGCGTTTTTCGCATATAACCGAATGCCATAGTGTTGGAAGCATTTAAGAGTACTTATTACTTCTGCACCAGTATGAGAGTGAAAATAGTCTTTTTGGAAGTATGCAGTGGTGAACACTGTTGACAGTCTTAAATAGTTGTAAGTTGTTGGCACACAAAGTCATGCTGTTCATTTATTAAAATGCTCTTAGCACTAACAGAAAGCGAGGAATCCCATATCGATTCAAACACCTGACGCACTGAAGAGGATAGATATAGGTCGGCAGTGTGTAACTGCACATCCAGCACCTGATTTGTGCATGGGCAATGTTCATGCTACCTTCCGAGTACTAGAAAAGGTACTAGATTTTAGGGAACTGTTGAAGATGCTTGTGAGAACGAGGAACAAGTATGCTTCCATACGTCTTAACCCTTTCAGACACCACTTTATCCCGTTGATTGAAAAGTTTCTTTCCCCACATTTCTTGCATCCTCAGAATCGTAGAAAGTGTACAGCTGCAGCAAATATTAAGAATTTTCAATTGTTTAGCGAGTTTTGTCAAGTTTACAAAATTTCGACTCCATGCAAGAACTCACTACAGGAACCGAAGATATGAGAACATGTACTGTTTCGTGTTTTGAAAAGCTTGAAAAGCACTTATCTAGCCACTTGAAAATTATGCCTGGAGGACAACATTGTACAATACAATGAAAGAAGTGAACCCGCTACATACAACATACTGCCACCGAGTAACAACACCCAGCCGTCTACCTTCCCACTCATTTTGTTAAAACATTCTGCACGTTATTCAAAATTGCAGCACAGTTCCAATAATAAGTGTTTAGAGATGTATGAAACACATCTTAAATACCATTACTTTCATCAGTGACTTTGCTATTGATGCACGCTCCTGGTGTGCCCAATTGTATAGCCAGCGTCTCAAAGGGTTAAGCTCTGTGGAGGAAATACCATCAACACCACAAGAAAGGGAAAGTTTAAGGCAAAGTTTAAGGCATTTCGTATACTTGGAAACAAGGTTTTCATTGACTGTTAGCATACAGTGCGCCAGACTGAGAAGGAAGGTTACTTGAAGCATATTTCACACCAAATTGCAAACAGAAATGTTCTGCAAAGGCTTCAGCAGTGTTCGAGACAACACCACTACTTTCATGAAGAAGACGTACATCTTTAACACTCTTTTTAGATGAGAGAGCCCCCAAAGCTCCAGAAATATTTTGAATTATATGTCACGCTGGCTTCAACACAATCAATGTGGTCGTAGTGATAATAATAATAATAATAATAATAATAATAATAATAATAATAAACTTAGTGGTAACTTCGCACACTAGACTAAAGAGAAGGTGGATGCCTGTATGTAGAGCATCTGATAACCAGCCATCTAGAGCAGGAATTTGCAGGATGCAGAATACACTTCCTTCCCGTCCACGTGCACACACACTTGCTCAATAACACAGCGCGGCACACACGCACACAATTGACCGGTGCACAACACACAGGAGTGCCAATTCAGTCTGGTTCCAAGGAAGGAGAATCCTAATCGCCAGGGGGATGGAGAGAAAGCTCTGCATGCAAGATATAATCATGGAGTTGTCGTGTCTGGCCATAGAGGCGCAATGAGGGCTCAGGCTGTGCTGACCACTTGTTCAGACGAACTCAAGAAAGATTAGTGCTGTCCAGAGAGTCATCAACCACCGTGCAGTATAGACTAGTGCAATGTTGCACTGGTATTGCAGGGTGTGCTACTTGAGGGGTTTGAGGCAATCCTCGAAGGCTGGTATGAGCTTGTCACAACCGAAAAGACGGGAGTAAAGGGTGCTTATTGTCCGGCGTTGAACAATCTTAAGTTTGTTAGCGTCGCGAGTTCGGTACGGGAACTGTACTGATGAGCAGTACACAAGTCGTGGCAGAATGATAAAAGTGTAGAGTGCTCGGAAAACCTTAGGTCATCAGGGAAGGGAGACACGGGACACAAACCCAAGAAGGGGCCGGTGCTTACATACAGTGCTGGTGACATATGTCGAAAAGTTGAGAGAACAGCTAAATGTTACACCCAGAATGGGAAGGGCCCGAACAGTCTTTATAGAAGTGCCTCTAAGGAAGAAGGTTGGATGTGCAGCAGTTTCGCTGTGGCTGAAACGCATGGCAGCACTTATTACGGTGCTACTACAAAGTTCCACTCAAAGGCACACAAAGGCCCACTCGTTCACCTTTACGCAATGTATTTATTGTAAGCACATATGCTGTGCATCGGCATAATGTTGTTGTGGAAGCGTTAACTTGTTAATCAAACGCATTCTGCGCAGATGCATTAGTAACTTGGTTTTGAGTAGATCTTTGTCCTGACTACAATTTATAGTATCGCAGCAAGAAACATTTTAGTAGAAGCTGAAGGGATTCCAGCATTTTAAGCATACTGACTGCACAAAACACTGATGACACCTTTTTACCTTCCCCACAATGCACTCACACCACCTACACTTTCCATAAGCAAAACGTGAGATAAAAAATCAATTACAGCTTCATTGACTCAATACTTGCTGCTTCTGAAGCGGGCATCGAAGCAATCGTGGTATACGCTGTTACATGCATAGGTCTTGCATGATGCAGGCCCTGCTATGCACTGCGCACAGGGCACACATTGCAACCAGAAAATTTCCTTTTGCAATGCTCAACTATAACGACACACTGACTCAAACATGACTGCGTTGTCACGTATGCTTCAGTGCGTCAGTGTTCTTGATTGCTACACGAGCGATTTATCCCCAACTAGCCCAAAAGACGGACGCGCTTGAAAGAAGTGAGTGAATGAGTACAGTGAGCTTGTACTGAACTGGATTCACCTGCCAAATAGAAGAGCGCAGTGTCAGCTCAAACAGGCGGCACGGCTGATTATGTAAGTACTTCAAATAGTTCGGCTACTAGTGCATTTCGCTTTCGGAAGTTATCTTTACCACTGGAAATAGCGCGGAGCTTGCCTGTTAAACTTGAGTCAACCGACACCACACGAAACACGCCGCGGTTGACCAACCCAACTTCCACACGGTTCATTCACCACATCACACATCACACGAAGTAAGAGTCATCATCATCATCATCGTCATCAGCCTGGTTACACCCACTGCAGGGCAAAGGCCTCTCCCATATTTCTCTAACAACCCCGGTCATGTACTAATTGTGGCCATGCCGTCCCTGCAAATTTCTTAATCTCATCCGCCCACCTAACTTTCTGCCGTCCCCTGCTACGCTTCCCTTCCCTTGGAATCCAGTCCGTAACCCTTAATGACCATCGGTTATCTTCCCTCCTCATTACATGTCCTGCCCATGCCCATTTCTTTTTCTTGATTTCAGCTAAGATGTCATTAACTCGCGTTTGTTCCCTCACCCAATCTGCTCTTTTCTTATCCCTTAACGTTACGCCTATCATTCTTCTTTACATAGCTCGTTGCGCCGTCCTCAATTTGAGTAGAACCCTTTTCGTAAGCCTCCAGGTTTCTGCCCCGTAGGTGAGTACTGGTAAGACACAGCCATTATACACTTTTCTCTTGAGGGATAATGGCAACCTGCTGTTCATGATCTGAGAATACCTGCCAAACGCACCCCAGCCCATTCTTATTCTTCTGATTATTTCTGTCTCATGATCCGGATCCGCAGTCACTACCTGCCCTAAGTAGATGCATTCCCTTACGACTTCCAGTGCCTCGCTGCCTATTGTAAACTGCTGTTCTCTTCCGAGACTGTTAAACATTACTTTAGTTTTCTGCAGATTAATTTTTAGACCCACTCTTCTGCTTTGCCTCTCCAGGTCAGTGAGCATGCATTGCAGTTGGTCCCCTGAGTTACTAAGCAAGGCAATATCATCAGCGAATCGCAAGTTACTAAGGTATTCTCCATTAACTTTTATCCCCATTTCTTCCCAATCCAGGTCTCTGAATACCTCCTGTAAACACGCTGTGAATAGCATTGGAGAGATCGTATCTCCTTACCTGACGCCTTTATTGGGATTTTGTTGCTTTCTTTATGGAGGACTACGGTGGCTGTGGAGCCGCTATAGATATTTTTCAGTATTTTTACATATGGCTCATCTACACCCTGATTCCGTAATGCCTCCATGACTGCTGAGGTTTCGACAGAATCAAATGCTTTCTCGTCATCAATGAAAGCTATATAAGGGTTGGTTATATTCCGCACATTTCTCTATCACCTGATTGATAGTGTGAATATGATCTATTGTTGAGTAGCATTTACGGAATCCTGCCTGGTCCTTTGCTTGACAGAAGCCTAAGGTGTTCCTGATTCTATTTGCGATTACCTTAGTAAATAGTTTGTAGGCAACGGACAGTAAGCTGATCGGTCTATAATTTTTCAAGTCTTTGGCGTCCCCTTTCTTATGGATTAGGATTATGTTAGCGTTTTTCCAAGATTCCGGTACGCTCGACGTTATGAGGCATTGCGTATACAGGGTGGCCAGTTTCTCTAGAACAATCTGCCCACCATCCTTCAGTAAATCTGCTGTTACCTGATCCTCCCCAGCTGCCTTCCCCCTTTGCATATCCCCCAAGGCTTTCTTTACTTCTTCCAGCGTTACCTGTGGGATTTCAAATTCCTCTAGACTATTTTCTCTTTCATTATTGTCGAAGTAAGAGTAGCATATTTTAAATCATTGCAGCACCGAGCGGACCTGAAAATTCATTTCCTTCGACAGAGTTTCTCAGGTGAGTTCGTTCACTCGCCAGTTACGAACTAGATGGACGTGCTAGGCCTACGCGTAACGTAAACAACATCGGCGATAGGCGAGTGTTGATTATCGAGACTTCGGAGCTCGTGAACGTGTTTCCATTCGTTTTGAGCACAACAAAATGCACATACAACAAGCACAGATGTTGCGGCAATCGTGATTCGGTAGGCTGTTTTAGCAGACGATCGTACGGAGCCTGGCGGAACCCAGTGGGCAGGTTGGAGTAGTCGGCGTCATTCGAAGTCGCTTCGGATCCACGTCGCACTGCCACAACCCACGGTCGTCGGTCTGTCGGTCGTGTCGTTGTCGGCCTACTATTACAACACTGTCTTTCAGGAACACTGTCGCGCGCATCGTGCGTCCAAAGAACTCGGACGATCGTTGGTGCCGGCGCCTTCACATGGCCGGCCATCATAGGCATATTAGCCGGAGGATTCGTAGCCTGCGATTGGTTGACGCCTGTGACGCGTCGCAGCCTCTGATTGGTGCAGGTCGGCGCAGCTTCGCCGCGCGTCGGCAAACTTCTAGCATCGGCAGTAGACATAATCGCTGCGCGTCGTTACGCTTCGCCCTGTTCCCGACCGTCGCTTTTGACACTTTTGACGCTTCGGTGCGTGCCGAAGCTTTCCGGCGCGTGCCAGTGGTTGGCGCCTAATGGGAGAGGGCGTCGGCGCAACGCCACGGCGCGGTGGTCACGTGGCGTCCCTCTCACCCCCACTGGGCTTAGCTGTGGCACGGGCCTACCAGCCTTCGTGGCCGCTGCTGCTTCCTCCGTCTCTCATCGCGCAAGACGTCGGCGAGAATGCTGCATTGGCACCGCAAGCTACTGCTGACTGCTGGCACGCGCAGGACGTGCCGCTTGTTAGCCCGAAGCATCTTTCACAGTGGCGGCCGCAATCTCGGCAATGTCAGTGCGTTACAGACAAAGTAAGGGATCAGAAGAACGCCATTCCCGGTTCAGTCGACCCCAACCCGCTACCACCAACCTCACCGAGGCCGTTGCGACACGGCGACTACAGACCCGACCACTACCCATTCGCCAATGACGACGTCGTCAGCTTCACTTTCTGCATTGATATTTGCGAACACTCTACGCGAAAATAAATGCACTTCATTTGTCAGTAGTATTGTCGAAAATATTCCGGTCCACGGCCTACATGCTACCATTGAAACTGTAAAGAAATATAGACCATGCCAATTTAATCGCAAAACTCGACACCTACCCCGGAGAACAACTTCAATACATTGCTCGCAGCGAAAGCTCCGAGGAACGCTCAGCTTTTCAGAAAATTTTGCGAGCGCTTAGATGTGTAAGTTCCTGTTTAGATATCTTTTCTATAGTGCACTTTACCGAAGCTCTTCTCAAAACATGACCATATCGCAAGGCTTAGAACGCATGTAGGGTTCAGTTCCTAATATTTTACTTGTCTGCTGAATCTTGGTTATAAAGAAAACTTTCGTATTAACGAGAAAAAGACCAACTGAGTGGCCCAGTTTATGTTGGTCACAATCGTACTAAGTTCATACAGGTCCATGCGTTATGCTTGTTTCACATTATAAAAGCTTTAGGCGCAAACACTATGTACCATTGTATTTGTTGCTGCAGTTTTACTTCTTACTTTCGGAGCTTCGTTATAGGCCATTATTATGTGTTAGAACTGACAGTGAATTTCAAGGCTCGGAAAGTTGTATGTTGTTTTTATTGTAAACAAACTATTTCGCTTCCTTGAAATATATGCTCTGTGCCTATTTCTTCATGAACATGCTTGCACGAATGTGCAGCAAACTTTCAGATCACGTACGTAGATGTCGAATAATCCGCTAAAGCATACTTGATGTGTAGGAGAAAAACGTATGTATTTTTTTATAACTGCATATATAGGGCGCATTTGATATAATGAACGTGGAGGCATTCGGCTAATGTACGATACATAAATTAGACTGCAAACTCTTATTGGAGGCAGTTAGGTACGCAGGCGTGCACTCCATTTCACTTGCTTGCCACCACTTCCTGGCACACCTTACTTTGCCTAACGCATAGCACAAGATAGTCTTGCCCACTTATTACAGCGCGTGCCCTTTAATACAGTCGGCACGGTATCTTTTTTTTATATTGGCATATATAAAAGCAGCTTGTGCAAGAATATGGCTCATCTTCCGTACGGAGAAACCCTTGCATTCCAGGTAGTGCTAATTGCTGTGGGGCTGATCATACAAATGTAGCGCTACACACAATAGACAAATTCGCGGTTATTTTAGGTTCATTTTACGTCGGATCCATTGAATTTCGAGACTAGGAGCTGACAATCTGTCAACTTCAACGCGCGGGCGAAATCCCACCTGGTTATTCATTTCTAAACAGGATAATCATTGTTCTTTCAACTATACTCGTTTCGGTAACGCTGTGGCACTGGCGTTTCAGCCGTGCCTGTCGCATTTCGACGCGAATAACATGCAAAAAATCCGCTTCTATTCCACCCTGTAAAAGGTGGCCTACAGCCGTATGGCGAAGCTGTTGCCTTCGTTAGCCGACGTTAGAGAAGCACCACCACCACAAGCGACGCTTATCACGGGCGAACGCACGTGGGGGGAAGCGCTGCACACGTAATAATTTTCCCAGACCCTCCGCCAAGCGCAAGTGGGTTATAGAAAGAACGGAATTTTTAAAGCAAATTGCGTCATAAAATTCGTCAATTAGAACTTACACGCAATAGTAAGACATGATACAAGCGGATTCTAATTTGAATATACGAGAATAGCGGTATGGTCACATGAAAATAGCACCTGATGAAGTATTGTGCTGACGTGATCATGTCATACGTGACGTCACGCAATGAGGCTACGCCAAGTGATGATGTTACCTACCTGATGACGTCATGTGATGCCTCTTGGAGAATTAGCACATTGTACACCTCCCGCTTCTTTGCAGAGCCTCCGGGATCGGCCCACATTCTTTATGAGAGCACCGCGCATGCGGACAGGCAAAATCCCGATGAACTAGAGGCTAACAGCTTTGCTCTGAAATGCTTGTATCATTCTTTGCGGGCGCATTCAAAACCGAAAGTAACCGAAATTTCGCCGCTCTCAATAACAGCGTCCCTCATAATCCGATGCAGTTCCGAGACGCCAAATCCCACAATATAAATGTTTAACCATGCTTTGATTTCCTTCCTGCCTTCCTTCTTTTTACCTCAATGCCACTGCAGGTACGGCCACTCTAGCTAGCAGCCACGTCACACGCGCCTGACAGGTGCAGAGGTGAACACGAACGAGCTAGTGTGTGCAAAGCAGAGAAGCTTCAGATATTTGCTTGAAAACCTTGCTGCTTCTAAAAAACCTTTAACCACTAAGTACAACGGAACATCATGAATCATGCTTTTCTAGAGCATTGCACTTACCAAGTACTCTCATACACAAAAGCTCGATATCCCAGTCTTACGGACAGGGCATCCCTGATGCTGCCAACGGAAGTTAATAGAAATGTTTGTCGGTTGAAAAAATTTACTCGTGCGGACCCAATCCCGCAAGCTTATTCGACGTTTCAGGAAAGCAGAGCCACATCTCCGTTAACGTCGAGGGAGCTGCGCCTTGCAGCATGTGCAGTTAGCGATAGTCCCATGTGTGCACGTCGGCAGCAAATCGCTTTTAACTGTACTTCGTTAAACCGGTTCAAAATTTTTCGGAGAAGGCCAAGTTCACATTTAAAAGGTGACTTCTGCGAACAATCTTTAACGCAACGAATTAGGAGCAACACATCGAAGAGTAAAATTCGCCTGGCGATGCAGTAGTTATTTTCGCTCATCTCCCATGCTGCGTAATTATTGCCCTTTACACCTTTTGCGCCCGACATTGAAGCTCTCGAAAGCGGTAGTCGTATAATGCCACTCATTTGAACACATCTTTACTTTCACTAGCAACCGAAGCATCGCCAATAGCTATACGAACTATGCGTGCCATGCATGATCTCCGGCGGGGAACAAACGAAAGAAAACGACAGTCTCTGAAGCACCAATGAATCCACGAATTGCAATGCGAATCCTGTGTGCGAGACTGGTAATGTAGGGCAGTGTTTGGAGTGCTTGGTTGCAAGGCGACATACTAAGGTTGGATTCCCAATGTTTCCATGTTTGTTTCCTACACGTTTTGAATTTCTCGTTATATTTTTCTATGCTCTCTGTATAAAAGCACGCGCAAGAAGACTCTGAGCGGAACCTGTCCTAATTTTTTTATTAAAAAGATCCTATTGGCTCAGATAATCTTAAGCCGCACAATATTTGAGCCTCTTAGTCAGCTGAACAGATTTGATCGGAAACACCGATATTGGTTTGGCGTTACGCAGGCCGTTTTCTATGCTTCCCTACTCTACTACGAGCCGGGGCCGTTTAAATTGCAGTCGCATATGCAAGAGCAGAATAGGCCACATACGTAATATGCCACTTGCATTATGCCACTCTTAAGCATGACGGTTTTGATCAATTTTCCGTGATATATGCTTTGTTATCAGCTGGTATTGACTAAGAGTATACAGGAGCGTAGTAGGTGGCGTTCCTACGAACTGTTATAAAGGCCTGTAGACTTCAGTAAATTTAGGAGACAAATGTGGCTTTCTACGCGAAGTTTCTTTGGCCTGGAAATGGTTGGTATGATAGTGCCTGATTATCCATTATATCGAGCAGTGTCCACTATTTGCCTCCACGCAGTGAAGCTCAGACCGACAAAGACATGGTGTGCGAATGGCTCGTCACAGCGCGTTGGTTGTCACTCACGGGCTGTCCTCTTCGCTATTTGTCAACCTCTGCCATGCCTCGCGTAGGTTGCCGGAGATACCAATAAGGAAAACACAGGAATAGGCGCCTATGCGATGCCTATTCACATGTGGTACAACAGGGCATATTTGAGCTGTGGTGACCTCTCTGGTAGACGTGGTCGCTTGTACGGGGAAACCGAACGTATGCGAGACAGGGTGTAAACGTTCATAACCCATAAAGCAACGTACATACGCCTGACATTGAATGTCGACAAACTCCAGATTTTCTGTGCGAATTTTTTGCAATTACTGGGGCCCTATAACGTAAAACCATTGAAATGTGTTTTTATTTCAATCTCCTCACGTCAAATTTGCGTAACCACTGACGCAAGCGTACGACGGTCACCCGCAGGATTGTCTGAACAGACCAATCAAACGCTCTTCTCGCTCATAGAAGGTCACTTTTGTTTGCTTGAAAATCGAATAACGTTTCCTGGGCTGAGCGGCTTGTCTTATCTAATTGGCTCACAAGAGGCGAGGGCCACGCTCAGGTGGAGAGGGATTCATAGGGCCGAGCCACTGCACTGAAAATCGACAATCTGATGAAGAGGTTGGTGCCGGCGTCTGCGATTGGTCCGCTTTCCCTTACTTAGCTTGCGGTGGCTAGTCGACAATCGCGGCGGCATGCAACGGAAGCTTAACAATGACGCTAAAACAGATCATCAGCAAATAAGAGTTGGCAGAACGAGGTTGTAAACGTGCCGAAAGTGCTCGAAAACGTTACACGGCCCCGCAAGAAGTTTCATTACACGCAAATAAGCCCATGCTCTCCGGGAGGTGCGTCTAGCCAACGCTTGAGCCATCGGCGGCAGCCATCTTTTATTCCTTTCGGAATGGGGCAGCATGTGGCTATTCAGAAAAAAATTCAGTTTTCTTCGGCATATTAATGCATCGATCTTTATCGCGTACACGTCACTTTGACGCGATGAGCTTTCCGGTTTTGTGACGTCGCATGAGAGGCAGGTGAAGTGGTCGCAGCCCGAAAACTTTTGACCACTAGCCGAGGGCTAATGTCGAAGAGGCGTCGAACCGCAAATAACTACTTTTCTTTCGTTCGGTCAAATCATGAAGAATCCGTGTGTACATGTTATATCAGATGGGGAGCTATCGCGGTTTTCGTGACGCCGCGTGACGGACAGGGGAAATGGAGGTGGTCCAAAAATGTTTTTGACAAATTGCGAAGGGCTGATTACAGGATTGGAATAGAAAAGTTTGGAATAGTTTTACGTTATAGCGCACCTGTTTGTCTAATTCGTCCTTCGGGCACGGTCATCTCACTCGCAGTTAAGCAGCTTAGGAAACCATAACCCTTTCTATGGTAGGGCTGCGAGGTTGCTTGCTAATAGTACTCCATTAGATGGATCTGAAGACACGTGATCGCGCTAACCGCTTAGCACATTTCTGGAGTGTCATGAGCTTCTCATGCTGCGTAAGGTATTTTTGACGCATTTTTCACTGTGTCAATTGGTGCGATGTGCTACTCTCACATTGATGTTCCGAATCAAAATCTAACCTCCAAAAATATAAATTGCTTTTTTTCAGAAAAAAATCTTCAAATTTTACGACGCCCGGTTGGAGAAAATGACCGATCTCCTCTCATGTGTGAGATTAGTGAAGCTATATGCTTGGGAAGAAACCTTCGGCCGGAAGTTGGCCCAATTGCGGCGTCCAGAAGTGCAGCAGCAATTCCGCTCAAACCTTGTGGATGGATTCTACGATTCCTTCCTTGTGTCCTCAAGCGCTGTTGTGAGAATATGCTTTTTTTTGTTTTTCTTTAGAAAATACTGCAGGCCTCATCGGTGCCTTTGCACAAGGGCCAGAAGTACATAAAAAACGAGAACAAAATAAGCATTCGACAAGGAGAACAAGAATAAGAAGGCATAAATCAAACGCAATGATCGGGGGAAAGAACACTTTCAGAAAGCTGCACCAAAACAAGATAAAAAGAAAACTACATTTCTCAACTTTCGCATGTTGCACTGTCAAAACGTTCAATGCTATCGGTGGTAATAAGAAGCGATATGGGCAAGTGATTGCATTCGGTTATTGTGCCAGGAAAGAAAGAATATTTAAAGGTGTTGTTCTTGGCAAAACACGGGATTAATGATTTCACATGCCGGTGCTTTGTCAATGGTACTGTTGCACTGTCAGTATGTTATTATCTGATTAAATATTCCTTTTCAGTCTCGACTCCATCCTTGTTCTAAGTAAGATTCATGATTAGTTCTGTTCCTGGAACAAATTCTGTATATATTGTGCCTATGTTCACTATTTCCATAACATGGGGGAAAATGGGGTTTTTTTGTACGTTACGATAGATATTTCTTTTTCTGAAGCAACTACTGCACTCAGCGTCTCATGTAATACATCAACAAAAAGCACAATGAATGCTCTTTTCACAGATATTGGTTTTATTAAAGCGATGTAAGGTATAGCAAATATAAATCTGTAGTATCAAGGTTGTGATATAAAATCGATAAAATTTTCTAAAGGCTCGCTTGTATTATAGTAAAAAAAATACGTAACAAAATTACGAGATATGTAACGTGTATCGCAGTCTAAAAAGCACCATCTCCGAAAATACAAAACAAATTATTAACACGTATACCGCTAAAATATATATAACTGCAAGCACCACACTTGGGCGCGCCGGGCTGCGGCTGCCGTTGTTCCTTGCTTATTTGCGTCGTTGTCGCTCTCACAGAAAGTCCGAGGAAAATGAGCATCTTCAGACTCGCTGATGCTGGATTCAAGTTCAAGTTCAAGTTTATTGTTGTTATGACATGTACAAAAAACGGGCTTACATATTATATACAGCATCAGGAGGTCCATTCATAAAAGCAGCCGCAGACGCAACGGAATTACGAGATCTGTGATATCTCGAAGCGTTGGGCGCGCCGTTCCAAGGGGCGGCCATTTTTGCTTTTTTCTTTGACGATCGCGAAACTTGCGAGCATGTTCCAAAGTCACCGCCTGGTGCGAAAAAAGCAAACTGCTTAGAAAACAAAAATACAGTTCTGCTCCTTCACGATCGATAATGCAGTGTGCCCGTGAGCAGCGTGAAATTCCTCGAAAGGCACGTTTCAAACTATCGTTAGGAGGCCACCGATGCCCAATTGGCGCGGTACGGAAAGACTTTAGCAATTTTCAAAGCTTCCTAAGATCATGCATAGCTTCCAAAATTGATACTGGAGCCAAAATTTTATATGAAATACCTTTTTTTTTTGCCGTATTATATTTTTCGCCCTCTTTTATCTCGCCACCTCCATTGAGTGATTTGGCGTGCATAAAATAGGGACTGCACTTATTGTTTCAGTGTTTGTATATTTTGCCCAACGCTGTTTTCTCTAGCGTTCTTTTATTAGTACTAACATGGCGATATTTTTATCCTTCAGTTAGGATTTGGAACTTTTCAGCCTAACCGGGGCAAAAAAAGACGTACTGGCCCCTTCAAAAGCAAAAAAAAATTACAATACCTATTGAGAAAAACTTACGCTAAAAGTTACCTACGATGTTCTACTGAATCCCGCAACCGTTTCATCTTAACTAAGTTACAAACTAAATAGAGGTAACTTGAGATGAATCTGGACATCTGAAATGGGGCAATTTAGATGTCAGATCAAATTTCGCTACAGTGCCGAAGCACTGAAGGTGCGGTGGGCGGGCGGAGTTAAGCATTTTATCGTTTAAATTACGAATGTAGCTTTGGAAGAGACCACTTCCATTGATTCCCATTGAGGACTATGGGAACGTTTTCAGCGAATCGTGTTTTCTTGTAAGGGAACACACGCCAGCGCTTACCATAATGCTATTCGCTGAAGCACATATTGGCTGTTCATGTTTACGTACCTTGTACGTTGCTGTACTTCTTTAAGTATTCTATGAGTTCGGGGTTATTGGCATTTTGTGCAATATACCTTCTTTTTTTTCTTGCACAGCAATAATCTTCGCAGGTTTTGTTCTTTTCATGTACGATATGCGTTTACTAGGAAGCGTTAATAGCGGTAGCTACCGTTACTGAATTTCATACCAGGGCTGACATCTCATTTGTCTGTGTGCAACTCTAAAGTTTAATGGTGAATCGAATTTGCGGGCTGCGTCACCTATTGCTTGAAGCATTTCTTACCACTCTTCTTTATTTCCTCTTGTCCTTACCACTGAGAAATAGACTTGCTAACGTTATATATTCACTTCCTGTTCTTAGTGGCAGCGAAGTAGGCATTACAATGCTTGCTTCCAATTCTGTCTTACGTTTTATCGCTCTTTTGGCAGATGACAACGATACTCTTCGCGACGCTATCTCGGTTCCAGCCTGAGATACGTATGACTGCCTCACTTTCCTTTCCTTGCATATACGCAATGACGCTACTGGATCCTGCAAATGCCAATGTAGTGAACATTATGAGGCTCCTAGTCATAGTGAGTAGTTCGCGTCATCTCTATATTGATCACCACCACACTGCCTTCTGTCCTGCATTATTTGTTTCACTCTACGGATACATCATACATTGCCACTCTTACAAGAGTTCCACATTTTTAGAATAGAGTTAAATATCTTATCAACTGTTGTGTGCAAATCCCTTCAACTTTCTATCAACATTTTTACTCCATAAATGCAGAGCAATCCCCATGTAACTTGATTTGCATCGGCGAACAAATACCTTCCGCTTAAAATTGGAATTATTTCAGAAAGATCACTCTATGGTTTTTCGCACGGCCTTTCTGGAACATTATCCTGACCAACATTAACTTATCTGCCGAGTTACAGAGAGTTTTAAAAATATTAGTTTTCATTTTGGCTTTACCTATACGTATGCATTATTACGGTGTCATTTGTCGTGCTCTGTATGCTTTAATATATGTACAATCTAGAGTTCTATAAAAAGGTAAATTACCTTCCTGCATTGTTTTTTTTCCTGTGTTTGTGCGCATATAAACGCTATTTTTTGCTGCGCTTATTTTAACGTGTTTGCTATTTTAGCTTGGAACAGGAAGTCGTATTAACCCTTAAGTCCCTGTGAACATGATTGTGTACGACAAGATGGTGCATGAACAGCAAAAGCATTGATGCAAATAACGGTCTTTGAAATGTGCCACATACATATTTGAATGCTTCTGATTGAAATTGTACTGCAAGCTTTAGTGAAATCTGCAAAATCTTTTATTAGCACACATTGGAAGGTAATTTATTGGGTAATCTTGATCGGCGTTAGTGTGCAGTTGTATATAGTGGGTTTACTTCCTTGTTGCTTACAACGTGGGGAACGAGGCATAATTTTTAGTGGATGTATAGGTGTTTTTCAAGCATGCTAGACATAAAATAGTTGATGCAGTGAGCTCTTTGCATGGATCCGACATTCTTTAAACTTCACAAAACTTACCAAAAAAATTCTGATTCTATTCTTCACCTGCCCGCTTTTCTGATTGTGAAATTGTAAGGAATACGGTGTAATTAGGATTTATTTTCACTCATATTATTTGCACCACAAAGAGTTAAAATCAGGTTTATTGGGTCCTTTTGAATGTTTCACTTCGTTTTCTTACTCATGAATGTATGAACAGAACGCTGGTTATTCTGATTCCGTCTTTATTTTCCCAAGTGTTTACAAGGACTAAGAAGGATAGCAAAGGTGTGCTCGGAAGAAGAAAAGTGCAATAACTGTAACACAGAAGAAAATACTCACCCTAAAGGTTCGTCACACGGATTCACATTTTTATACCATTCCGTATTTTTGATGCTCTGAAGCCTGGTACCCTTTGTATATGTTTATCTATGATTCTGTCTATCTATCTATGTTTCCGTCCGTCCGTCCGTCCGTCCGTCCGTCCGTCCGTCCGTCCGTCTGTCTGTCTGTCTGTCTGTCTGTCTGTCTGTCTGTCTGTCTGTCTGTCTGTCTGTCCCTCCGTCTGTCTGTCTGTCTGTCCGTCTGTCTGTCTGTCTGTCTGTCTGTCTGTCTGTCTGTCTGTCTGTCTGTCTGTCTGTTTGTCCGTCCGTCCGTCCGTCCGTCCGTCCGTCCGTCCGTCTGTCTGTCTGTCTGTCTGTCTGTCTGTCTGTCTGTCTGTCTGTCTGTCTGTCTGTCTGTCTGTCTGTCTGTCTGTCCGTCCGTCCGTCCGTCCGTCTGTCTGTCTGTCTGTCTGTCTGTCCCTACGTCCGTCCGTCCATCTGTCTGTCTGTCTGTCTGTCTGTCTGTCTGTCTGTCTGTCTGTCTGTCTGTCTGTCTGTCTGTTTGTCCTCCGTCCGTCCGTCCGTGCGTCCGTCCGTCTGTCCGTCCGTCCGTCCGTCTGTCTGTCTGTCTGTCTGTCTGTCTGTCTGTCTGTCTGTCTGTCTGTCCGTCCGTCCGTCCGTCCGTCTGTCTGTCTGTCTGTCTGTCTGTCTATCCGTCCGTCTGTCTGTCTGTCTGTCTGTCTGTCTGTCTGTCTGTCTGTCTGTCTGTCTATCCGTCCGTCTGTCTGTCTGTCTGTCTGTCTGTCTGTCTGTCTATCCGTCCGTCCGTCCGTCCGTCTGTCTGTCTGTCTGTCTGTCTGTCTGTCTGTCTGTCTGTCTGTCTGTCTGTCCGTCCGTCCGTCCGTCCATCCCTCCGTCCGTCCGTCTGTCTGTCTGTCTGTCTATCCGTCCGTCTGTCTGTCTGTCCGTTCGTCCGTCCGTCCTTCCGTCCCTTCGTCTGTCTGTCTGTCTGTCTGTCTGTCTGTCCGTCCGTCCGTCCGTCCGTCCGTCCTTCTGTCCGTCTGTCTGTCTGTCTGTCTGTCTGTCTGTCTGTCTGTCTGTCTGTCTGTCTGTCTGTCTGTCTGTCTGTCTGTCTGTCCGTCCGTCCGTCCGTCCGTCCGTCCGTCTGTCTGTCTGTCTGCTTGTCTGTCTGTCTGTCTGTCTGTCTGTCTGTCTGTCTGTCTGTCTGTCTGTCTGTCTGTCTGTCTGTCTGTCTGTCTGTCTGTCTGTCTGTCTGTCTGGCATCTTGACCAAGTGACTCAAGTTGTCTACTTCCCTGGGTCACATGGAAGGTGCTCCTGGTCGTTATAAAGTCGTTCTTGTTTCATTGTCCTGATTACTCCACAATATTTTACTGTCGTCATATTTTCATCGGCATTCCGTCATCCCCCACTAATTGGCACAAGTTCTCTAATAGCCTGAACCACTAGGTACGAGCTCTTGGTCTTCATGCCATCGTGTTCTTTGCGTTGCAGTCATTCCGGTTTTGTCATCCGACAGTCGTCATGCCGTAGTGGTCACGCCATTGAAGTCATAGAGTCATCATAGTTTTGTTGTCACACCATTGTAATGATGCCGTCGTGGTCATTCAATCCTCGTCATTCCAGCTTCGTCATCTGACGCACGCCATGCCGTGGTCTTCACGCCTTCCATACGGACGCAGTTACCCAAGCTTTCTCGTACCTTGGGTCACTTGATTTGGCATCGTCGTGGTCATAATGTCATCGTAGTCGTTCATTCGACATCATTCCATGTTTGTCATCCGACACTAGTCATGCTGTGACCATCACGCCATCTTCGACGAACTGTTTATTGTCACGCCGTCGTCCTAATCCTGTCGCTTCGTTATTGTCCTCATTGTGTAACATAATCTGAATGTCGTCATGCCATCGTCGTTGTACCGCCAATTTTGTTCCATCGCCGTCAATCTTTCGTCTTAACAGTATTATAAACATCGAGTCGAACAATGGGGATTTGGCTGCCCTTGTCATGCCGTGATGGTGAGACACTTGCTGCCAATGTCAATCCGTCGTCGTAAAGCCGCAACAGTCGTGCCACCACGTCACTCCATCTTCGTCGTCTGAGTCTCGTTGTGCCGTTGTTCTCATGCCACCGTCGTCACACATGTCTAGTTATACAACCGTCATCACGCCATTACCATTCACTCGACTTCATCTCATCGGTCTGATGTCGTTGTTAGGCTGCAATCGTCACTGCATCGTCCTCATGCATTCAGTGTCATACCGTCATGCGAATATCATCGCGGTTGTTGCATCGTCATCATTGCAACGTCGACTTTTCGACTTCCGACTCTCGTCATGCCGTGGTCGTCATGAAATCATCCAAAGCAGAGCTATATAATATAGGCAGTACAATAAGGAAAAGTGGCGTTAGTTGTGTAAGTGCTACTACCTTGAATATTACAGATAACGAAATGGAGTTTCTCTTTGGTCACCTATGATGTTTGCCATTTGGAATATTATGTTCCTATGTATAAATCTTGTTTTCAAGGTTTTTTTTTCAAATAAAACAACAAAAGGACAGCGCCAGTCGATGTCGTTTCTGGGTTCCTTTCATGTCTCAATTTTTTGTTGCGCTGCGCGAACCTTGGCCATATCACTAGCCTATTAAGGAGACGGATACCGCCATCAGAAGCTATGGTGACTGAAATATAAGGACAGTTCGACGGGCCTTAAATACTGAAGGAAACGTTGATCTTTCTTTCTGGCTAAATACAAGAAATTTCATCCATGCATAAAGGAACATCAATGGATAAGGTAGGAAAGAATTCAAGGCCCTTCTTTTGACACATTCCATCGTTCTGTTGGCGTTTGTTGTGGATATTGATGTACCCATCGTAATTACGTGCTACCTGAAAAAGACGAAGGCTGTTTTGTGTAAGGTTGTAGTGACGGGCAATTGCAACGCACTGTCAAAAGCGTGAGTTACAAATTTAACTTTTTATTGATCGAACCTGCCCCCGTCAACACAAGTAACACTCAAGCAGAACTTTAGGGCGAGTAGAGTACAAGATCATCGAAAATCTGCTCTGCGGGTCAAGTGCCTCGGCTTTTAGACATGACTCGTCGAAGTTTCAAGCATAATCACTAGTGCCCGTGTGCCTGCCGGAAAGCACGGCACAACTCGCGTCGCGTATACAGTCAAATTACACGAGGTTAAGTGATATCAGACAACGGATATAACTATCGATAACATTCGAGAGACTTCCAATACATACCGGCGCGTCCAGGTTCGGCCGATTACGTTTAACATTTGTTAGCCGGTGAAAAGTGGTTACCGGGGAAAGATAAACAAATACACGTGCCCATGCAGCCCCTGTTAAACAGCATCATACCAATGCTGCAAACACAGAAGTGAGCCACAGCAGTACCCGTAGCAAAGGAAAAACAACAAGAGAGAGAGATAGCAAAGAAAGGAAAGGCAGGGAGGTCAACCAGACGGGCGTCCAGTTTGCTACTCTACACTGGGGAAAAGCAAAGGGGGAACAGAACGAGGAAAGCGGGGTAGACGGAATACTGTGTGTGCACGCAGCAAAGCGCCTTGAGAGCAGTCAAGTCAAAGCAAGTGTAGTAGAACTTGTTGTTGGGCGAGTTGGTAGCTATTAGCGAACATTGTTTAACTGCGCGAGCAAACGAACCACAAAGACAGCGAGGGACAAGGACAGGCGCAGACTTGCAACTAAAGTTTATTCTACAAGGTACACATATAAATACACACCCGACATACATCACTGCGCGTGCGCGAAAAAAAAAGGAAAGGTAAAAGAAAAGTAAAACCTTGTATATGCGAAACGCGACCTACATACGCTCGTCAATAAACCTAATCTCACTGGTATGTAAATAAACTGAGGTGTCACTGACACATTGTTGTCCCTTCTTTTTAATATGGTACGCCTCGAGTAGCTCTCTGGCTCGGCTATCTCGGCAGCGGCACAAAATCTTTGTTTCCTTCATGATCGGCTTGCACGTGCACGCCAGGCAGTGGACAGGCAGGTGCCCATTCGTTTTATTTCTAATAGACAATTCGTGCTCACGCAAGCGCACATTCACACACCTTCCTGTGTGGCCAATGTAAACTTTGCCGCATGATAGAGGTATCTGGTATACTACTCCAACACTGCAAGCCACGTGGGAAATGGAGTGCTTAGTTCCGCACCCTTGGAAGTTATAGTTAAACAGGTTACACTTTTAGATAGCCGAGCCAGAGAGCTACTCGAGGCGTACCATATTAAAAAGAAGGGACAACAATGTGTCAGTGACACCTCAGTTTATTTACATACCAGTGAGATTAGGTTTATTGACGAGCGTATGTAGGTCGCGTTTCGCATATACAAGGTTTTACTTTTCTTTTACCTTTCCTTTTTTTTTCGCGCACGCGCAGTGATGTATGTCGGGTGTGTATTTATATGTGTACCTTGTAGAATAAACTTTAGTTGCAAGTCTGCGCCCGTCCTTGTCCCTCGCTGTCTTTGTGGTTCGTTTGCTCGCGCAGTTAAACAATGTTCGTCAAAGCAAGTGCTCCGTCGATACGTTAGGATGCCCTCATTCTGCTGTCTTATCTAAACTAATCTTGGTGCTTCATAGCTGGTGATGCACGTTCAAGTCACCAGTGAAGACCGAGGAGCCGGTGGGCGCCAGTAGCACATTCCAATGCGTGGCCGTATATTTTTAAGCTAAACCCCCGCCGTTCTGACTTCAGTTCGAATATAATGATCTGGATGAGCCATGATGCTTACTCAAGAGTTGTAAGTACTGAATTGAGAGCATCCAGCACTTGCATTGCACTTCGCGCTGACAGAGTGTGCAGGTTATTTAAGAGCATTTGAAAAGTATTCATCAGAGACCGGAGCATCATACCCACTTGCCGGTCTTCTTCGGGCAGTTTGTCAGGAACCCACGCACTCTACAGCCATGCGCAGCTGTATCATTTGACGTAGCTCCGGCTCCGGCTGTGGCATCAGCTCTGTCATCGGCTGTGACTACCGCAGTTGTTATGGCTTTGGCTGGTGCTTTAGTAGTGTAGACCAGGTTGTATTGTTCTCCACCATGACCTTGTTAGATATTGTCACGTGGTAGTGACGGCGAAGAAAGAAGCAGTACGGTGGAATACAAAAGTAGCTTTTATTGGGCGAAACTGTGCCCACAAAACAGGCTACACTTATAGCACAACGAAAGCGGCGAACACAGTCGGCGATCGTCGAAAATCTGATCAGCGGGTCAAGCGCGTCGACTTTTATACAGCAATCATCGAATGTTCCAGATTAAACGTTGGGACCCGCATGCCTTCTAAAATGTTCTACACCGTTCGTGTCAAGCGATGAAATCAGATAACACAACGTCCGGCGACAACAGACAGCGGATAGAAGCATCGATAACTTTCCAGAAACTTCGGATACATGCAGGCGCGTCCCCCGCTGTGCGATAACATTTGTTAGGCGACAAAACTTGTCGCCCGATAAAGACAAGTACACGTGTCAATATAGATTGAATTGTCCCAGGCCTAGGGGGCAGAGGAGGAGGTGTTGTCGGATTGGGCGTACTCTTCACAGCGGCATCAGCGTACTTAGAAGTACGACGGCGCCGGGAGCGTCGCTTTCTGATGGCCGCAACAGCTTCTCGACGATACCTCTGCTTCAAGATCACCTTTTCCTTCTTCATTCTGGGGCAGTCCTTCGAGGAAGCATCGTGGGACCCAAGCGAATAGGTACATTCGAGAACCGTCGCTGCACAAGAGTTTGTAGCATGGGACTGCAGACTCAAAGAAACAAACAACAACAAAGAAACAAAGCGCGTCAGTTCGTGAGCTGGCGTAGAAAGCCCTAAGATGCACCACGTGTATGACCTCGGGAGGTCCACGGCACCGATGTGTTTCGAAATGGCCTATGGCACGACCTCATAGTCCAGGGTGCCAACAGGTGCGATGATCTTTTAGGGACCGAAATAGAGTCACAACAGTCTCTCACTTAGTCCTCAGCGGTGTATTGGAGTCCAAACGCACACACAGCCACCGGGCTGGTGTTCCTGCTTCACTCGGCGGAGATTGTGGTGTCGGCTGGCCGTCCATTGTATGACCCTTGATGTGCAGGTGGGGAAGTTGGTGTGCTTCTTCGCCGCGCTGCACATAGGCTGCGACGTCACGGATTCCTATGGTCGGTAACGTGTGACAGCATGGCGTCGCGATTCGTCATCAGGTTTCTTCCGTGAACCAGTTTCAATGGCGTGATCGGCGTTCCTGTTTTGCACAGCTGCGTGGTGAGCGAAGGTTAACCAGGGAACGTCCGCATCCGAAACCGTATTATCGACATCGACTTGTATGGATAACATGTCAGCGAGGGTCTTATTCAGGCGTTTTCTAAAATTATTCGTCTGCGGGTGGTAGGTGGTTGTCCTGCGGTGTCGTATCTGGCTTTATGTACGAACGCGTGTGCAAGCTGCACCGTAAAAGCAGTTCTTCTGTTGGTTGTCAGGACTTCTGGGGTGCCATCTCTCTTTCTTTCTCTTTCTCTCTCTCTCTCTCTGTGGCAGCATGTCGTACGCGTCAACCAGAGACACAAAAAGAAGCGCGCTTTGCCACAACTTACCAGTGCAATAAAAGCAAATAGGCATCAGCGGTTCATAGTTAGAAAGATTACTACTTTAAAACAGTACGACCTGGTTTCACGATAAATGCACTGAAAAAATTTTGGGGGTACTTAAGGGACAATTAGGGGGATGTAAATTAAATAGTGGTTGACGGAACTACTAACAAAGGCAGGAATGAGATCGCTGAACATTTTGACAAGTACTTTCACAGGGTCTTTTCCGGATCAAACGTGGGTCTGTCTGTATTGTTTTTCAGCCTCAGAAAGCGAACTTCGTTTCATACAGTGGTATGGTCTAAATGCTATTAAACTTCAAGACAAAGAAATCGTGCGGCCCAGATGAACTGCCAGGTGTATTTCTTAAGCGTTATGCTGAGTTATTGGTAGATTTCTTTTTATACTGTTTAGAGCTTCTTTGTTAGCTGCTCAAATGCCAAACGACTGGAGGACAGCTAGATTCGTGCCAATTTTTCAAAAGGGCAATCCCTTGTCGGTAAAAAATGATCGCCCAATATCATTACTTTCGTCATGCTGAAAACTAATTGAGCATGTCATCGCCAATCATATCACCAGAATTTTAGAAAGAAGTTCTACATTAAGAGATTGCCAGCGTAGATTTAGAAAAGGCTATTTATCTACAACACAACTGTTAACTGCAAGTGATACATTCCCGAAAACCATAGAGAGTAACGGTCAAATCGACGCCCTTTTTTTAGATTTTAGTAAGGCATACGACAGAGTACTTCAATATAAAACCTATTCAAAAACGCAAAAGTAATAATCTTCCCAACATTATAGTTTTTTAGATAGCAGCTTATCTTTCCGATGCGAATTTCAGTATCTTCTCAACACGTGTGTTAATCTGAAGTAGCGTCTTTTCTCTTTCCTGTTTTTGACTTCCCTACTTCCTAATATGTTTAACTGATGTCTTTGTACGTTGTCATGTTCTTATGCTGCGGTTGTTTGCAATCCCACATATATATACATATATATATATATATATATATATATATATATATATATATATATATATATATATATATATATATATATATATATATATATATATATATAGTATGTGTGTGCGTGTTCTTCGTTTCAATACAAATTTAGTTGAGAGTTAGCGCTCGTCCTGTCTGCTTCTTGTCTGTGTCCGTGTCGCTTCGTGCTACCACCCAAGATGATTTCATTTCCTATGTACGCAGAATCCCGGCTCGATGATCGGCCGCGCCTATTGCTGTCGAATTTGAGGCACGAGAAACATAATGGCACTGCCTACCTCTGAGCCTTTGCGCATGCTTATGAGATTGGCAAGCACGCACGTTTCGAACCTTCAGAACAGTGATCGTGCCCTGCGCCAGACTTTGTGTATCATAGCTGATACGCGCTGCGAATTCACATGGTAAGGAGGGCGTGATATACATAGGCAGCTGAGGGCCTGCTGGAGGCCAGGATGTTGGAATTCGATATTAAACGTGTTATTTACAACCTTTGCGACAAAATAGTGCGTAACGCGCTTGACAAATATTGCACACCTTAACGTAGCGGAAGCGATATATTCAGAGTCGTAATGGTACGGCGTTAGCGCTTATTTAGGCACCCCTTAAAAAAGTTCGGTGCTTTCCACTCTGTGAAGAAGGATGACAAGTGAAGCTGTGTATGTGGGACCCTTAATGGCGAAATGAACCTACGCAGCGGGGCAGTCCGGTATTGCACTATCTTGGGGATCGGCCCACGCATGGCGAGTGCTTATAGCCTGCTTCATTTCCTCCGCGGCTGTGCCCGGTATTGTACTATATTTCGGATTGGTTCACGTATGTGGAGTGCATAAAGACTGCTTCACCTCGACCCCGGGTCGGCCCTGTAGTGCACTAATTTCACGTGGTAATGACGGCCAAGAAAGCAGTAGAGATAGCCAATCAGCATTGGTGCACGCTTCTACTCGGACAGTCCTGAGCCAGTGGGATACTTCAAATCGAAGAGCACCCACTGCGAACTACATTTGGAGGACGTACGGGGTGACGGACATGAACCGCTAAGCTAGTGGCAGCGGTAGGCTGCAATGTCGGCAAGCAGCTGTGTCGCTCAAGCAGCAACAGCTGCCTCCATGTTGCATAAACTCCGGCGGCGGGGTAGGCGACCACCGGTGCCGCCGCCGATCCCTTGACCGAATTCTCGTGCAAGCTCCCGCTGGCGCACGGGACGAGCGCATTCTATCTTTTATGCGAAGCATATTACGAGAGCTCAACCCAGCTCCTCAGGCGCGCCGGTGTCGCCTTGAAACCACGTCACACCGTGACGGCACGACAGAGGAGAAGTGGCTTTGGCTCAACTCTTGCAAGACGGGCTGGGTGGGAATTGAACCAGGGTCTCCGGAGTGTGGGACGGAGACGCTACCACTGAGCCACGAGTACGATGCTTCAAAGCGGTACAAAAGCGCCTCTAGTGAATGCGGTGTTGCCTTAGAAACGAGCTGTTTCTAAGGCGTGCGTCTCTTGCTCAGGCGCACATTTCGTTGCCGCACCGAACGCTCCTTTGCTCGACGCTCACCGCGTCCAATGCGGGGCGCGTAGTCGCTGCCCTGTAGCCCATTGTCTTACACCCCTTGGCGGGTCGACGGGAACGCTGTCGCGTTCCACTCTTGAAGGCGAAGCAGTAATGCATGAGTTGTTTCTTCGTCTAGCCGAACCAAATATAGCCAAGCAACAGCAGTTCACCAGGCTAAACAGTGGTTCAACAACTAAAATAAAGGCTAGTATGCTTCGCATCCTGGGCTTAACCTTACCTAAGCCACAGCCATTTTTTAAACGGCGCGTCGCACACAAACGCCTCTCCTCTTCGCTCCCTGCGTGGGCTATCATTGGTCAGCCCTCCTCCTCACGATCGCGTCTCTTCGGGAGGGAGCACCTTCCGAGGTCTGCCTATATTATAGCTGGATCGGACACTGATCGGAATCTGGTCGCGCCGCCGCACGCCGCGTTTCTCAACTGCGAGTGCACGGGCACGGCAGAGCACATGCCATTGCCAGGCGCAGTTAACCCCTCACTGCTCGCCTCCTCATCGAAACAACAGCGCCGCGACGCGCGCTCCTAGCTGTTGCCTCTCCGTCTTTCACCGCATTTCGTCCTCTTCGCTCCCATTTGCACAGCTGCTCCCAGCTTTGAGCGGTCGCCGGGCAGCGATGGAACTCAAGCTTAATTAGCCCTTGAACAGCTCTGCTGGTAAAATAGTTATCAAAACACACAAAAAAAGAAGCTGCCGTCTCTCAATTTGTATAACCCTGCGTATAGAAATTCTATCATGTACACGCATTGACTCGGAGCTAGAAAGCGAATGCGAACGCTTAACAGCGCACCGCCTTGCTACGCGTGCGTTCACTGCAAAATATCGCCTGCAAAGCTCAAGCGTTGTAGGAGGCGCCACGGTAGCAGAGCACGAAAGGGAAGAGAAACAAGGGAGATTGAAGGCGGAGGAGGAGAGTGTCGCTGCTTAACGAAGTTTCATGCGTTTTGCTAGTGACCGGCTGCGAACTGCACACGCCTTTTTCACGTTCGTGTGCTGCCCTCTGCTGCATGCCACTGGAAAAGTTTTGGAAGGGTGCTGGGGTTTTCGCTGGTTCATTTGGCTAACTGCGTCCATGTAGTGTGTGCGTCTGTTGCAGACTCTGCGGATCACGAATAATTAATAATGCTTATTCCGGGGCTGCATGTCACTTTTGGAAATCATGTAGCACTCAATACCTTCTAGGTGATCAGGCCTGAGTGCGCTGTTCAGCAAGCATCGCGGCCGATAAAGGCGCGCTAAGCTCCGTCTGCCGACGCGGCTGCCCTGGAGTTTGGTGCCGGTGACGTCTGGTCTTGCACCTCACTTTTTGTATTCCTTTTACGCGATCATTAGACATTTCGCAAATTGAAGAAATCTTCGAATGCAGCCTTGCGCATCGGATTTGCCAAAGCGGTGTATTCGTTTACATCGACATCTACAGCCACTGACGGATGTTAGCTTCGGATACTGTAGAAAAGGTGCATCACTGACATGAAATAATGCCAAAACGTAGCAAAACATAGATATCTGCTCATATCAGCCGCGTTGTTTCACCTGGAGACCAGTCAATATGAGCGCCCGAGTCACTCAAACGATGGCAAAAGTGATCCATTCACATATACTATACGGGCTTTAATTACTGATTTTTGTTTTTCTTTAACATCATCAGCCCTCCAGTTTGCGCCTGCCACAAGTCATCGTTAGAGAAATCTGTGCTCGGCATGAGCGATCACTTATAGGCCGTGTAGTTCTCGCGCGAAAACGCGGATGTCGTCGCTGACACCATCGGTAAATCCAAGGAGGTGGTTTATGCTACGGTACCGAAAGCACTTTCTCTTGTTTGTCGTTAGATTCAGAGGTAAGCAGTTCTTCTTTGTAATTATAAATGCGTCAACTTAACAATACTTACTCACACACCCATCTATGTAGCAAATGCACCGGCAGCCTTAGGGAACCGTGACCTTCATACACGTATTGGCACAGAGCTGTGTCGCCGCTTGCCGCTTATTCTGCAGCACCGTGCGAAGCAAGCAATAGTTTTTGTCTAATCAGTATAGTGGCAAAACTGAACTATAGAAGCAGTTTCCATAGCTGTAACTGCTCATTTTGAAGTTCACGTCTATCTGTAGCGCGTGCACGAACTCGATGGGGTCAGGCCTAACCCAACCTTTGCTAACCAGGATCAATATTGGCTCAAACTTTATGTGCATGGCTTGAGAGAACTGGAGCTTGGGCTTTTCAATTTCAAAGGCATGTTTCAACTCAAGGCGCTGCGGGTATCGTGTTGTCAGTTCGACGGCCGATCGCCTGGCGTTCGGTCGAGCGATCATGGTCCGCACGCTGATTTTGTCGGTGCCGTCGACAAGAGAGCCCGTCGCGGGACGACAACTCGCATCCGTCGGTTGCGTCGTTGTCAGCCGGTTATGATAAAATGGTCTCAGTGGCACACTGTGTGGAATATTTGGTGTCAGCGCCTTGACGGTCTTGTATGGACCCAGTGTTACCACGCATGAAACGGGTATGTGAAATGAGACACGCGCTGCTACCACCAGCAAGAGACGGCTGACCCGGCAAGGAGACCTCGTCAGCAATGGGATGATTTTAAAGTATCGCCAAAGTGTAACGCATGCGCTTATCGTTAAATTTCCTAGCCATCAGTGGAAGGCGACGACTACGTGGTTCACGGTGCAGTCCGCCCGCTTTCTGTTCTAAAGTGGTGTGCAGTCATCCTACGCACGAACGTTGCGCGACTAATGCGCTAAGGCCCGCCCGCCCTACCTGCCACTCCCTCCAGCCTTTCGCGCGACGGGACAGAGCACGTTTGGTCTCTGCTTCCTTCCTGCGCGCGCGCGCGATTGAGCCGCGGTCGTCTGCTTCCCTCGTTCGCGTGCATTCACACGTATGTGCAGCATACGACGCACGGCGACGGTGTTATCGCCCTTGGAATTTATACGGAACGTCAAGGGACACCACTGGCGCGGGCGAAAATGCGCCTGGAGTGCCCATATAATTACTTTTGCAATAAAAGTGTGGCATTGACAGTGCTTGAATTTCACACCGAACAATTCGTGTAACATTTCCTGAAGTCGATGGTCGCAGGATTCTGCTCTCCTCGCATGAGTAAGTACATGCCGAGGCTTACGTCTCGCGAGCACTGTTGGAGGACAACAAATCGGTGTTATCAGGTGTCCATCTGCTGTCTGAACCTGAGTGCCTTCCATGCATTTTCGACTTTCCTAAATTGCGTTGCAAATGATCCACTGATGACGGAGTAGTCGATTCCGCTGCCAAACTGGAGCGGTTAATTCACGTTCGTGGTGAAGCACGTCGAGGTCGACGGGCCTTGCGTTGCGGTTAGGCCGTGCTGTCGGATCACAGCTTCGTGGTGCTGTCTCGTTGCAGTGGCTTCGCATCTTCGGGATTTCATGAGGCGGCGTCTACTTAAAGTCGAGGCGTCTTCTCGATGCCCTCGTTCCGTTGCGGCATAGTTGAGGTGGTTCTTGCAACGTCATCGTCAGCAGCAAGCGATATTCGCCGTATCAAAGAACCGCAAGCGCACCTCCATCAGTTGCTGCTTTCACTTTTACTGCAATAGCAATTATATAGACACCCGAGGCGCATTTCTGCTGCCTGCGTCGCCGCTGCCATCGCCTGGAATTTCCGTAAAACGTCAAAGGATGCAATCTTCGCCGCGCCCCGCATGCTGCATGTGCGAGGCAAGGCGTGCGATGCTAAACGGGAGATCGCGGCTCAGTCTCGTGCACGCAACGAAGGAAGGCGCGGAGGAAGCGCCGTCTTCCGTTTCTAGCAAGGCTTCACGGGGAGAGTAGGGAAGGGGTGCGCGTTCCACTACAGGTGGCCGCACGCGCACACCCGGGCCTCCGTACCAACGCCATCTGCGACAGGGACTCAGTTCGCGTTGATTCGAGAGGCAGCAGGAAGCTCAGTTCACTCGCTGGTGCTGCCACGCTTCGTCACTGCATTGTTTTGAGACTGAGTTTCCACGATCATTGATTGAGATTGGCTCATATTGTTTGTGCTTGCTTCTTCATTCAGTTAGTACACCTATGTTTACGAGTTTATTCGGCCGATATAAGTACTATCACTAATCTGTACGGCTGTCGACTAATTTCATATCGCAATCATGCGTCGCCTTTCGGGCTCAACTCCTTTTATTATATAGTGGGCAGTGTCGATCAATTTTGCGGCTGCCGCCGCTGGCACTTATTCTTCGGACTTACTTTTCGCCATGCTTCGTCTTTTTGCAAGGTCATAGCACGCATGACCCTCGTGCTTGGCGCTGAACAGCATCGTTTTTTACACCTTTAAAGGCGAATATCGGTGGAAGTCTGTCTGTAACTCATACCTCTCCGCTCAAAAATGGTGCAAGGGTATGAGTAATACTCAGAACTGCGCAGTTATTGATTTTAGACGGCGTAATATATTTTAACTTTGCATCCCAGCTGAAGCGTTCGTGTCCAAACCGGACTCTTCTGCTCCTCCATCTTAGGTAGCTCGCCTACAAATATATATTTCTTTTTGTCTCGACATTTCAATCGGCGGAGAAAATTTTCTTTCGAGCTCAACTCCCAAAATATGGGCACCGTGCATCGGATATGGACACTGTCGGCGTTCGGATCGGCGCACGTGCTAGGCACCAAATGCGGTGCTAGGCGTATTTTTGCGCAACTATTACTACTAGCAGCATTAGTAATTGTACAAGGAAATGACGCCTAATTTTGCAAACCCCTGAGAAAGCACGGTGAAGCGTCGTCAGTGGAGAGGAAGTGGGAAGGGGAACTTGATAGAGAAAGAGGGATGATGAGAGCGAGTGCCCCACGTGTACCCGTCCTGATTCTTTCCGACCGTCGGCAGAAGAAAGAAGTTGTGTACGCCGAATCCCTTCTCGTCGTCGTTTTACTGTACTTTGAGGACACAAATACTTCGCAGAAAACTATGACCAACGAGAGCGGCAGTGGAAACACGTATGGCAGTTAGCAAAATGGTTGCGGAGCTCTTTCGCTATACTGTCTCACGTATTGCGTACCCCTTCTCTACTGCTGACGCGGCGCCCAGGATAGGAACTTAATATGCTGCATGCGTGGGTTCATTTCGTAGTAGGCGATATATTTTAGTCCCGCTGCGGCAGTCATCGCAATAAGACCCCATTGAATACCGTACTTAGGTGTCTTTCTTTTTTTCAGTTTCTAAGCCGTCCCAATTCCCCGCACGAGAAATCAGCCCCTGCCCTTACGCGCTCCCGATGCAGCACTGCCATTGCTGTCAGGACTGACAACGCGTCCTCGGAAGCTTCCGTCGCCGGTTCTCGTTCGCTGATCCGCTCGAAGATAATACCACATTTAAAATTTACAAACATGTATTGGGGTGTCAGGTAAAAACTGCAGTATCCGCGTTACAGCAAACTTTGCCGCAGACAAAGAGCAGATTGACCCGAGGTCGAGAAAGTATTACATTTTTACTTGCTTCACGCCTTATTCATTGCAACGAATTCACGACATTTATGCAGGATAATGTAGCTCTGTTGGCGTAGCACTGCCAATATTTACAGGGACTTATGCATGGAACATTGATGATGATGATGAAGAAGATGATGATGATGATGAATATGATGATGCTATATGTTATTTATGGCGCAAAGGTGAATTGATGAAACGTTAAAAACATCATTCTGCTATCAGCTTGAGAGACCGCAGAGTTTAGCTCAAGGGTGTGCATTTCAGCTCTACAGAGGCTATGGAAACTGGATACAATAAAAGGGTGACGAAGAAGGTTCCGATTTTATTTGGTATACCACTGGAGGATTGGTATACAAAAGAACAAGTATTTATTGTTACCGCATTACTGGTTACAACGCGTAGACAATAGGCCGTATAACGCAAAACTGTTCCAATATGTTTTTATTACAATCTCCTAACGTCAAATTTGCGTAACCGGCAACGAAAGCATCGGGCGGTCATCCGTAGCGTTGTCTGAATAGAGCAATCAAATGCTCTGCTCGTTCATAGGAGGCCACTTTTGTTAGCTTAAAAACGAATAACGTTACCTACACTAAGCGGCTTGTCGTATCTAATCGGCTGACAAGAGGCTAGGACCACGCTCAAGTATGAGGGATTTGATGAGGCCGAGCCAGCGCACTGAAAACCCATAACCGAATGAAGAGGGTGGTGCCGGCGTCTACGATTGGTCGGCTTACCCTTACTTAGTTTGCGGTGGCTGGTCTAAAATCGCGGCGGCATACAACGGAATCTTAAGAATGATGCTAAAAGGGATTCTTAGCAAAGAATAGTTGGCAGAACGAGATCGTAAATGTGCCGAAAGGGCTCGAAAACGTTCCACGGCCATGCAAAAAGTATTATTATACGCAAATCAACGCCTGCTATGCCTCAGGTGCGAGTAGCCAGTGCCTGAGCTATCGGCAGCAGCCATTTTTATTCCTTTCGGAACGGGGCAGCCAGCGGCTATTCAGAAGAAAATTCAGTTTCGTTCTGCATATTAATGCATCTTCAACGCGCACACGCCACTTTGATGCGGTGAGTTTTTGCAGGTTTGTGACGTCGCGTGACAGGCAGGTGAAGTGGGTGCAGCCCGAAAACTTTTGACCTATAGCCGCGTGCTAATGGCAAAAAGGCGTCGAATCGGAAAGAACTATTTTTTTTTGTTCTGTCAAATCATGCATAATCAGCGTGTCACGTCGTATCAGATGGGAAGCTGTCGCGGTTTTCGTGACGTCGTGTGACAGACAGGTGAAGTGGGGGCGGTCCAAAAAAGTTTTTGACCACTCGCGGTGGGCAGATTACAGAAATTGAATAGAACCGTTTGGAATAGTTTTAGGTTATTGCGCCCCATAAGTTGAAATTTTGATAAATGCCCTGCAATGCAGAGTTGCTTACAAAATTATTATTTTACAAAAACTGCTGAGGAATGGAATGCTTTGCCTGGTGGCGCTGTGAGAGTTGTTTCAAATGACATATTTTTTCCCTCCTGAAGTGTATAAAAATTTCCGCTTCCTTTTTATTGTTGTATTACCGATGCACAACTTGTGCGCTTTGAATCTGCTATAACTATAGCTAATACTTTTCTTCCTTACATGCTATGTGTTGATCTGTAGCATTTTCCCATGTACGTTGCATACTGTTTAACCTGCCCCCCTCCCCCTAATGTAACGCTGTTTCCGCACTGTGGGTAAAAAATGAATAAAAATAAAAGCTCAATGTTGCGTTTTGATTAGAGGCCACTAAGACGAAATGTCGCGCTCGGCATCCTATCTACAGAAATCAGCACAGACGAGAGCATTTTGCACGTAATTTCGCGAATATATATTTCATTGTGAAGGCTCCCGTGAGCGGGCTGAAAGGCGAATTAAGTAAGTTCTCCTTGGTCGGCGTCCGTTTATAGTTCTCGCCGTGATTCATTCCGACAAGACGTGACTTTCGCAGACCCTCGACAGCATATTTACTTTCTTGCGCACAAACAAAAATTAACTGCACTCATACTTGGTCGGACTCACGTAAGAAGTCGCTACGTAAGACCAGCTTTCTTATTTCCGGTGACAAGTTTTTAGCTGTTTTCGGGCCGATGATTCGTTTATCTCGCTTAGAAGTGCTTACGTGTAACTATGAAAACATTCAATGCCTGACCTGTAGAAGGGTCAATATGCTTCGTACATCCAAGTGTTTGACGTAATAGTTCTGCTTAAACCCGCAAGGTGGAGAGAAGTAATTAGTAAAGGGAAAATGGAGAATGGAAGTAAAGGGTTCCCTTTGTAGCAACTGCTACGAACCGGTGAATGTCTGATTTTCCCTTTACTCATTACTTCTCTCCACCTTGCGAGTTTCCGCAGAACTATTACGTCAAACTGTTCTCTTTGCTGCGAGTTGTTGACAAATTCGATTTCGCCCGGCCATGTTGTAAAAACATGTTGTTTCGCCCTGCCACTCTCCTTCTAAACAGATGTTTGGCTAATTTATCATGTTTACTGCCGTCTGTGTGTGATATCTGATTTTTTGTTTGTTTGCTTTTTCAGACGGATCGGTGTTCATGACTGGTTGCTCGTTCGCCTGGGAGCGAGCGAAATCCCCTCGGGGCTCATGCCCAAATGTGGCCCTCCGAGACGTCAACCTGCGTTTGGAGCCTGCGTCATTGGTGGGAGTAGTGGGAACCGTGGGCAGTGGAAAGTCCACACTGCTGCTTGCACTTCAATCGGAAATGAGCTGTGTTCTTGGTGAATGGAAAACATGGGTAAGCTTGACAACGCAGAACGAGCGTGACAATAACGCAGACTTGGGTTGCATAAGACATTCCTGAATGGGCGCTTAAGGAAGGTGTAGGAATGAGAAAAAAATGTATCCGATCGTAGACACAAAGAAAGGTGACATGTTCTCGACATCGAAAATAAGATGATGCATCGTACATAGGACTTCTACTTCGGCTAGTTATTTACAGTCGTGTTACAGTGATGCGTGCAATCGCAAGAGAGCGATATAAACTTACCTCATGACGCTCGTGCTGCAACAAGCATGCGAAGAACATGTGGTGCTATTGGTAACGTTGCGTTCCCTTCACTTTTTGTTTCTTTATACAGGGGAAAACGCCTAGCTGGAAAAGTCTGCAAGAAGACGTTCACTAGGTGTACAAGTTTTCCTGGAAACCTAAACTTCACCACGAAGTTTTATAATGCATGTATTATTTTGAACGAAGGTAGGATGAAGTTCTCAGACACTGCCCAGCTAATTGAATTTAAGGCGTATAATTATATTTCCATTTGGACATTGATGCACGAAAAAAGGCGTTGGCGATTCTAGGGTTTGTCATTTATACGTCCGTGTTCACATTTTTGCCCTTAAAGGCCTGCGGTGAATTGGCTTGGGGAGCGGCGGGAGTGAGAAGGTAAGGTAAATAATTGGAGACTTAATTATCTACATAATGGGTCTGATGCTTTCGCTGGTACGCTCGAGATGAAGAAGCCTGGTCCCAGTGGCTGGAGCCTCAGGATCATCCAAGAATTCGTAGAGTGACCGCCAGAGCTCGTTGGCAGTCACAGCACTGCAGTGTCTCGCTAGCGCCCAGGTCTGTAGGGAGGTTGGTCGCCACTCCGCTGGGAGCGAAGCAAGGGCCCTTTGCCGTAGGCCAGAATGAAGCGGGTAGTCCTAGATTAGGTGTTCGAGGTCCACCCTGGTGTTGCAGGGGCTGCAGGTACCCGCGCGCGAACATTCCAGGCCGCGAGGGTCCTCCTTTCTGCGAAAATGCTGCACGAGGAAGGGAGTAAGGTGGGTGCTAGTCTGTACCTGCCGGAGAAGAACCTGCTGTCGACGAGTAACAGCCTGGGAGGGAAGGGGAGGAATGTCCATGGAATTGGATGTAGTGAAGAGATAGCTGCGTCGGTGGTGCTTGGCTTCGGCCATTGCTTCCACGGGATCGTACCACTGACAGTCTATTTCCGTGTCTTCAGGTACGTTGTTCAGTAATCGTTCGGGCGGTTTCGACAGCGCGGATAGTAGCGTGGCGTGCGCTAGTCGATGGGCCCGTTCATTTCCTGGTACACCCGTGTGCCACGGGATCCAGTGTAACTGAAAATCATGACCTTGGTCACGCAGACGACCCACGTGGAGGCGGAGTTGTTGGACCACAGCAGTGGTTGTGCGAGTGTCCTGGCAAGCTCTAAAGGCATTGTGAGAGTTCGTAAACACTTTGTAGTGGTGCTTAGCATCTCTTGGAAATTAGTTGGCAGTGTGTTCAGCATGCTTGGCAAAATCTAGGATGGCATACAGTTCTGCCGTAGAGCTCGGAACGACATGTCTGGTGAGGTGGAGTTTACTACCCCATTAGGTTGCTTCTATATTTGTCCACGCCGTAGTGAACACGGGCTCCTCCTCTGGTCCACCGATAGAAGCATCCACGTAGACTATATGGCAGCTGCCAGAGTTGTCGTTGCCCCACACACGTAGTTGTTGCGTATATTTCTTATGGCCTTTGGCGTCGGCCTGTCTTCTTCACAATTGATATTGTCCCATGCTCTTCGGCAGTGGCATGGGATCCGCAATTGGCACGTGCTCCCAAGGGCGAGATATCCGTACGCGCCGGAAGGTTAGAGATGTCATGCCCAATTTTAACCAATGTGGCCCTTCCTGCGTTTGTGGACTTGAGGCGTGTTATATGAGTATGCCCGTGCATTGAAATAAGATCAGCAATGTCACCCAAAGTGCTGGAGCTCTTGAGGGCAGGGAGTGGCGTGTACTTTGGCAATCCTGTCATTACCCTCCTTGCCTCGTTGTTGAGGCGTTCCAGAGAATGTAGCTGTGTTTGTGTGATGGGGTGAAAAGGGGCGCCATAAATACATGCGAGAATGCAGGAAAGCCTGCACAAAGTGTCTCATTTCTTTTTCTTGAACGCCCCTTGTGCGCTTGGAAATCCTGCGGAGGATTTGAGTGAACTGCTTGGTGACCTTTACTGTTTGATTGTACCACGTTATAGATATACACTGCTCGTCTAAAAACATTCCGAGTATGCGGATGACCTGCATCTTTAGAATCGGTGCCTGTCCGATCGAGACATGGACGCTGGCTTTTCCCTCGACCATTGACTTTGACCTTTTTTCACCATGGATAACGACAAACTCGGTCTTCTCCGGTGCTAGTGTAAGCCCTATCTCCCTCGTGAAGCTCTCTATGGTATTCAACGCCGTCTGCAGGGTCTCCTCTTGTTCTCCTAGGGAACCTCGCGTAGTCCACAGCGTCACATCATCTGCGTTGGTAGCGTGCTCAATGCTTGTGATTGCCTCTAGTTTTGCAGGAAGAGCTGCTAAGACGATGTTGAATAATGTTGGAGTGATTACGGCTACCTGTGGGACTCCAACCCCGTTATGATGATAGGAGCTGAAGTCGCTGCCAACATGAATTTGAAACGTTCTGTCTTTCAGGAACGCAGATATAAAGTTATGCATGTTGCCTTTGATGCCCATTTCTTGTATCACCTGCATGATAGAGCCGTGGGGAATGCTATCGAAAACGTTCCTGATGTCCACCCCAACAGCTATGCGAGGACACACAGGACGAGACGTCGAGCACGTCCTCTTTTAGGCGGATCATAATATCCCGAGTAGAAAGACCAGGGCGGAAACCGTGCTGAGTGTGAGGCAGAAGACAATTTACCTCCAACCACCATATTAACCTTGGGTTCACCATGCTCTCAAAAGTTTGCACAGACATGACGTGAGCGAAACTGGTCTTGAGTTTCGCAGGCAGTTCGGTGGTTTGCTCGGTTTCGGAATAGGCTTGAGATTAGAGTGGCGCCATTCTCGTGGGAGAGTTGCTTCTTTCCATATACGGTTAAACTCCGCCAGAAGAGTATTTTTGCATCCTTCGGTAAGGTTTTGGATGTGCGCGGCCGTGATTCCATCAACCGCTGGTGCGCAACGGGTGTTCATTCTGCGTATGGAGTCTTCGAGCTCGCTGGCCGTGAAGGGCTGGTTTAGATCATCGTGTCCGTCTTGGTCATCGTCCCTCGCATAGGTTCTACTTATGGTACTATTTCACTGGGGGAAAACCTGTTATTAGCGCAAAAGAACCCAAGAACAGAGTAGACAAAGTGCACAGCGGGATAGCTGCTGGAAGAGCGCAGTCCTTTTTCATAGCGCGTTTTGTGAGCGCTTTTCAACTGTTCATATTGCCACTAATGATTATCTTCAGAAAGGAGGGAGCAGCGCACACAAAAAATTCTCAGTTCTGCCCGAAAGGCGAAGCACCGATTGGGATAAGAAATTAGTAGATAGCTGTACGTAGTAAGAATAGCAGTTTTGTCGACGCTATAAACTTGAAAACATTCGCATACTAACTAAATTAACAATGATAGAATGTGTTAACGTGACTTAACGAGGACGTAGAAAGAAACACACACAAAGAGACGGCGCTGTCCTTTTGTGTATGCTACTTTCTACGCCCTCTTTCAGTGACGCTGACACATTCTATCATGGATTCATACCAACGAGCCCGCTCGCGTGCTTGAACTAAAATAACGAGCACCGCATTACACGTGCACAGGAAAACATGATGACATCTCGCCCAATGAGCGCGGAAACTCGCTTTCAAAATTCTGGTGTGAGGAATCGCGCAGCAGCAAGCGAATTGATTTTTGTGCATCTCTCGCTTCGAAGCAAACAAAACGCCGAGAGCACAGCGCATACGAAGCTACCATCACTACACGTACTCTGGAAATATCGCAAATCGCTTTGAAGATTGTTGTGTGCGCGCGAAACCAAGCACGCGTGTTATCGCGTGCTGTCTGCGCATGCTCTCTGCCCGGCTATCTATTATCGGGTAGCCCGTGCTGGCTTTAAAAGACCGCTCGCACGGGCCCACCCCGCGCAGTATGTAACCTGTTGGCTGCCTGCCAAGTAGCAGGAATAAACGTTCTTTCGACGCTACGTCTACGCCGCCCAGTTCTTGGATGCCAGACATGACATATTGGCGACGAGGATGGGATGACCGCCGTACGGAATTCGCAGTGTGAAGAACCTGGCCTCTGTGTAAAAGCTTCCCGCCACGAAGATTTCCCTGCGGTGAAATTCATGAAACTGGCATCACGGCAGCTGAAACTTCCAAGTGAGTCATGAGTCACATCGGCCACATTGAACCTTTCGACGAGACCACGAGTGACTGGCGCTCGTACGAGGAAAGGTTGAAAGCCTATCTTTTGGTCAACGATGTTCCAGTAGCAAAGAAGGTTCCTGCGTTCCTGAGTCTCATCGGCGCGAAGACCTACGCGCTGCTCAAGTCGCTGACGGCACCGGACGCACCGTCGTCACGAGAGTTTGACAGTCTCCTGAAACTCCTGAGCGATCACCTGGCACCGCAGTCGTCTGTCATCGCAGAGCGTGCTAAATTTTACAAGCGGTCACAGCGAAGCGGTGAGTCCATTACCGAATTTGTCGCGGAACTTCGAAGGCTGGTGCAGAGTTGCGAATTTGGAAGTTTCTTGGATGAAGCGCTCCGGGACTGTTTCGTTTGCGGCCTGCTCCGCGAGGACATTCAGCGTGTGTTGTTCACGGAAGACAAAAAGCTAACCTTCCAAAAGGCCGTAGATAGAGCTCTTGCCATGGAAACTGCAACGATTAGCGCGGCGTTCACGCATAACAGCGCATCCCCGGCGTACGAAGTGAATAAGGTTCGAGGCGAAAAGCAGTCTGTGATGTCGGCAAGCTGCTTCCGTTGCGGGTCACCCAATCACTCTAGCGAAGCATGCCCTCATATCGGCGATACATGTTACAATTGTAACCGAAAAGGGCATATTCAACGCGCCTGCAGGAAAGGAAAGAAAGCTAGGGAGGCAAAGCTCCGGAAACGTGTGAAGATGCTCACGTCCGTCCGAAACGAGTCGTCTGTCTCACTTAAATCATTCAACGCAGACCCATTTACTGTACCCGTGAACGTTGACGGTGTCCTACTGACGATGGAGCTTGACACCGGCGCAGCCGTATCCGTCATATCATGGCGCGAATTCCAGAGGTTGTTTCCACGTAAGCGACTTCAGCCAGCATCGTTAAAGCTGGGCACGTATACTGGGGCCATAGTAAAACCGAAGGGTCTGGCGAAAGTCGTCGTGCGCCACAACGACCAGTGCGTGGAGCTTCCCCTGTACGTCGTGGACTCTACAGGACCGGCACTCCTCGGTAGAGAATGGTTGCAAGATATTCGTTTGGATTGGAAGAACCTAGTTTTTTTTAATCACCTTGGTCTCTCTCGAGAAATATCAAAGCACTGGCAAGAAAAGCTGGAAGCCATGCTAGAAAGCCATTCCGAACTTTTCAAGGATGAGCTAGGTACCATCACGGAAGAGCAGGCCGAGCTTGTCCTTCGCGAAGGGTCACAGCCGAAGTTTGTAAAGGCAAGAAGCGTTCCCTTTGCTCTGCAACGTGCAGTAGAAGCGGAACTTGTGAAAATGGAGAAGCTTGGCATCATAACGCCTGTTGCTACAAGCGAATACGCAACGCCCTTGGTACCGGTAGTGAAGAGGGATGGAAGCCTCCGACTGTGTGGCGATTATAAAACCACCGTCAATCCCTGTCTAGAAGTAGACCGCTACCCGCTACCTCGGATAGATGACCTTCTCGCAGCGCTTGCAGGAGGGGAGGAATTTTCGAAGATAGACCTGAGTAGGGCCTACCAGCAGGTAGTTATGGCGGAAGGCTCCCGGAAACTACTGACGATAAACACGCATAAGGGCTTGTATACTATGAACCGTCTGGCTTTCGGCATTTCGTCCGCCCCAAGCATATTTCAAAGAATTATGGACAACATACTGAAAGGGTTGGAAGGAGTCAGTTGCTACCTTGACGACATCCTGGTCACAGGCAAGACCAAGCGAGAGCACTTCCGTAACTTGGAAGCCGTCTTGTCAAGATTGCAGGAACGCGGTGTGCGCATCCGGCGCGATAAGTGCTCGTTCTTTCAACGAGAGCTCCGTTATCTGGGCCACGTCATCAACGCCGAGGGTGTTTGCGCATCGCCTGAAAAGGTACTGGCACTACTAAATGCGCCTGCTCCAAAAGACAAGCAGCAACTGCAGTCATTCCTTGGGATGGTCAATTATTACGGCAAGTTTGTTCAGCGTCTCTCGACTTTGGCACAGCCGTTGTACAGGCTGCTAAAGCAAACAACGGAGTGGACGTGGGATGCGTCATGCCAGCTTGCTTTCACGGAGATAAAAGCAGCTATGGCTTCCCCTCCAGTTCTTGCCCATTATGATCCGAAGCGACCGCTTCAACTTGCCTGCGACGCATCTCAGTACGGTATAGGCGCAGTTCTTTCGCAGAAAATGATAAATGGATCAGTTCGACCGGTTGCCTACGCATCCCGCACCTTGTCAAGTGCCGAAAAGAACTATAGTCAGATCGAGAAAGAAGCCCTTGCCCTCGTATTCGGCGTAAAGAAGTTTCACTTCTACGTCTACGGTAGGTTCTTCACGCTTGTGACTGACCATAAACCACTGCAAACAATTCTCGGCCCGAAAACAGGCATTCCCGCGATGGCAGCTGCCCGCATGCAGCGTTGGGCGCTGACGCTGTCAGCCTACAACTATGCTCTTGAATTCAAGAAATCTTCCGATAATGCGGAAGCAGACTGTTTATCGCGCTTGCCGCTCGACAGCAGCGAAAAGCAATCAGAAGAAGAAAGCGAAATTTTTTATTCGCTTCGTTTGGAAACGCTGCCTGTCACAGGCCAAGACATCGCTCGTGAAACGAGGCGTGATCCATTACTAAGCAAGGTACTGAACTTCACAAGTGCTGGCTGGCCGTCGCATGTCGCTGAGAAGGAGTTGAAACATTTCTTCGACAAGCGTTTGGAGCTCACAGTTCATCAAGGGTGTTTAATGTACGGCATGAGAGTAGTTGTGCCTTCAAAACACCGAGCCTTCTTGCTTGAGGAACTTCATCAGGGTCATCCCGGTATCGTAAGATGCAAAGAACTCGCGAGGAGCTACGTCTGGTGGCCTGGTATCGACGCGGACCTAGAGCAACACGTGAAGAAATGTGAAGAGTGTCAACAGCAACGGAACGAACCAGCACCGGCTCCGCTTCATCCATGGTCATGGCCGACTTCGCCGTGGCAAAGAGTTCACTTGGATTTTGCTGGACCCATGAAAGACAAAATGTTCCTTGTTGCTGTGGACGCACACTCAAAATGGCCGGAAGTTTATGTCATGCAGAGGACTACGGCGTACCACACAATTCAGTGTCTCCAAGACCTGTTCTCGCGTTTTGGCGTACCCGAGACCATCGTGACCGACAACGGACCACAGTTCGTTTCCGAAGAATTCAAGAGCTTCGTCAAAGGCTTCGGTGGTCGTCATATCGTGAGTGCAGCGTACCATCCAAGCACGAATGGCCTTGCGGAGAGATTTGTACAGACAATGAAATCTGCGTTGCGGAAAGGACGACCCCAAGACTCCTTGCAGGCAACCTTACAGACGTTCCTGGTGACGTACCGCAACACGCCGCATGCGACTACAAGAGAAACTCCAGCAAACCTTTTCATAGGTAGACGACTGCGCACGAGACTCGACGCAGTCAAGCCTTCTGTCGGGGGAAGAGTGGCTCAGCAACAGCTCTCCGATATGGTGCGACGCAAGGCACGTGAGCGACTTTTCAACATCAATGATGAGGTCCTCGTGAGGAATTACAGAGGTCCTGAGAAATGGGTCCCTGGCACTATCATTCAGCAGTCTGGCCCCGTTTCATACAAGGTTCGCGTTAGAACGAATCATGGGGTGCTCATTTGGCGTCGTCATCAAGACCAGCTACTGCTCAGCATCGACAGCCCAAAGCAGAGCATCACGGAAGATTTTATTCCAGATTTCAGAGATCCTGAGAGCGCCAACGAGCCATTTCCAGCTGCGGCCCCTGCGGCAACGACCGACCCTCCAGGGGAGCGACGCTATCCACAGAGGGACCGGCGACCTCCTGACAGATATCAGCCATAGCATTAGTTGCATTGTATAATGTGGCAAAAGGACTTTGTGCTCATTAGGAGGAAGGAGATGTTGTGTGCGCGCGAAACCAAGCACGCGTGTTATCGCGTGCTGTCTGCGCATGCTCTCTGCCCGGCTATCTATTATCGGGTAGCCCGTGCTGGCTTTAAAAGACCGCTCGCACGGGCCCACCCCGCGCAGTATGTAACCTGTTGGCTGCCTGCCAAGTAGCAGGAATAAACGTTCTTTCGACGCTACGTCTACGCCGCCCAGTTCTTGGATGCCAGACATGACAAAGATGATGCCCGCACGGGCGCGCACTTTGGCCACACCGCAGATCACTTTCGAGACTCACGAGCGCCGGCAACGCGTCCTCACGGCGTCCGCCACAGGCGCCTGCTACGGCGTCCGCGTTTCACGTGGCCAACGCTGTAGTAGACACCGAGGTTGTCTTCACTACGCATCGAGGCAACCGTCTCTACATCGAGGCACCCTATATTCCGTTTCAGACATCAGGTGCAACGCTCTGTTAGCTACGCAAGAAGTGCGGGGACGAAAATGTATAACTACGCGCGTTCCCTCCATGCAATGCCTCGCTGCACGCTAAAGGCGTATGCTCACGCGAGCGTGCACGTGAGGCTGCCGCATGGGCCTTCCAATAAAAAACCCGAAAACAAACGCAATTAAAAAACGATCGAGAACACCACATTGGATAACCATAAACAACAGTTTGTTTGTTTCGAAGTATTAAAGCGTTTTTCATTCAATACTGAGCCTCTATAACGAACAGTTTCACACAATGACGATCAACAACATCAAACTATTTCTAAGTGGGCACGTAGTTAATGCAAAAAGTGTCTCTAGGCTCCACAGCGTTGCGCCTGATGTCTCAAACGGAGTATAGCAGCCGCCGGAGAAGAACGCCCCTCCTTCCTCGCCTGACCCCACTGCTTCGCGCGCGACAGGAGAAGGTACGCATCCCGGCCGTGTTCCTCGCTCGCCCACGTGAGAATGAACCACGTTCGCCGGCTCACCCTCACACGATTTCACTTATACGAAACCTAACGACGACGGCGATGACAGAAATGCGCCTGGAGTGTCCATATGATTGCCATCGCAATAAGAAACACAACCCAAAGAAGAAAGTACGCGACACAAATGCTACAACGCGCTCTTCATCACTGAGCTGTCCAACGTTTTGCAGCCTTAACCTGCCCTCTCCCCCACCCCCTCCCGGTGCTTCCACTAACGCAGGGGAAGCTGGCGTTCGTGCCACAGAGTGCCTGCATCTACAACATGACGGTAAGGGACAACATCCTGTTTGGGAAACCACTCGATTACGGTCCCTACATGCGAGTGATGAATGCCTGTGGTCTGCTCAACGACATGGCTCGCCTGCCGGCTGGGGACCTCACCGAAGTCGGAGAAAAGGTGCGAGGAAACATTTTACGCAGAAACTGCTCATTATGTGCAAAACTGCAGACGTGCTCACGCACTAACGTGCATGCAAACATTAAAGACGTTCATGCATTCACACACACACATGCACATGCAGAAAAAAGACGCTTGCAAACACACCTGCTGACGAGCATAAACGCGCACATGCGTACACACGCGCACATGCATGCATGTCAGTCATGCGCACGCAGGCGCGGATGCACTCATAGATGCACGGAAATGTACCACACGCTACATACACGTACTCAGGTAGGCGCAAGTAGATTCACTCACGGAAACACACACACGCACAACGAAATTCATGCACAAAAACGCAAGCAAGTGCGCAAGCAAAGAGAAAGAGGCAAATGCAAGTACTCCCATGGACACACGTGCGCGCACAGAAATGCCACGTTCGAAAGCTCAAGATGCGCAACGCAAACATTTTAACTCTATCCGCCTCCTACCTCTCCTCTCGAATACCTGCTTGCGAACATATTCGATAGTGCTTTCAATTTGGCAGGAGCACACAAAATTTGGGAGGACTGCTTCTACGTGAACTTTATGACACGTCCTACAATAAACCGCTTTACTGTGTAAAATTGTGCCCCTTCAAGTCAATGTGTAGTGTAGAACAATTTGCTCCTGTCTGAAGGCGTCACCACTCCTACCCGACCAAATTACTGGTCTACAGAAGAAGAAAGTTTTGTGACTAAATGCTTTAACTGCCTACGTTATCACACGAGGATGGTCTCTCGGCGCTTACTGGAAGTTGTTGAAGGTCTGCCATATTTTGAAATATTTTAATTATTGGTACCCACTTACCAACGTAGGTTCAGTGCTGTGAATGTCAACGGATGGCCGTCCAAATTTATAGTCAGTCAACTAATCAATGAATTGTTTAGTTAACGCCCGCAAGAACGAGCTTAGGTCCTGAGGGTTGGCGCATGCGTAATATCAAGCAGATCAAAAATGCAAATACACGTACAGGAAAGAAAATTAAACAAAAAAGGTCAGTTATGAATAATAATAATAATAATAATAATAATAATAATAACATACGCTTTTATATGTACAAGAAAATAAAGACCGTAGGGAAAACGAACCTATGGATATGAAGAAAGATTATACGTTTCAAACGTAGAATTGCAAGGCTCAGAGAACTTAGAAACAAAAGAACTTCTTTCTTGAAGTCTACAAGAGCAATTAGCGAACTTTCTCACGCGTTGAAGATAGCAGTGAAAACGGCTAAACAAAAGTACTTAGATGAAACCTTTATAACTTCATTAAAAATCCAAGTCCAAGTTTCGTGCTTTGATGGCCTCGCCGGAGCAGCCCGTGCTCCCTAACGATGTACCACTGCCTGATGACATGGACCCACACATTCCAGACAACCAGGCTGCCTCGCTTGCGCCACTGACTTTAACGAAAAATTCGGCCGCCGCTGTTACACCTTTTGGGTGCTGCTGCTGCCGGACACCAACCCCTTCGCCCCACTCATTGACCTAGAGGAACAGCATGGCATTGAAGGCAAGTCTGCGAATACTTTTTGCCAAGCTCGCGTCATTTCCTCCGCACCGAATGGAGAAAAAGGTCTGCGAGGCTCACTCACGCTGACGCCCGAACGAAAGTACATGAGTATACCCAGGGATTACTCTTTTGCGAGAGCCGCACGTCACATGCCTCCTGCTCCAGTTAGTCGCCAGGACGAAGAGGACAACTGGGTACTTGTTCGTTCTCGACGGATAAAGCAGAACCGTACGACGGACGCGGCGACGCCGAGCTCAGGTGGCCCGCGTACACATGAACCCAACATCATCCTTCGACCTAAGCAGCCGTTCCGCATTATGGATGAGCAGTTCATACGGTTAGACAAAGTCATAACGCGCCACACTCCGGCTCCTGTCGGTTTCTCTAAGGAAGACCAAATACCGGAGTTCTCGGTTCACTACTTAAACCAGAGCAATCAGCTGTCGACGCGGCCGCACCCGAGGTGCTCAACGCACTTCTCGCAGTAGCGTCCCTGCCAATCCATGGACAGGGTGTGGCCTTTCAAATATACGAAGCCATTGGTCTCCATCTAATCAGAGGCATTATTAGAAATGCTTGGGACATGACTTCTGAGGAACTAATGAACTCCTTGGATTGCCGCAAGTGAAAAATCCTGCAAACACGCCCACCTGGGGACAAAGGTACTGCCATGGTCACATTTGAACGTAACAACCTACCCCACAAGGTCAGGCTTCGGTCCTTTACTATCCGTGTCTTTCCGTAGCGTGCACGAGTGGCCATTTGTGACATATGTCACAAGATCGGGCACCATAAGGAGCAATGCCCCAACACACTGGCATTGAGGCTCTACATGTGGTCTGTGGCAACACGAAACGGGAACACAGTGCCCGAACGCAGCACTGAAGTGACGTAGCTGTGGTGGTTCTCACTTGGCCACAGCCACAAACTGTCCAAAAAGACGACAAGTCAACAACAAAATTGAACAAAAACGCAAGCCGGCTGCCCAAAGGCCACGTAGGAAATGCCAGACAGAGGGGCGTCAGCACCGCTGTCCCGAGAGCGGAACAGAACTAAATTCATCTAGACCTCTAGAGATCTAAAGGCAACGCGCCAGAATTTCTACACCGGGCCACCGTTACCCCCCGCTGCACAGTCAGAAGCTAGCGGAAAAGCCGCCTTCGCGGCTGTAGTTAGACAAGCAAACGCACACCTAAGAATCAGCTCCAGTAATAGTACAGCGCTTCCCTCAACCTCAACACTCTCGCCCTCTGCGCTACAGCCTGCCTCAGATGGAGTGGCGCAGCATACGCGCAGGGACCCAGCTCAGTTAACGGTGCTTACACCTCCCAGCGATAATCAATATCTTCCCGCTCCAACGACACTTCACGATCTCGAGTGGCGTCTTGAGAATCGTATGGCGCAAATAGAGAAGTCCATCCGTCAAAGCGTCAAGCAGTTTATTAACAGGGCCATAGAAACATGCGTCCACACCATCATGGAGCATGTTATGCTTTCCGGCAATCTCCATTTTGGTACAACCTCTCCGACACCCACAGGAGCACCAGCAATGCGTAAGCGTTGGGTACCAGCAAGCTTCATTGCTGCTGAAACAACACAGCCTCACCACGTCTAGCTCTTCAAAATCATCACCATGGGCAACTGTCCTGCAGTGCAATTGTCGTTGTCTTCGTAACAAGAGGGCTCACATGATCACCCGGTTCTCCAGGAAGCGAGACAACACCAGTCCCTTGGTCATTGCCTTTCAAGAAGTCAATGGCCCTGTGCTGAGCATAATCGGCTATGACGACTACGCCCCACCTGTAAAAGTCACTGAACCCACGAAGACAGCATTGTACGTGCGACGGGGAATTACACACGTGCAATTAGACACGCAACCGTGGTGCAGCGCTACTCTTAGCGATGTCAATTGCCGGGTAGAAGTCTCATCACAGCGTAGAATGCTTATCTTTTGCGTCAACGTGGTTCCTGAGAACACAAGGAATAAGGCCACTAGGTCACTCGTTGATCTCAGCTTCATCTCCCAGTTTAAGAAGATTTATCCGCAAGACACCATATTGTTGTGCGGCGATTTTAACCCTCAGCACATTGCCTGGGGATACAAAAAAATGCAGCCCGCGTGGTCGGCGCATCATGCAAGATACCTCGGAGTACGGGCTTACACTCCTCAACATGCCTCAAGCACACACGAGGCTGGGACAGGCAGTTCACCAAGCAGACACATCACCAGATCTTACCTGGAGTACTCGTCCGCAGCTTTTTCGATGGGAGGTGCTGGACGATTGCATGGGGAGCAACCACTTTCCGATCCTCATACGCTTTCCCACAGGCCATGCCAATCCGAAGATAAAGCCAGGCGCCACTACACGGCTAAGCCACATAACACACTGGGACAAATACCGCGAGTTACTGCAGCAGCAGTCTCCAGCCAAGAACATTGCCCATCTGGTATCACAGCTATGCGCAGCGAAGCGAAGAGTCACCAAACATTTACGGGTTCCCTCTGACCACCCAGAGGCTTATAGGCATCTGCTCACCTTATTGAATAGAAGGCACCGGATTCTCGCCCAGTACAGGCGGTCTGGTCGCGCTGCTCACCAAAAAGCACGGTTGCGCAAAATGCAGTGTTTGATCGTAGAATATACGACTATGCTCGCGTCAGACCACTGGATAGGAATTTGCGAATCCATCAATGGACAGAATCATACGTCCAAGGTTTGTGCCATCATGCGCTGTCTTCTCGGCCAGCGCAAGACCAACAACGGCGCGGCTCGTGTGGCCCTCCACGAAGGCATCAGCGCTCAGGAACTTGCCGAACAGGACGCAGAAGTGTCTTTAATGCAGACATCTCGCCCCACAGACACCACATACCAGGACGCACATTCTGAAGATAGTGAACCACTTAACAGCGCCTTCACCATGGTCGAGCTGGAGCACGCCTTGCAGCGTGCTAACGTTCGTAGTGCTCCAGGGGTTGATGATGTCGGCATGGCTCATCTACGCAATTTGCCCCTTGAGCACAAGCACACTCTTCTCGAAGAATTTAAACGAGTCTGGATTACCGGGATACTGCCCTCCACTTGGAAGTTTTCGGTGGTCAAGCCCATTCAGAAGCCTGGCAAACCGCCAGATACCTTATCCAACCTCTGTCCGATCTCTTTGACCTGTTGTGTCTGTAAAGTGATGGAGAGCATGGTCAACATGCGCTTGATGTGATACCTCGATGATCGCGACCTATTGGCTCCCACACTATGAATTTCGCCGTCGGCTATCAACACAGGGTGTGCAAGCCCGCCTCAAACAAGACGTCCTCGACTCTAATCCGGTGCACCCACGAGCCTTTGTCGCAGTGGATATAGGCAAGGCATTTGATGCCACCCCACATAATACCATCATGATCAAAACACGTGCCCTTGGCATCAGAGGGAAGATGTACAACTTCATAGTGGGTTTCCTTGAAGAGTGAAGCTACCAAGTCGAAGTTAGTCACTACGCTAGTGCCATACGAACTAACTACGTAGGCGTCCCCCAGGGCTCGGTTATTTCATTGACCCTGTTTAATATAGCTATGTACCAGCTACCAAAGCGCCTTGCTGACGTACCGGGCCTGAAACACGTGGTGTACGCCGATGACGTCACCGTGTGGACGCATCAAGGGTGCAACGGGGAGCAGGAGGACATCTTACAACGAGCTCTCGACATTATTCACACCTATGCCATGGAAACGGGTTTACACACTGCCCCAGACAAAACAGTTTGTCGTCATTCATAGTGGCAGGTCTACCTTTAGGAAGCAGGAAGAAAAGCAATCTTTTAAACTGTACATTGGTGACCAACACATCACACGGAAATCTACTATTCGAATACTCGGTATGCACCTAGACGAGAACTGCACAGTGAACACTTGGTTCTAACGCGTTACGAAGACCAGCAAACAAATCCTGCACGCTTTACCCAGAATCTCTACCCGCACCTGTGGAGTAAGGGAACGTAAAATGCGGCAGTTCGCTCAAGCTTTTCTTGTCTCCCGTATCATGTACGGGCTGCCGTAGCATCCAGTCAACCGCACACAGATGCGCGCGCTCGACCGGTTACTAAACGAAGCTAAACGCATTGTAACTGGACTCCCAGGGTAGACAAGCCTCAAGCGCTCAAAAGTTGTAGCCAACTCAACAACCTGTCCGAGCTCGTAGACATGCGCATCTATACACAAGAGACGAGGTTTCGTGACACGAATGCCATGCGACACACACTCATGCTCCTCGGCTATGACGTCCACACAATGCCCATTTGGCCGAACAACACGCCGCCGTGGGGAATCATGGCTGTCACCGATGGCAGGCCACTTCCTCTCAATATGGACCCTACTCAGCAAATGCGGTGCCTTGCATATGACAAGAGGCATGCTAAAGCTACGAGTTCACTCCCCTGCACTGAAAGCATCGTATATACGGTCGCTGTACTGCCTGCAAACGACGCTAGTAACACCTGTTATGCCATGGCGTGGTACGACCCGATAAATGAAAATCAGACCCGCCGCCATCATATATGAGCAGAAGCAATGTCCAGCACACGCGCTGAGCTAATGGCCGTCCTAGATTATTTGGAGTGGGCCCTCGCAACTACGTCTCAAACTGACCCTCTTCACCATCATGTGTACACAGACTCCCAGGCTGCCCGTCGGGCATGTGCTAATGTTATTTACACAGATCCCGTACTGCAGAAGATCCGGCACCAGGCACGCCTGCTCCGCGAATGCAGTCGCGATGTTACTATTCACTCGGTCCCTGCGCACTGCGGTATCCCCGGAAACGAGAAGGCTCATAGACTGGCGCACGCTCATCTCTCTTCCGCGCTAGTCAGAGCCTCCGATACTCCTTATCGTCTCCTAGCTACCACAACTGAGGTAGCAGACCCGATGGCAGACAAGCATGCGACGAAACAACGACGCGCCGCCTACCTCACAGCAGTGGGCAATCCACTCTCTATACCTTCGCTTCCATCGAAGGTATTCACCCGGCGAAAGTCAGTCTTGTTTCGGAGAATTCAGACAAGCACCCTCCTTACTCCTCACTTGTTGAACCGTTTCCACAGGAGTGGCACACCACCACCCGTACGTGGGTTCAGTTCCATGTGCACATGTCGTGCTGATCTCAGCCACCTGTGTTGGGAGTGCCCCCTCTACATCCCACCAAGGCTTCGTGCCCTGGCCACCATACAGCGGGAACCCTGGCCTTCTTCTCTCCGGACTTGGGCTCGCCCGGATACCACGTCTCCGGACCATGCCATCGAGCTCTGGTGAGCACTGCTGTTGTTCCTCCAGGACCCGGCGGCACCACCCATCGGCGATCGGCTCTGCGACAGCCACAAGCGTCATGCGGCCCCCACTTAGCTGCCTCCAGGACGTTCGCTAATAAAACGGAGGCAGCCTTACTCATCCCCTTTCGCAATAACACCCCTCCCTATTGCACTGCAGCGTCTTCGGCGTGGTTTCATCCATTCATTCCTAATAAATTTTGGTACTATTTCAAATCTAGGGTTCCGAAGAAGAGCAACTTATTGCCAACAGAAACCTTAACTAAGGCTACCCAATTTAATCAATTTTTCCAATCAGTTTTCACAGTGACATTAACACTATCCCAGACATGGTCGCACAGACAAGTAACATAGGTGAGGTACCGTGTGGCGTAATTATAACGGAAGCGCGAATTCTTTATTTATTACTTAATCTTGATATAAAAACATCCAGCGGCCCAGATATCATTCCAAATACTTTTCTCAGAAGGTATGCTGAATGTGTTTACAAATACTTATTGCGAATTTTTTCAAAATCTTAGGTTCCTCAAGTATGGAAAATAGCTAAAATTATTCCGACATATAAATAAGGTTGTGCTACAAATCCTTCAGACTTCCATCCTATTTCACTAGCTTGTACAGCGGGGAAAATGTTTGAGCATATTATAATAAAACACATCGTAACTTTTGTTGAAAGTCATTCTCTAATTAACTGTAACGAACATGGATATAGACGTGGTTTGTCTACAACAACTCAATTAATAGAGACAATTCATAACCTAGCATTAGGGATCGATAAGCGAGGACAGGTAGACATAACTTTTCTAGACCTATCAAAAGCTTTTGACCGTGTATCGCATCCAAAACTAATCCATAAGCTGCAAGAAATTCTGGAACAAGGTATTATTACAAAAATGGGTAAAAGCATATTGTCACGACGTCAATAATTTGTTCATTTTGAAGTGCAATCCTCAGACTACGTTGAAGTCCTATCCGGTGTGCCTCAGCGCACAGTTTTAGCTCCCGTTCTCCTCCTTCTTTTTATCAACGACATAGCAAATGGCATTGACGCAATGGTACGTACGCATGCTCGTAGACGACTGCATTATTTATAAAGCAATACAGACCAAGGATGGTCAGGTTGTTTTGAATGACTCACTTAAAAAGATAGAAAAATGGTGTCAGCAATGGCAGATGATGCTAAATGCAGAAAACACTGTCTGCATGACAGTAACGAGAAAGAAAGCACCACTAACCTGTCCATACCAAATTTAGCAAAGAGAACTACAAAGGGTTGAAGAATACAAGAATTTAGGTATCATTATTTCTTCCGATCTAAAATGCAACAAACACGTGTCATTCATGTCAACAAAATCACTCTCAGCGCTTTTTTCCGTCAGACGTCAGATACGTTTCACCCAATACCAAACTACTCGCGTACACGGCACTCATTCGCTCCATTATGGAATACGGCGCCAAATGCTGGTTCCCATACACTAAATGTGCCTTAGCAAAGTTAGAAAACGTACAAAGAAAAGCAGCCAGATTCATTTCTAATAAAAAACTCTCGTCATGATTTCCCAACTGAACTGCTACGCTTAGCCGGACTCCCAACAATTAGCGATCATGCTGGATATCTCCAACTAAATTTCCTGTTTATTCTCCAGAGCAATGCTGTAGAAATCGACAAAAAAGTTTTTAGTACACTCTAACGCGAGAATTTCAAGAACGAAACACAGTAAACAATTATCTGAGTGTAGGTATCCCAATGAAACCTTCAGGTATTCATACTTCCCGGAAGCTATCAGAGTTTGGAATCAGTTACCACGAGAGGTTGTCGATTGTACAACCCTCGATTCTTTTTTGTCTAAGCTGTATGACCATATAAATAAAATAAATAAATATAATACAGCCCAGCAACAACCTTATAATCTACGTACGTGCGTAAAGCTATTCCAAACTTTTTGAAGTCTGCAATCATCCCTCCGCGATTAGTCAAAAACATTTTGGGCCACCCCCTCCCCCCCCCCTTCACTTGTAAGTCACGCAAGGTCACGGAAATCGCGATAGCTCCTCATCTCATATGACGTGTACACTATGATTGTGCATGATTGGACTGAACAAAAGAAAAATATTTATTTCTGATTCGACGCCTTTTCGCCATTAGCCCTCGGCTATTGGTCAAAAGTTGCGCCCACTTCACGTGCCTGTCACGCGGCGTCACATAACCGCGAAAATTCACAGCGTCAAAGTGATGCACATACGTTAAATACGCAATATTATGCCGAACAAAACTGAATTTTCCTCGGAATAGTCTGAGGCTGCGCAGTTCCGAAAGGAATAAAAGATGGTTGCCGCTGATCACTCAGGCAGTGGCGACTCGCACCTGCCGGAGAGCCTGGGCTTATTTGCGTACAATAAAGCTTTTTCCGGGGTCATGTAACGTTTTCGAGCACATTCGGCACGTTTACGACCTCGCCCGGCCAATTTTTCTTTATTGACGATTCGTTTGAGTGGCGCCTTCCGCTGAAAGCCGCTGCGATGTTCGACCAGCCACTGCAAGCTAAGTAAAGGAAAACGGAGCAATCGCAAACTCCGGCACTACCCTCTTCTTTCGGTTAACGATTTTCAATGCACTGGCTCGGCCCCAACAAATATGGCTCCTGTTGAGCATGCTCCTCACCTCTTATCAGCCAATTGGATAACACAAGCCGCTCAGTGTAGGCAATGTTATTCGCTTTCAAAGCAAACAAAAGTGACCTGGGCCGCTATTTTGTAGCGATGCCTTATGCCTTATTCTATGCTATTCTTATCATCCACCACACACGGCCGCCTGATCCCGTTGATAATGTGGGCAGACCGTCGCTCTGACCACTGGCCAAGCGCGAAAAGCCTGAAAAAGCATAGAATCGGAAAAGGCATCGCTACAAAATACCGGCCCTGCTATTAACGAGGAGAGCGCTTGATTGCTCTGTTTAGACAACCTTGCGGGTAACCGCCCGATGCTTGCGTCAGCGGTTACGCAAATTTGACGTCAGGAGATTGGAATAAAAACATATTGGAACAGTTTCACCTCACAGGGCCCGTGGTACAGCGTTACACAGGCATTTAGATAGCTAGCTAGCTAGCTAGCTAGCTAGCTAGCTAGATAGATAGATAGATAGATAGATAGATAGATAGATAGATAGATAGATAGATAGATAGATAGATAGATAGATAGATAGATAGATAGATAGATAGATAGATAGATAGATAAGTAGACCGTGTGTCTGTGGGTGGGGGGGGGGGGTGTTTGTATACTGTTCGAACTCGATATAAGAAAGCCAGATTTTACAATGTTGCCGATATAGAAAAGAAATTTCCATTCCCCGCCAGGTACCCATAGGGCTCAAATCATCAACCAGAATTAACGAAACTAACTTGCACCACGACTTTACAAAGTGTTTCCTGAAAGAAGTGAGTAAAGAAGCGGAACTCTCTTTCTAATTTGACACAGACAGGTTTTTCTTCGAGCGCGCGCTTGAGCGGTATTGTGTTAAAACATCCAGGCGCCCTAGTGACAGCACTAGCTTTATTTTGACGAGGTCGCACGCCGCGTCCCTGCATGCACCGAAGAACAGACCGAACAGTCGGTAGCGTTCGTACGTACTTCATGGCGCTAGCGGTGCTGGTGGTTGGGCGGGCCTCGAAGACTTTCCAAACGCGCAGGCGTGAGCTCGTGGCAAATACAATGTCGCGGTAGTTTTGGGGTGTCCGTTGCAGATTTCGAAGGACTGAAAAATTTTTCTCAATTTTACGAACTTTCCGATTTGCAAAATAATTGGAACATGGTCATCACTTCGTTAAATCGAGTTTGAACTGTAACAGGAACAAAAACAGCTCGTTTCATAGAAATTCCCTTTGCACTGTACCATTTGTTCTTTTAATAGACCCAAAATTTATAAGGTTGCCTGCGGCAGATAGCACAATGTTAGCTCTTGTTCTAAGTTACTCGATGACGCAGCCAATAATTATACGAGACATTAAACCTCTGATTCAAATAATTACCATAACTACATCAATAAACTTTTGTATTTATATTTCATGGCGTGTATATTGTTCTACAAACTGTAGTTAGGGAGTTCGCAAAACGTATCCACTTAGGACGAATTCTATCCACAGCACGAGTTTCGATATATCTATTTCCCAGGTGATCGAGGAAAGTATTGTTGGTCACCTATTTTTGGGCTTCAATGCATAACACAACATTGTTTTCTTTACGCAACTAGAAGGGCAATGCATATCGATTAATATACCTGCCGTAAAATTATTAATTGAATATTTTTTCACGTAAATAGGTAAATTATTCCAATAAAATTTTCAGTTGTAGAAGTAATGGCACTCCATCGAGTAATTTAGATCAACGGTTGGAACTGTGGTTTCCGCCACAGAAAATTTTAAAAATTGTGGTGCACCTAAAAGAAATACCTTATATAACATACCACAACAAAACAGCACAACAAAGCCTTATAGAAAAATATAACACATGACATAAAGAAAAATATAATTGACAGATATTTAAGGAAATCTGGCCCTCGAAGGCAGGTTTGTGAGACCGGGCTAGTTGGTATTCCGTGCTGAAGTGACTAGCGCAAGAGTGGACATGAGACACTAAAAAGGCGACAAGGAGAAGCGCAAGCCTCTAACTTTCGGTTAGAAGTTTGCGCTTGTCCTTACCGCCTTTTTAGTGTCCCGTGCCCATTCTCGTGGTCGTCACTTCAGTCTGTGTCATCGTCTGTTAGCATGCTATAACCGAAGCTGCTCTCAATATTACGTCACATTTACTGGTCAACAGGTAAAGTACACCCTTGGATATGACATATACAGTTTTTGCAGTTAATTTCCAAAGTAATCTCATATGACGGTTATCCATGTATGTAGAAGAAGACCACTATTTCATATTATTGTGCAGTAATAAATCAGGGAGTGTATATTCTCCATCTTTTCTACCATGTTGCCGTTCCACCTTTATAATATAGCCGCTATGTAAACTATCAGGTATCGGACGCCATAAAGGCTACCCACATACTCAAAGACGTCGCGCACAACTCCTGACGACACTTGTCTTCAAGAGTTGTACGACTGCCAAGGACATCCTTAACGTGTGATATATAACCATAATGGGCTTTTATGTGCCAAAACCACGATCTCATTATGAGGAACGCCCTAGTGAGGAATTCGGGAATAATTTAGGCCACTTGGGGTTCCTTAGCGTGCGGCCAACCCTAAGTGCTCGGATGTTTTCGTATTTCACACCTATCTAAATACGGATGCTGTGGCTGGGATTCGGTCCCAATACCTCGTGATTAGCAGCCCAACCCAGTAAAATCTAAGCGACTTTGGAGGGGAAGGAATGTTGGCAGTTTGAGGAAGGCGACAGCCGGGGGGCACGTGAAACAATTCGTTCCTATCCTCGTTGCACGAGAATCGATACCAGCCGTCGAAGGATGACACGGTAGAATGCACTGTATTTAATGTGATGGAGTCCACGTCCAATATTTCAGAAACGAATCACACTGTAACGACTCATGACCAGGCATCTCGCTTATACGTGCAGTCGCCTGACAGCTTCCGGGCGCTGGGGTCTACGTAATTGACCTCTCTTCAACGCTTGCTGACATTCTCGCCTTATTTCACACCACCGCGTTTCGGCTGAACCTGCTTCAACAGCCAATTTATTTGTGCAAAAATTTTGGAATCCTGTCAACGTTATGGTTTCTTATATTCAGGTCATCTTTTATATTTGGGCTAATGCTTTACTAAGATTTCCAGCGGTGTCACCTTTCCCAAAGTGCCCTCATTTTTGTCAGCCTCTGATCATATTTTGAAGGATTTTTAATAGACATTGAGGCCATTGCATGGCCCCCTGACAACGCTGCTCAAAAAGTCATTTTATTTCCCTGAGGTCTTGTGCAAGCTTCCGCGTGTTGCCATTCAACAACCTCCTGATTTTCCTGTCGCTGGTACCCCATTTTGACGACTACAATCCCACGGAAGTTGGCAACGATATAACGTACATGGGATTAAAGCAGTTTAATCAATTCTACCGTGGTCACGACAGCCGCTTTTGCTCACTGTGAATGCAAATATTGCATTAATGAGCGTCACTCTCACATATAAATTCATAGTCTAAAAAATTCTGAGGATCCCACGTATATGCGAATCGATGTTAGTGAATATTTCTTTGTTGTTTGTTGTCATTGTTGTACGTAATCTCCACAGAGTAGTCAGGCACCCTCTAATGAAATGCTGTCAATGTTTGCCCCATTACGCCCACTATTTTGTGCAAATAGACCTAACTTCAACTAATTTCCTCAGAAATAAACGCTGAATGAAACGCTGTTGTCATCCTGAACAAGATCAGCAAGCGCCGTAGTGGTCGATCTTATGATGCCCGTATTCGCAAGCTTATTTTCGCGTTTGTTTGTTTTTCGTTTGGGGAGGGGGAGTGGCGATGCGCTCTTGTACCGTTGAAACGTCCCTCGGACGTCTCTAATGTACTCGTTTTTATTCTCAAGCACCCAAGGAAAACTGTCATCCCTGGTAATTCATGATGTCCTGGTGGCAGGCCACCATGGCGTGTCGCACAAGTGTGACCAGGCTGATTCATTTGGATTGGTATATACTATATTGTGCGTCATAGTTCACCGCATTCATTATTCAAACTATGCCAGAGCTCGTAAAGGCTGGCAATTCATTAGGTTCCTTTCCTCCGTTTACCTCCGCAAAGTGTGTGTCTATTGCTGTGGTTACCAAATATGTCCACCGGTATGCTACCACTCAAGCCTTTCTGGCGACCTGAGCGACCGAAGTCGCAGGCTTTCTTCAACACGGCGTTGACGTTCAATATGGCTATCCTCAAGTACTTTTCACGGACTTCACTCACCACTTCTCTCCAGTGTAATCTCTTACACTACTCACTCTTGCTAGACACAACACGCAGCGACCTTAATGAAGTATCAGTGTCACGCTAATTGACACGCGGCCGATCTACGACAGCATGTCAACCACACTCAACGTCAAGCGACACGCAACGGGGGACTGATGTACTTCTCAAAGGCGTTTAATTTTATTTTTCAACGCAGAACCGCAAGCACAGGGAGCGCCACGCGTATACCACGGCCACGTAGTCTACCCGCGCTCTTTTCCCTTTGACAATATGGCCGCCGGTGGCTTCATGCGCTCCCGTAGGCGGTGGATTAGACTGTCATTCCAGAAGTTTAAATATATAACCTCTTTGCATAGAAACAACAGCATGATTGTTAACATATTCTTGGCTTGGATATGTTTGGCACGATGCCCAACGTGGCACCCTGTCCTCTAACACATTCTTGTGCTTACGTTTTCGTCTGTCTTGAAGGGACGCGCACCGTAACATGCTGCAAGGGTGCCTGCGTTGAGCGTTTGTAAGGTGAGAAACGCTGTTCTAAAATTTCTCTTCTCTATCTCGTGCAGTAAACGCATGTTTATAGCGTTCCCGCAATAATAAGAGTCACGAGTATGGCAACCGCATCCGCAAGCGTCACTGTATGGTCGTAACTTGTCGCGACAGCGCAGTTGTAATCCACAGAACGTGCAACTAAGGAATACGCGGCGAAGTATGGCTTAGGAATAAGTAATTGGCAACATTGGTTTTCAGTAAACATTTATTACCAAGAACGACGGGTGCTTATACTACCGTAGAGGACGGATAACGGGCGGTGACTCGAACCACTTACTCGCCACATAACACATATATATTGGACTTCAACCGGTTTCACCAACTATCGCTTATATTCTCTCTACCCTAAATTGCGGTTTGACCTGTCACCCGGACTCCAGATTTTCCTCTCTATGTCCCCCGCTTCTTCTCTAATGTGCTGAGGCGTGCTTCAACTGATGCTTGCTCCTCCTTTTTCTCATAAATGAAGGCATTCGTTCGTTCATTCATTCATTCATTCGTTCGTTCATTCATTCATTCATTCATTCATTCATTCATTCATTCATTCATTCATTCATTCATACTTAAGTTGCTGCAGAAAATAGCGAGTCTTCATCTCCATAACCACCCTGCCTCTCACCTGGACTCTCCCATCGCAAAGCAATGTTGCTGTGTTGCAAATGTCTGGGCGTCAATATACAATTTTCTAGGAATGGCCAACAGCGTGGCATGCAATTTTCGGTGGGTGACGAGACAGTATATAACACGTTCTCTGCCACTTCCAGACTTAGCATTCTGCTTCGTGAGCTACTATTAGTCGCTGGGGCAAACTACGAAATTAAATAATCCTAGCTGGGGCTGGTCGTGGGCAGCTCTTTTCGGATTCGTGAGGCGTCGATTTAAAACATATATTTCTTATCTAAATCTAAATGACAACGATATAGGTGAGATGAGTTACGGTCGCTCGTTCATTTGGGCTAACGACGCTGTTCATGCAGCACTTTCGTCTGAAGAGGAAGCTTTAGCTCGGGCCTAACTCCGACGTGGCCAATTCAAATGCATGTAAAACGCAAAAACGTTTTTCTGAAATCACCCCTGGACCGATTTTAATGAAATTTGCTGCATTTCACAGAGAAAGTTATGTTTTAGTGAGTGCTGGAAGCGGAATTTCGATTTACGGTTTCACTTTTGTTTAAAAAAAATTCGTATATTCGACAGTTTGAAAGAAATAGAAGCACGAACTTTACAAATTCGTAACTCTGCATCAAGAACAGATGTCGTGGTTCTGTAAAAGGCAACCATTAGATAATTCGTAACGGACCAATTCGCTATGTCATTTTACATTTTACGTGAATCTGTTACATTGTTTATAAGGGTGCTGCAAAACCTGTATTTCTATAATATAAAATTTTTTTCAGATTCATGTGTAACGTATCAATTTTGTCCGCTTTAGATGTGCTATGAAATGCAATTCACAGAATTGTATTAGCATTTTTTTGTTGAGTTACAGAGTTGTAAACTTGATAGTATCGTTCTCTGAAAATTTCCCGATTTGCCAATTTTTATTAAAAAATGCACTACCTAAATCGGAAGTTTGAAAAAAAGAGTCACTAGACTTTAAGTTCTGCTTTTAAATGCAACAAACTTCGTCAAATTTGGTTCAGTGGTTGCCGAGAAAAACGAATTCTTCTTTTACATGTATTTAGATAGGAGCGCCCGAGCTAAAGCTTCCTCTTAAGCGCGTTTGCGAACGGTAATGAAAGGCAGGATGGTAAGACGCCTTCCTTAAATGAAGCATTCCGAATAACTATTTGTTTGACGGTTGTCAAGGGCCCCCGATACGAACCACCTGCAAGTCTGTATCACCTTGCAAAGGGGCACTCAAATGAAACGTTGTCAAAAGTTTCATTTCATTGAAATGTTGTCAAACGTTGTCAAACGTTTCATCTTCATTGAAATTCCTTACCATGAGGTGAAAGCCGACTAATAAGCATGCAAATTTTCTGTGTTATTAAGGCTTCCTGTTAATAAAATGTTGATGTGCTTTATTTACCAGGCCCCGAAGTTAAAAAGTAAGTTATGAAAAATAAATTGGTGCGGTAAATGTGTAAACGCACACGCAAGCAAAGGCCTAGTCCGTTTCCCAGCATTCTCTCAACGAAGATGGAGCACGTCTATACTCTCATGTTGTAGTAATATCAAGAACAAAACACGTCTAAAAGAGTTAGTCACGAATGTTACTAATTATAAGATGAGCTTGCGCTGGAAAAGAAAATAACACTCAAACATAACGATGGCTGCACGCAAAGTGCTTCCTCTGATTTCGATCTACGGATCAACGCGTCGGTTCGTCAGATTAAAATGCTCGTACATTGCAGTGCAATCTCGGATCGTCAAATGTGATGGAGAATATGAGCCAGTATCCACTTAACGCGCGCAATCTGATAAGATAACGCTATTTCGCTATTGAATCCGTGACAACATACTGGATACTTGAAACACATGCAGGCGCATCTTGAGAACGGATAACTTTGGAACAGTGGTAAGACGCTAAAGAAAGCCCCCCCCCCCCCCGAAAAAAAAGAAAGAATACTGTTCCTTTCAATTTTAGCTGAAACATAATGCTCGTGGTTAAAGGGCCCCAAGACTGCACAGCGGCGCCGACATACAGATAACTCAAGAGGTAAACACTTTCCAATTACTGGTATTTATGAAACCAGTATTTCGTGGTTCAATGTAGCCCTCTAGTCCAGAGGCCAGTTCCACCACGGGTACTGTGTCGGAGCTCATATTTCATGTCAGCATTAATTGTCACAGAACACAGAGACACCGCATTTTCTCTTTAAATCTTAACATTAGACAGCCAAAATACATGCAGCAAAACCGTCACCTTGATATTTCAGTACTTTTCGTTTTAATGTAAATGTCCACGCTGATCCATAGGTTACAAAGTACTGAAAATGTACCCAATGCTTTCCCTCAGGCAGCTGTTTTTATTCATTAGGATGCCAGGAAGCCTAGCCTGATGCCATGAACGCTGAGAAATATAATCGGGAGCACGCACCATGTTCTCGCCCACCTTGTGTGATGTACCGTACCACTGATATGTTTCTTGTATAATGTAGCAGAATCGGTTGTAGAGGCAGAAGTGCACATGTGATTAAGCTCATGAAGTTGATTTGTGCCAAGAAAACCCGGCCAAGCTTTCACACTTACTTTATAAGAAGCCTACAGCACCATCAATATGCCGGCTGCTTTTAACTGCACGAAACAAAACTATTGAAATGATACAAACAATGCTAAGATCATTTTATCATTCGAGTGTTCAAATTGGTAACCTCTAGATGCGGAGTAAGTCGAGAAGTTGTTTGCGTTAATTAACAAAACTATGTTAATCAAATTTTCAGTAATGGTTCTTACGTGGCTAAATAAATGCGCAGTTTGGAGCCTGTCGTTGAGATTATGCAGCCAAGCGAAAAAATTTCGACTGAACATGCTTCTGTAAGAGCCATGCGAACAAAAATTTTCCAAGTAAACTCTCTTGGAAGACGTAACTGGCGCAGAAAAAGAACATCTGTAAAGTCGCAGAAAGAACAGCACTTCACGAAGGGACACAAAGGAGGAACCACACACAAACTGCGCTAACTTTAAGCGCTGTTGTTTATGTGACAATGAAGCAACTAGCCCGTCAGTCATTCCGTCTAAACCTGTAAAGTCAACCTGACCACATCTAGCCTTTTGTGATGCTGTCATCAATAGTATGGCCCCGTGAACACGTTCCCCATGACCGCATAGTCGCGTTCTATTTTTGTTCATGCTGCTTTCTCGAAGGCAAGAATTTTAAAGTTTTGATTTCAATATGGCAGCGAACGTGTGCCATCGAAAGCTTGCTTGGTTGCAGAAGCGATGCATGACGCAATGATCGTACAGATATAGCACATCACTGGCATCAAGGCAATGCGCTGCCACCGAGGAAAGGAATATAACAAAAGGGAACAACTTGATAGGTGCTCACGGGGCTGTGCCGATGGTGACGCTGCCATCGTGACAAAATCTGGGGCGGCAGTATTGACGGCTGAGGCATTTATTTTCTTCATTTCCTTTTTATAAAGAGCGAAGCCGTAAAGGGGAACTTCTACCTCGGGCCCAACTCCAGCGCGGACTATTCAAATAGATGTAAAACACCCAAACGCTTTTCTCATATAACCCCTGGACCGATTTTACTGAAATTTGCTGGATTCTCGAGAGAAAGCTAAATTGTAGTGACTTTTGGAAGCGCACTTTCCATTTGAGGCCTGAATGTTGTTAGAAGAATTTTAGAGGTTTGAAAGTGCGAAAAAGATAGAAGCGCGAAGTTTACAAATTAATAGATCCGCATCAAGAATAGATATCACACTTCTGTAAACGGCATCCATTAGACCGTTCAAAGCGGACAAATTCGATATGTCGATTTATATCTAACGTGAACTCGTTACGTTGTGTACAAGGGTTCTGCAAAGGCTGTATTTCCATATTACCAATTTTCTTTTGAGGTTTATGTGAAATAGAAAAGTTTTCTCCGCTTTAGATGTGCTGTAAGATGCAATGCACAGAATTGTGATATCATTTTTCATTGCCGAAAGACAGATTTGTAAACTTGATGGTATCATTTTCCGAAAATTTGCGATTTTTGCCCATATTCAATAAAGAAATTATGACCTAAATAAAAATTCGAAACCAACAGACACTATATTTTACGTTTTTCTTTAAAGTGTAACAAACTTTGTCAAATATGGTGCAGTGGTTGCCGAGAAAAACGAATTCTCCTTTTACATATATTTAGATAAGATCACCCACGCCAAAGCTTCCTCTTAAGGGCTACTTTCTCCACTATCATGTACGCGTGCAGAACAAGATCCCGAAGAGAGTACAATGCCGGACTGATCCGCGGCGGCGGTGAAGCAGGCGTCAAGCACTTCTCATACGTGGATCGATCCATAAGACAGTGCAAAACCGACACGACGCGACCCACGGCGGCGGTGAAGCTGGCGTTAAGCGTTCCCCATACATGGGCCGATCCGGAAGATAGTGAAATACCGACCCGCCCCATTGCGGCGGTGAAGCAGGCGTTAAGCCCTCCCCATACGTGGGCCAATCCGGAAGATGGTAAAATAGCGACCCAACTCGACACGACCCGCGGCGGTGAAGCAGGCGTTAAGCACTGGCCATACGTGGGCTGATCCCGAAGATTGTGCAAAATCAATCCCACCCGCGGCGGCGGTGAAGCAGGCGTTGAGCACTCCCCATACATGGGCCGTTCCCGAAGAGAGCGCAATGGTGGGCCGACGCGCAGTGGAGGTGGAGTTCGCCATTAAGAGGCCCACATACACAGCTTTGCTGGTCATCCTTCTTCACAGAGGGGAAGGGCACTGACATTTTCTTCTTAACCCGCGTTTGTCCTGCATGCGTCTGCGATGAAAACAAGAAGCAGGTATGCATCGAAAATCTAAGGTGGCAGCGGCAGGTGGTAGCGCCGAAGTTAGCTTGCCCAGCCCCTGCTCGTACTTATATCTGCTTTGACATGGGTTCGTAGAAGTGATAGCGACCAAAGCTCTACTTTTCTGCGCACTCTAGCCATTGTGAAACTAAGGATGTAGTTAGCATGCCATGCCACTGAAGGCATATTGCAGCAGTTACGAGTGGTGGAATCCCGCTGACGCTGATTGTCAAGAAAGCTTCCTTTCGCTGTCCGCTCTCGCGGTGGTGAAGCTAAACATGAGGATGCCTAACGGACACAAAGTTGATCGTCGCCGTACATAATGGATGGACGAGCTGCGGAAAGGGCAAGGCACACCAAGATTTTAGCACTTCACTTGTCCTACAGTAAAGCGTTACAATGGCTAGTATGCGCCTCATGGGTATGGTCGACCGAACAGCTTTTCACTGCTAACACTGGACTGATACTAAGAAAATGCTCTGTTCGCAGACACCTCACTACACCGAAATTAGCAAAACAACATCAGTTTATAGAAGTGCATGTGCCAATTATCTGGTGTCCTTCTTGTGTGTGTGTACGGCATAAAGGTCCTGGCAATAAACGGTGGTATCGACGTTTTTCCTGCAGTTGCACACAAACAAATTTCATTGAAGTGATCGGACAGCGATCTACCAACCAAAAAGACCAACTCTTAAATTAAAAAAAAATCGCTGGTTTCAGCTACCAACTGTAATATTTTCCTTTCTGTGCTTTTATGAAGAGGAAAACTCCACATTACTACAATATCAACAACGGTACACAAAATAGACTGGCTTTGAAGCTGTCCCCATGCACCGCACTTTTGTACGTTTAGCCCATGTAGTATTGGGGAAACACGTTTGAAAAAATGGTTATTTTTTCGGTTAAAGCACTGTGACAGGCGGGAAGAAATTGTTGTCATGCCCGGTCGAAAAAATACCATCTGAAATCTTATTTACTTACTTATTTTTATAAAAAAATCACTACAACCATTTATACATTTGCTTCGTATGAGTTATGTTCTTGCTTGTCTCGTCAATCTAAAAAATGTATTCTCTTTGCGGGAGAAGACCTTCGTGAAAAACGATGAAACAAAACAGTAAAACATCCAGTAAGGTCCCTATGCAGGTCGACTAGCGTGTCGACTAGCGTGCGATTGAAAGTTGAATTATGATCGCTGTAAGCTTGTGTTGCGTCTACCACGAGCGAGTAGTGTTAGCGATGACATTGGTGTGAAAATGGTCAGCTCGATCTGCGATAACTTCTTGTGGATCTCCACATTGAACGTCGCACTCCTGACGATCAGGGCACCCCTGTGACACTATTAGCCCATTGTGCTGGGAAGGGTCGAGTGGTAACTCACCTTGGGAGTATTGGCTAACAATTCTTAATGTCCGTACTTTCCGATGATGAAAAGGATTCAGGAACACCACTAGTCTTGTCTAACTATTCGTAAACATGAGAAGAGTTAACTGCTGGGCTAGTTGGTGATCTTGCATACTGAAAAGATTTCGCGTCAAAAAACTACACACACACAAGAAACACGACGTCACCCCGGGCGCCAGGGGTGTCGTCTTCTTTGTTGTGTGTGTTGTTTTTTGGCGAAAAATTTTTTCAGTATTCGTAAACATGCCGCCAAATTTCAATTAGCCCACCCCCATATATTAGGTAGGCCTACCCCTAAATTTCAAGCAGCCACACCCTCAAATTTAAATTAGCCCACGCCCAAGTTTGAAGTTGGCCACGCCCAATTTTCATTTCGCCCAGCCTTAAACTTCAAGTTGGCTCAATCCCAAATTTCAATTGGGCCACCACTAGTTTTCAAGTTGGCACCCACGAATTTGAATAAATCGCTCCCAAATTTCGAGTCCACGCACCAAACAATTTAGGCAGGCCCAACCCCATATCGCCGCGAAATTCAGATTGGCCGACAACGACATTGCCCCCACATTTAGGTAGTACCAACCCCACATTACCCCCAAATACAGATTGGCCCGCCTCCACAAACCACCAAATTTAGATTGGCCCACTCCAATACCACCTGCAAATCTAGGTTGGCCCACCCCCAAATCCACCCCAAATTAACGCTGGCGCACCCCTCGATCACCTGAAGTTTAGGATGGCCCACCGCGAATCCCCCCATCAATCAGGGTTAGTCCACAGATATATCACCCCCCCAATTCAGCTTGGCCGAGTCGCACATCACCCCCATGATTAGGTTAGCCGTCCCCATTTCCCCACAAATTTAGGTTGGCCCACCCCCATAACCCCTAATCCCGGTTAATGCACCCCATATCATCCCCAAATCCAGGCTGGCCCACCCCCCCATATTCCCCCAAACATAGGCTTGCCCTACCCTATATCACCTCAAATTTAGGTTGGCCCACCCCCAACTCCTAGGGGAGGAAGCCTAGAAACAGTGAAGAAGAAACTAGGAATTGGCAAGAATCAGATGTATGCGTTAAGAGACAAAGCCGGCAATATCATTACTAATATGGATGAGATAGTTTAAGTGGCTGATGAGTTCTATAGAGATTTATAGAGTACCAGTGGCACCCACGACGATAATGGAAGAGAAAATAGTCTAGAGGAATTCGAAATGCCAATGGTAACGCCGGAAGAAGTAAAGAAAGCCTTGGGAGATATGCAAAGGGGGAAGGCAGCTGGGGAGCATCAGGTAACAGCAGATTTGTTGAAGGATGGTGGACGGATTGTTTTAGAGAAACTGGCCACCCTGTATACGCAATGCCTCATGACCTCGAGCGTACCGGAATCATGGAAGAACACTAACATAATCCTAATCCATAAGAAAGGGGACGCCAAAGACTTGAAAAATTATAAACCGATCAGCTTACTGTCCGTTGCCTACAAACTATTTACTAAGGTAATCGCAAATAGAATCAGGAACACCTTAGACTTCTGTCAAGCAAAGGAGCAGGCAGGATTCCGTAAAGGCTACTCAACAATAGATCATATTCACACTATCAATCAGGTGATAGAGAAATGTGCGAAATATAACCAACCCTTATATATAGCTTTCATTGATTACGAGAAAGCGTTTGATTCTGTCGAAACCTCAGCAGTCATGGACGCATTACGGAATGGGGGTGTAGACGAGCCGTATGTAAATATACTGAAAGATATCTATAGCGGCTCCACAGCCACCGTAGTCTTCCATAAAGCAAGCAACAGAATCCAAATAAAGAAAGGCGTCAGGCAGGGAGATACGATCTCTCCAATGATATTCACAGCGTGTTTACAGGAGGTATTCAGAGACCTGGATTGCGAAGAATTGGGGATAAAATGCAATGGAGAATACCTTAGTAACTTGCGATACGCTGATGATATTGCCTTGCTTAGTAACTCACGGGACCAATTGCAATACATGCTCACTGACCTGGAGAGGCAAAGCAGAAGAGTGGGTCTAAAAATTAATCTGCAGAAAACTAAAGTAATGTGTAACAGTCTCGGGATAGAACAGCAATTTACAATAGGCAGCGAGGCACTGGAAGTCGCAAGGGAATACGTCTATTTAGGGCAGAAGTGACGGCGGATCCGGATCATGAGACGGAAATAATCATCAGAATAAGAATGGGCTGGGGTGCGTTTGGCAGCCTTTCTCCGATCATGAACAGCAGGTTGCCATTATCGCTCAAGAGAAAAGTATATAATAGCTGCGTCTTACTAGTACTCACCTACGGGGCAGAAACGTGGAGGCTTGCGAAAAGGGTTCTACTCAAATTGAGGACGACGCAACGAGCTATGGAAAGAAGAATGATAGGCGTAACGTTAAGGGATAAGAGCAGATTGGGTGAGGGAGCAAACGCGATTTAATGACATCTTAGTTGAAATCAAGAAAAAGAAATTGGCATGGGCAGGACATGTATTGAGGAGGGAAGATAACCGATGGTCATTAAGGGTTACGGACTGGATCCCAAGGGAAGGGAAGCGTAGCAGGGGGCGGCAGAAAGTTAGGTAGGCGGATGAGATTAAGAAGTTTGCAGGGACGGCATGGCCACAATTAGTACATGACCGGAGTTGTTGGAGAAGTATGGGAGAGGCCTTTGCCCTTAAGTGGGCGTAACCAGGCTGATGACGATGATGATGATGACCCCCAAATCAGCCCCAAACTAACGCTGGCCCAGCCCTCGATCACCTGAAGGTTAGAATGGCCCACTGCAAATCACCCACTAATTAGGGTTAGTCCACACATATATCAGCCCCCAATGCAGCTTGGCCCAGCCGCACATCTCCCCCATGGTTAGGTTAGACGTCCCCATGTCCCCCCAAATTTAGGTTGGCCCGCCCCCATATCCCCAAATCCAGGTTAACGCACCCCCACATCATTCCCAAATCCAGGCTGGCCCACCCCTATATCGCCTCAAATTTAGGTTGGGCCACCCCCATGTGAGCCTCAAATTCAGCTTGGCTCACTACCATTTCACCCCAAATGTAGCTTGGGCCACTCCCATATCACTACCAAATTCAACTTGACCCATCGCTGTACCACGCCCAAATATATGCTGATGCCACTTCCAATTTCAAGTTGGCCACCCCAACCCTTTTTATGAAGACCTATGTATTTATATGGAAAATTCGTCAAATTTTTTGGCGTTACAGGCACAATTTTGCGCGATTTTGCTGCCAAATTGTTGGGGTACACGCCAATGAATGCTGCGCATTAAATGCAAATGCACCGAAAGAGCGACGCCATATGTTGAACCTACATACTGACGGCTAGCCAAGCTAGCTTCTCTGTAGAGCGACCAGAACAGACACAGCACGGGACATTTATTCAAATGGTTTTATTGCGGCCAAACCTTAGGATTCGTACCACTTGGCTGTAGGGAACACATTAACAGTAGCTAATATTCCAGACGCTGCACATCTCCTAGTTGGTGCATTTCTTATTTGGATGAATCTTTAGAAGTAATTAACGTTCGGGCAGCGACTCAGCCTAGCAGACCCTTTGTTCCACACGAATGTTGCACAGGAATGGCACTGGCCACCGGGTGGCATTGTGACCCATGCAGACCTCATTCGTTCGGAATGTGTGCAATTAGAGACAGCCGAAAGTCCAAGAAAGCGGGCCTCCCAGAAGAACGCAAAAGAATAGCCATTTTATTCTCCAAGGGTCCACACTACAAAGCACAAAAGTTTTTTTTTTTTTTTTTTTGCAGAACACAAAGCTATGCGCAAGCTTCTAGTTGTGATGTCCAATGAATAAAATCTTCATAAAAGCGATGACTTAACAAATGAACACAACACTGCTATGTTTTAGGAAAAAAAAACTAGAAAACATAACATTGCAAGAGCACCACTGGAAAAGCAGAACCGAGAGCAAACCTTGGGTTTTGTGTTTCTGCCATCTAGTGAGAGACTACAAAACTAGGTCCCATGCGGCTTCAAAAATATGTGCGAAGTGGGAATCGAACCACGGCCACTGCGATGCGAGGTTAAAGGCACGCCCGATTCTGCCACTCGGCCACGGCTTCAGAGGCTACGCCTAGCGGTACGCTCATGTTTTTATAGATACCACGTGAATTTTCAGGACATTGTTAGAAAAACGCTTTTGGGAACAATGTTACGCCATGTGTGGAGAGTCGAGATAGGCAACAATCTCCGGACTACACACGCTGCGCTGGGTATTACGATAGACGCCGCAGTTTTATCACAGGCACCGTTCTTGCCTTGAAAATTGAGTACAAGGTTCCGTCGTTTCCATAGGCTTCCATTGCTAAGTCTTTTACTGCTGTGGGAATAAAATTCTTACGTGCCATAGCGTGATCACTGCATTTGGGTCGTCTGCCACGTCTGTCACCTGCCTTTTTTAATAACCAACCTGCAGCTTTTATTTTTCGTGAAAAACCCGATCGTTCCATTGAAAACGCGCTGGCGTCGTGCCGGGGTGGCTTGCTGCGCTAGTCCGTACGTGTCCAGGAAAGCTGGATATGATGAAATCGTGGAAATGTCCACGGAGCATGTCAATCTTGCGTGAGAGTTCGTTGCAGGCCTGCAACTTCAGCCAATGAATTCTCTGAGGCGCCAAATGTAGTTACATGAAGATGTCTAGACGCCCTCGTGATTTTTCATGGAATTGTTATATTCACATTATCCGATTTTTTTGCAATCAATGAGTGATTTAAAATCTTGAGTAAGAAAGCTAAGTGAGCGTTAGTCCGTCTGCAGCCCAGGTCTTCTGGACCAAGCACGGCCAAACTGCCTGGAGCACTAATGTCAGTGCATGGAGATAAAAGTAATAAAAATATTAATAACAATAATACTTTTCACTATATCATTCAATCAAATATTCAATCAATCAAATGTTTATTATACGTCCTACGAACGGCTACGTAGCCTTCGCAACGGTGCGCTTAAAATTATTACAGGTGCCTAACTATAAAAAAAGACAAATGTGGTGGACGAGACGATGTGAGAAACAAACAAATAGGGAAAATGTTACTGAAGAGGTGGCCGTACAATGAAGTCAGTCATGCAAGGTAGATCATTTCATTTATAAAAAACACGCAAATATAACTGGGAAATGCGTCAATATAGGGATAATAACTAATTCATGTTTCGTGAGGTCGAGCCATGGGCAATCGTGCAATAAACAAAGCCAGGGAGAAAACGTGCAACTTAGCATGGTATAATTATCCTGTACGGCTCATTGCAAAGGATTAAGAGGATGGAGTAAGAACAAGTCGGAAATAAATGATCCCTATTTTAGAGGTAAGAGTTGAGGTATAATTTAGAGGGCAGGGCCATGGTTGCCAGAACGGCAAAGGCTGTTCTTAAAACCAGATGGTATTTTATTCCAACGCTTTACATGAAGTCGGAAATAGATTTTATTGTTCCACTCCAAACTACAGAGACATGTCCTCGTAGCAGAAGGCATGCAGTGCAGCACAATTTCAGAAACATGGCAGTTGAAGTTTGGATATGCGACAGACAATATGAAGAACGCAAAGGGCACGTTGTTTCGCACATTTAACGAAACCAAGATCTTTCACTTCATTGACCCTGGCAAATTGAGCATCCCGAAAGGTGTATATAAATGACACGCGGTGTGTTTATAGTGTATAACGCAATAGAATTGTTTCGGAAGTCTTTAAGTGTAGTCTATGTTTTCTGCACTAGTTTGAGTTTTGAGTCCTCAGCGTATAGAAGGAATGAAGGGTGCGTAATTGCTGACAAAACGTCACTTACGATGAGCAGAAAGAGAAGAGGGCCAAGAATAGATTCTTGAGGAACTCCGCTAGTGACATCATAGCTAATAGAACTCTACACATTTGTGCCTACGAAGCGCAATCAATTGCTCTGTTAATTCGATATCGGTGTAGGGAAGGAAGAATGTACGCGTATTTGCATGAACTGTAATAAGGAGCTCTTGGCAAACTTAAGCACATGTTGTGCTCAGGTGAAAGAGCGTCTTATTTAGTCCCTATTATGCAGTGCATTATAAGCATCGGTCACGGATGTGTTCAAGCTCGTCGTTGAGGAGTGCCTCCATATAAAGCTATTCTGTACATCTATTGAAATGTTCCTAGCACTAACAGAAAGCAGAGAATGCAATACAGGTTAAAGACCAGCGTGACCATATGGTCACAGTAGTCTGCACAGTGAGTTTCAATTATTTACGATTAACAAAACGGCACCAAAATCGCCTTTGACGTGCCGTTTTACAGATTAGAGTTCCCTTTATGAATACCAAGTGGCAGCAGCTGTCAGTCATTTTGTGGGAGCCCCTCGCAAAGGCCCGAATAAGTGTTACTCTGGGAGCAGCGTTGCCATGCATTGCTCTAAGGGGTAAGCGTGTTTTTTTTTCAGTACTTCTTTAAGCAATAGTCAGATATCCTTACTTCCGTATTGTTCTTTGAATATGAGACCTACGATGAGCATTTGTGAAAAATTAATGTTTGATTTATCCATGAACGAGCGTGTTATCTTGCGCGTTGTCATATGGTCACGCTGGGCCTTTGCGCTACCTAACTTTTTATTTTTTTAACTGCATTCTCATCTCTTGCACGGCTGCTGGCGCGTTCTCGCAGTGGTTATTTCTTATTTTATTGTCTGAATAGGTTGATGGTGGAAAAAATAGTGAAGATAGTCGTGGAGGAATATGTCGACGTGTCAGTGATTTATATCGAGCCGCCAGAGGCTAGCACCTATTCGCATGAAGACTCGGCCGATGAAGACTCAGGTGGGCTCATTGACGATCTAAGCAGGTGGCTGCTATGAGCCGGCGCTGAAACTGTTTTCTCTGACGGACGGTGGTGGATGCGACTCGGACGGTGATGACCTCGGCGAGGAAGGTGATGGTACATCAGAGGTTTCTTGTGTAGTTGATGCGGCCATTCCTGCAAAATTATCCACTGTTTCTAAGTGAACGAAGGGTGATCTCCAGATAAGCCTTGGCATATTTCCCGACCCAAACTTTGCTGCTTACAGGGACTTTTCACCTGTTGAGTTGTCCGAACTTTTTGACAAAGCCGTCGTGGAGCTGCAAGTCGAACAAACAAGAACATACGAGTTATTTTTGAATATGTCCGATCCGGAGGTTACCAAAGAAGAATTACGTTTTCTTGGAGTGCTCGTTTGTCCGGCTATAACCGCTTGCCAGGGAAAATGTGCTATTGGGATAGCGGCACGGATATGCGAAACACGATGGCCTACAAAGCTGTGCGAAGAAATCACTTCGTTCAGAGAATGCGATTCCTGCACTGTGCCAAATGCAAGCCTAGCAGTTAGTGACAAGTTGGCAAAGTTGCGTCCATTGATGGCACTATTGAATGCAAGGTTTCTGGAGCATTTTCAACCTGTGCGTCACCTGAGCTATGAGGAAAGTATGATCGAGTATTATGGTCGTGATGGCTGTAAACAGTTTATGCACGGAAAGCCTATCTGCTTCAGGTATAAAGTATGGTGCCTAAATGCCAAGAACAGATACCTTGTAAACTTCAAAGTGTATCAAGGCAAGCAAGGGATCCCGGAACATCTGAAAAAATATGAAAAGGACTTCGGAAAAGCAGCGGCACCACTTCTTTAAATGGTGGAAGAACTCGCAGCGGAGGCGCACGACTTCCCTTTCTTTTTCTATTTTGATAATTTATTCACAAGCATGCAGCTACTCAGGCATCTCAAGGCACATGGCTACGAAGGCACGGGCACAGTGAAGAAGAACCGTGTTCCCAAAGTGTGCCCTATCGCTTGACCAGAATTCGTCAAGCACCAACCTCGCAGGCACGAAGATCCCGTGCTGAGCGACAATGGGATAATTGTTGTCCGCTGGATGGAGAGTTCTGTAGTACCGATCGTAAGCACCATTCACGGCGTAAAGCCAATGTCATCTGCAGACAGGTACTCTCGTGTTGAGAAGAAGCGAATCAAGGTGTCCCATCCAAACACTGTTGCTTAGCGCAAGTTTTATAGGAGGTACAGACCAGATGGATGCAAATGCAGGCGCCTATTGGATTGCAATCCGTGGCAAATAGTGGTGGTGGCCGATTTTCACTTGACTTTGTTATGTATCTATCAGCAACGCTTGGGCGCTAATTCGGAGCACAGGGTTCAACGTCACGCAGGCGGAATTCCGCAGGCAAATTGCATAAAGCTGTACCTGATGCCATGGGACAATAAGCCTAGAGGACCTGGTCAACACAGAATCCCAAAGACTGGTGATGTCCTGAATGGTACACGCTACGACGAAGTGGCCCACTTTGTTGCACCAATACCTAATGGCAAGACGTAGAGGTGTGCATGAGATGATTGCAACAGCGTGGTGCACACACAATGCCCAAAGTATGACGTCGGCATGTGTATTCCATGATTCAAGCCATATCACACTAAATAAGTGCTCGACTATTCGCCATGTATGTTTTTGTGATGTTTCATGGCTTGAAATAAATGTTTTTAACTTCGCGTAATTTGCTGTAGCGTAAGGGCCCAGTGTGATCCTATGGTCACGGGCTATATTTCGAAAACTAATTAGGCAAGAGTAATAATTTCTTGCATGTGAATTATTAGTATAAAGGTAAGTTAATATATTAGATTTATTTCAAGATAGAAAGAAAAAAAGAAACTGGTCTCTAATGGGTTAAGTACGAACAACGAAGTAGCGTAGTACTCCCCCTTCCCCTATCTGCTTATCGTTCGTGTTAGTCGGGACGGAGAGGGATCACATACCCGCCGTATTTCTCGCTAGCTTACCCACATAATGTGGAATAAATCTTTTGCCTCATAACTTCACCCAATACATAATTAGATTGGATGCGAATAATAAATGGCCTCTTTGCACGTCGATACATTGTGGCAGGGTGCAACCTTGAGTGGCGGGCAAAAGCAGCGGATCGCCCTTGCGCGAGCGGTCTACAGCGACAGCAGCATCTACCTACTGGATGACACACTGAGCGCCCTTGACGTGCACGTGGCTTCTGATATTTTCGAGCGAGTTATTGGTCCACGTGGAATTCTCAGCAATAAGGTAAGTAAACCAGGATTTACTGCTTTTTGGCCAGTAATAAGGGTCACATCTGAGAATAAAGCGCATAGAGGTCGATCGTAAAAACATTTGTGTCCCTGTCTGCTGGTTGTGCGTTAGTACCAGCATTTGAACAGCGGGTCAGCACCTGTTCGCTTGTTTAGCTCAGTTATTAGCTCGCATTAGCTCGCTTATATTGCCTTTGCTTGAGATGTTTCAAGCAAAGGCAATATACGGATGTGTATAAAAAATAAGGATGACTGGCTGAATGGCTGAAAGGATGAACATGAGATTGCCAGCTCCTTCCTTTAAATTTGAGCAAAATGAAAGAGCGAAAAAGCGATGAATTCTACGGTAAGTGCACAAGACAGGTGTTTAAAACAACGAAAACTGATAAAGTAGGTGGAGTTATTTTGTGCCCGAAATGCCAGAGGATCAGGAAGAAGTGCTTCAGTGCCATTTATTTGAGATTTTTCATGGCAAAACCAGCTTAAACCTTGTGCTGGGCCCATTTTTTTAAATTATCGTTTCAAGTACAATACTTCAAGCTACAACGAAGATGACTGCACATTTGAGCGCCTCTTTTCTGCACAACTACCTTTCGTTACTTCTGGCGCATCTCCGTGGTACAAACTTACACTGATAAAATGTGAGAAACACTTCGAAAATCATTATGCTGATGTTGGTGGCCATCATTTTTATGTCATCTTAGGTGGTGCGAACCATGAATGTCAGATAAAAAAAATCGCTGCTATCACACTACAGTCATAACGCTTAGGGTTGCTCCCTTCTTTTTCATGTGTGCATCCTTATGATGCCATTTTTGATGCGTGCCTCTGTAAGGCCATTGTCTGCACTTAAGCACTCAACAGAGGCAAAGAAATTACCCGAAGATTTAAAATAACCAAACAGCTCAGGAATCCTGATTCTTAACATAACCTAGCTGAAGTTTAGCGAAGATTTTGCAAATGGTTCTTTCTCATGTATCATTCATATTGCAAACTAGCAACCATGAATCTTAAATTTGATTTTTAGGACACAGGCACCCAATGATTTTTTGCGTAGCCGAGCCGACGCCAGTCAAGAAAAGGTGCCAAGCTTCTCGCATGCATTATGCCGCCTAGCCCTTTTCGAAGATCTCCGCATGTGTGTACATTGGCACATTTGTGTGGGTGATAACATCTCATAGCTCCTGCATGGCAAACTCACTACTCGTGTATTTATGGATTACTACGGTAAACTCTTTTAAGATGAATTGAAATTTCCCTAACTGGCGCTTCTCTGCTTTCAGACAAGGATAGTCGTCTGCAATCACGTGCAATATCTGAAACATATGGACAAAATACTCCTTGTGGCTGACAGACAAGTTCGCTGCTTCCCAACTATCACCGAATTTCTGCATGAAGCAACATGTATGGATGCAATCAGGTGTGAAAAGGATCCCCAGAAGGATGATTTTGAGCACCTGTTCCGGTAAGCCAATGGCCGCATTATCAATAGGCTACGAAGACTGAATTTATATAAAAATACCAATGTTTGTCTTCAATGACAAGACTTCCAGATTTCCGAGGATAGGTGACCTCTCAAAACTAAACGTAAATTTTAGCGCATGCTTCGTATTATATATTACTTGGCTATAGATAGGGTGACCGCACAAGTGCGCGCACATGAAATTCTTGGTCATCACGGTCTCCAATAGGGGAAAAATGGTATTCTTGAAAAGTTAAAATTAAAGCTTATTTCTAATTGAAAGCCATATTGCTTGCTGCTCTTTTCTCATTTTCCGCATAGCTTTATATTATGTCATGTGCACAATAAACTTTCCTCAGCGGTTCGCTCATTCTTCTTCCCTTCTATCCAATCCCAAGCATTTTTACTGTATTAAGCCCTGTTTTACTTTTGCAGGACATCTAAGCAGGTTAAAGGCAATAACGTCGGCCAAGGTAGAGTGACTGCTGACGAAGTTGAGACATCCACAACTGTATGTCAATCTTTCCTTTCAATATGTACCCTCCTTCCCATCTGTTTGTCAATATGACTTTCAAAGTAGCAAGCAGGCTCACGCATTGTTGCCGTCTTACTATAAAGATTGCCGAGTTCAAAAATGCCAGGTTATTTATCAGGCGCAATGCGTACCATTGAGTTCTTTTTTCGCCGTCAACGCAAATACCTCGGATTTAGCGATTTTCCTAATGTTTTTTTCCTAAAGGCTGAGTGAAAGTGTCATGGCGTCAAAAACAAAAGAAAGCGAGAGGAGATCTTGCAACTTCAAACAATGCTATGCATTTACGGTGAAAATGAAGCACTGCATTCCTATGACACGGTATTCGCTGACACAAAACTCTTCACGACAATGTTGTATTTGAAAAATAGTGATATGTGTACATTTTCATTTGTTTATGCGTTTTCTGGAGACCGCTTTTCATATAAGAACTCAAGTAATCGCTCAGTGTAAGACGCGCCTACATCAACCGCAATTTTCTTGAATGTCGTCGTTGATTCTATTTGCTGCCTACGTAGTCGCCCTACGTTGTGTAACCATCGTCCGTATAACTGAAAACTGTTCTAATTTGTTATTATTTCAATCTGCTGACGTGAAATTTACGTAACCACCGACGCAAGGATGGGGCGGTAACCTAGAGCGTTGTTTGAAAAGCCTAATGAAACGCGCTCCTCATTAATAGGTCACTCTTTTTTTGCTTTCAAAGCGCATTCCATTGTCTACATTGAGCAGATTTCCTCATCGAATTGGCAAACAAGAGGCGAGGAGGACGCTCAAATCGAGTGTGGTTCGATGGGGCCGATCCACAACAGTGACAATAGATAACCGGCTGAAAGGGTTGTGTCGGCGTGTGTGATTGATCCGCCTCGCCTTACTTAGCTTGCGCTGGATGGTCGAAAAACGCGGTGGCGTGCAACGGAAAGTTAGAAATGCCGGCCAGAACAAATCCTCAGCAAAGAATAGCTGGCGAAGTGATGTCACATACGTGCCAAATGGGTTCGATAGCGTTACTATGCCGCGGAAAAATGTTTATTATACGCAAATAAATCCATATTCCGCGGCCGCTCCCAGTAGCTAGTGCCAGAGCAATCGGTGGGCAGACATCTATTCCTTTCGGAACGGGGCAGCATCCGGCTATTCAGAAAAAAAGTTATTTAGTTCGGCATATTAATGTGTGTGTTATGCGCACACGTCAGATTGAAGCTATGAGTTTTCGCGGCTTTGTGACGTCGCGTGACGGACAGGCCAAGGAGGCATAGACAGAAAACATTTGACCAATGGCAAAGTAATATGGCGAAGAACGCGTCGAATGAAAAATATTTATTTTTCTTTCGTGCGGTCTCATCATGCATAATCAGTGTACACATCATATCAGAGGGGACATCTCGCGGTTTTTGTGACGTCACGTGAGAGATAGGCAAAGATGGAGTTTGGTATGGTATGGTATGGTATGGTATGGTATGGTATGGTAAAACTCTAACGAAGTCCTGCAGATCGTTAGTCTTCACGCAGCGGGCCACTCCTACGTGGGAACCGAAAGCCCGAGCCTCTCGGCCGCATCGTGCGCCTGCTGGAAAGCCCAGATTTGGTCAGCCAGAAGAGGGCTGCGGAGAACCGCCTCCCATCTGGCCGAGCTGTTAGCGAATGAGAGAGCGTGACCGGGAACACCGCCAGAGCATGTTGTCTAACGTGGCTATTTCTCCACAATCATGGCGGGTAACATTGGTGTAAGTATCGGGATATATTTTATGTAAAAGTGACGGATTGGCATAGGCATTCATTTGTAGAAGACGGAGTGGAAATGCTTTAGCTATATTGAGGCGCGGATGAGGAACAAAGTAGGTTCGACGGCTTAGATAGTTGTGTTCATTGTCTCCTTGTAGGTAGAGGCCGTGTCCCGGTTCTCTGGGGAATCGGCTTTCGATTGGTCGAGGATAGCGCGGTGGGCAAGTTCACGCGCAGCCCTTGAGCTTACTCGTTCAGGTTGAGAGGAGCACCCTTTATCTGACCCTGATGTGCGAGAAACCAATAAATTAAGTGGTGCGTGATTGCCTCGCCCCCAATAAGTCTGAGGGCCTGTTTGGAAATGGTGCCTTTTTCAAATTCTCTGACTGCAGATCTTGAATCACTATAGATGACATCCCGTGAGTTATCCAGCAGGGCTAGTACAATAGCCATTTGTTCAGCTATTTCGGAGTGCCTCGTCCGAACCGAGGCAGCATTGGTAATTCCTTGTCGACCATCAACAGTGACGATGGTGAATGCCCGACGTCCCTTACAAGAAGCGGCATCCACAAAGCTGACCTGTCGCTAATAATAGTAATATTTGGGGTTTTACGTGCCAAAACCACTTTCTGATTATGAGGCACGCCGTAGTGGAGGACTCCGGAAATTTTGACCACCTGGGGTTCTTTAACGTGCACCTAAATCTAAGCACACGGGTGTTTTCGCATTTCGCCCCCATCGAAATGCAGCCGCCGTGGCCGGGATTCGATCCCGCGACCTCGTGCTCAGCAGCCCAACACCATAGCCACTGAGCAACCACGGTGGGTGACCTGTCGCTGATCACTGTGTATTTGCCTAAGGAGGTTGGCCGCCCTTGCCCCTCCTTCGACCGCGATTATGAACGGAGTGCATGTTCCTAAGTATTGGCGCGACCGTAATGTTCTCACGAATCGGCGGAAGAACGTCAGAGAACTCCTTCGCTACTCTATCCGGGTGATATCCGAGTTCCTGCAAGATGGATCTCCCTGCATTCGTTGCTGTGAGGCGAGTTAGCTGTGCGCGCTCCTGGGCCTCTGCAATCTCTTCAAGAGTGATATGAATGCCAAGCTGAATTAAGCGCTCTGTACAAGTGCATATGGGTAACCCGAGAACCCGCTTAGTAATCTTTCTAAGCTGCGCATTCAATTTATTCCGCTCTGCCCGTTTCCATCGATGCATGGCTGCCACGTATCTAAAGTGGTACAGAACGAAGGCATGCATTAGTCGAATGAGGTTATCCTCCTTGAGCCCATGATGTCGATTTGATACCCTCCGAACTAAACGAACAGCACTTTCAGTTTTAGCAATTAGCTTGCCTATAGTCGTGCCATTTGTACCCTCTGACTCAGCGATCATGTCCAAGACCTTGATTGAATTTGAAATTTCATTGAATTTGATTGAAACGGCAACCGTTTCTTGTATATAGGTTAATGTATCTGTCTTCTAACGATGTCCACCCCTTGGGCCTTGGAGCGCGTTTCTTGGGACTAAACAGCAAAAGTTCCAACTTCAAGAGGGGCATCTGAGACCGGTGGGTTCGAGATAGGTTTCGGTAGTGTCTATGTCCTCCCGTAAGGCTCCGTCAACCTGACCGTCATTGTCTCCTCTGCACCATATAGTTATATCGTCAACATACATAGTGTGTTTGATGCCTTCAATCTCGAGAAGCTTTCTGCTCAGGTCGACCATGGCTATGCTGAACAAACAGGGCGAAATGACTGACCCCTGTGGGGTGCCCCTCTCGCCAAGTTCAAGCAGTTGTGATTGGAGATCGGCCCACCGGAGGGTAGACTTCCTATCCGAGAGGAACGATCTACCATAGTTATAAAATCTCTCACACAGATTGAGCCAAGATATCGAGGCTAGGATATGCGAATGTAGACCGCTGTCGAAGGCCTTCTCAAGATCAAGTCCCAAAACAGCCCGAGTGTCGCTAGAGTTGTCTATGATTTGATGCTTAATCAGTTTCATGATATCCTGTATGGGTAGGCCTGGTCTGAATGCTATCATACTATAGGGGTAAATGTCATTATTCTGCAGGAACCGGGAGAGCCGATTCAGGACAGCGCGCTTCGCTACCTTGCCCACACAGGATGTAAGCGAGATGGGCCTCAAGTTGTGAACGCTAGGTGTTTTGCCAGGTTTGGAGATGAGTACTGCGAGAGCAGTCTTCCAAGTTAATGGGACGGTTGCATTCGTCCAAATTTCATTTATGTCCTCTGTGATGTCATTAATGACCTCACAGAGGACAAAAATGACGCTGCTGACCCGCCGCTCTCAGCGGCGAGTCAGCGGCGTCTTGGCAGCATACGTAGGCGAGATGTTGTGGCGAGGAGGGAAACTGGTCAAAGACATCATGGTGCGAGGACATGTTACGACGACCGAAACATGCATCGTGACCAGCGATGCCACAGGCGAAGCAATTAGGCGTGTTGTCTGACGTGCGCCACATGTCGGCTCGACGAAGAGGCTGTGGTGACTGTCGTGGAATGGCAGCAGGGAGAACGCGGCGCGTTGTAGGTGAGACCGAATATGACGGCAGCGGTGGCCATGCGACCGCGGCAACATAGTTTAGCGGCGGATGAGGAGTGACCCGCGACGGGTAGTCGGCATAAGATAGTGGTGCCGTCGGAGACGCGTATAGTGGCGGGTAGTCAACATAGGAAAGCGGCACCGTCACAGTTGCTGGAGGGCGAACAGGGGTAACTGCGTCAGATATTTGGGCTCGGATGGCTTGTTGCACGGCCGGAGTCCGTGTTGGGGCAGGCTCCTGACTGTGAGGCAGTAGCGACAGCTGGTGGGCCACTTCCTCGCGTATGTAATCCTTGAGCTGAAGGACGAGAGTAGAAGGATCGGTATGGCCCGCGGCAGCTGCAATGGCCGAGTTTCAGTCAGCCTTTGGGACGGTTTGGCGAGCGATGTTACGTTGGCGATGCAAGTCGTCGAAACTCTGACACAGGTTGAAGAGTACGGCGATGCTGGTTGGACTCTTGGCCAGCAGCCTTTGAAACACGTCGTCCTCAATACCCTTCAGAATATGGTTAATCTTCTTGTCCTCCGCCATCGTTGGATTAACACGGCTGCAGAGATCCAAGACATCCTCAATATAGCTGGGAAAGCTCTCACCCGGTTGCTGTGCGCACTGGCATAGACGCTGGTTGGCGAGTAGCTTGAGGACAGCGGGGCGGCCAAACACTTCGGCGAAATGTGTCTTGAATGCGGACAACTCGAAATGTTAGATTCGTGGTTCTTAAAATATACATTCGCGACATCAGCAAGGTAAAATATGACGCTGTTCAGTGTAGACCGGTCGTCCCACGTATTGTGAGCGCTTACACGTTCATAGGAGGACAGCCAGTCTTCGACGTCATGTTCTCCGGTCTCCGAAAAGATGGCCGGGTCGCGCTGTCGGAGAATGCCGGCGCAAGTGACAGGGCTCACCATGGGTACAGTCGGTACGTTGCTCGGATCAGTCATGGTGATGGTGGGCAACGTATGATTGCGAAGCTCCAGGGGGACTTGAGGAATCCCAGCAATCTCCACCAAATGTAATGATATTTATTTACAGGCGAGAAACAGCAGATATGCAGCAGCCTAGCCGAAGCGAACAACCTGAGCCCTCTCGCAAGTCAAAGCACGGGCCGTCGTCGTCGTTTCTGAGCTGCTATACGGAACACGAGACGCATCTGCTTTATTACAACATGAATAAACCAACTACCAGCGCCCGCAGGAAATCTGTCACCTAGAAATTGTTACTGAACAAGTACATTTCACAATCTCACAAAATGACAGATGGCACAGATACACAGTTATTGTGCGACCTTTTCATATGGAAGGCTTCAGCAAGTTCATGAGGCCTTCTGTCTTTGCGCCTGGTGATCATGTCACTTTTTATGAAGACAGGTTTGGACCCAAAACATCTACAATGCGCTGAAAGATGAGAGGTCAGCGTTTCTTTTAAAGGGGTTGGGACACCAAATTTTGAGGCTATAAAAAGCATGTTGTAGGCTGCTTCGGTATGCAAGGACACCCCGAACGAGGTATCGGACGCTGCAAACATTTCAAAATAATTTTAATTCAGCTCCAAAAAGTGATTAAAAACTCCTTCTCGTAGTCGAGACCCATCGCTAGCGCGGCAGCTACTACGTCACAGAGGAGGAACGAAAATATTGACGTCATAGCACACCAGCACAAAAACGTGACGTATGATGAGTTGCGATGAAATGCCGATTACGGAGCCTGCTGAGCCGAGCGACCGAGCATAGCCTCCACTATGACCGAGCTACAGGCATATAGAAATCCGTTCTTAATGCAAAGAAGGGGTAAGGCGTGAAGACACGGACACAGGAGGAGAGAAGTGGACAACAGGAACGCCGCACGGCGGCCCGCGAATGGCAAACTGCGTGCGGCGAGTTGCCGTGCCGACGGGCCTTTGCACGTTTGAGTGTAAAACAGTAGCCGGCCGACTCCGAAAGGGACCAGGATATGCGGCGTTCGTGTTGTCCGCTTCTCTCCTCGCATAGTCGCATAGTTCGGCAGCTCGGAGCGGTCTGTCCTTCGCTTGGCCTTTCTCAATGTGAAGGCTCGTCCACGATACCGGCACGGAAACTCGCCGCACGCCGTTTGCCGTTCGGGGGCCCCCGTGCGACAGCGGTTTTGCTTGCGAACGGCGAGATTTCCTAGTCGTAGAGAGCACGGGCCCGGGACCCGTTTGTGCGGCAGCCGTACGGCGAAGCGGCCAATCGGCGTCCAAGGAGTGGTCACTCTGTGCACCGACGGCAGCTTCACCGCCTCTGATCGTTCGGCGCCGCCGATATCGTGGCTAAGCCTTTTCCGGTTCACTGCGAAGCTAACGCTAACGGCGCTTCGGAATGAATCACCGACTCTCACAAGCCGCAATATTTTCTTACCGTTGTTGTCGCTCTTCGCAATAATTATAATAATCGCGACATGCACTTCGAATCGCCAGTTGACCTCTGCTGGCAGAGCGCTCGTATGCGCGAGCAGACGACGCAGCATAGTTTTACGTCACTATTTTTTGTGGCCCACGTGACCAAGCCATGTTGCGTTTCCTCCTCTGTGACGTCATAGCATTCCCCGGAGCCCAGAAACCGAAACCGAAATCACTCGGTATAATAATGCGATTATTAAATTATTTATCGGATATATATGAATCCCGCTGTGTGTATCGTGCTCCCTGAGGCATGACGCAACGTTTGAATCAACAAACGCATGAACGAAAATTTTGATGTCTCCACCCCTTTAAGGAGGACAAGCAGAAATACGCGCATAAACAGGGAGGTTAGCCAATTCCTTTTAAAGTATTCTTATGCTAGCACAGGGCATCATTGATGCAGTTGCCCGTCTGCCGAGTGTAGACTTTTATGCACTTGCCTGTCTGCCAAATGTAGGCATCAATGCCTACATTGGAGAGATAGGGCAATGAAAACAGTGCACGAAATGTCTCTGCTGTTATGTGTCTTAGCTCCTCTGACTTTCGACGTGTTACAAACACGTTCACGAAAAAGCCAGGAAGCCCCTCATATCGCACAACACGTGAAAACGCCGGTACTCTGAGAGCATTTTACGCGTTGGGGCACATTGTTCTATGATGGGCAATAGCAGATAGAACTTTACGTATGGTGGTGCGAAATACTTTCATTTGGGCATGTTGCACCGTGATGTAGGCGAATTTACAACGCCGGCATAAGGCTTCCTTTCACTGGTGCCGACACAGTACCAGAAGACATTCCTTTGACTTTAAGTGTAAGACATTCATCTAGCTGACGCGCGCTGGCATCTTTTCGCAAATGCTAGACGCTCCGGTGATTACGCGACAACCTTCGACGAGTCCTGTATTAATTACCGAGGTGGTCGACCCGCAGATAAGGTTTCCGCAATCGCCGACGTCGCTCGCAGCTATTGTGGCACTTCAACTCTCATATGCTCTTGTGAGCACAGGTTAAGCCAATGAAGGGTTAGTTTCGTGATTCACAAATTTCTGAGCCTGTGTTCCTTACTGCAATGGGCTATATGATAACCAGGTTTCATCTTTTTATTTTACGCTCAATATACAAGATCAACGCTTGAATTCAAGTTCCTCGTTCTTGAGAATTTTCACTAACGCCCCGAGGGTAACTTTACAAAAAGGTGTATGTCAAGTCCCTGCGCTGACTTCTTTCAGAATGCAAGACACATTCGAAGAAGCAGCTCCCCCACTCATAGCCTACTTCTTACTATGAATGTGTGTATTTTCTTGCTTCTATGTTTGTCTAGTAATCTTTTGCAGAATATGTAGACATAAATGTTTAAAGCAAATTCACTTTTTGTAACTACGAAATATTTATTTTTTGACATGTGTCTACTTCCATGTAGTTTTTCGTTGTACCTCCTGGCTAGATGCACCTGTAAATTGTAAAGGGAATGCTTAGGATTGTGGCCCTATCGCATCTCACAGGAGCATCTTACTCCGCTAGTTCCAGCTTAGCAAGCCAAAGGGCCACGTCAGACGTAAGCACTCGTAAGCTAGCTCATGCCGTCAAAAAGGGGAAGAGCAGCACCGAGCGTTACGCACGCCAGAAAAACACATATTGCAAAAAATTTGCAGAAATTCATTATTTGTGTTGGCGACACCCCATACTACACGAATGCCCGGTCCCGGACCGACGAGAAAATAAAAGAGCTCCCCCTGCCATGGCTGAAAAGTAGACAGGTGCGCTGCTGGCGCGTCGCTGCGGCAGCATGGCTTCCTGCGACACCCGCTACACAGGGCTAGGAAAGCTACCCACAGCTATATGCTGCTCTTTGGCGATAACCCTTCGACGCATTCGCGAGAGCTCTGACAATCTCCGTTGGCTTGTGCTTCCTTTAAGTGGGGCTTGGCGCAGTGTGAGTCGCGAGTAAAAAGGTTGAGGCGCGGGGACGAAAAACAGGTGAAAACCCACACAAAGGCGCCGGTGCACATCTCCATCCCCACAAGATTTGCCTCTCGACTGTTCGATCATGTCCACCATCTCTAAGGAATCAATAGAATTCTTAAAGCACAGCACTCATATGAGCTTCCCTGCCTTGCAAAACATGATGTCTGCAAGTATCTGCTAACGTTACAGATTTGCTGTGCGTCTTCAAGTGTGCACGCAACTAGCGCTATTTATCTGTCCCCTATCTTGGTTTAGAAACCTAAATCTCTCTCCCATCACAGGGTAGCAAACCGGGCATGTCTCTGGTTTAACTTCCTGCAGTTTCCTTCTTCCCTCCGTTGATCTGTCTTTAGATTTTACCGATTTTTCACGTTTTCCTGCGTAAGCAAATATTTCAATGTGTGTAGAGTAATACTCACAAAAAGGACCCAGTGTGCATCTAAAATAAACTTCTCATGAATGGTCACCAATTGCTTGAACTTTTGAAATTTTAGGTTTTTTTCAATGTTCGCTTTATAGGGTAGATGAACATGTTTTCTGAAGTCGAACTTCCGCGTTCGATAGTACCTCGCACCTTCTTGAGTGACTATTTGAGCTCTCTATGTTATCACGAGCTCTCGCAGCAGTGTGATGAAAGAGCGCCAAGGACTATGAAGACAGACAGTAGTTAAGGAAGATGAGCTTCAGCTGGCTGCCGCTGTACCAGTCATGGAAAGCACCAACCATCCCCATTTACGTGCCTTGCTTTTTTCAAGTAAACGCTACGGGGCTAATATTTGGTGGAGCTGTGCGGTGTTCCTACCAAACCTACCACAGAACCGTGAGTACAAGACCTGTGTAGAAGCTCCCCCCTTGCCGCACTTTTCTCAGAGGCCACCATCGCTCTAGAGACGAAGATGTCGCCAGTACTGCATCGGCAGGGACAGCCCTTATTTAGGTCTATCGAGACCTACGCACACTTTCCGCAAAAGCAGTGCAAGATGATAAGTGTCTGACCCATTTTGGAAGACAAACTAGTACAACCCCTGGAACGCATACTCCCAAATTAGGAACGTCGTTTTCCTTTTGACCGACAAGGGGACCCTTTCATATGACAACCATGCGAAACCGCTAACTACGTGGGCCTGCTTTGTTGTGGAAATCAAGAAGTGTTTCCGCAACTCGGGTGCTAACGAGAAACCAGCGGAATCAACTTCACTTGAGAACTTCAGGTCCCCGGAGAGACGAAGAAGTTTTAAAACATTGCAAGACCATGAACTCCCGAATGTTAGAAGAGCATAAGGTAGGCCACCTTTTAAAGGGAAGCGCGGAAGACGTCTATAACTTGCTCATAGGAAAAGATCATCTGATCACGATATCGGGCGTGACACGGCACAACCGAATCTTTGAAACATGGAAGACTCGTCATTTAACACCGAAATTTAGACGGCTGTCTAACGTAACGGTTGTGGCCAGTGTTAACACGAGTTCCTCAACAGATTTGGCATCCACCATTTCGCAGATTCTCCTTGAGGAGCTCCTCCAAGCCAAAGAAGCAGGATATGCGGGGCTACATTGTAGCACCCACGCTTTTCGAGACGCTGTTTGCGCACCCCCTCTACTTTTTGGCAGCACTCGACAAGCGTGGCGGATTTTCGCAGCTATAAGGACCAGGCCACACATTATGCATTCTGCAATTTGGCATTATGGCCAGGCCACACAATTCTGTAACGGTCCTTTTGACCGACGCTTTGATCAGTACCCACGCAACGCTCGTTCACGAAGGTCAGCCACTGCCTATGACTGGATAAAACATTTATTACCTTCAACGCTCGGTGGTGGCTGAAGAATTTCATCACCCTTCCGAAGTTACTCACTCTGAATTTGTGCTACAGGGGTGACACACCAGGTGTTACAGATAGGTACTGTCTTCAACTTCCACCATCTGGCTGTAAGTACTTAACTCTGTCTGCGGGGCACAGTGGTCGTATCTTGGACACTCAGGGTTGATTCGACTCCCTTTTAATAGGTAACTTCCCAGATCATCATTTAAGTCAAGCCTAGAAAGCTACTTTGGAGAAGAAAGAACAAGTTTCAGTAGCTTTTTGAGCGTGCCGGTCACCATCTCCTCAGCGTCGCACCAGGTCATCTCCAGGGCACCGCTTGAAGTCACTCACGCCACAAACCTAGCCAGCACAGCCAATGGAGGTGAGGTTACTGGAAAATATTTCCGGCCCACTGAAATACCACCAACTACCTTTATAGTGAAGAATAGGATGCAGTTGCTTATTAACCATGCCAGGTCTTTAGTCGACGCGGCTGCAACTGTTTGAGTCATATGCGTTTTCAGACACGTTTTCGTGAAGTGAGCTGTGACTCATTATATCTGGTCGGTGTTTCTAATTTAACTGTCCCCTTGGACGGTGGAATTTTAACTCAAACTCACTATATGTCCTATATCGGTCAATTTCATTGGCGTCGACGTGACCAGAATATGGTACCAAAAATGGCCTATGGCAGAGACCGTAAAAGAATTCACCGCCCGTTGTAGTCCTTAAAGATGGTCGAACAGCGAAGCTGTGTTACTTACACCGACTGTTACACAATGCGAGTCAAACTTCGCAAGCAGTCTACATTATAAATGTTTTCTTTCGCCATTCTTTCACAGCATTTTTCTTTTTGCGCGCTTCGCATCCTGAGCATGCTTAAAGACCGTTCCCGTTTAAACTCGACATCTCCGGCCCGCAGCTTTGGTTCGGCCCTATGACGACGAGCCCGTTCAAGAGCCAACGCTGACGCTCGTGGTAGGAAGCTTCTTCCTCAGGAGTACGCACTACTTATGGCACTCCCAAAGTTGTAGCGGGGATGAAATGTGACGTGGCTGCGAGCACTTCTTCTTCGCACAAGAAATGCCGGCAGGGATGGGCTCATAGTATCGTGTTTTAATCACTGGACACTGTTTGTTGGCCGCAAACCGCCAGCATAACATTTGTTTCTTTAGCGGCAGGGCAGAATCAAACGTCCATAAATTTGATGTCGATCTGGCTCCATGAGCGAAAATGCACCTTGTGACAACCGTACAAGGTTAGCGTATATGATAGCATTCTCACAAGAAAAAAGGGGTCATCCCATTCTCCCCTGTTCAACTCTTTCTTTTTCTCTCCGGCTAGGTTACGTGGGCCATTTTTAGTAAAGTCCGACAAGGATGGCACAGGGTTCGCATAAATATCTTCGTTTTAAAACTTATCACAAACTGCTCGAATTGACATCTGATAAATTGCTCTCTGGATGCGAATTGAACCCGGGCCTCCAGGTGCAAAACCTGCCCGCTTCCGTGACGCCACGTGCCTCCATGGTTCCGGCGGACAAAAGGTGTTCCTAATGCATGCGTCATTGCCCATGTGACGTCACCGCTATGTGGCTCATGGAAGGTGAGGCCTAGTGCGTGCGTCCTTGGCCAAGTGGTGGCTCAGCCAATCGGGAGGAAGTGACACGATGTCATCATCATCATCATCATCATCATCATCATCATCAGTCTGGTTACGCCCACTGCAGGGCAAAGGCCTCTCCCATACTTCTCCAACAACCCCGGTCATGTACTAATTGTGGCCATGCCGTTCCTGCAAACTTCTTAATCTCATCCGCCCACCCAACTTTCTGCCACCCCCTGCTACGCTTCCCTTCCCTTGGGATCCTCTCCGTAACCCTTAATGACCATCGGTTATCCTCCCTCCTCAATACATGTCCTGCCCATGCCCATATCTTTTTCTTGATTTCAACTAAGATGTCACTAACTCGCGTTTGTTCCCTCACCCAATCTGCTCTTTTCTTATGCCTTAACGTTACACCTATCATTCTTCTTTCCATAGCTCATTGCGTCGTCCTCAATTTGAGTAGAACCCTTTTCGTAAGCCTACTGGTTTCTGCCCCGTAGGTGAGTACTGGTAAGACACAGCCATTATACACTTTCCTCTTGAGGAATAATGGCAACCTGCTGTTCATGATGAGAGAATGCCTGCCAAACGCACCCCAGCCCATTCTTATTCTTCTGATTATTTCCGTCTCATGATCCGGATCTGCCGTCACTACCTGCCCTAAGTAGATGTATTCCCTTACTACTTCCAGTGCTTCGCTGCCTATTGTAAATTGCTGTTGCCTTCCGAGACTGTTAAACATTACTTTAGTTTTCTGCAGATTAATTTTTAGACCCACTCTTCTGCTTTGCCTCTCCAGGTCAGTGAGCATGCATTTCAATTGGTTCCCTGAGTTACTAAGCAAGGCAATATCATCAGCGAATCGCAAGTTGCTAAGGTATTCTCCATTACCTTTTATCCCCAATTCTTCCCAATCCAGGTCTCTGAATACCTCCTGTAAACACGCTGTAAATACCATTGGAGAGATCGTATCGCCCTGTCTGACGCCTTTCTTTATTGGGATTTTGTTGCTTTCATTATGAAGGACTATGGTGGCTGTGGAGCCGCTATAGATATCTTTCAGTATTTTTACATACGGCTCGTCTACACCCTGATTCCGTAATGCCTCCATGACTGCGGAGGTTTCGACAGAATAAAACGCTTTCTCGTAATCAATGAAAGCTATATATAACGGTTGGTTATATTCCGCACATTTCTCTATCACCTGATTGATAGTGTGAATATGATCTATTGTTGAGTAGCCTTTACGGAATCCTGCCTTGTCCTTTGCTTGACAGAAGTCTAAGGTGTTCCTGATTCTATTTGCTATTACCTTAGTGAATAGCTTGTAGGCCACGGACAGTAAGCTGATCGGTCTAAATTTTTCAAGTCTTTGGCGTCCCCTTTCTTATGGATTAAGATAATGTTAGCGTTCTTCCAAGATTCCGGTACGCTCGATGTCATGAGGCATTGCGTATACAGGGCGGCCAGTTTCTCCAGAATAATCTGCCCACCATCCTTCAACAAATCTGCTGTTACCTGATCCTCCCCAGCTGCCTTCCCCCTTTGCATATCTCCTAAGGCTTTCTTCACTTCTTCCGGCGTTACCTTTGAGATTTCGAATTCCTCTAGACTATTTTCTCTTCCATTATCGTCGTGGGTGCCACTGGAACTATCTCATCCATATTAGTAATGATATTGCCGTCTTTGTCTCTTAACGCATACATCTGATTCTTGCCAATTCCTAGTTTCTTCTTCACTGTTTTTAGTCTTCCTCCGTTCCTGAGAGCATGTTCAATTCTATCCATATTATACTTCCTTATGTCAGCTGTCTTACGCTTGTTGATGAACTTCGAAAGTTCTGCCAGTTCTATTCTAGCTGCAGGGTTAGAGGCTTTCATACATTGGCGTTTCTTGATCAGATCTTTCGTCTCCTGCGATAGTTTACTGGTATCCTGCCTAACGGAGTTACCACCGACTTCCATTGCACACTCCTTAATGATGCCCACAAGATTGTCGTTCATGCTTCAACACTAAGGTCCTCTTCCTGAGTTAAAGCCGAGTACCTGTTCTGTAGCTTGATCTGGAATTCCTCTATTTTCGCTGTTACCGCTAACTCATTGATCGGCTTCTTACGTACCAGTTTCTTCCGTTCCTTTCTCAGGTCTAGGCTGATTCGAGTTCTTACCATCCTGAGGTCACTGCAGCGCACCTTGCCGAGCACGTCCACATCTTGTATGATGCCAAGGTTAGCGCAGAGTATGAAGTCGATTTCATTTCTAGTTTCGCTGTTCGGGCTCCTCCACGTCCACATTCAGCTATCCCACTTGCGGAAGAAGGCATTCATTATCCTCATATTATTCTGTTCCACAAACTCTACTAATAACTCGCCCCTGATATTCCTAGTGCCTATGCCATATTCCCCCACTGCCTTGTCTCCAGCCTGCTTCTTGCCTACCTTGGCATTAAAGTCGACCATTAGTATAGTGTATTTAGTTTTCAGTCTACCCATCGCTGATTCCACGTCTTCATAGAAGCTTTCGACTTCCTGGTCATCATGACTGGATGTAGGGGCGTAGACCTGTACAATCTGCATTTTGTACCTCTTATTAAGTTTCACAACAAGACCTGCCACCCTCTCGTTAATGCTATAGAATTCAAGTATGTTACCAGCAATATTCTTATTAATCAGGAATCCGATTCCTAGTTCTCTTCTCTCCGCTAAGCCCCGGTAGCGCAGGACATGCCCGCTTTTTAAGCACTGTATATGCTTCTTTTGGCCTCCTTACTTCACTGAGCCCTATTATATCCCATTTACTGCCCTCTACTTCCTCCAATAGCACTGCTAGACTCGCCTCACTAGATAACGTTCTTGCGTTAAACGTTGCCAGGTTCATATTCGAATGGCGGCCTGTCCGGAGCCAGTGATTCTTAGCACCCTCTGCTGCGTCGCAGGTCTGACTGCCGCCGTGGTCAGTTGCTGCGCAGCTGCTGGGGACTGAGGGCCGGGGTTTGATTGTTGTGTTCATATAGGAGGTTGTGACCAAGTACTGCACCAGGGTGGCCAATCCTGCTCTGGTGAGGGAGTGCGTTACCGGTTCTGGTCACTGGGATCAGACCACACTCCAGGCCTGTTTGTGCAATTTTATCAACACGCGGATTTTTTTTTTTAATCCGGTGGAAAATTGCCGGCACCGGGATTCGAACCACGGACCTCTTGCACGCGAGGCGGGTGTTCTACCTCTACGCCACCGCTGCAAACACAATGTCACGATTGTATAACATGAACAATCTGACCCTATAAAGTTCCAATAACTATTTCAATATGTTTTTATTCCAATCTCCTGGCTTATCAAGTTTACGTAACCACCGACGCAAGCATAGGGCAGTTCAATAAAAAGTTCTTATGTTTGATAGGAGGTCACTTTGCTTTCAAAACGGATAACACTACCCACATTGAGCGGTCTTTCTTTTCTAATTGGCTGCCAACAAGCGAGGAGCACGCTCAAGGGTAGAGGGATTCGATGGGACCGAGCCTGCGCACTTATAGTAGGTAAGCGGATTTAAAGGTTGGTGCCGGCGTCTGCGATATGTCCGCTTTCTCTTACTTGGCTTGCTGTGGCTGATCGGAAATTGCGGTGGCATGCAGCGGAAATGTAGGAATGCCGCTAAAACGGATCGTTAGCTAAGCTGAGTCGGTAGAGAGAGGCCGCAAACGTGCTGAACCTGCTCGATACCGTTAAACGCCTATGCAGAAAATTTTATTATATGCAATAAGCCCATGTTCCCCGGCAGGTGCAAGGTGCAGAGCCTGAGCGATCAGCGACAATCATCATTTAATCCTTTCCGAATGGGCAAGTCTCCGCCTATTCAGAAAAAAAAGAATCAATTTTGTGTCACATATTAATGTGTCTTTAACGCGTACACGTCACTTTGACGCGGTGAGTTTACGCGGTTTCATTACGTCGCGTGACAGGCAGGTGAAGTGCGCGCCGTCAGGGAAAGTTTGACAAAAAGCAGAGGCCTAATGGCGAAAAGACGTGGAATCATAAATAAATATTTTGCTTCAGTTCGGTTGAGTCATGCATAATGTGTAAGTACACGTCATATCAGATGGGGAGCTATCACGGTTTACTTGACGTCGCGTGACTGATAGGCGAAGTGACAGTCATTGAAAAACCTTTTTGACCAATTGCGAAGGCCTGATTGCACAATCGGAATAGAAAATTTTGGAATAGCTTTACGTTATAGCGCTGATGTTCACGCCCTTCCGAAGTCTGCAAACCATATGATGTTTTCGCATACCTACACGTAAGCCGGCTAAAGTGTATCTGCGAAATTGTTTAACACTGAATCTACTGTTCTTTCTCACTCAACTCAACATGTGATTCTAGGAATCAACATTTTGTTAATCTGTGGTGCAAAGTTGACTGCCAACAAAAAAACTCAGTGTGGGTGGAGGTCTTCCATCTTTAATATTCGAAGACTAACCATGTCAAGAAAATTTGTTTTGTGTTCCTGAGGGTGTAGCAGTGCCCGCTTTATCTTCGATGCGTGTTTGCGTTCCCTATTGTACTCGCAAGTAGTTTGATGTTTCAGGGAGTCATGTACATGAGAAATTGCTACAGAAAGATCTGTTGGATCTTCACTGTATGGGATCGGTGTTAAATGAATGTACCATGCTCTGAGCGACAAATCGTAACTACTGATGCGGTGGTACTGCCTCAAGGCCTAAAGCTTGCAACCTTTCTAGAAGACTCGCCAATGTCCATGGCAGTGATTCGGCAATGTCCGGACACTGGAGAACGCTCTGTGTTCCCCAAGGTCCCTGACATGGCGGCTAAATTACTCAGTGACCATGAGCGTCAGGCGTTCGTGGCCTTCCTTGCGAAAGGCTCATCAGTATTTGTCCGCGCGGCGCGACTGCCCGCCATTGATCACTCCGTCTAAAAGTCGTCGTCGTCGTATCAACAGATGGTCTGTTTAATGTCGTTGTATTAATAGAAAGTCTGCCGAAGCGTCTCGAGAAAAAAAAGCTAACCTGTTTCGCTCGCAGGGCGCAAGATGATTTGAGATCAAGTCGAAGGAATGCTACGCAAAGGAATAATTCAAGGATCATCCAGCCCTTGCGCAGCAACATTGATATTGGTGAAAAACAAAGACAGTGCGTGGCGATTCCGGGTTGATTATCACCGCCTAAACGTCATTATTGAAAAAGACGTGTTCCATTCCCTCAAATTGGTGGCGTGATTGATAGCCTTCTTGCGGCTTCTTGTCTGCCGATGAGCATTCAGATTATGGGCAAATTGCACTGTATATTGACTATCAGAAAAAAACAGCATTTGTAACGCTCGATGCATTATTTAAATTTAGGGTCATGTATTTTGGCCTGCCTAACGCACTCGCAATGTTCGAAAAGCCCGTGGGCACTACACTGCACGGCCTCAAGTGCTAAGATTGCATGTGCTGCCTGTACAGGCACGTACCCAGCATATTTTTTCGGGGGGGGGGGGGGGTGTAACCCAAGGTAAAGTTTCTATGCGAATGATGGGGTTAGGTACCTTTACTAGTAGAAATGTGAATAATGCCCGCCATTCGCCATAAAGACGCGTAAACCCGCAAAAGAGAATTGAAATAAGGTCTACCTCACAGGTACGCCTGTGAGATACACCTCTCTTTTACGTAGCAAAGAAGGAACTACATCAAATGGACTCGCGCATGACTGAAGCGCAGGAAGAACACTGCCAAAAACAAGTACACAAGAGAAGGGGGCAAATAAAGATTTCTAGTAGCGCTTCTTTAATCGCCTCTGGAAGCATTACACAGAAATATATATATATATATATATATATATATATATATATATATATATATATAGTCATATAATGAGAAGCCAACAAACACTGACACCAAGTACAACATAGTGGAAATTGCATGAGCATAATAAATGAAATAAAGTAATGATAAATTATTGGAAATTAAAGTGGATGAAAAAACAACTTGCCGCAGATGGGAACCGAACCCACAACCTTCGCATGTCGCGTGCGATGCTCTACCAATTGAGCTACCGCGGCGGCGTTTCCCCATCCACTTTCTTGGGTATTTATGTGTACTAGTCGAACCCTGGGAGTGTTAGCCAGCGCCCCCACTCACAGACCTTGGCGGCGGACGTGGAACGTCTTTTTTGCCGCAGGCGTCACGAGAACGTGATCTTTTCGGGTGAAGGCAACTGGTCAATAAACCCACATATGCTACCTGAAGGCATCAATGTTGCCGGATTCGAGACCCTCGTTAAGTAATAAACGAGAAGAAAGGGGGTTAACCGAGGGACCCGATATTTATTAGTCATATAATGAGAAGCCAACAAACACTGACACCAAGTACAACATAGTGGAAATTGCATGAGCTTAATAAATGAAATAAAGTAATGATAAATTAATGGAAATTAAAGTGGATGAAAAAACAACTTGCCGCAGGTGGGAACCGAACCCACAACCTTCGCATGTCGCGTGCGATGGTCTACCAATTGAGCTACCGCGGCGGCGTTTCCCCATCCACTTTCTTGGGTATTTATGTGTACTAGTAGAACCCTGGGAGTGTTAGCCAGCGCCCCCACTCACAGACCTTGGCGGCGGACGTGGAACGTCTTTTTTGCCGCAGGCGTCACGAGAACGTGATCTTTTCGGGTGAAAGCAACTGGTCAATAAACCCACATATGCTACCTGAAGGCATCAATGTTGCCGGATTCGAGACCCTCGTTAAGTAATAAACGAGAAGAAAGGGGGTTAACCGAGGGACCCGATATTTATTAGTCATATAATGAGAAGCCAACAAACACTGACACCAAGTACAACATAGTGGAAATTGCATGAGCTTAATAAATGAAATAAAGTAATGATAAATTAATGGAAATTAAAGTGGATGAAAAAACAACTTGCCGCAGGTGGGAACCGAACCCACAACCTTCGCATGTCGCGTGCGATGCTCTACCAATTGAGCTACCGCGGCGGCGTTTCCCCATCCACTTTCTTGGGTATTTATGTGTACTAGTAGAACCCTGGGAGTGTTAGCCAGCGCCCCCACTCACAGACCTTGGCGGCGGACGTGGAACGTCTTTTTTGCCGCAGGCGTCACGAGAACGTGATCTTTTCGGGTGAAGGCAACTGGTGAATAAACCCACATATGCTACCTGAAGGCATCACTGTTGCCGGATTCGAGACCCTCGTTAAGTAATAAACGAGAAGAAAGGGGGTTAACCGAGGGACCCGATATTTATTAGTCATATAATGAGAAGCCAACAAACACTGACACCAAGTACAACATAGTGGAATTTGCATGAGCCTAATAAATGAAATAAAGTAATGATAAATTAATGGAAATTAAAGTGGATGAAAAAACAACTTGCCGCAGGTGGGAACCGAACCCACAACCTTCGCATGTCGCGTGCGATGCTCTACCAATTGAGCTACCGCGGCGGCGTTTCCCCATCCACTTTCTTGGGTATTTATGTGTACTAGTAGAACCCTGGGAGTGTTAGCCAGCGCCCCCACTCATAGACCTTGGCGGCGGACGTGGAACGTCTTTTTTGCCGCAGGCGTCACGAGAACGTGATCTTTTCGGGTGAAGGCAACTTGTCAATAAACCCACATATGCTACCAGTTGCCTTCACCCGAAAAGATCACGTTCTCGTGACGCCTGCGGCAAAAAAGACGCTCCACGTCCGCCGCCAAGGTCTGTGACTGGGGGCGCTGGCTAACACTCCCAGGATTCTACTAGTACACATAAATACCCAAGAAAGTGGATGGGGAAACGCCGCCACGGTAGCTCAATTCGTAGAGCATCGCACGCGACATGCGAAGGTTGTGGGTTCGGTTCCCACCTGCGGCAAGTTGTTTTTTCATCTTCTTTAATTTCCATTAATTTATCATTACTTTATTTCATTTATTAAGCTCATGCAATTTCCACTATGTTGTACTTGGTGTCAGTGTTTGTTGGCTTCTCATTATATGACTAATAAATATCGGGTCCCTCGGTTAACCCCCTTTCTTCTCGTTTATATATATATATATATATATATATATATATATATATATATATATATATATATATATATATATATGCGGCACAATCACATTTTTTTCGGATCTCGCATTTCCAGCTATACCGAATTAAGTGCGAATACCGACTCGTGTTGTTATTCGGGCAGTTGCGTAACGATTCATGTTCACCAGTCCCATATAACCGCCTATTAAAGTGCAGGACCCTGCGGTTCTAGACGCACTGGGCCTACCGCGGTAGGTTAGAAAATCACTCTCATTAGCACACCAGAGAAGTGGCTACTTCGGGCGGTTCATTTGATAACTGTAGAAGCCTCATTCCAAAACACACGGAATTATTCTTCACTTCCGGCCGCGTTTTCTTTATTCTTATTTAAATAAAAAGATGTTGATCCCCAGATATTCTTTCCGAACAACAGTTAAAATTATAAATTTTCGCTTTTCCTTCCAGTTTTGCTGTTGCGTTGGCTCTTCGTCTTAGTAGGTCGCTTATTTCCCAACTCTTTGCGAGTCCTGTTTCTAGTTGCCAATCTTGCACGAAAATTGCTCTACAATTAGGGAAAATCCAGACAGGATAACGGGCTACGGTGATATTGCTTATGGGTTTAAACGTTATTGCAGGGTGTGATGATAGACGCTGTTTCGCATTATTTTATATTCAACCTTATCTAACCCATATCGCGGGTATATGGTTCCTAGGATCTGCCTGCGTCACGGCGAGCCGTCACTCGAGGTAATAATGAAGCGAAAGGAAACATTTAACGTAACGCATTTTCTCCGGCCGCACCTCGTTCCACGAGCATACAGACCACCTGACTACGAACCTGATTCCTTTCCTGGTACCTGGAACATTCTAAACAAAGGTTGAACTAACGAAGCAACAGCAATTCGCGTGCTCGTTGAATAGATGGTGTGACAACTGAACTCATTTTCATTTCGGGTTAATCGCGCGGGCACCGATTCGATGAGAAAACTAGCCTTCACACCGCAGGAGATGCCGATAACTACCACATTCAAAAAGTGTGAAAAAATCGACAACCATTCCACTTTGTGAAGGTGGAAGGCTGCGAGAGCCGACAAAAGTCAAAGCTCTCCAACGAAAAGCAATATTCTTCACCTCCACCGCAGGTCGGCCCAAAGGTATTGCAATGCCGGGCCGAACCATGGCAAAGGTGAATCAGGCGTTAAGCACTCCCCTTACGTGTGCCGATCCCAACGGCAGTGCAATGCACTCCCGACTCGCACTGGAAGTGAAGCAGGCACTAGGCACTGATCGTATGTGGGCCGATCCCGAACATAGGGCAATAGTGGGCCCACCCGCGGCGGTGGTGAAGCAGGCGTTGAACCCTCCGCAGACATGGGCCGATCCGAACAGCAATGCAATGCCGTGCCAACCCACGGTGGAGGTGAAGCAGGCATTAGGCACTCACCGTACGTGGGCGGTCATGAACATAGGGCAATACTGGGCCCACCCGCGGTGGAGGTGAAGCAGGCGTTGAGCGCTCTGCATACGTGGGCCGGTCCCAAGGGTTGTGCAATGCCGTACCGACCCGCGGTGGAGGTGAAGCAGGCATTAGGCACTCACCGTAGGTGGGCCGGTCCCGAACATAGGGCACTACTGGGCCCACCCGTGGCGCAGGTGAAGCAGGCGTTAAGCACTCCGCAGACGTGGACCGATCCCAACAGTAGTGGAATGCCGTGCCGACGCCCGGTGGAGGTCAAGCAGGCACTAGGCACTCACCGTACTTGGGCCGGTCCCGAACATAAAGCAATACCAGGCCCACCCACGGTGGAGGTGAAGTAGACGTCGAGCGTTCCGCATACGTGAGCCGGTCCCAACGGTAGTGCAATGCCGGGCCGATCCGCGGGACACAGCATGGGTTTTATCAGTAGTGACAGGGAGCGAATTTCGGTTTGACCAATGATGTAGCTTGGTTTCGAATGTCCGATACGCATTTTCCTCTAAAAATAGACCGATATCGTCTGCATGTGCAACAGAAGCGGATTTGCAATTAATAACAATAATGACGTTAATATATAAATTAAAAAGTTGTTGCCGCAAGGAGGAGGAGGAGACAAAGGGGAGGAAAGACAGGGAGGTTAGCCAGTGTAAGTACCGGCTGGGTACCCTGTGCTGAGGAAAGGGGTAAAGGGAATAAAAGGAGAAGGAAGAAGAAGAGGGAAAAAATGGAAAGCAGAAAATTCACACAGTAACGCGATACTACGCGCTACAACATTCAAAGGAGTTCGCACAATTCGCATGTCCCTAAAAATGTAGAGGTCGCCACAGTTCAGCCCCATTTGTTAGGCTGCCACCAGAGTGTGGCACCCCCTGGGACCTGTGGGTGTCTCTCTATATATGTTCGGGACCAATAAAGAAGGGGCATTCCCTTTTTAGTCCAAGCAAGAGGCCGTGCGTTTCGGTCCGTCCCTGCGTGCTCGTGCCCCGCGCGGCACTAACCACGTGACATGGTGTCAGAAGTGGCCGGATAACGCCCCCCTGCCTTAGCCCTCACCTCAGAGAAAGGCACCAAGATGTCCCTCGAGACCAGCGAGCCGCCGAAACCGTACGGCGTCAACTTCCAGCCGCCGGCACCGTTCGACTTCGTGAACCCGCCACCGTGGGCGACATGGCTCAGCCGCTACGAAGACTACACAGCGGTCTCAGGACTGACGCAAGCGTCGGAAGACATGCAGGTACGCTCACTACTGTACTGCATGGGCCCGGAGGCCCGCCCGCTTCTCGAGACCTTTTAGCTCGACGCCCAGTCGCTCGCTTCATACCGAGCCATTGCCACCTGTTCATTGAGCGCTTCGTGCACCCAGCAAACGAGCTTTACGAATCGTCACGGTTCCACAGACGTGGTCAGCTACCCGGCGAAAGCGTCGACACGTACTACGCACAACTGCGCAGGGTGGTTAAGCGCTGTAACTATCCGTCCGCTGCTGTCGAGGAAAGACTCGTACGCGACCGGTTTGTCATCGGCCGCCGCAACTCCCGTCTCTCGGGCCAGCTGTGCCGCAACGCGAAGTTGACACTCCAGGACGCTTGGACACAAGCCCGTCAATCCGAAGACGCCGACGGGGAAAAGGCGATGCCCCAGAACCACACCGAGCCCTCCTGTGAGCTCAACCTCGACGCCGCAAAAGCTAACAAGTTCCCCTCTCGACGCCGCTCCGCCGCTAAGCCTCGTTCGCCGCAGCCGCAAGCAGAGCGCTCACGCGAGCCGTCTACATGTGAATTCTGCGGCCGCGCGCCTCATCCACGTTCAGGCTGCCCGGCCCGTCGCTGCACCTGCAACTTCTGCAAAAAGAAAGGTCACTTTGCCGAAGTATGCCGCTCGCGGAAGTTCAAGCAGTACAATCTGGTTGAAACCCGATGCCGTACCTTTCTCGCTAAGCGTACCTCGCAGAATCCCCATCTCGCTGCTCGAGATAGTCAGCCGTGAGCTGGACAAATTGGAAAGCGCAGGCATGATCCGTAGGGTCGACAAGCCAACACCATGGTGCTCGGGTCTCGTCGTCGTCCGGAAAGGCGATGGTTCCACCTCTGCGTCAACTTAACACAACTCAACAGGGTCGTCCTTCGTGAAAGACATATTCTGCCAACTGTCGAGCAAGTCCTTGGCCTCCTCGGCGATGCAACAGTTTTTCCGAAGCTGGACGCGACCGCAAGCTTCCACCAGGTTAAGCTCTCTGAACACTCCCAAGACCTTACGACATTCATCACCCCATATGGCCTATACTGCTTCTGCCGGCTCCTCTTTGGCATCATCTCCGCACCAGAGTACTTCCAAAAGCAGATGGCAAGAATCCTGGAGGGCCAAGAAGGAGTCGCCAATATGATAGACGATATTTTGATTTTTGGACGCACCCGCCAGGAACATGACGCCAGACTGAGCCAGGTGCTATCTCTTCTTGCAAAAGCAGGTATCACATTGAACCAGGACAAGTGTCGTTTTGGGGTATCCGAGGTCTCCTTCCTCGGAGTTGTCGTCTCAGCACAGGGCATCAGGCCAGATCCGGGAAAGGTCGAAGCAGTCAAAGCCATGGAAGCTCCAACGGACATCGCTGGGCGTTAGAATACTGCTCGGAATGGTGAACCATCTTGCCAGGTTCTTGCCACACATCTGGGACGTCACAGCTCCCATGAGAGCGTTACTGAACAAGTCTGCGAGTTGGGTGTGGCAGTACAAGCAAAAGGCAGCATTCGAGAAAATCAAGGAACTCTTGATGTCAGACAGGTGCATGGCCAAGTACAACCCGTCGTACGCCACTACGGTGTCTGCAGACGCAAGCTCATTCGGACTCTGCGCAGTTGTGCTACAGACGCAACCCTCAGGAGAGCACCGCCCAGTCGCGTTCGTTTCGAGGTCAATGACCGATACCGAGCAGCGTTACAGCCAGACTGAAAAAGAAGCTTTGGCAACGACGTGGGCTACCCAAAGGTTCGACGAGTTCATCTGTGGCATCCCCTTCGACGTCGAGACTGACCACCTGCCACTCGGTTCGCTTCTGGGCAAGATGGAACTGGACATGCGGCCGCCTCGTATTCAGAGACTACGGCTGAAGACCATGTGATACCGGTTCCGCATGCTGCACGTGCCAGGAAAGCTGCTAGCCACAGCCGATACGTTGTCGCACATCACCTAGAAGCCACCCACTCCTCTAGACACTATCGAGCTTTTTGCAGCACAGGTAGTCGGCTCCACGTCGGAATACTTGCCACTCAGCCCTAAAGACATGCGACAGGCGCAAGAGTCCGATGGCGAGTGCAAAGCGATCGGACTTTTAACAAAGGACATCGAACTTATAGGCCAAAGAATGGTTGGCCTAAAAAGACCACGATACCACTGCACTTCTCAAAGTACGCCTCTGTGGCAGACGAGCTCTCTGTCTGCGACGGAGTTCTGCTGAAAGGCACCCGGATAGCCATCCCATCGTCCCTTCGGCCAGCGGTCTTGACGCTGCTGCATGAAGGTCATCAGGGCATCAACAGGACCAAAGCCCTAGCTCGGGCCCGGTATCTCGACAGACACCGCCTCTCTCGTCAACTGTGAACAGTGCGCTTCCACCCGCGTGACATTTGCCGAGCCCCTGCTCTCCACGGCCCTACCTGAACATCCCTGGGAATTCCTTCGAATGGACTTGTTCCACCTCAACGGCCAGATGTTCATCCTGGTGGTGGAGTATTACTCAAGGCTCCCTGAGGTGGTGACCCTGAGGAGCACGACAATTCAGGCAGTCATTGACGCTCTCAAATCCATCTTTGCCCACCATGGAATCCCGCAAGAAGTGAGGTCAAACAACGGCCCACCGTTCTCGTCGCAAGAGTTCGCGGCGTTTGCAGCGTCATACGGCTTTAACCACAGGGCCAGCAGTCCACGCTACGCTCAATCGAACGGAGAGGCGGAGAGGATGGTGCGTACTATCAAGAACCTGTTTTGCAAGTCACAGGATCCTTATCTGGCTCTGCTCAGCTATAGGGATACTCCAGGAGTCAACGGCTTTAGTCCAGCCCAGCTGTTGATGGGACGTCAACTGAGAACCAGAGTCCCAAAGCAAGGCTCCCAGCTATGTCCCAACTGGCCCCCAATGAAAGAAGTCGTCGCGAAGGATGCGACTTACAAGCAGAAGCAGGCCGACAAGTACAACAGGCATCATGGAGCTCGAGACTTACCGCCACTAAAAACAAGACAGCGTGTCTGGGTGTGACCTGATCAAGTGCAGGCTACGGTCCTCAGTGCGGGGCAAAGACCACGAAGCTACGTGGTCGAAACGGAGCGAGGTGGCACCTTACAGCGCAACCGGCGTCACCTAGTGCCTTTTGGACCTACTGCCTCCGGAGAGGAACCACCACCACTGCAGCAAATTCGCTGTCAGGAGCCTCGGCCTGCCAACATCCTGGAATCAACGGTCCCCCTCGGACAGTCTGTGCAACAGTCCCCTGTAGCCAGGGACCGCAGTGACGGTGTGACACGAACACGCTACGGCCGGCCTATTGTTCCACCGCGCCGTTTGAACTTGTGAAACTTTTGACGTGTTTGGCTTCCTGAATCGCTCCCGTCTAACCTCCAATGCTTCAAGGGGGGAGATGTAGAGGTCGCCACAGTTCAGCCCCGTTTGTTAGGCTGCCACCAGAGTGTGGCACCCCCTGTGACCTGTGTGTGTCTCTCTATATATGTTCCGGCTCAATAAAGAAGGGGCATTTCCTTTTTTCGTCCAAGCAAGAGGCCGTACGTTTCGGTCCGTCCCTGCGTGCTCGTGCCCCGCGCGGAACTAACCACGCGACAAAAAACTTCAGCAAAGCCCTTAAGGCCTTAAATGCCGAAGCCCGTCTGGACCAGTGTCCTAGAGTTTTTGCCTCTGTCAAGGGGCGATTGGCCAGTTTTTGAAGCATGCTCATAAGCAATTTTCTTGGCGCTTTGTTACGGGGACAGTCACAAAGAAGGTGCTCAATCGTGTCCTTGTAGCCGCAGGTGTCACAAGTAGGGCTGTCGGCCATTCTAATGCAGAATGAACCGGATTTCGTGAATGCCGCGCCGACCCACAGGTGGCACATAAGTGTTGCTTCCGCTCGTGGTGACCTTGGTGGTAGGCGGAGTTGCAGACGTGGATCCAATCTGTGGAGACGTGCGTTCGCGGATTCACTGGTGTTCCACAGGTTCTGCGTAACCTCGCGGGCGAGTGAGCGAAGACTTGTGGCTGCATCTGTTCTTGACAGTGGTATGGGTATAATCTGGGCACCATCATGGGCCGACCGGGCAGCGTCATCCGCACTGCCATTTCCCCGAAACTCAGCAGTGACTCGGTATCCACTGGTAGATGATGTTGTGTCCCTTGTTGATTGGGTGATGGTGGATTAGTCGGATGTCTGCGACTAGTTGCACATTTGGTCTGTGGTTGAAAGGCGACATGAGACATTGGAGAACTGCCTTTGAGTAACATAAGATAGACCACGAATGTGCTGATTTTTGAACAATGAACTCCAGAGCAGCACAGATAGCTGCGAGTTCTACAGCTGTCGATGATGCAATGTGAGATGTCTTGAACTCGAGGGTGACATATTCTGCGGGAATCATCAGTGCTCCAGCTGAACTTTTAGAGGAGACAAAACCGTCCATGTAAACGTGGATGCGTCCTTTGTGCTTGTGATGTAGCACGGAAATCACGGCTTGTTTGAGGGCGAAAGTTGACATATCCGTTTTCTTTTTGATACCGGCAATACCAAGAAGAGCCTGGAATGGATGGGGGCACCACAGCGGTAGAGATGGATGTGCTGCAGGCGTGAAGTTTGACGGTAAAGTTCCATGGTTGGCGGCACTAATCTTGATAAACGCTTAATGAGGTCGAGCGGCAGGAAGGGAGGCGCGATGATACGAAGGAAGTTGGGCGAAGTGCCTGCTATGCACCCTCAAAATGTCGACTTGAAGATACGTATTGATGGGGTGGTCATGCGCGATGACTACTGTTGCTGCCATGGATGTACATTTGAGGAGCCCAAGGCAAATTTGCAGAGCTTGAGTTTGTACAGACTAAAGGGCACGGAGGTTGATCTTACCGGTCCCACCCAGTACACGTAAGCAATAGCGCAGGAGACCGAGGAACAGTGCGTTATACAATTGGAGCATCGCACTCACAGACGCACCCCATGACTTTGCCGCAAGAAATCTGAGCACGTGGGTTATCATGACTAATATCGTTTTTAAGTAGGAGATATGAGGAGTCCAGGAGAGGTCTCGATCTATTATCACTCCTGGAAAGCGGTGCGTTTTCTCGTAGGCTTTCCATAAATTCAGATGGCGTACGGTTGCATTGCTTTGCACGTGAAAGCGACTATAGAGCACTTCTCGGAGGACACCACCAGACCCCGCGCTCGAAGATAACATAATGTTAATGCGGCCGCTTTTTGAAGTCTGGCGCGCACCTGGGCACACGTCGGTCCTGATGACCAAATGTATATATCGTCTGCATAGATCGACACATGGACGGATTAAGGAAGGGTACGAACTAGGTTGATGAGCACGAGGTTAAATAGAGTGGGGCTCAAGACTCCGCCTTGAGGCACGCCACGGTACGTGTTGTGTTGTGATGGCGCACCATCCTCCGTTTGCACAAATAATGACCTATCCTTCAAGAAGCTTGATATCCACCGAAAAACAAGGCCGCCTAATCCGACATCGCCCAAGGCGTCCAGGATGGCTTGATGGATTACGTTGCCATAAGCGCCTTTAACATCCAGGATCATCGCCGCTGACAGCCTCCTGAGGCTTTTTTCGTCCTCAACAGATGATACAAGATCTATGATGTTGTCTACAGAAGAGCGTCCGCGTCGAAAGCCTGCCATAGCGTCAGGGTATAACTTGCAGTGTTATAGATACCACCATCCCAGATGCATCCCACCGCCACCAGATAGCACCATCTTCTCCATCACCTTTCCTAAACAACTGGCCATAGAAATGGGACGATAAGACGCCACGCCTAGGGGTGATCTACCTGGTTTCAGCAGAGGCACAAGGCGGCTGGACTTCCATGCAGCAGGAACTACTCATTCACGCCATGAATTATTGCGCTTACTGCCGCAATATGCCACGCTATTCGTGCAGGTGTTGCTCAGCGTGTAATATTGTTGCCGCAATATTGTTGCCGCACTGAGCAACACCTGCACGAATAGTTTTACTGTCCAAATATTCACCATTCAGTACTACCTCTTGATGACCATATGTTAAATAGGATCATATGAGGTTAAGTAACACATCTGGGATACCCTAAAAACAAACTTTGGCGATTATCGTGTAGTGGTCTATCGTGAAGGTTTCGCAAATAATACACAATGCTATCTTTTTTCGTTCAGTCGAGTACTTCTTCAGGCGACATAGCTAAGGTCGATCCGAATAGGTCGTGAAGATTAGGCTGAAAAGCAATTCAGAACAGCGTGTCACCGATATCAGCAAGGCTGGTAATGGGAGCAGCGATTGCGACTTACGATTGCGATTGCGACAGCAGTGCGACTGTGTTTGGAGGGAACAAATACTGGGAAAGGAAAAAGGCGTTTTTAATTAGGGCGAGGCAGGGTTAGCTTCATTCAACGAAAATAAGATTCCTTATCAGTTTTATATATAGGTGACAAGCAAAGAAAAGGCAACTGAATTTTATTTTATCATTATCAATAAATATATATTTCCAGTGCCCGTTGTAAGAGGGTGATAGGAGGGCATTGACACCACTATTGATTGCAAAGTAATGTAGCTCTTGAAGTGTTCAGAAAGGCGCGCTTGTCAAGTCCACCTGTTACAATATTGTCACGTGGTAGTGACGTTAAATGACACAGTAGCAGTGCTGTGAAAGACAAAACTGGCTTTTATTGGGCGAACCTGTGCCCACAAAACAGGCTACCCTTAAAGCACAACGATAGCGACGAACACAGTCGGCGATCGTCGAAAATCTGATCAGCGGGTCAAGCGCGTCGGCTTTTATACAGCAGTCGTCGAATGTTCCAGACTAATCGTTCAGACCCGCGTGCCTTCCACAAAGTTCTACATCATTCGCGTCAGGCGAATAAATCAGATAACACAAGGTTCGGCGATAACAGACTGTGGATAGAAGCATCGATAACTTTCCAGAAACTTCGGATACATGCAAGCGCGTCCCGCGCTGTGCGATAAGATTTGTTAGGCGGCGAAACCTGGTCGCCCGATAAATATAAATACACGTGTCAATACCCCCCTCTTAAAAAGCATCGTCCCGATGCTACAAAGAGAGCGAAACACAAAAGGACACTTATTAAACATAAGTAACAAAACAACGGAAAGAAACAAAGTCCAAAGGTCAGTTACGCGAAGTCCCGAAGTTCGTCAACGCTGGTGGTACGGCTTGAGCCGTACAACGTGGACAATTTCAGGTCGTGAGCGGCGCCGCTGTGACAGCGAATTGCCGTCTGGCACGACCTCGTAGTCCAGTGCACCAATACGTCGGATGATCTTGCACGGTCCGAAATAGCGACGCAAAAGCTTCTCGCTCAGTCCTCGTCGGCGTATAGGGGTCCAAACCCAAACACGGTCACCGGGCTGGTACTCGACAAAGCGTCATCGGAGGTTGTAGTGTCGGCTGTCGGTCCTCTGCTGGTTCTTGATCCGCAGGCGGGCGAGCTGTCGGGCTTCTTCGGCGCGCTGGAGGACACCTGATTACGCCGACTGGAATCTGTACTGCGAGGATAACCATTCATGACCGGACTTACCCTGCCACCTTCGTTATCCTCCAACAGTGTGCTCGAGACGTCATTCTCGGTATGGACTTCCTGAACCAACACGGCGCAGTCATCGGTCTGAAGTCGAAGTCAATAACGCTGTCGGAAGATAAAGCGATGCCGCCGGAGAGGAACATCAAATGTGGAACCGCGAAACGTCTGTGGTTCCCTGGGCTGCTGTAGCACGATGGGGGACGCTCGGGCTGCCATTGGGGTTGCCTTGGCCATAATCTTCTTGGTCTTCTCAGGAAGCAGTCCGTGCTCCGGGGGCAGCTGTTGTAGACGACGGCTTACTCGATGGTCCGTGACTACGTTGGTGCTCTCTTTACGGTCCGGGCTTGGATCACGGCTTGTCGGGGGCGTCCGGTACATGAACCAAAAGCACCTCCACCAGATGTCACGTGGTAGTGACGTTAAATGACACAGTAGCAGTACTGTGAAAGACAAAACTGGCTTTTATTGGGCGAACCTGTGCCCACAAAACAGGCTACACTTAAAGCACAACGATAGTGGCGAACACAGTCGGCGATCGTCGAAAATCTGATCAGCGGGTCAAGCGCGTCGGCTTTTATAAAGCAGTCGTCGAATGTTCCAGACTAATCGTTCGGACCCGCGTGCCTTCCACAAAGTTCTACATCATTCGCGTCAGGCGAATAAATCAGATAACACAAGGTTCGGCGATAACAGACTCTGGATAGAAGCATCGATAACTTTCCAGAAACTTCGGATACATGCAAGCGCGTCCCGCGCTGTGCGATAAGATTTGTTAGGCGGCGAAACCTGGTCGCCCGATAAATATAAATACACCTGTCAATATGCACTCCCAACACATTCTGTTGTTTTGCTTGTCAACGTTTGCCTGAATTGCGCGACGCTGGTAGCTCATCGTTTCCCAACTTGTTCAGTCAAAATTAGTTAGTTACTATTGCCAAAGAATTCCTAACTTTAGTTGTTTTCGTGCGACTGCGCAGGCCCACAGGCTTGCCGTCCGACAGGAGAACCAGCACTCTAGACCTAGAGCTTTCGTCGGTCCCCAATGAAAGTATGTTCCGTTCAAAAGTGCGATTTCAACACCCGTACGACTGAGCTTTCTTTAAATCATTTTCCGCGCTCAAAGCTCGAAACACGCATCAATTTGAATGACAGGGCATTTAAATATACAGCTCTAATGGCAGGCAGCCAAAACAAATTTCGCGCACTTGAGAACAAAATGACGTCACTGCTGTTTTAACGGATATGACATCACATTGTTTTTCTTCCGCCGGAAGTGTTCCCTCCATATAGACAAGGCACTAAGCCCCATGAAGCGCCGATGAACCGCCATGTATTGAACGTATGGGCTACTTCTATGGAAGCTTCGCTACGAGGTATATTTACCTTGATGTAGTTCCGGGTGCTAGTGAGGATTTTCCGCTGCATCTATAATTTGCGCCGCCACGAACCTAGCCAGCCGGTACACAAGTTGAAACGCTTTATCAGACGAGTCGGTACTCGTGTTTATGTTACTCCATGCCCCGGAATAACATCAGTCATGCGCAAAAAGACGCCACTCACCTCTTTTATTACCTTCCCGCGATTTTCTTCCTATCACTGCCGCCTCTCACTTCTGAAAGCCTTCATAGGTGTTCACGAATTCGACGCGATAATTTTCTTCCAGCTGGATACTGCATCCCGGCGCTCTGTGCCTGCTCTGCAGTTTCCAAGTCGACACGAGTGCGTGAAATTGTCGGTTGCGGTGGTCTGTAATTGCAAAGTTGCAACGACACTTACGTGTACTTTCACGATGTGCACGACGCTGAGCGTGCTCCCTATATGACACGTCGTATGAGAAATATTAGCATTTCTGTCGCTCGAGTCCCACACCCCTAATGATTGGTAAAATGTTAATTTATTCGAACAGTGTTCTAGCAGAAGGTGTATTCGTTTTTTTTTTCAGAGCTCTATGGATCTCTTGCTGTCCTCAATGCGCATGGGTAGGCCCTGGTTTGCCTTATCCTTGGTAAGCTTTGTCCTACGGGCGGCTGCAGTTGGGTTATATTTCCTTTGGATCAAGCAGTGGACAGATTCAAATGTTCAAGAGAACTCTGCGAGATCTTGGGTCACTGGGATCGCAGCCCTTTGTCTCACAGATGGTATGTATATGAATATTCAGTTTTGTGGTTCTTTGTAAAAGTATCAGCGCCAAATATCTAACGCACACGTTGCTGGGCTTTTAATTGAACAGCACAGTCAACTTTGCAATCTGACTTTAGCTGACTGCCCCGTCTGCCAAATGGGACTTCTTTTATACATAAAAAGGGCGCCTTACATTTGTACGTGCCATGCTGCTCTCTAACCTACTATATAAAATGGTTCATTTCGCTATCTTGCTTGATATTACATTTGGGCGTGTAAACTAACAATGCACAAGGAGATTTTTCATAAGGCAAGCTGTTGCACGGAAGTTGCTGTGATAATGTAACTACAGAATAACGCTGTATGTTGCCGGTATACTTTTATAAGCTGAAGCACTGATTTTTTTGCAATAATGATCAAATCTACATTTTACAGTGAAGCTAATTACCATTTGACTGGTACTCCCGAGTCAACTCAGGCAAACACCCTCGTGCCACCCCTGGCACAACCAAGTACACTCGTGCTGCGAGTTCTGTACAATCGCTGCCTCTTAGGGCGCAACTCAAGCTAAAAATAGCATTTCGTACCTCTTGGCCTATATGTGGAAATGTAATCGAGACACGCAAAAGCCCTGTGAGTTAAATTTCGTACGGCGTGGGATTTTCGCTAAAGCATGTTTATCTGCTAGCTGGTTGCGGTTGACGATAAGACAGTGCAGCTTAGTTGTCCTGAGTGGCTGTGGCACATGCCCACAGTGGGGGATCGGACATGAATCATAGGGTTAAATTAGGTGTGTAAAAGCAAGAGATTTGAACATTCCAGCTTAGAAACTAGAGTTTTGGTTGTGAAAATAAAGCAATCAGAAGAAAACCGTTTATAAAATATTTAATAATATTATATAAAATTAGGCTGTGGTGGGGAGGGAGAAAGATCAGTCTAACCTGGTAATCGATTGGTTTCAATTAGGTGATTTTGGACTGCCGAGCAAAAATGTCTGTGACGGAACCCATTAAAGGGAAGCTGAAACACCAAAAAAAAATGAGTTCTCTGCGGCATTCTACAGTTTTGAGTCCCCTGAACACGAATGTCTGGTTCAAAGGGGGCGGAAACAAACGCAAGCGGCTGTTTTTTTTTTTCAAGGAAACGCGCACCAGCACCTCAGGGCATCGCGCGAACGCCGCTGTTGCCTGTGATTGGTCGGGGCCGCTGTGACGTCGTTGGCGGTAGTCGCCAGTCGGCGCCGCCGCATGTCTCCATTTCAGAGCGTAGCACCATTCCTTTCTCTCTGGTAGCACGTGGTTCTGCTCTTCTGGCTTCATAGCTGAGTTGAAAGATGGAACGTTCTCGCTGTCTCCGACAGATTGTATTTTCCCCGTACATGCTTGAACCCACAGCCGATACGGAAAACGATAACGGCAACGACGATGTTGAGTGTGCCAACAGCGAGAGCGATGTGTGCACCTTCTCGCGCGCTGGAAATCTTAGCTTCAAACTCTTCATTATATGTCTGTGTCACACTGGCTGCTTCAAAATCTTTGATTGGTGATGGTAGTGGAACAGGTTCATCAGGGGCTCGGTTCTCAAGGAGTTCTGCTACTATCTGAGAGAGTGCAAGGCATGGATGTCATGAATTTAAGCATATCAGTATACATGACAGCAGTTGGATTACTTACAATAATTGAAATATTTTTCAGTAATTTATGTGATGGATTAGTTGTCTAGTGATAGTAATGTGAAATATTTGGTCTGTAATTTCATGGCTAAAGTAATTTAGTAATTCCGCTAAATATGCACCGTTAAGCTGTGTACGCTAAGCTGTGTACGGCGTCAGAACGTTGGTAATGTGGTGAGGTGTCGTTGAGAAACATGGGGAGAGGGAATGAAAGTGTATGTTACCTTAAAGAAAGGTTGACGTCCCTTTACACTTTGCTTTTTGCTTCTTGTATGCATGAAAACTTTTTGGAAGCAATCGTAAAGTAATACCATTACTTTTTTAAGGCGGTAATTGGTGACGTAATTCAGATCAATGAGCGTAGTAAGACAGTAATGAGTAATGTAATATAATTACTTTCAAATAATAATTTTCCCATGCATGATGCATAGCTAGTTCCCTAGGAACAAGGCCAAGAGAATTTTTTTCGCCAAGCAGCGATGCCTGTATTGGGCTAGACCACGTCGAACGCTGATAACTTCAATACCTCACAACGTTACTTCATTATGTGAGCCCGTTCGCCTTCCCACGGGCGCGGCTGTGCCGACGCTCGCTTTTGCGGCATTTCACTGCTGGTAGCAAGCTGTGAGTGCGAAATCTACGGAACGAAGTTTTTACACGCCGAGTTAAACTACTCTAACGCGAGCATGAAAATATTACCGTAACACCTCATGTCGTGCGATTTGAACACGAATGCTGAACAGCTAAATCTGTGGGCACCCTGAGGTAGGACGAATAACAAATATCACTGAATGCGCAAGCGTACCCCCGGCCAGTTATTTCACCGTATCAGAATAGCGCCGAACAAACAGCTGTAGTACAGTGTTCCGTGACAAAGCGGAGAGGCAAAACAGGATGAAAACGGCAAGCACTTTGCACGTAGGTGCATATTCCCCGCTGTGCCTCCACCTCGCTTCGTCGTAGACCGTTTGTTCGACACTAAGGTGATCATCTGGTAAAAAATTGCCCGTGTGCACATTAAAACCCTGACCTCACGCTTTCTCCTCTTGGCGAAGGCCGCTTTTGGAGGTGGCGAGGTGTTTCTCTTGTAGGAGAATATAGACAGAACAACGCCGGGCTTCAGTCCCGCCGATTTAACTGGAATACCGATTGCCCGCATCATTGTCAAGCTCCGATGATAGTCACTGTCGCGGAAATGGTCCGAACACAGCCAATTGATTTCGTCGGCACGAACTTATCTCTCCTCACCGCACGGACCCACTGCGCTGCAAGTTTCTTGTCCTTCAGGAACATGTGAAACACCACATCGTCTCGCCCTCCTGTGTTCGCGCAGCCGAATGCTGCACAGAACGAGGGCATGTTGGGCGCCCTTGGCTGTAGGCGCTCACGCTGCACAGAAGGAAAGAACAGTTTACGAAAATCGCAAAACAAACGTGAGCGGCGGCGGCGGCAGATCTCTCGTAGCGTCGTTCAGTAAAGCGCAGGACGGAAGGAGGCCTGCGAGCACATGTCACATGCCCATGACGTCGCTCTCGCCGGTTCTCTCCTCTGGCAACAACCTCACCCGGCGCTCCGGGAAGCGATGGGGGCGTGTCCGCGCGGGTGATTTAGAAAGCGATTTCCGCCCTTTATGTTAACAAAAAAAAAAAAATTCGGAACCGTAAATTATTAGGTATGTTCTTCCCAATCCCAGCAATTCATGCAAATTGAAAACCGTTTCAGCTTCCCTTTATTGGAGGCTCCAAAAGATAGTATCACAGGCACTGGTAAATTTAGGCCCTAATTGCGAACCAGGATTGTGAGTAGTCGTTTACTTATAACTGAAAATCGTCTGCAAGGGAACAAGATATGCTGTATTGTCTCCGCTTCACATAGACTACTAGAATTTTTACACTTATGCTTTCTTTTCTCATGACTAAGTGTCTGCTGGAGCTACGAACCGAGGGTCAATACGCCAGTGCTTCCAATCTGATTCACACACTCTAAACCGGTAAAACGCGCTGTATTGCAAGCTTCTCTTCATAATTATTTGACGAAATCATGTGATCACAACGCTCGGAAATATTTCAGACGCTAAGCCATCCGTGCGGCCTATTCTGGATGCCTCTTGCGTCTGTTGACCACGGCAGAGTAGGGTTTGTGTAAGTACAGAGCCAATTCGAATGACGTCAATCACACTGCCCGAACAAAGAAAGTTGCTGTTGTAGATTACATGCATAACTAATCTGAAAGTGATGCCGACAACACCCATAGAAGGTGTAGTTCTTTCTGCTCCTGTGACAGGAGAGGAACTTTAGGACGTACCTGGGGGTCCGGCGCTCGGTGGATGTTTCTGACCAAGGGGTAAGACGCACTCAGTTTCTACTGTAATGGCCGATCACATCGCATTTATAACAGCGCATGGTTGGAGAGCGCTGACGGTATGCGTCGGAGTCACTGGCGCTGCGTGCTGACGCTTGTTGACTTGAAAAATGGTGGGGTGGGGCACTTCAGTGGAGCGTTCCACTATGTGAGCCTCCAAGGCGAGAGCTAAGGCAGTGTGAACAGTAGGCGGGCGACAAGGCAGACGAAACGTTGAACGCTGAGGTCATTCATGACGTACATGAAGGGTTTGGTATCATTGAAGTCAGCAGTCGAGTTCGGACAGCCAGCAAGGCCGTTGCACGAGAGGCGCTCGCATGAGCAGCGAACTCTGGCGGGTGGTAGTGTCCTTGCTGAACGTACCCTAATTCTGTAAGACGTGAGTGGTGAAGGTGGGATTCACCATTGTGTGACTCAGAGTGCTGACACGAGGCTTGCGTAGTTGAGACGGTCTGATGCCGGGACCAACTTTAGCAATTCAGCGGCAGTAGAACGAAGCTGAGCCACGAGTATTTGTGCTTGTGGTCCGGTAACCAGCAGTGGATATCAACGACAGTCTCAAACTGCATGCAAAAAGCGTATCATGACGTGCTACCGTAAATATTAGGCGGATTTGGCAAGGGTCAGCGGTGTTGCCTGGGTGAGGGAATTGGGAAAGTGGGATTGAGGTGGCGAGACAGGTGGAGCTTGATCAGTGGAATCAGGCGACACGAGCATTCAAACGTGTAGTGACGTCCGCGATACGATTCTCGGAGGAAGGCATACGCTGGACTAAACAGTTCTCACCGGAGAGCAAGCACTAAGGCTTGCTTCAACAGTCGATGAAAGCCGCTAGGTCGGACGCAGGCAGGGGGCGAGTGAAATACAAAGCGGCAGAGTGAATGTTTAAAAATATCGTATGGGGAATCAGAAGCCCGAGGTGGCCGTAGCGGTTGCCTATTGCTGGCGACGCCAGCTGAAGAGACGTTGCCCAGTTGAATGTGTCCGATAACAGTGCCGACATAAGCTGATAGCTTTTGGCACCGATGCGCACGAAGGCATCGTAATGGGGGGCGTCTTGCTGCGTGCTAACATGACCGCTGCCACCAAAACGTAACCGGAGTCCGGCGCCTTGAATGGTTTGCAAGGGGTACTTGACAGATGCAAATTTCAGACGTTCGATATACGAACTACTCCTCCAATACGCCACTACCCTATCATTCTACATGCCATGCTCTTTCACTTCATATATATATATATATATATATATATATATATAAACGAGAAGAAAGGGGGTTAACCGAGGGACCCGATATTTAATAGTCATATAATGAGAAGCCAACAAACACTGACACCAAGTACAACATAGGGGAAATTGCATGTGCTTAATAAATGAAATAAAGTAATGATAAATTAATGGAAATTAAAGTGGATGAAAAACAACTTGCCGCAGGTGGGAACCGAACCCAAAACCTTCGCATGTCGCGTGCGATGCTCTACCAATTGAGCTACCGCGGCGGTGTTTCCCCATCCACTTTCTTGGGTATTTATGTGTACTAGTAGAACCCTGGGAGTGTTAGCCAGCGCCCCCACTCACAGACCTTGGCGGCGGACGTGGAACGTCTTTTTTGCCGCAGGCGTCACGAGAACGTGATCTTTTCGGGTGAAGGCAACTGGTCAATAAACCCACATATGCTACCTGAAGGCATCAATGTTGCCGGATTCGAGACCCTCGTTATGTAATAAACGAGAAGAAAGGGGGTTAACCGAGGGACCCGATATTTAATAGTCATATAATGAGAAGCCAACAAACACTGACACCAAGTACAACATAGGGGAAATTGCATGTGCTTAATAAATGAAATAAAGTAATGATAAATATAATGGAAATTAAAGTGGATGAAAAACCAACTTGCCGCAGGTGGGAACCGAACCCACAACCTTCGCATGTCGCGTGCGATGCTCTACCAATTGAGCTACCGCGGCGGCGTTTCCCCATCCACTTTCTTGGGCATCCACGATGGGTAGAGCATCGCACGCGACATGCGAAGGTTGTGGGTTCGGTTCCCACCTGCGGCAAGTTGTTTTTTCATCCACTTTAATTTCAATTAATTTATCATTACTTTATTTCATTTATTAAGCACACGCAATTTCCCCTATGTTGTACTTGGTGTCAGTGTTTGTTGGCTTCTCATTATATGACTATTAAATATCGGGTCCCTCGGTTAACCCCCTTTCTTCTCGTTTATTACATAACGAGGGTCTCGAATCCGGCAACATTGATGCCTTGAGGTAGCATATGTGGGTTTATTGACCAGTTGCCTTCACCCGAAAAGATCACGTTCTCGTGACGCCTGCGGCAAAAAAGACGTTCCACGTCCGCCGCCAAGGTCTGTGAGTGGGGGCGCTGGCTAACACTCCCAGGGTTCTACTAGTACACATAAATACCCAAGAAAGTGGATGGGGAAACGCCGCCGCGGTAGCTCAATTGGTAGAGCATCGCACGCGACATGCGAAGGTTGTGGGTTCGGTTCCCACCTGCGGCAAGTTGTTTTTTCATCCACTTTAATTTCCATTAATTTATCATTACTTTATTTCATTTATTAAGCACATGCAATTTCCCCTATGTTGTACTTGGTGTCAGTGTTTGTTGGCTTCTCATTATATGACTATTAAATATCGGGTCCCTCGGTTAACCCCCTTTCTTCTCGTTTATTACATAACGAGGGTCTCGAATCCGGCAACATTGATGCCTTGAGGTAGCATATGTGGGTTTATTGACCAGTTGCCTTCACCCGAAAAGATCACGTTCTCGTGACGCCTGCGGCAAAAAAGACGTTCCACGTCCGCCGCCAAGGTCTGTGAGTGGGGGCGCTGGCTAACACTCCCAGGGTTCTACTAGTACACATAAATACCCAAGAAAGTGGATGGGGAAACGCCGCCGCGGTAGCTCAATTGGTAGAGCATCGCACGCGACATGCGAAGGTTGTGGGTTCGGTTCCCACCTGCGGGAAGTTGTTTTTTCATCCACTTTAATTTCAATTAATTTATCATTACTTTATTTCATTTATTAAGCACACGCAATTTCCCCTATGTTGTACTTGGTGTCAGTGTTTGTTGGCTTCTCATTATATGACTATTAAATATCGGGTCCCTCGGTTAACCCCCTTTCTTCTCGTTTATTACATAACGAGGGTCTCGAATCCGGCAACATTGATGCCTTGAGGTAGCATATGTGGGTTTATTGACCAGTTGCCTTCACCCGAAAAGATCACGTTCTCGTGACGCCTGCGGCAAAAAAGACGTTCCACGTCCGCCGCCAAGGTCTGTGAGTGGGGGCGCTGGCTAACACTCCCAGGGTTCTACTAGTACACATAAATACCCAAGAAAGTGGATGGGGAAACGCCGCCGCGGTAGCTCAATTGGTAGAGCATCGCACGCGACATCTGAAGGTTGTGGGTTCGGTTCCCACCTGCGGCAAGTTGTTTTTTCATCCACTTTAATTTCCATTAATTTATCATTACTTTATTTCATTTATTAAGCACATGCAATGTCCCCTATGTTGTACTTGGTGTCAGTGTTTGTTGGCTTCTCATTATATGACTCTATATATATATATATATATATACTGTTAAGAGGTTAAAAACAGTCAGACATGCATTTAGAGAATATTTCCAATAATTCTAGCAGCTCACAAGATGGCAGACAGCCTGTGAAAACCAGAACATCGTCTGCTTCCGACGATGATCAACACATATTCTTCGTCAGCGGGTCACAGGACCCCCGGCGGCTGTAGCCCGGGCTCGGTGCTGGTTAGGAGGCGGGCGAGTGATACGATTTGGACCACGTCATGGATCACGACGTGGACCACGTCGAAGCGATGCTGAGCAACGGTTGGCTTAATAGAGGCGATTTCGTACGTGACGTCAGTTACTTGATGCAAGACACGCTAAGGGCCGGAGTAGCGTGAAAGTAACTTTTTCGAGAGACCAACGCGTCGCGACGGTGACCAAAGGAGAAACAGGGCGCCCGGTCTGTAATGGACGTCACGATGGTGGGCGTCATATAAGCGCCGCTGATTGTCCTGCACTCCACAAGTCGGCGTCGGGCAATATGGCGTGCTTCTTGTGCTTTGAGGATGGCTTCACGGGCGTACTCGGATGTGGAATTCAGACTAGCAGTTAGAACGGTGTCTAAAGGCAACGTAGGGTAGCGGCCAAACTAGAGGAACAATGGAGAGAAGCCTGCGGTATCATGGCGAGACGAATTATAGGCGAAAGTAACGAACGGAAGCGCGCCGTCCCAGTGGCGATGGTCATAGGAGACATACATGGAGAGCATGTCAGTAAGGGTGCGGTTGAGGCACTCGGTTAGACCATTCGTTTGTGGATGGTAAGCAGTAGCAAGATTGTGTCTAGTCGCGCCCGAGTGTAGAATGCCATTGACAACTTTAGAAAGAAAGTAGCGGCCTCGATCGGTGAGGAGCTATCGAGGGGCGCCGTGATGAAGGATGATGTTCTCTAAGAGGAAGTCGGCGACATCGGTTGCACAGCTTGTCGGAAGAGCCCATGTGATTGGCTATCGGGTGGCGTAGTCTGTTGCTACAGCAATCTACTTGTTTCCCGAAGCAGAGGTTGGAAAAGGGCCTAAAAGATCAACACCTACACGGAAGAATAGTTCTAATGGTACGCGAAGTGGTTGAAGGCAACCAGCAGGGAGTGTGGTCGGTTTTTTGCGTCGGTGACAAAGATCACACGCAGTGACATAACGGTAGACGCCACGGTATAGACTAGGCCAAAAGAAGTGGCGACGAACGCGGTCATAAGTCGGTGACACGTCAAGGTGACCTGCAGTCGGTACATCATGAAGCTGGGCTACAACTGTCTGACGCAGATGCTCAGGCACAACGAAGAGTCTTGCAGGGCCGTCCGGCCGCATGTTAGAGCGGTAAAATATACCATCTTGAACTTCAAACATGCGAAGTGAAGGATCGGGCGTCGTTGATGTTAGCCGTTGAATAAGCTGTTGCAAGCAGGCGTCCCGACGTTGTTCGGCTCCAATGTCGCGAAAAGCAGCCAGAGAGAGAACGGTGACAGGTATGCCGGCCACAGACACGTCAGGAGGGTTGACAGGATGGCGCGACAAGCAGTCAACTTCTTGATGTAGCCGTCCGGTGTTGTATACAACTGATTAGTTGTATTCATGAAGGCGCAGAGCCCAGTGGCCAAGGCGCCCTGAAGGATCTTTGAGGGCCGAAAGCCAACACAGAGCGTGGTGATAAGTGATGACTGGGAATTGGCGGCCGTAGGAATAGGGCCGGAATTTTCCTACTGTCCAAACGAGAGCCACACACTCGCGTTCGGTGGCAGAATATATGCTCTCCGCAGAGGAAAGAAGGCGGCTGGCGTAGGCAATAACACATTCTCGCCCTTGTTGTTTCTGTGCCAAGATAACTCCAATACCGTGGCCACTGGCATCGCTTGGAGCTGACGCATCAAAGTGAGCGAGAATGTGCGGGGAGGTAAGCAGTCCAATCAGCTCGGTGAAAGCACCAGCTAGCTCAAGGCCGAAAATGAATGCGGCCTCTTTCTTGAGGAGCTGATTGAGAGGGCGCGCAACGTTCACAAAATTTCTGGCAAACCAGCGGAAGTAGGAGCAAAGGTCCAGGAAGCTGCGAACATCCTTGGCACATGTTGGCACGGGAAGGTGTTTGACTTCCCGTATTTTATTGTGATCAGGGTGTACACCAGAAGAATCGACGAGATGCCCGAGCACAGAAATTTCACGACTGCCGAAGTGGGACTTGGACGAATTTAATTGTAGCCCCGCCTGACAGAAAATAGATAGGATCGTCGACAGGCGCTCGAGGTGTGTCGCAAAGGTCGGAGAAAAAACGATCACGTCGTCCAGGTAAAAGAGGCAGATGGACCACTTGAAACCGTGTAGGAGGGCATCCATCGTTCGTTAAAATGCGGCCAGGGCATCACATAAAGGAAAAGGCATCACTTTTAACTGATACAGGCCATCGGGAGTAATAAAAGCTGTCTTCTCGTTGTCCATGTTATCGACGGCAATTTGCCAGTAGCCGAAGCGAAGGTAGCGAAGGTGGTAGCGGATAGCCGTCTTTTTTTGTTACCTTGTTGAGGTGTCGATAATCGAAGCAAAATCGCCAACTTTGGTCCTTCTTTTTAACTAGTACAACAGTGGATGCCCATGGGCTACGAGAAGGTTCGATGATGTCTCGAGAAAGCATCTTGTCAACTTCGCGTTGGATCATATGTCGCTCAGAGGGCGAGACACGGTAGGGTCGCCGATGGATCGGGCTCGCATCACCGGTGTTTATTCGATGTTTTACGACACATGTTTGTCCTAGAGGGCGTTCTCCAAGGTCGAATATGTCCCAGTATCAGGCAAGGAGGCAACGTAGTTCATTAGCACGCTGGGGAGGAAGGTTGGGAGCAATCATTTTTGTTAGGGCATACAAGCCTGAAGGGTCATGGCGCGAAGCAAGAGTTGAACACGAGAAGCCGTTGCAAGTTAAAGCCGAAATGTTGTAGTCTCTGGCCGGCGTTATTTGCGCCAGGGATATTCCGCGCGGGAGTATTTGTGTGCAAAGTCGAAAGTTCACAAGTGGAAGGCAGGACGCGATGTCCGAAATGGTAATGACGGTGTGAGGAAAAGCGACGTTATGCGAGAGCAGGACATCCTGATTAGGAGATAGGATGTTGTCCCCGTCTGGTACAGGCGGAACGGGGAGATACCTATGTAGGTAACCGCACGGTGAGGGAGGCGAATATGCTCTGTGGAAAATAGCCATATCGGAGCACTATAGGGAGGGTCAATAGCAGCAGCGGAGCGATTTGCACAACACCAGCAGAACAGTATATCAAAACGGAATGTGTAGACAGAAAGCCAAGGCCCAGGATGGGGTCGTGAGCGCCACTGCTCTAGTAAATAAAATAAAACAGATGTATGATGTCCGGCGACACTCACGCGAGCCGCACACATGCCAACAGCGGCTGGTGTTCCACCGTCGGCGACTAGCACCGCAGGTGACGGGGCAGGAGTAAGGACATTCTTGAGACGATACCGGAGCTGAGCATTCATCACAGACACGTGCGTGCCAGTGTCAATCAGAGCCGTAACTGGCACACCACCTACGTTCATTTTAATGAGGTTCCGGTGTGCGTGCAAGGTCAGAAGAGGATTTTTGCGTCGTGTCGGTTTGGGAGCATCACCTCCATGTGCTGCACCCGTTAGTTTTCCGGAAAGGTGTTCCGGAAGGAGCTAGAAGACGGTGATCGGCGAGATGGGGGCGATTGCGAGAAGCGGCGATGTAGCGAAGGAGAGCGGCTAGAGAGGGTAGGACGAGAAGTGTCGCCAGAATTTGCTGGCTGCGTTTGCGGGGCGAACCGAGGAGCAGCATGGGGGCTGTGGGATGAGTGGTAGGACCAGGGGGTCGAATTCCACGAACACTGGCAGTGACGTAAAATATGGCTGATACAGCCACAAGTGAAGCATATAGGCCTGTCGTCTGGACTGCGCTATTCGGCCGGATTACGATACCACGTTGGGGCATTCTGGCTGCGGCTGCATATGACAGTGCTGGACGGAGTGTAGTCAGGTCGATTAACTGAGCATATGTTGGTCAAGCCAATGTTGGCCGATTCCTGGCGCACGACGAACTGTATCAATGAGACGGTCACCTGGCAATTGTCGAGGCCTTGGGTTCGGGGCGTGACAGGAGATGTGGCTTCTCTTTCACGTCTGATGACATGCGGGATGTCATCAGAGCGATTGGGTGTGGGTGGACTGCGAAGGTCTTCGCAGGTGGACAGAGCAGCCGTGTTGGAAAGGCGGGGAAATGGCTGGGCAATGCGGTGACTCTTGGCTTCTTCAAACTGCCGGCATTCGGTAATGATGGGTTGCACAGTGGAAGAATTCTTGAAGGCAAGCAGATGGAAGGCGTCTGCTATGCCCTTAATGACATGTGCAACCTTATCAGGTTCGGACATCTTCGGGTCCACTTTGCGGCAAAGAGTGAGCACGTCCTGGATATACGTGGGATAGTATTCAGTGCACGTCTGCACACGCGAATCGAGGTTTTTTTCGACAGCGTTCGAGTTTTTGTGTTTGAACAAGTATTTGAGTTTCTGTTTACAAATGTCCCAGCTGGTAAATTCCTCCTCGTGGGTCTGAAACCAGACGCGTGCCGTGCCCACGAGGTAAAATATCAGATTCGCGAGCATGATGGTCTGGTCCCAGTGGTTGCTGGCGCTCACCCGCTCATATAATTGAAGCCAGTATTCAAAATCAGTGTCCTCGGTGCCAGAAATGGTTCCTGGGTCGCGGGGTTGTGCTAGAATGACGATGGGCGTGGGTGCCGACGGGTCCGAAGCATCCTCGCCTTGAGCTGGCATTGTAGATGCAGCCAAGGAGTGCCCACTGCGTAAATCAGTCTTGATAATGATCCTGCAACCTCCCCCAAAAATGTTACGGCGTGCAAAACATTCAAACAGGTATTTACAGAATATTTACAATAATTATAGCAGCTGACAAGATTGTAGGCTGCGCGCGAAGACCAGAACATCGTCTTCTTCCAACTATGAGTAAAACATCTTCGTCAGCGTGTCACAATACACACACACACACACACACACACACACACACACACATATATATATATATATATATATATATATATATATATATATATATATATATATATATATATATATATATATATATATATATATAGTAGGCAAAGAGGGTTTCTTCAGGCTACCTTTCAAACGTACAGAACTTGAGTGGTGCTACAAGGTAAACAGAACAAGTATTTAATTTCGACAGTTTCGATCGGTGGACCGATCTTCGTCAGGGTTTACAAAAAAAAAAACCCTGACGAAGATCGGTCCACCGATCGAAACTGTCGAAATTAAATACTTGTTCTGTTTACCTTGTAGCACCACTCAAGTTCTATATATATATATATATATATATATATATATATATATATATATATATATATATATATATATATATATATATATATATATATATATATATATATATATATATATATATATTCATGCGGCGCAACCACCAGTCAGAGAATAAGCAGCCAGCAAAAACACCGAGGGCAACCCAGAGAAATGACTTGTCCTTACTAATTCTCGTACCAAAATTTTGAATTCAGGGAAATGAAAGTGCATAGAAAAGCAACTTGCCGCCCGTGCGGAATAATCCCACATCTCCGCAATGCGCGTGCGATGCTCCACCAATTGAGCTACTGCGGTGCAGTTCTCCCATCCACTTTTTGGGGTATTTATGTGTTAAGGCTAGAACTAACCCTGGGAACACCCTAGAACTCCGTAGACCTCAACAGTGTTATCCTTCGTGGCTTTCGGTGTTGGCTTCTTATGCTATGATTGATAAATATTGCGCCCCTCTTTTAACCCCTTCCTTACAAGTCAGATAACACGATTTGGCGCGTAGAGATGGAATCACTCTCGACAGCCATCTTATTCATGCGTCATTGTCTTTCATTTAAATATGGTCAGTATATCTTTACATTTGACTCCGACGTAAGAAATTGGTGATACGTGTGGGGTACCCACGAGAAACAACAACGGAGCTCCGCAGTGGTCGTCATCTCGGGCTGGAGAACATTATCTAGAAAACGGGACCCGACATGTCGCGGCCCAGATCAATGCCTACGGCTCCGACGGTTCTGCTGACTCTGCTGCGGCATCCAGGAACGTTCTGCAGCACCGACTACTTGACGTGCAAGACCATATCACCACTTATGAGCGTGTAAGTACCCACAACAATGTGTATCCGATGGTTATGTTGGCTAACTTGGTATTCTACCTACAAGGCACTGCGAAGGTGTACTATGACAACCATGAGGAAGAGTTTAACGACTGGACACGTGCAGACAGAGCCTGAGGAACGTCCCACCGGGCAGAAGAGCACCGCTAAGAAAGAACGAGCGACCCATGCCCAGACACCCACAGGATCATACGTCTTTTACATTCATGACATGCTGGCTGTGCGCCATAAGGCCAAAAACAATATGGCTGAGTCAGGCAAGGTTGGGCGCGTACTGAAGGGGATCGCTGACGATGCTTTCATTGTGGCATTGTGGAAAAATTGTGAAAGGCTGCAGGACACCATAAAAGACTATCAACGATTTCAGAAGGCCAAGAGCCGTCTCATTGCAACGCCGTTCGTACGTGTGCCGGACAAAGCTGCGATATGCAGCTGAAACGACAGGCTCGGAGTGCAGCGACCATTATCATGAGATGACCTGACACGGATAGTGCAGCGAGAACTTTAGGCCATGGTACCTGCAGCCCCCTTTTCCCGCCCCAATGAGCCTAACAACTTGCCAACCGCACTATTTTCGCAGGCAATATTTCACGAAGGACTCGCTAATCTTGGAGTTCATTCCGTATGTGCCGTTGTCTTTTGACAGGTGTCTAAGGCTCCAGGCCCATCGACTTGTCGGCGGCATCCTACACGCTACCGAAATCCAGTTGAGTGGTGAAGTGCACACGATCGACCTATCTGTTTTGGCTGCAGGCGCATTGGTCACATTGCATGCCATTGTACGAACCGTACTGTGTCGCCTCTGCGACCACCATTTAACAATTATTATCGCCACAAACAGAGCCAACGTCGTTACCAGCTTCCATTGACACCACAACAGCCGAACGGTGACTCTCGTGCACCCTGGAACAGTCCCTCGTCATCATTACGACGTCACCAGTCCCCTCCGCCAACAGCCCGTCGGCCATGGTCGCTATCACCAAGCGTTCGTCGCCCACCGTGCACGGCGCAGCCTCGACGCCCATCTCCGGAAAACTAAGCGATGCAGCTTCCAGAGGGGACATGCCTTCACGAACCAGCAGAAAAACCCTCTTTAACTTTGCCGACCAAACAGAACTTGATGGACGTTTTAGTCGATGGCGTCAGTGTCCCAGCACACATTGACACTGGCGCGGACGTATCCGTGATGAGTGCCGAATTGGGCCGCCGAAGGAACGACGAAGTACTCGCACGCGCTGCATAACGCACCCTCCGCGTCACCGACAGAGGAACGCGAACCGTGCTTGCTATGTGCACTGCTCGCATTGTTATCCAGGGGCGCCTAACGGCTGTTTTGTTTGCCGTTCTACTGAAATGCCCTTACGATGTTATACTCGGCTTAGATTTGTATCGTCCTATGCAGCCCTCTTTGATTGCGCGTCTAGTGCCATTCAGCTTGCACTGCCTCGCGGCTGCTCGGAGAGCACCACAGCTGTGCCCTCCCGAAGACATCCGCCTGTTGCGTCAAGCCATGATCTACGTCACTGTACTGTCGTTCCCATTGGTTACTGACGGTGTCTATGTACTAAGTACCACAGCTGGCATACTGCTTGAAAGAAATTTGGCCGTTCCACATGCCGTGATCACTGTTACCGGCAATCAGACTTCGCTCCCCGTACAAGATTTTAACTGCTCAATTGAAATTCTTCTCAGAGGCATGTCTTTGGGCAACACCTCGCCTGTGAACTATTGCGAGATATCGCCTCTTGACGCTGAAATTCTGCCACCTTCTAGAGGATTCTCGAATTCTACAACTCTAACCGACGAACATCGCAAGATGACTGAAGCTAATCTTCTTCCGGCACAATTGAGCTGCTTACAGCTACATTTTTCATTTTGACGGCCGCCCATTAGCCCCAGACATCGGTTGTCTCCCATGGTATTTAGACCTGACACGTCAATCCGATGCGCCGCCGGCCGTGCCGTGTTTCACATGCTAAACGACAAGTCATACAACGAGAATTCAATACGATGTTGACTTAAGGCGTTATCAAACCTTCTTGCAGACCGCGGGCGTCCCCTCTTGTCCTTGCCAAGAAGGACGGCCGTTGGCGCTTTTGTTTGCGTTACAGACACCTCAACAAAAATTGGAGGACGCTTAAGCTTCGCCTTCAAGAGTGGAACGCGACAGCGTTCCCGTCGACCCGCCAAGTGGTGTAAGACAATGGGCTACTGCGCAGTGACTACGCTCCCCACATCGGACGCGGTGAGCGTCGAGCAACGCAGCGTTCGGCGCGGCAACGAAATGTGCGCCTGTGCAAGCGACGCACGCCTGAAAAAGCTCGTTTCTAAGGCAACACCGCGTTCACTAGAGGCGCTTTTGTAGCGCTTTGAAGCATCGAGCTCGTGGCTCAGTGGTAGCGCCTCCGTCTCACACTCCGGAGACCCTGGTTCGATTCCCACCCAGCCCATCTTGCAAGTTGTTTTTTATTCATGAAGTGCCTGCTGGGATTTATCGCTCACGGCCAACGCCGCTGACGTCGACGACACCGGCTTTTCTGCGACACGAGCTCCTTAACGCTATCGCGTTAAAATTACACGCAAGGATGTCTGATCCTTGCCGCGTAAAATTGAGGCCTCGGACACCTTGCGTGGAGCCAAGGAGTTAATCGGTAGAGCGCTGATCAGGCTATTGGCATATGCATATGCGATTGGGTAGATGACATGGGGCATGAGAAAACTGCCTTCCTAACACATGACGTCCTCCAGCAAGTCAAGGTTATGCCATTCGGCCTTTGTAATGCCTGGCAACCTTCGAAAGAACTATGAACTCCTTACTTCGTGGCTATACATGATGCACATGTGTGTGTTACCTAGACGGTGTCATAGTCCTTTTACCAACTGTCACGAGTCATGTAACACGTCCATCGGCTATTCTTGCTGTTTCCCAACGCGCCGGAATGTAATTTAACTCATCCAAGGGCCACTTTGGGTGTCGTCAAATTGCCGTTCTCGGCCACCTCTTCAGTGCCGCTGGCATTCAAACCGACTCTGACAAGATTCCCGCTTTCCAGAACTTCCCTGTTTCGTCTTCATCAAGAGATGTAAGAAAGTTTGTTGGGCTATGTTCATGTTTCCGTCATTTTATTTAGTGTAGAGCCGAAACTGCCAACCCACCGACCAACTCACTTAAAAACGACGTTTCTTTCACACGGGGCCTTGCTCATACCAAAGCTTTTTGAGCCCTTATACGCATGCTCACGGCTCCCCTACTGCTAGCTCTTTATGATCTGATCCATCTACCGCCATTAAAGTACACCCGCATCCCAGTGGCCATGGAGGTGGGGCTGTACTTGTTCAATGGCAGCGTAACGATGAACATATAATTGCATACGCCAGCCACCTCCTGTCACCCACCGAGAGGAACTTTTCAACCACCGAACGGGAGTGCCTGATATTCGTTTTGGCAGTTGCCAAATTCCACCCCTAGCTGTGCGGTTGCCCAGTAGTAGTAGTGGTAATCGTAAACATTATTAAGAAAGGGAGTGGGGAAAAGGGGGTCCAAGAGCGGTGGGTGGCTACTTTAGTCCAGGGCTCCACTGGCCTTGGCCGCACGCTGGAGTTGCTGGACGAGTTGGGAAGCTGTACCTCCCACTGATTCGCTAATGATTGTTGTTTGTTTTTGTTAGGCTAAATAGCTAACTCTAGCGGCACTCTTTCACACGTCCACGAAATGTGGGAAGTTGGCCTACCGCCGCACCACGAGCATCTAGCTGAATGCTGTGTAGGGTAGATCGTGTGAAGATTTAGGAGGTGTGGCTAAACATTGGCCTTGATTTTTCTGAGGTTTGTGGCCTCTTCCCCGTCTAAAGATTTGTGCAGGGAGGCGTATTTTTTGGCGTGTCAAATGGTAGTGCTCCAACATTTCGCGTGGGTGTTTCGGCATAGCCAAGGCGTGTGAGCTGGGCTGCTCCGCTCGGTTACAAAAATCTCGAGCTACAGTATCAGCTCATTCGTTGCCTACGAGGCCTGAGTGTCCTGGGCTCCATAATACAGTGTGGCAGTGTTGTGAGTTACGAATTATCAACCTAAGGGTAGTAGATGTTAAACGGTCTGCCATAATAAGCGCCATGCCCCTTGAGAGTCAGTTACTATAGTTGAGGGGTGGCCTCTGCTCTCCTCATTTTGGATCATCATCATCATCATCATCATTTATTATCCCTTAAGGGCCCTATTGGGCATTACATAAGGGGGGGGGTTAACAAGAGAAGTATTCACGTGGTCATATAATTATAAAGCGAAATAAAAAGACAGACAGGCAAAGTAACGTTATACATTATTATGGAACCGCGGTTGAAGGCAAAGACGCAAGGAACACGCAAGCAGTTGAGCTCCTCATATGTTTGCAATTGAATAAAAAGGTTTGCAATACAATTCAATATAAAATTCAATTCAATACAATATTCAATTCAAAAAATGCAATTCAATACACATATATATACACACAAGTCAAAGCAGAAAATGTGACATATATGTTATGTCCCATCTTAAGGAAGAACCACAAAGTGAAATACGCGGTGGATATATGAGAAAAGCAGGAAATGTTTACCGATTATGAGATTATTTGGCAAAGTGAGCCGATATTAGCTGCCTGAATTTTGAGTTGTCACGTTCATTGACTAATGGTTCTGGAATCGAGTTCCATTCTTCAATCGCCAAGGGTAAGAAAGACTTATTAAATGTGTTTGTCGAACCAGTTATGCGTTGTACACTCATAGAATTGAAAAGACGTCGTGATGTCCGTATGGGTGGCACTAAAAGGGTGGTTCTCAGGTCAGGGCGATTATAGTATAGATTTTGAAACAGGCATAGCCGTGAAATCTTCCTTCGATGAGCTAACGATTCAAGATTAATGGATGATTTAATGGCACTAATGCTAACCCGTCTATTATATTCGGAAACGATGAAACGAGCAGCCCGATTCTGAATGCTTTCGAGTGATTCGATTAGATATTGCTGGTGAGGACTCCATATTGAGCTGGCATATTCTAGTTTCGGCCTAACGTACGCCTCATAGGCGAGTTTTCTGATATGACTGGGGGATAAAGAAAGGGCACGCTTAATGAAACCAAGTGTTTTGGATGTCTCTGCCACTAATTTTGCGATGTGTTCAGACCAGTTAAGTTTGTCAGTGATAACAACACCTAAGTATCGGTACGATTCAACACGTGATATGGCAGTGGAGTTTAACGAGTATGAAAAGTTAAAGGTGGAAAGCTTTCGAGATACTTGCATGCTCTTGCATTTGGATATGTTTAGATTCATCAGCCAGGTGGTGCACCAAGTTTCTATTATATCAAGGTCTTTCTGGAGGAGTCTCTGGTCAGAGGTGGTAGTTATGCGACGATAAAGAACGCAATCGTCCGCGAAAAGGCGAATTGTGGAGGAGATATTTGTAGGAAGGTCGTTGATAAAGACTAAAAATAAGAGTGGTCTAAGGACAGAGCCTTGCGGTACGCCTGAAATGACTTTGGAGGTTTTGGAGCGGTGGTTGCCGATAACAGTAAACTGGGTGCGGTCTGAGAGGAAGCAAGAAATCCATGACAATATTAAGGGATCCAGCGAGAGAGAGGAGAGTTTAGCAATAAGACGTTGATGTGGAACCCGGTCAAAGGCCTTAGAGAAATCCAGGTAGATGATATCAGTTTGAAAAGATGAATCTAAGTTCAGGTGAAGGTCGGTAGTAAACTCGAAAAGCTGGGTATCGCATGAAAATCCAGAGCGGAATCCATGTTGTTTGGTAAAAAAGAAGGAGTTCCTGTCCAGGTGAGAGGAGACTTGTGAGTATACGATGTGTTCGAGCATTTTACAAGCAATACATGTTAATGAAATCGGTCGATAGTTTGATGGATCAGAGCGGTCACCAGCCTTGAAAACCGGGACAACCTTACTTAATGTCCAGTCATTTGGAATAGCTGAACTTGAAAGTGATTGACTGAAAATTATTTGTAATATCTGGCATGAAATATCTCTTGTACCTTTTAGTATCTTGGTAGTTATGTCATCCGGCCCGGGAGCGCTTGATGGCTTCAAGTTATCAATGAGTTTAGCTATGCCTTCGACTGAAATGGAAATTGGAGGCATCTGGCTGAAATTATGACTGGGATAGCTGGGTACGTTCAGCACTGGTTCCCGAGTAAAAACTGAAGAAAAGTAAGTGTTCATGACATCTGCGCAGTCCTCTGCGGCGACGTGCGAGCCATCTTGGTCGTGCAAGATTATGTTTTGAGGCGAGTTTCGGTTTGGCAACAGGATGTTCCAGAACTTTTTAGGGTTATTCCGAATAATGTTATGCAAGTCTTTATGAAAAAATTTCTTTTTGGAATGCCTCAAAAGACTTGCATAACCCCGGAGGCATTCAAAGTACTTGTCCCATTTTGAAGCAGAAGCAGAATTTTTGGCAGCTCGGAAAAGTCGTTTTTTTTTCCTTAACAACCGTCGAAGGCCGTTAGAAAACCAGTGCTTATCAGCATCTCCGCGAATACAGATCAGCGGGACATATGTTTCCATGAGCGAAAGTATTTTTTGCTTGTAAAGTAACCAGTTACTATTAACGGTTCGGTTGTGAGCAGTTTTACTAAAGTGAGAAAGAAACGCCTCTAGTTCAAGGTTAATTTGCGCATAGTCGGCTTTGTTATAGTCGCGAATATATTTTAAAGATGGCTTGCGGGTGGGAATGGGAATAGCCAGATCAAAAAATAGTAGTTTGTGGTCACTAAGGCCACTACTAGCACACGAGAGAGACTGACATAACTCAGACTTTGAGACAAATACTAGATCAAGGATGTTGGTACCACGGGTTGGGATTCTAACAGACTGGAACAGATTAAAGGTGAGAATTAAGTCAATAAATTGCTTCGACTGACGAGAAGATGCTGATAACAGTTCCCAGTCTATATCCGGATAATTAAAGTCTCCGCATAGTACCAAGTTCGCTCGCGGAAAGCGGGTTTGGAGGTGGAAAAGGACAGAATACAGCTCATCAACAAAAGAGCAATCTAAATCTGGCGGACGGTAGCAGGCGATAAGCAAGGTGTTACCAAATTTAAGGGACAGGTTAATACATAGTAGTTCAAGGCTGCATTGTACGGGTACCAAGTGTGAGACTACCGTTGATTTAACGAGAATCAGGACACCACCTCCTCTTCGGCCAGCCCTGTCAAGTCTGTAGACACTAAACGTTCTACTAGTCTCGAGCAGCTCACTGTCCTGAATATCTGCGGTAAGCCACGACTCGGTAAAGACCGCAATATCCGAGCAATTATCATCAAGAAGCGCTTCCACAGCTTCCTTCATTGGTAAGTAGCTGCGAACGTTCGTGAACATGACAGCCATTTTACGATAAGATGGAGTGACGTGGGAGCTTTGCGAAGGCTGAGCTAGCTGTTTATAAGGAACCTTGGAAGCGGGTGGTGACCGCTATGACGAAAGTTCGATTACGCGATCCGTATTGGCGTCATATATGTATTGTTTTTTGTCGATCTCCAGTTTGTCGTACCGTATTTTGAACGTGGCGTCCCTTTCCTTACCAAAAGGGTACAACTTTTTCCGGGCTAACCGAACATGCGCAGAATAGTCCTCACGAACAGAAAATTTTGATTTCTTCAGCTTCGGCCCTGCTGTCAGAATTTTTGACTTCACCTTAAAATGTGCCAGTTTGACAATGATTGGGCGGTTTTTTGATTCTTGGAAGCGGCCCATTCGATGCGCACGTTCTATATCATCAGCATTTATCGACACACCAAGATGCTCCGAGCAGAAAGAGATTACATGCTCCTCTGATTGCTCCCAGGTTTCACCGGCCGCATCTGTGATACCAAAGAAGATCAAGTTAGACCTGCGCAACCGATTTTCTGCGTCATCGCACTTCTCTGTGAGGTTTTTAATCTCGGAGGAAAGCCTAGTAACTTCATCGTTCCAGCCTGGTTCTGAAATTTTTCCGCCTGCTTGACCTGTGTGTACTATATTTTCTAAAGCATCAACCCTCAGGGAAAGAGTGCTGACGTGATTTTCGATGCTAGTCTGAGCACTACGTATGTTTGAAAGCTCAGTGAGTACAGTGTTTTGTGATTGTTCAAGACGCGATATCGCCTCAGCGATTGATAGGCCTATGGCTGCAATCTCTGCAAATGTTATGCAAGATGTGGTTAAGGATGCGGTGATGAAGGGCAGGTTTTTTGGTCTACAGCTTCTGCTGTATAGCGGGATTTTGCGTATATAGCAGCATCTGCATATATTACATGTGCTTTGGGTGCCAAGTGGTGGTGTAGCCATTCGACCTTCGCCAAGCGACGACCTGGGTGGGTATCGTGATTTATATACTTGGAAACGGTCTGCTGCATATTTGCTTGCTATACTCTTTAGCCATATCCTACATAGCATCTCCTGTATTTATAGGGCGTGGGACTCCTATACGGGCTAAGATAGTTCGGCCTGCAGCAGGAGTACTGAGGCGGTCTCTCTGCGAGACCACTGCCGCAGTTTGGAGCTCCGCAAAAGTGTTATGTCGGCCCAATGCCAAAAGCCTCTCAGTCGGAGTTTATATAGCCATCCATAAAGCAGCTTTATACGCACTGCGAATGAGAGCTTGTACTTGGAATTCTTCGGACTTGCTCAGGTGGTGGTAGGGAAGCCAGTGCGCACGACATACGACTAAGGACGAAAGCTTGGACTAGCCTAAAATGTCTCTTTCTTTGATGCATCATCCCAGAGATTTGTTTAGTTGTGGTGCGTAAATTTTTGATTGTGTGTGTAGCCTTGCCATTGCTTTGTACCCAAAAACCCAGAATTCAGGCTCGGGTGACTTCAGCAATGGGGTAGGCGCCCCCGCTGAGATTTGTTTGTCCATTCATATTATAGGGAAAGATTGTGAGCTTGTATAACGCTGGATTTTTCCAGGGCGCTGCTGAGTGCGCTGTTCCTATCGAAACTAGAGACTATGTCGGCCACCTCCTGAAGCATTTCCTCTCTCTGCGCTATAGAGCTGAAAGTATCCCAAATGACTTTATCGTCCGCATATAAGGTGCAGCCTAATTGCGCGACTTCCTCTAGGGCATGAGCGAGTCTGCTCATAGCTATGTTAAATAGGAGTGGGGATATTATTTCTCCTTGAGAGGGTCCTTTGTTAGGCAAGTCTATAGGATCTGACCGGGTCTGTCCACTGCCTATTGTGGCTGTTCGGTTAGTGAGGAAGGACCTGACATTGCAAATATTCGCTCACCGCACCTTACGGCCTTGAGTTCGTTGTGTATAGCCTAATGTGAGATGTTATCGAAAGCAACCTTGAGGTCGAGGGCAAGAATTAGGTATTCGCTACCCTTAGCTATGCGGCATGAAACTTCTTGTCTCAGAAGAAGAAAGGTGTCCTGTGTGAACAGTCATGCCCTGAAGCCTAGCATGGTAAATGGGAAAAGGTGATTGAATTCAATGTAATTTTGAAGGAGGCTCTTTATGACTCTTTCATACAGTTTGCCCGTGCAAGGGGTGAGCGAGATGGGGCGCAAGGCCACGATTGCTGGTTTTTTTTTAGGTTTAGGTGTGGTTATGACGTTTTCTTTCTTCCACTCTAAAGGTACGTGACCTTGTTCACAGTAGTGTTGGTTCACGTAATGTGTAAGACAGTCCAAGATATCATCACTGAGGATCCTAATCAATGGGTTTGTAATTTTGTCTGGCCCCGGTGCCGTGTTTCTTTTTGCTGCTTGTCCGGCTGCAAAAACTTCTCCTTTTGTGACCGGAGCATCCAGTTCAGGGTTTGGTGCCCCGCTATACTGAGTGCTACAAGGCGGGTGAGATTGGTCTCCCATATAGCGGGTGACAAAGGCTTGGATCAGCTCTTCGTTTCTACCCGTGAACTCATCCGCTATTCTTTGTAGTGTTCTACTCATAGCCGTTTTGGATTTGCCGGGTTCCAGCTTGTTACGCAGAGCTCTCCACGTTTGTGCTGTGCTAAAAATATCTTGTAAAGAGCTACATAATTGTACCCGTCCTTCGGTAGCTAGCTGGGCTGCATAAGCATTGGATTCATCTGAGAGGGCCGCTGTCCACAAGGTGCGGTTGAAGCGTTGTTTTTTCCACCGTCTGAGCAAGCTGTTGAGGCTCTCCCACAAATGCAGTATGTCGTGGTCTGCTGCTGGTGTTTCCACCATGTGCGTGAGCTTTCTTGAATTTTGCTCGCGGGCCTATTTTATGTGTTGAGTCAATTCCTCGACATTGTTTCGAATATGGTCAGGTAGGGGATGGGAGCGGAAGGCAACCTATTCCGTTAGGATGGTGTTACCTGGTACTCTAAGGAGCTTGGGAGATGATATGTGTACACTAAGGATATAATGATCGCTTCCGAAGTTCTCTTCTAGGCTGGTACAAGGTACTCGCTTAATGCTGTAAGTGAAGGTGCAATCTGGAAATGTGTCTATATTGATACTGTTGCCTAAACGTGTGGGTGCTGTCGGTAGGGTAACTAGTTGTAGTGTTAGCTTTTCCGCCAAGTTGTGGAGCCCGTCTCCTTTAGGCGATTCCGAGTGATAGCCCCACGTGGCATCGGGAGCGTTGAAATCTCGGACAACCTCTAGCTGGTCTTTGGTGCCCGCAATAATTTTAGCGAGGGTTAAGAGGGTAGTAAAGTATCGTGTTTGTCTTTTGGGACACTGTACACTTTTAAAACTATTGTATAGGCTTTGCCCCTTTTCTGGGTCGTAACCACGATTGTTCTGTGATTAGTTTCTGTGTGGCCATGTAAATAATGAGCAGTGGCAGTTATAGTTTTGGATACCAGCGTTGTGACACGAGGTTAACTGGCATTGAGCGGCCCCATAGTTTTACTGTGCGGGAGCCCACTCTTTGTAAGAAGATTATGTCCGATGGGCTTAGGTGATTTTGTACAAAGTATTGGAAAGCTGCTGCTCACTTGCGGAATGCACGGCGATTACACTGTGGTATGTCAAGTTGCTCTGAAGAATTCGGCCTAATTGCTATCATCCACGCTTTCTGTGTCAGTGTTATCATTAGCGTTCGAAGTGCGGCGGCAGGCCGCAGCTCTGGAGTTGGACAAGGGGCCTGCATCTGCGCGCTCATGCACTTCATGTATTGTGGTCTAATTAGTTTCATTAAGCATAGATCCTTGCTGTTGAATTTCTTGTTGCATTTGCTGCAGCTATTGCATTTTGCTTTGCAACATGGCCTCCATGCCTGATGGGGGTGTTGTGGGTTGTGGTGGGGTAGGATTAGCTGCTCCCTCCAGCTTACTACTCCTAGCAATGAGAGCACTAATTTGTTGTTGTAAAGTGTTGTTGGTTTTTCAGAGCTGTGTATTCTCGGCTATGATTTTCTGATACTCTGGGTGTTTTGTAAAAGGAGCAGTGGGAGATACAACTCGAGCCCAGCTTACCTCTTGGGTGTTGTGTGGCGCTGTAGGCATCTATTTAGCTTGGATCTTCGGTTTCTTCGGCTGCTGCTGCGGCCCGAGGGCTCTGGTCTTGGAAGGGAACCGCGACTCCGTCGAAGTCTCGCATCCAGAGCTGAACGACTTACGTCCTTGTTTTCGCCAGGGTGATTGGTCTTTGCAACTTGGTCTTGGCTGTGCAGGAACCTTGGCTTTCTTGGCTATAGGCTTGAGACAATTTTTGCATTCCTTGGCGCCAGTAGCGTGCGATTCCCCACTGGCGGCGCATTTCAGGGTGCAGTCAAGTCATGCCCTTCCGTTGGCTTTTGGGTGCCGCACATGTAGCAGATCACTATGTTAAGGGTGGGACACACACAGAGCGGTGACCGCTGAGGTTTCATACTCAGCATACCTGCATCATTGCCTTGTAAGGGTAACAGGGCGTCTCCCCTTAGTAGTAGTATACATAGGTGGGCATGTACTCACTGATGAAGGTAACTGCCGTGGTTCTGGTGTCACTTAGCATCCGAACGTGGAGAATCTCTACCCCTTGAGTACGTATACACAGTTGAGCCATGAACTCTTCGGTGCGTGTCATGGGGTCGATTCCATCAATTATGCGACGCGAGACTGCGTCTGGACCTGCCACGTACGCATTAACCTGATGCAGTGTTGCGTTAACGTGGAGGTGGACCAAGCACCAAATCCGGTCAGCAGGCGAAGTGTAGAAACAAGTATGATGTTGGAGCGTGGTCCAAGCCTGACCAGGAATGACGTGGTCTTGACAGGCTATCACCACGGCTTTGGAAATTTGGTAGTTAGTCAAATCTTTGACAATACGACCCTTGAAAGGTCAAAACACGATCTTAAAATCGTTCTTGGGGAGTGCTGGCAACCGGCGACACTTAGAGCGTGGTCCTGGTGCATGCGAATTATTCGGCTGCTGTTGTTTGGCGGCTGGTTGAATAGGGGTCTCGGCTATGGTCACCGCTTCTCCCCTCGTCAGCTTCTTCTGTCGTCGAGTCAGGTTCATTTGCTAGTTGGAGTACGGGTCGCCCAATACTGACGCGCCGCTGCCGGACGTTGGTGCAACCTGCTACCCATGTTCGTGCTCCGTCATGAGGTTCTCCTCCATCGCAGCTTACGCCTTGAAGAACCGAGATTTTTACTCCTTGTACCTCTCGACCTACGGACATGAGCAGTTGCATGACGCCCCTGCTGCAGGCTATTTGGTGTTTCGCGCACTTACGACCGGGTACGGTGCGACTTCTACTGGCCAAGCCTGTACCCCTTTGTCCACCGCTCCGCTGCAGCCTGTGCACCGCTCCATTGCAGCCTCCATGAACACGTTAGGCTTGGTTACCTTCGCCTGCAAACCGTTCCGTCACGAGACCGCTGGCTATTCAAACTTTTGCCTTCTGTTCGGTCGCCACCCTTCTTTCCAATTTGACTCACTGCTTCCTGAATGAGCGCCGCCTGTGCGCTCTTCCAGCGCCACCAGAATCATGTGGTGCTGCCCATTGCACGCCTTCACCCCATCGATATGCCCTCAGAATCCTTCTTTTGCGGCGGTGTCGATCTTCTCGGCCCTTTCTGGACTTCAGTATCTGCAGTAAGCGGGTCGTTGTTGCGACTGATTACGCGACCTGGTACGCGATCACGTAAGCTTTTCGCACACATCTGTGCAACTGAAGTGACAGATTTCCTGTTACATGACGTCATCTTCCATCAGGGTGCACCGCGGCAGCTCTTCACTGTTCGCGGCCGCACCTTCTTGTCCCGAGTAGTTGAAAACTTCGCTCCTGTTCTGGCGATTATAAGCTTTCCACCGCTCTCCACCTGCAGACAAATAGACTGACAGAGCGGATCAATCGCACGTTGAGAGAAATGCTGTCTGTGTGTGTTTCTGAGGAGCGCAGTGATTGGGAGAGCACGTTAAGCTTGGTTACCGTCGTCTATAAATCCTACCGCCACGAGACCGCTGGCTATTCAAACTTTTGCCTTCTGTTCGGTCGCCACCCTTCTTTCCAATTTGACTCACTGCTTCCTGAATGAGCGCCGCCTGTGCGCTCTTCCAGCGCCACCAGAATCATGTGGTGCTGCCCATTGCACGCCTTCACCCCATCGATATGCCCTCAGAATCCTTCTTTTGCGGCGGTGTCGATCTTCTCGGCCCTTTCTGGACTTCAGTATCTGCAGTAAGCGGGTCGTTGTTGCGACTGATTACGCGACCTGGTACGCGATCACGTAAGCTTTTCGCACACATCTGTGCAACTGAAGTGACAGATTTCCTGTTACATGACGTCATCTTCCATCAGGGTGCACCGCGGCAGCTCTTCACTGTTCGCGGCCGCACCTTCTTGTCCCGAGTAGTTGAAAACTTCGCTCCTGTTCTGGCGATTATAAGCTTTCCACCGCTCTCCACCTGCAGACAAATAGACTGACAGAGCGGATCAATCGCACGTTGAGAGAAATGCTGTCTGTGTGTGTTTCTGAGGAGCGCAGTGATTGGGAGAGCACGTTAAGCTTGGTTACCGTCGTCTATAAATCCTACCGCCACGAGACCGCTGGCTTTTCACTCTTTTACTTCCTGTTCGGCCACCACCATCTTTGTCATTTTACACACTGCTTTCTTCCTCGACGAGCACTCTCACTAAGTATGGCGATGACGTCTTCGCCCGGGCTCATACGGCGCGCCAAATTGCCGGCTTCCGGCTGAGTCTCAGGCCGCACAGAAGAGCCGGTACGACAGGCGACATAGAGATGTTCGATTTTGTTCCTGGCTCCGTGGTCCTCATATGGACACCACGTCGCTGCGTCGGCTTGTATGAAAGCTGCTGCCACACTACATAGGGCCCTACACGATATAGCGTAACCTTGGTGATGTGAACTACGACATCGCTCTGCTGTACACGCGTGTCCCCACGGACGTTGTGCATGTGTCGCAGCTGAAGCCTTACTTTGCCGTGAGTTCACCTGCCTTACATTTAACGCCGAGATGGCGACCTTCCAGGAGGGGGTGGTGTTACAGCGCAACCAAGAGTGGCGTGATTGAGCCAGTAAACTGTCAACATAGCATGCCCTACAAAAACAGTGAAGAAGAAGACAGCAAAGAAAAGATGCCATACCAGCTGTAGAACCGTTCCTTCGCGTCACGCTTTTCGCCTCTGGCTGTTGTTCTGTTTGCGCTTCCTTGTGACATCCTCATGGAGGTGCGGAGCAGTCTGATCTATGCATAATGCCCCTCCGAGCAGCAGAAGATCCAGCCCCGTACTGAGTATCACGCCTGTGCAACGCGCCAGCAGAAAGATCCGAGGGCACGCCACCGAATTTGGACTGCTCCCAGTAAAAATGGGAGATCCGACCACCCAATTGGTGTGGAAGGCAAAACGCCGAATCATTGTACGCTACCTAATACGCGACCGTCAAATCCTTTCAGCCGCGTCATACATGAGGATGTTGAAGACTGGATTGTGCATAATAAACATGTCGCCATGTTAAACAAGTTGGACGACGTAGGCAAACTGAAGAACGTATATTTCAGTATTAATGATGGCGCATGTTTCATATGAGAACCCTACAGATGCCCTATCGTCATGGGAACAATTCAAACGCTAGCTTCTTGAAACGTATGCGAGCCGTGATCGCCGCGAGCAAGCTGAGCGTGACCTACAGAGCCATATACAACTGCTTAACGAAGGTGGGACAAGGTATGTCGAGGACATGACGCGTCTCTTTCGACGAGCCGACCACAGCATGTCGGAAGGGAAGAAGGTGCGGTACATCATGTACGCAGTACGGAGCAGCTCTTCGGTAGTTTTGTATGCAGTCCTCCCAAGAGGGCCTCAGGATTTCTTTCTGGGGCCGTCACCAATGAACAGCCTCTTCGGCAGGAGGCACCATCATACGAAAGACAAGCGAACGATATTTAACTCATGGACTTCTTCTGAGTTCTCGTCGTCCACGTCAATTTTTTGTGAGAGCTAATCCATTCCGTCATCCGCGGAGAACTTCGGAAGCTGTCGGTGCCCTCACAGCCTCACAGCTCTTTGTCATAGCGTTGTCCTTGAGTAAGTCCAGCATGCGCTACCAGAACTACCTCTAAACACAGAAGCTCGAGCTATACTAAATGACAGCAACTGTATGTCTTATTGGCAAGCTTTGATTCAATCCGCCCCACCTTCCTCCGCCCTTTTCACCGGGTCTAAAGGCCGTGCTACAGTCCGTCCTATTGCCCTCGTACTACAACGTCATAGTCCCCAAGCAAATCAGATGTATGGCGGGCACCTGATCGCCGTCCCGTTTGCTTTCACTGTGGCGAAGCTGGGCATGATTACTGACAGGGCTCATATCGAGATCTCGAACTTCGCGGATTTTCAGTGAACTCTCGGCGATACGGCTTCAGCCAACGTGCTCCTGAAGTTGAAGAATACGTTGCCCTGTAGCGGGATCCTCATCAGCTCGACAGCAGTCATGCTCCCCATTGCCGTGGTGGTTTTCTCTGACTTGCCGTACGCTTCTAGCAGCCTGGTGCAGGGTTGGTCGCCCAGCCTGCGCCGGGAAAACTAACCACAGCGACCTTCGGGTGCGAGACCGCTGAGACTGAATGTGCTCAAGGATACCAACTGAAGAGCACGCGGACCGACGATACATCGACGACGAAAGTACGTGTTGGTTCCGGAATAATTTCCTTGAACATTCCTGTAATGTTCGACAATCGAAAAATCAATGCTTTAGTGGAGGCTGGAGCGGATTGCTCAAGAAACTGATGCTGCCTTGAAATCCAGTGCCAGTTCATGTAGCTGGACGGCACATCTTCAAAGAGAGACGTGCACACATTCCCTTGCGTCGACGAATCAATGGACAGGCTGAAGCGTGCGAAGTATTTCTCCACTATCGATCTCATTATCGGCTATTGGCAAATTGAAATAAATGAGCGGGACGCGAGAGAGAACGCCATTTTAGATTACTTTCTTTCGGGAACTGTTCCATGCCAGCCACATTCCAGCGAATGATAGATGCCGTTCTCGCTGACCCCAAGTGGAAAAGCTGTCTCGTCTATCTCGATGACGTCGTCTTCTTTTTGTAAACGTTAGACAGACACCTTCGTCGCCTTCGGAATGTACTCGAAGCGATTGGATCGGCTAATCTCGTAATAAAGCCTGAAACATACAATTTCGGCTGCGAAGAACTGAAGTTCCTCGGTCATGTCGTGAGCCAGCATATGGTCAGCAAAGCGTGACCAGCAAAAACGGAGAAGAAAACGGCGAAGAAAGAAAATCCCGTGCCAGCATGAGAGAGAGAGAATCAACCTTTATTGAGCCCTTACTAAAGGTTGGAGCGCGCTGGCACCATTCGGGCGAAACCTTCTTCTCAGGTCCCATGTGCGTCAAGCAGTTCCTGGCCCCTAGCCGCCAGCGCGAGCTGGGTCGGTAGGTCAGGGCTGGACAACAAGGTCTCCCATCGCTCGAGGCGGTTGGGACTGGGGAGGGTGGGAGGTAGGGAGAGTGGGGGGTTCTTGAGCTTAGTGCAGTCTGCAAGGATGTGTGCTATAGTGCCTTTTGATCGTCTGCAAAACGGGCATGAAGTGTCATGCTCTGATAGGGAACATATTGTGCATGAGCAAAGGATGCGCTAGCGACCCCGCTTGCGTGCGTCGCACGATCGTTTGCTTCATTCGGCTGAGTTGCGCATGCGGACGGGGAAGCCTACATCTGCCGCTTCTGTACATTTGGGTGATTTCTTTGTAACTTGTCACGGGGTGTGGTAGCTCTGGCTCGTCCTCGGCCCGGATTGAGAGTTCTCGGGCATAGTAGTCGGTGAGTGCGTTGCCTTCCACTTGCGAGTGAGCCGGGACCCACACGAGTTCAACGGCCCATCCCGCTGATTTGCATTTGGTGAGGATCACTAGTGCCGCGGGAGAGTTGTTCCCCTTGCGGTATCTTGCGTAGGCGGTCTTAGAGTCTGTGACCACGGTCCTCACTCCCGGTTGTGTGAGTGCGAGGGCCAAGGCCAGTTTTTCTTCTCCGGCTGTGTTCGTCCTCTGTATCGACGCGCCTGTGACCAGTTTACCGATGGTGGTGACGACCGCCGTTGTTCTGGTGCCGTGCTTCGGAAGCGAGGCGTCCGCGTAGAGAACGTCGGGGTCCTCTTCCAGCTGTCGAGCCAGTCCCTTGGCCCGCACAGAGCGTCTCTCGTCATTCCTCCCCGGCTGGGGGAAAGCTCCGGGGGAGGGGCTTGGTCTTAATCATGTATCTCCACGATGTGGAGAGCGGCTACGTTGTCGCCTGATGTTCAATTTGCCATCCTATCTTGCGTAGGACGGCCCGACCGTGCTCTGTCCAGCTCAGCCTTGCTCTCTGGTGGGATAGGTGTGCTTCCACCAGCTCTTCCACCGTGTTGCGGGCACCTATTTCCAGGAGCTTGTGCGTTCACGAGTACACTAGAATGCCCCTGGCGAGTTTGACTGTTTTCTTTATCGTCGTGTTCAGCGTCTCGCGGTTCACCTTCGCAAGCTACGCACCTTCGCAAGCTTCGCAAGGCACGGGGCGGGGTACGTTACGCGTCACACGACGAAGGTCTGCACCAGGCGCAGTGCGTCTTCTTCTTTCATCCCTCTGTTCCGGTTGGTGACTCTCCGGATCATGCTCAGGACTTGCTTTGATGTAGTCTTGATTTTGTTGACGGCTGCATGCGCCTTGCCCTCGCTGCGCAATCGCAGGCCCAGTATCCGAATCTGCTGCGTTGGCTTGATCTCTCTGCCGTAGACGGTGATAATTATGTTCGGCGGCGGCTCTTTCTTTGGTCTTCCGGGCTGTTCCATGAGCAGCTCCGATTTCTGGGGAGCGCAGCTCAGGCCTCAGGTCGTTGCATACTCGTGGATGGTCGTTGCTGCTCTCTGCAGGGCTTCCTCTTCCCAGGCATCGGACCCAGCGCAGTTCGTCCACACCGTGATATCGTCGGCATAGAACGCGTGGTCCACACTTTCGATCTGATTGAGTAGTTCCAACAGGCGCAGGAGAGCCAGGTTGAAAAGCAGAGGCGACAGAACCGACCCCCGTGGGGTACCCCTGTCTCCGAGCTCCACAGGCTCTGACCGTTCCTTTCCTACCCGGATAGTTGCCGTGCTATTGGTTAGGAAATCTTTAACATAGCCGTAGGTCTTGCGGCCACACGCCGTCTTGCGCGGGTTCTCGAGCACGCTGGCGTAGGACACGTTGAAGGCCCCCTTGAGGTCCAGAGCCAGTATGTCACGGGGCGCGTGCCTTGTTGCTCTTTTAATCACTAGTTCGTGCAATTGGATCAGGACGTCTTGGGTGCTCAGGTGCTGGCGGAATCCATACGTGGTCGGCGGCACCTGAATCGTCTATTCCCGTCTCGACTCGAGTCATCTCGTCTTGCTGGCGTAAGAAGTGCTGGCAGCCACGCGCTCTTACTACCACGTTTCGATGGCCGGGCACTGTTCGTTGGCCCCAAACCGACAGCATAACAATTGTTTCCATCGCGGCAGGGTGGAATCAAAAAAACTTAAAATCATATTATAAGGTTTTACGTTCCGAAACCCCTTTCTGATTATGAGGCACGCAGTAGTGGAGGACTCCGGAAATTTTGACCTACTGGGGTTCTTTAACGTGCACCTATATCTAAGCACACTGGTGTTTTCGCCCCCATTGAAATCTGGACGCCGTAGCCGGGATTCGATCCCACGACCTGGCGCTCAGCAGCCCAACACGATAACCACTGAGCAACCAGAGCAGGTGGGGTGGAACCAATCATCGATAAATTTGCTGCCCACCTGGCTGGATCACCGAAAATCCACCGTTTGACAACGGTATAAGACTAGCGTATAAGATAGCATACCGACAGGGGAAAGTGTCACTGCAACCACGTTCACTCTTTTGAGCCTTTTTTTTTATTTCCCGCTAGGTCATGTGGCCCCGTTTTAGTGAAGTCCGACATCGACAGCACAGGGTCCGCATAAACATCTTTCCTGTAAAAAGTACGATAATTACGATGGTTCCTAATGACAAATTTGAGCGCAGCTGTACACGTTTGTTCGTGTCTCGATATTTGAGGAAAAAGAATTTGAGACAAAAATCAGTGCACAGACACACAGTGGGCAAGTGCCATCTGCGCATTGGAAGAGCGAGGGGCAGTATGGGATTGCTGGTATGAAAAGCGGCATAGGAGACAGCTCAAGAAGAAGACGACAACGAAAGCGCGAGCAGTGGCACTAGCGTCACGTGAGTATGGGATCGCTGGTATGATAAGTGGCATAGGAGACAGCTGAGGAGGAAGAGGACAACGAAAGCACGAGCAATGGCGCTAGTGTCACGGGAGTATAGAATCGCTGGCATGATAAGCGGCATAGCAGCCAGCTGAGGAAGAAGACGATGAAGGCATGAGCAGTGGCATGAGGGCGAGAGGAGTATGTGATCGCTGGGATGATGAGTGCTACAGGAGCCAGCTGACGAAGAAGGTAACGATGAAGGCGCGAGAAGGGGGTACAAGTGCGATGGGAGTATATGATAGCTGAGATGATGAACGGCATAGGAGCCATCTGAGGAAGAAGACGACGACAAACATGCGAGCAATAGAACGAGGGCGTTCCCACCGTTACTTCGAGAGACGCTGACTCTCAACCCAGGAGTTGTCGCCCTAATGATGCGCTCTAAAAACGAGTAGTATTAGTGGTAGTTATTGTGACTTATATGGCGCATATTGAAAAACAGTTGAAAAGATATACCACAGCCACCACCATATCATTAATAACAAAGACATCTATTTACCTTTTTCTTTATTTTATGCGTAACAATACTTCGTTATCATTTGCGAAGGTCCTGGGAGATCTATCGCGCTATCAGGCGCGAGGACTTAAGCTACGGGAAGTTTCAGTTCTCGAACTAAGTTTATTTTACGAGCATTAATAAAAAGTCAACACTATTGCGCATGTATAAAATAGAAGGCTTTACTGTGAACAATGTCAACAGGTCAAAATTTTCTTTAGTGATTTTATACACGCAGCGCTTGTTATACGTGCATAAGTTGTAAACTTCAGATTAGATTTATTGTCCATTGGTTTTCGTAGAGGTAATTTGAAATTTCATTTTTAAACCAAATAATTTCCATTCCTTTGTATGTGTTCTTCGCACATCTGTTTTTTTGTTGTTGTTGTTGCGCTCCATGCGCGCAGCCCGCGGCCATATCTAAAAATGGTGTGAAGGGCACAGGAAGGGGTGTCTGTGCGGCTTTTTCTTCAAAGTTCATTATTTTTTTTGTATGTAGAAACCATTGAATAAGGACAAAAAAGAAATATAGAAATGGCACTGAAAATTGAGTACACTTTTTGTGTTGTGTGTGTTGCAGTGTTTTTTGGAAGCCTCGGCGCCCTCTTCTTAGCGCTCGGCTTCCGCCAACTGTCAAGCCAAATGCACCGCGAGATGGCATGGCGTGTGCTGAGCAGTCCGGTCGGTTTTTTCGACGGTACGCCGCGAGGCCGGGTGCTCAATCGTTTCTCTACTGATCTGGACCATGTCGATACACGCCTCTTTATGGCCACGAAGCAGGTGATGCAGACGCTTCCGGTGGCAGTTACCAAGATTGCCGTGACGGGACTTCAGTCATTGGCAGCAGGCCTTCTGGGAGGCTTGGCAGCAGCAATTTTCATTTTGCTCCTTGTAAGTCTTACGAATCGTGAATTGATTAGCATATGAAGCCATAGGTATCTTCGTGGCTTACAGTGGTCAAGCCATAGATGCCTCCAAGGTGAAAGATTAGAACGGTCACCCTGTCGCCCCATTGGGTCAACATCAAAGTCAAAGTCATTTTACAACAGTACGTAAAGATACAGTTGTCATGACTACATATAAGAAGCACTAAAGGCTTGATGGGGTCAGTGCCCCCTAAACAAGAAATTCACATTGGCGACAAGATGATAGTGATTTATACAATGGCTACGTTACAGAATGCATGTGCATCATATCGGAAATTGAATTAGAAACGAAACAATACTAGTTATTTATTTAGATGAAAATTAGAATCCTTCATGGGTGATGTGGTAATGTTATGTTCATGAGGCGGGAATATGCCCGATTTTAGACCTCCCTTTGGGGAGGCATCGTTAAAGTAATGTCTGATATAGCAAAGAATTTTCGGTACCAAGGGCTTCTTTGAAGCTGTGTTTCACTTACTATTGTTAAATAAAAACCAAAATTCAAAAGCAGGAACGAAGACATCAGGTTCATCGCCCTTATTGTGAACCGACTGCACGTCTAAATGGGAGAAAGATTAGCATTTGGAAAAGCGCCAGTAGTCATCAGTTAGGTCGGACAGTGTCAATGCCGAAGCCGCGCTCGGCGATGTACCAAGGAAGGCAAAAAGTTGCGTTTGTCTGCCGTGTGAAAGTGTTTGGTGCATGGTACATCAAGAAATCTTGATTCATCTCTTTCTACGGCAAATATTTTACGCCCGTTGACCGTGTATATATATAATGCCTTGCTTTCACTTTTTGACTATCTGCAAGAATAGCTTTTTCAGTTCCAGGTATAAGTCTTAATTGAAACATACTAGAGTGTCACTATCAAAACTGATATCAAAAACAGATAGCCGTGTCTGCTGTGCATTTTCTGTGGAAGCATCTCCTTTCAGTCGAGAGGTCAATTTTGCTCCTATGTTATGCGGTCCTGCATCCTTTTTTGGCCGTCATTGACAAGCATCTACATCAACTTCAGTAATTTGTTGACAGACAGCATAACCAGTTTGTTTTAGCACAGCCAGCAAAACTTCCGGCTTTGCGGAGGTAACGCACTTGATGTGAATATTCCTATGCTCTGATTACTGTTCAAGCTTAATAAATTTTGACTCAACGGCACTTAGTCGCGGTTCATGCACTCTAAGCTAAGAAGTGGCAGAGGCATTTTCTTTCTTCACAGCATCATTTTTTTTTTCTTTCTTGAGCGCTTCGTTGTATTGGCATCGAACAGAGTGCTGAAAGGCTTGTTGAGTACATTGGTTCCTTAGCTCGTTTTTGGAATTCCCGGTCTATTTCACTGTGCACTTAACGCATATTTCTATTTCAAGAGTTTCATAAGCTGCGCTAGGTATGGTGGCATGTTGTCAGTGGGCATTAAAAGCACTCCTTAAGAGCAACAGCGAGCATAAACAGAGTAGTGGTGTAGAAAGCTGGCAAGTTGCTAACGCACCAGTGTGAGATATTGAGGCGGAGAAAATTACTTGAACTGGCGACTATCGTGGCAACAGCCATATAAAAGTCGGCAAGGACTACGAGCGGCTTCGCGTAGCTGGCAGAACTTTCAGTCGGTTTTTGTCTGTTCCCGATAGGTTGATATCACATCCATGTTGCATCGACGTCGTGATCGGCGGGTCACTCCAGCGGACGGCAAGTCATTCACACGCGCGCACCAACAACAATGATCCTTTAACTACCAGGAAGGCCGCTGGCTAGTCTGTTCAAAAAAGAAACTTGTTCAATGAAAAAAGGCCCCTTGTTCGACCGATGTAGATCACTTGAAATTAACCTTTTCCTTTTTACCTCTGTCTTCCTGTTTCCGAGCGTCCCCTTCACTATCTCCGAATGTCCTATTTGAAATGCATTCACTAACACGAAATAAACTAGAATGTTTGGCAAACGTAACATTGGCCGGTTTAATTCTTGAGCACTGATTCAGTTTGATATTAGCGATCCGAAAAGTAAATTTTCTTTCATCATTCTGTAATGTCTTTTTATTTACTACTTGAAGCCTAGTTTTGGATGTGTGCTCGAACACCTCTTTTGGTCCCTTGCACTTTCATGCTCGGCGACTTTTAATTTGCCCTTAGACGCGTTTCTGATAAAAAACACTTGAAACAGTGGAGAATTCCATTCCTTGTTTACTTCTCCCGAAGGAGAACTGAGCTGTGCCATGTGGAAGAAAGATTCAAACAAGTGGTCAAGCCATAATTCGCCCATGGACATACCACTCCTGAGGCTAGTGCTCTAGGCACCTCAACTTGAGCTCATAAGCGGTATCCGATGTGTTCGAAGCTGCTTCTTGTAGAAAAAGCAGCTTTCATCCAAAGACGATGGAGTGGCCTCGCGGCAGGGAGTACAGAAGAATCTGAGTAAAGAACTGGAGTCTAGGAGATAGCGGTGGTGGAATTAGTCATAAGGAGAAGACCCGCATTTAAGGCAAGAATGAGATGGCCGTGCATAAGCATTCTGCCGAGGTTACACAAGGGATTACAGAAAATTAGCACAAATTAGATTGCAATAATTACGCTAACAGGTGTCCACTGCCTAGAGTCCTGTGGGTATAGCAAAGGCCTTTACAAGAAGGCGTGAATTCAAAGACGGCTAGTCAGGTCAGAATTGTTTAAAATGCAACAGAGTGCTTTTTGCAGCATCATTCTGCCTTCAAGGCGCCGATATATAATAAATGAAAGTAAATTCCTGTAAATAACATTTGGTATGGCAGCCCACTGATATGTGCGAGCAGTTCTCAACGCATATTAAACATTCCCATGTCTGTCACAGGGTTATCTGGCCAAGGCATCCAATGCGGCGAGACGCATTGAAAGCGTGGAGTACTCTCGCCTTCTTCAGCACGTGACGGAGACATGTGACTCAATGGCGGTCGTTCGCTCGTACGGAGTGCAAGAACGCTTCTGTGTTCACGGTTACCGGCTCATCGACGCAACGATGCGCGCACTGTCAGCGTACATTGACATTATGCGGACTGTGAGATTCTCTGGAGGCATGTGTGGACTTCTGGTCATCTTGGCAACGCTCGCCTTCGTCACGTTCACAGAGAGGTCGAGCACCAGTGCAGCATACGACGCTAGCAGCATTGGACTGGCGCTTAGTTCCTCCATGGGGGTGAGTCTCTCAAAGCACACCATCTTGTTGCATGTCAGTCAGCTGAATTTATTTTTGCTAATCTTAAGTCTTGTGAGGGGGCATGGCCTGGTTTCGGCCGCAGCCTTTGGTTTATGCGGCCTCAACAAGTCTCTATAACTGGTTAACGACATATTGTGCGAACGCACAATTAGAAAGAGGGCCAGACAAATCACAGGTGCTTGTGACGTGTGTATGTTTCTCTTCTTTCTAATTGGGTCTTCCCGCTACAATATGTTAAGCAAACACAAACTAGTCCTACAACAAGTCATAATGTTTTCCGCATCTAGTGTTTCGGCAAGCATATGAAATACGTGCCTGTTTGTTGGCGCTCTAAATTTGTAACGAGTAATGTTACATGCTTTTCCTTGTGCCCTCTCCACCAAACACACGCACTAAAGCACTCATATAGAACGATGAATATGTGCCTTGCAGAATATTTTTATATCCTCAACTGCAGGTTTTCAGTGTTACATTGTTGGCTTATCTATGGCCGGTGCTTGACTGCAGAATTTTGTTATAGTAGCTCTATATGTGTTTCTGTTCTACTATTTCGATCTTTTCCACAAAAGTTTCACTACGCAAGCCCTATCTTTTCATGTTGCTGGATGCTGAAGTAGCCCAGCTTAAATTAGTGCAGCTAAAACATAATCCGCTCAGGACAATCTTAGAGCCAGCAACAGGAACAACGGTGGTCAGCACACCTTGCAAAGTACGTTCAAATAATTTTGTCTCGCTGCGGTGTCCCATAAGAGATGGTCGTAACACTGCCTCCAACGCACCACTTTCGTCTGGTAGACAAGCATGCTAGACACCGTACCTACCAATAACTACCAGTTCCATAACACCATACCTAGACACCATACCATCGATCCAGACACCATACCTACCATAACTACCAGTTCCATTCGCTGCCCGCGAATGGAACTGGTAGTTCGATTCGCGGGCAGCGTGGGTTGCAAGCTACGAAAGCACTTCTATTATTTGTTGGGACTACGTGCCTTAAATAGACGAATGAGCAAGTTGAGTGTGCGTTCATGTCCGCGGATGAGTGCGCTGTTTGCGTGTTTGTCTGATCACTTCGTGTGTCACCCCGATCGACTGCTTTCATAAGCAATAATCTTGAAGCAGCAAACGGTCACGCAACTACTTTCGCAGATCAATTAGCTTCTAAAAACGAGTGTGACACTCTGTCGCCATTTCTTTCGTGTATGTGTTAAAGTAGCCCCTCCTTGCGATTTCTATATTCTCCTCTTACCTCTTCTCCTCAACAAAGTAGCCCTTGTGATCCCTTTCGGCTACATGTCAGCCTTTGTAATCAATGAATTTTTGTCTCTAACTTCAAGAATTTACACATGAAAATTGACACACTCTTGTGACAGACAGAAAAAAAAGATTTTGGCCAAATTATTAGAGGAATGGTACAATATTTTTCCGTTTACAAACATTGACACATATTAGTTCCTCGTTGCCCCCTAACTCAACTGGAAGCTTTGATCTTGCCACCTCGAGTTGGAAGGTTGAAATTTATTGAAAAAAAATTATTGCGCCAAGCACGATTAGCTTTATAAAGAATATGGGATACGTCAAGTGTTATCAGTGGCTGTAGATACTTCGGCACAATTTGGGCTTATCAGACGCGTTAGTGTGGTGTCACCAAATGTTATTTCGAACAGCGTTCTCGACACTGTCTGGCCACTTTCCGTCCATTCATCTATCCAGCCAATATTCTGGGCCGATCCCAAATATTCTGCACTGTAAAAATGAGGACAGTACTCTGCGTCTATCTATCTAACCAAAAATACACCAAAGACTCATTGACAGTACCCTCTAAAGTTGCATGACCATCGCGAAAGCACTTCAGTCTAAAATTGTGGGCGGATCCCGTTGTTAAGTGTCTAGAAATGTGGGTGTGTCCTTCTTCAGGACGCTCTTCAATAAGAAAAAAATGTTGTACAATTTCTACTGTGCTGAGTGAACTCAAACCCACGTCACAGCGGCTCCTCCAGCTCAGGCAGCCCGGCCCTTGTGTGCGCCGTGCCACGAACGCCTGCGTTGAATGACATTATTTTTCAGTGTTGGCATGCACCGGCGCGGTACAACTCTTGGAAGCCAGGCGCGTCATTGTAGGGAGCGCCTGTAGATAGTGCAGCGTGTCGAGAGGGCATGCGAGTGCGGGATTCGGTTGGAGTACCCTTTGTAGAAAGCTTCCTATAAACAAGTTTCATGTAGTGCCACTTTTTCGTCTGGTCGCTGTCGTCCCCATCCTCAGGCTCTATCGTCATCACGCCTGCCTGAGACGAAACCTTCATTTGAGGGATCGCCAGCCATTTGTGCGCAGGCGCGAGTAAGAGAGGGCGCTGGAGGCTTTTGCTCCTTCAATATGTGGGTCTGCCTAGGCACTACGGAGGAGGTTTCTTAGCGCGTGTTGTATGTATTTCTAGCCGAGACATGCCGGCAATGCGCAGTGGGGTCGAGCTTGTCTACGCTCCGACGCTGGCTCCCCGCGCGGTGAGGCAGTGGACACGAAAACCCCATTTGGAGATCACTGTGTCTGAAGGGGCAAAGTTATGAATGGTGCTGTATAAGTCGCGGATCGCCTGTTTCGTCGCGACAATAGACTCGATTTCTTACAAGCACTGCTCCAGGAGGGCACATGTAGCCGGAAAACGGAGGTCTCAGGAGAGCACCGGAGCTTATAATAAAGCAGGGAGAGCAGGATCTCCAGGCCACCAAGGAGTAGCGGGGGGATCAGAGCTGGAAGCAGTGCGGCCCTTGGGTTAGAGCCGCGTAGGGCGATGCGTGCAAGGGGGTGTTCGCATAAAAAGTTGGCTGTCTGCTGTCGCGGACAGCCGATCTTATACACCCCTCGCACGCGCAGGCCCCGGCGAGCCCCAACCCACGGAGCAGTCCGGGTTCTAGCTTTCGTGTCCCGGTTGCCGTGTTAGTGTCCTTGAGGCACCGCCAATAATGCTAAATCATGACACGTTTTTATAATAAGTATAATTATGTCCAGCCATGAACTTGTGATGCTAAGTTCAGCACTACCGCACCCCGCAACTTCTGCAACACCAGCCAGAACTTTGGTTCTGAAGGTACGTCAAACAGACTTTCTCACGCCTGCCGCACTCGTGCCGAGTCGGCCATGCCGGATTAAAGGTTTCTTGCTTCTTACAGCACTCTACCTTCAAAAAACCTTCACGGATTCTTTCGGGGGAGCAGTAGGGGCTGTAGACGAGGCCCTGCGGTCGCCAAAGCGGGTCTTAGTCCCCGCTGCATCACCTATTTACCCGTGCTGGCAGCTAGGGCTCGGATGCGCGTCCGAGCGTAAAGAAACGCTACCTCACTCAGCAGCGCCAGCACGCCTAGGGACAAACGACTATAACGCGCGCTAAGAAACCCCCTCCGTAGTGCCTAGGCAGAGTCACATATTCAAGGAGCAAAAGCCTCCAGATTTTCTCTCTCGCACTGGCTCTTACACGCGCCTGCGTACAAACGGCTGGAGATCCCTCAAACGAACGCCTCGTGTGCCTGAGTGCCTTACTGCGGTCGTGTGGTACTTTTACGTTACCCCACTGCCAACTAGCATCCCCAAAAGGCTCCAAATTCTTTTCATGTGGCGTGATGCGCGCCAACAAAAACAAGGATTCACTGTAAGGAATACAATTTCAAAACGAGCATTAATAGTAAATGTAGCACAAATCAAGCGACGGTTTATTTTCAAATCGTTGGTTTTGCTTAGCTCGTTGCTCAATTTCCAGTGATTAGCGCCGCCCCGGGCAAGATAAGCCAGAGATGAGAGAGAAGCGCATGCGATGCCACGAAAGTTGCTCAGTGCGCAGGCATAGCGCTTGACAGTGCGTTACAGAATGCTTCCACTGGTTGAAGCACAGCCGATGGAGCGTCTGCTTGAACCAGTGAGAGATGACAGTTTGGTCATGGTGACGCAGAGCTCAGTTTTCTGCTGACGTGGAACACGACCAGATGGCAATGCTCTCTGATTATCACGGGCAACGAAACCCACCGATTGTGCACGTTGTCCTTTCATCGTTCCCGCTCCTTCGTCATTGAAATAAATATGTGGGTGTTTTCATTTCATTGCCATCGTGTTGTCATCGATACGTACATTCGCAGCGCCATGGATTTCAGCTTCGCCATGTGGTCCTTGTCATACCGTTGGCGTCGCGTCATCTCACACCACTGCAGTCAAACAGCAGGCATCTCGCCATTGTCATCGTAAAGTTGCCACATCTCATTGTTCTCTTACCGTAGTCGTCACGCTACAATCGCCATCAATTCAGAATCACCATTGCACTGTCATCATTCAGTCGTATTCACGCCGTCATCGCCATACGCTTGCCGTCTTACCATTGACCATATGTCGTCGTCGTCGCGCTGCCGTCACTATACCATCGTAATCACTTCAGAATTTTAGCCACATTGCCACCATGTCATCATCACACCGCCTTCGGTTGCACCATTTTATACTTAGAAATCCGGTGAGCACTTGAACATCGACGAAAAGCGCAATAGCTTTAAAAAAGCCACGTTTTATAACACTTCCCTTACACTGATATGTGAAGGACGAGGCAAAACTTTTAAGCCTCCAAGCAATTCGGTCAGATTGAAATCGGTACCAAAGGCGCGTAACCCGCACCACAGCTAACACTTGGACATTCGTGTTAGCCGTTCATAACCAATCTATGCGTATTGTTTAGTGCGCATCGCTCTTTGCCTCATTCTGTCATATGTTAGAGGCATGCGGCGCAAAAAGAAAGGAACAGGACGATGTGCGCGGACCAGTCCGAACGGCACGAGCCCTCCAGGCAGGTGACCCTAGCTGTTATCGGGAGAGAAGCGGCACTGAGCTGGCATTATCCACGTGGCTCTGGGCCAAGAAGGCTGGAGCGGCAACATCGCACTGGCGATGGGAGCCACGCAGGTTCGGTCAAGCCAGTGACGCTGGCGATCCAGGATCTCGCCGTCGACCTCGGCGACATTCGAGCGAGGTTCCTTGGACCTGCTGCAGCCTCTCATGGCAGTGCCGGGCACTCCAGAAGGATCCCCCTTCAGAGGCAGACCAGCACGTACGATAGTCCCCGGGGCGTCTCGTCGCCACTCGAAGAAATAGCGGCGGAACCGGGGGTTAGGCCTAACTAGTGAGGACGGAGTGCAACATCACCAATGGAGTTCGGGAAACCGGCATCAAAGACGCACATGTTGACGGGCCGACATCAAGGCGGCAACTTCTACGGCGTCGGCGATGACGAAGATTTGACACGCACCGGACTCGCAGAATACGTACGACGTCAAAACTCTGTAAGAACGGTCCTTTCTGTTAGTGCGCAGCCATAGGCTGGGGTTGCCGGACTTTCGCGTACAAGACGCTAAGGACTGATCTATCCGGCAATTGGGACGTGTTTAGTGACTATTAAGTCGGTGGCCTAAGTGCATGTTCTTCATTGTGTTTTGGCTTGCGTGACTTTGAGTTTGGTTTGATTAAAGTATTTTTGCTGTGCTGCTCTGCGTCTCGCGACTACATCTCACCTAACATCCGCACACCTGCGAGATCGGTCACACGCGACAAAGTTCGCCATAAAATCTCGGAACTTTTAAGTAGGTAGGTAGGTAGGCAGGTGAGCCGGTTCCCGTCTCAAAAATTGAATTATGGAATTTTGCGTAAAATCCCATGACTCTGCAGCACGCCGTAGTGGAAGACTCGACATTAATTATGACCACCGGGGGGGGGGGGGCGGGGGGGCGGGGTATTTGCACCTAAATCTGAGCAGACAGGTCTTCTTCCATTTCGCCCCCAACAAAATGCGGCTGCTCTGGCCGAAATTTGATCCCGTCCCCTCGTGTTTAGCAGCGCAACAACAAAGCCACTAAGCAAACACGACGGGTCGTTTCCTGTCTCGCCTAACTAAAAAAAAAACAAAGCCCGTTCTACTCAGTGAAAGCTGTCAAAACTCAAGTTTGAACTCGTGTTTAGCGTGATTTTCAAGAAAGTTTTTATCCGGTGGTCGTCATTTTCCTAGATTCGAGCTTCGGTTCGCGATTCTGCACACTATTCAGTTGCGTGAGGTTGTGAACAAACCACAGTCTAGCACACGCCTTGTAGCTGTAGTCGCACTCGCGGTCGAGCAATTCTCTCTTGAGCCGTCCATCGGCACCCTCCGTGAGAGGAACCTCTGTTTGTCAACGTCTGTGCTCGGCCTTCTACTCTCGAAGTTGGAGATTAGCTTGCTTCTGCTGGGGGTTGGCTTGGGTGGCTTTCTCTTCAAAGTGGGGATTGGCTTGCCTCCACCGGCGCTTGGGTTGCACTTCTCGCTCTCGAAGCTCTACGTTCCCGCGACGCCGGCTTTGCCGCTCTCTCGTGCGAGCTCCCGAAGCCGCTCGCTTCGAATGGAATCCATGGGGCGAAAGCGCCAGCGCCGGCGCAACACCTGCTCTTATATTCCTCCTCTCCTCCCTCCCCCGGCACGCGCTCCCCCCTGCATGACGCCCGACGGCGAAATCTCGACTTTGAACAGCTCCTCTGTTAAAAGAAAATAATGTGTGGCTCATGGAGCAACAAAACCTCTGCCGTTGAGCACCGTAGTTTCGTGCTCTAAGCATAAGGCCAAGATCGCAAACCTAGTTTTGTAGTTCCAAGAGCAGCCAGCCCTTTCGAAAACTTCGTACTTCAACCGGATGTGACTCTCTCGTTTTTTTGTTTTTTTTTTAATTGTGGCAGGTCGTGTTTTGAGGAGCCGCGTTGCACTGCAGCTTCTCTGGGACCTGCCCCCTTTCTCCAGCACTTTTCTCACACCACATTAGGCTACGTGGAAACTGCGACAATGTACCAACTTCATAATCACACAAGTAAATGATGTTTTCACATTTCTCCGCCGAATTACACATACGATTGTCGACTTAACATCCCACAGCCATAGGTACGTATGATTACCTAATATGTGATTGCAAATGATTTCAAATACCGCGTTTCTATACTTACTTGCATCCGCTACCTATGTAAAAACTACCAATTGCCATTGTATCAGCTCATATCGAGCTGCTGACGTGGAAATCTAGCCATATACCACCCTACCATCATCATCAACATGGTCGTCGGCGCGCTGTTCTAGTTACAGACGCGTACGCTCGCGACGCAAACTACTTAGTTGTGAAAACACATTTGTCCGTTAGGCATCGCTTTGCGGAATCAATGTTAGATAGCCAGGATCCTTAGAAATGCTTCGCACAACATTGATTCCCACAGTGCGTAGGATGTGCACAATTTTTAATTCCTTTGTGTTTCGCGCGTCTGGACAAGTTTGGAGCCTTTTGTGAGTGCTGGCGGCGCTCCATATAGGAGGAGCGAAACAGAAAAGGGGAATGCGGCTACCTTGAAAGTTGATTTCCCTGGTACTTTAGGTTCATTGGCGCCAGCCTGCCAGTGCTGCAATGTCGGAACTCAGGCAAGGAATTTGGCACGGGCGGTCCGAAATAAAATACGAGAGAGGCGCCTGGTTGTAGTGCACCGCATACATCAGGCATTTCGGCTGTTTGCCTGTTTGAAAAGTCATCAATAATGAGAATTGTTCAATTTTTTTGTATTTTCACTGTGGAACTGTATTTTGTATGCAACTAAACAATCAATCATCAACTGGGCATGCCAGGAGGATTGGAGCTATTGTCTAAAGGTCTGTTGCGCGGCTCTGGGAGACGGTCGCCTTTGGAACCGCCCCTACGCCGATTGGATGTTGAGTAGAACATGAGAGCCTTCTGTTATTTTCTGTGTTAACCTGTTTGCATAGCTTCTGTAGACGCTCAGGGGCAGAGAAAACTACGTCTACTCCCGATTTCGCCGCTATTCTTCTGAGATTATGAGAAATGCAATGAATGTATGGCACCACAGCAACTTTCTTTGCTCTAGCATTGGTACTACTTGCATTTGACGCGTTTTTGCATTTTTTGCTGAAGCCCTCCGCGACAGAAGTTAGCATGCGCATCGGGTAACCAGAATCTGCCAGGCGCTTGGCCTGCTCTTTGAGACTGGCTTCCATTTTGTGGTCACATGACTTCGTCAAAGAATTGTTGAAACACGATGTCACTACTGCGCGTTTTACAAGTTTTGAATGAGCAGAATGAAATGGTAGGACAGGCTTATTGCCTCTCGGCTGATAACTCCAGCATGTCATTTGTGGATAAAAGTATAAACCCAAGTCTAAAAACCTTATGAAATTGCCTATGGGGACTTCATATGTCAAAGACAAAGGGGACAACACTTTAGTGAATGAGGTTACGGTTTTTGAAACCAGCGAGTCAAAATTGTGCGATTTGTTATTTAGAATGATTAGAAAATCGTCCACGAATCTGAACACTTTCGCGACATCGGTGTCATTTTTTAGACGTTCATCAAGAACCTGGTCACGGTTAGCTAGAAACAAGTCACTTAAGCAGGGAGCAATACATGACCCAATGCATATGCCATCTTTTTGTTTGACAACATTTCCTTCCCAAGTCGCGTAAGTCGAGTTAACATAAAAACGAAGAAGTTCTAAAAATCTGTCGCTAGTTAAACCACAAGCGTTCTGAAAACGAACCACCCCAAACTTGTCAATGCTATCAGATACACATTGCATCACGTCATTCTGTGGGAGGGAATAGTACAGATCTTTTAAGTCAATAGAAAAAGCGACCATATCTCTGTTTTGACAGTCTTTAAAGAAATCCACTACTTGTTCTGATTTAGTCACCAAAAATGGGTCGTCGATTGGCAGGAGCTTTAAGTGCTTTTGTAAGTAGGTCGCTACATGTTTCTGCCAAGTAGCATTCTCAGACACAATCACTCTGAGGGGACATTCCGGCTTATGCGTTTTTGCAGAAAAAAACAATTCAAGGTCCCCCTTCGTGCTTTTTTCAATAGACCGGGATAAGCCATCCAGTTTGAAGCTTCTGCATAGCTTCTTAGCTTCATTTTGAACTTTCTTAAGTGTTACGTCCTTGTGGACCCTGAAAGTTGACGAAATGGCTTCACGAGCCTTTGAATTATACAGCGTCCTGTTCATCACCACGAAACCACCCTCCTTATCTGCAGAGATGAGCGTGAGCGCATTGTCTTTCAAGAACTTAACAGTCCTGTTCAAGGGGAACTTCTCGCTAAGGGGACGGGACCGCGTAAGCACATCCACAGCCTCTGATACACACCTTTCCGACTCGGCTTCAGGTACACGCTTTGACACTTGGCGTACCATTGCCAACAGATCGGGAGCAGACTTATTTGGCTGAGTCGCGAACTTCGGCCCACATTTGAGTACTTGCTGTACCTTGTTTGGCAGTGTCACCTCACCGACGATGTGTACCTGGCTCGTCGATGCTGCAGGTTTCTTCTGTAGTCGCTGTCTCAGGCTTGGAAGAGCATGCAGCCATAGGAATTCCGTCGTGCGGTCGATGATCCGGGAGAATTGTCGCCACGAGTTCCCACTCGTTGTAGGCTCTAGAAGTAGCCGCAAGTTTTCTCTGTATATCCGCACTTGTCGCTGCCATTCCGAGCGCATCAGTTTGCAGATTCGAATCCCGTGGTTGATCGAAGGTTGGCAGCACCCGAATAATGCGAGAATTTCGGGTGGCAGAACCTTGTGTCGGATGCAGAAGCCGAGCATGCGAGCTCTGCAAGTTGCCGAAGCAATCAGTGGGACGATGCGGCACGGTTCAACGAGATGCCACGGAGGAATGCCCGATGTACTAGAAATGAACTTGGTTAAAACACGCTGGCGGGCTAGTTGGTTAGAATCCATGGTAGAGTGTACAAGCGCGACTTGGACGAGGACGAAGAAAGAAACAGATACACAGACACAGCGCTTCACTTTCAACTATATATTTTATTTTCGCACGCATCGATAAATATATACCGTGCGAGCGGAAACAAACGTGACAGCCGACTTTCAGCCGATTGGAATACGTTAGCCATGCAACACGCGGACTTCCTATGGAGGATGAAACTCCCGGAGCTTCAAGAAAGTAAGAGGAAACAGCTTTCGAATAATTCACCGTCAAATAACATACTGGTTCATGAAGACGCCATCGTAAGTGATACCCATAGAAAAACCCTTGCCTTAGGTCCTAAGCATTGTTTTAAGCCTAACATGAAACCCGTTGACGTTTTAAGCATACCGCGCTGCATAACGAGGTTCGTCACGGAAGAAGAACGCTCGCGCTGTATTTTCGATTGCATTTCTAGCATTAAACAATCAAATTCTCATTTTGAGACGTTTGACCCTGTCGGACCATTAGTTAATTACCTTGTGGAGCATAAACTTAAACAAGTAATATCTGACAAGGAAGGTTATTTCGTAATTATGCCCGATGACATGTTTTCAGAAAACGCGATTTCAGCATTAGAAACGAATTTACAGCTAGTAAAACTCAAGCATTCGGCAGTTAAGCAACGTGCGGTTGACTTCCTGTCAAGACATAATCTTGATACGGTTGTCTCTAATGTAAAGAAAGCAAAATCCCTCACCTTAGGACTGTTTTTTCTCGGCGAAGATCCATAAGCAACAAATCACTTTTCGTGCTATAGGGTCAGAGAAAGGGACGTGGCAGGTCTGTGTCGCTAGTTACCTACAGACCTGCTTAGCTTCACTAGTTCTTTCAGACCCCTTTTGCTTGCGTAATTCTCAGGCGCTAGTTCAGTATTTGAGAGAGGAAAATCCTGGTGATTTTACAGCTTTTAGAATGGATATTGAAGACCTGTGTTATTCCTTGCCGCATGGTTGGCTGCTAAATTCCGTAAATGAGTGCGTTAAAGAGCAAGTGTAAGAGTCGGCTTTTATTGATAGATGCTGTGTTTCCACGATAGCTTTTCTACAAATTCTTTCAATGTACTTGAAGTCGACGCTGATTGAGTGGAGCGATGGCGTTTTTCTGCAGAAATCAGGCATTTGTATTGGCTCAAAGGTTGCCCCTATTTTTAGCAATATTTACCTAAGTAAGGTTGACAGCTGCTTAGAGAAAGCCTTAGGTGATAGCGTTATCAAGATATTTCGGTACGTTGATGATTACCTGATTTCCTGCAATAGGGAAGAATTCGATTCCGCTGCTACCTCAGTAAGTTAGCAATTTAAACTTGATGGAGGAGGAACAAAGTTTACCAAGTAATTTCCTCAGCGACGCATACTTCAGTTTCTTGATATTTCCTTGGCCTTCGAACAAAATCACGTTTGTTGGCAGTACTCCCCAAGATCTTCGAAGCCGTTGCTAAACTTTCAATCCAAGCATTCTAAATTAGTAAAAAACGGAATTGCCATGTCGTGCCTTAAGTCTTCCCTCACCAGATCCTGCATGCGCAAAATGAGCGCCCGTTTTAATGCGCAGGCCCGGTGCCTATTAGAAGCAGGTTATCCTAGTGTAGCGGTGGCCGCTGTGGCTGAGTGCCTAAAGAAGTCGGTATCGAGAGGGACGGACGTGATTACAGAAAGCAGTAATAGCAAGAAAAGAGTAGTGGCTATTCGTATATTCATTCAGTGTCGCACAGGCTTAAAAAAAGTTTCTAGTAGATATGATGTTAATGTTGCTTTCACGGCTTCCAATAAACCAGGTAAGATATGCGCTGCCGCACAGAGGAAAACGGAGCAGCTAAAGGGAAAAAAAGAACAGATATTTGTCCAGTGAAGCACAATAAGAACAACAGTTTTACTGACTGTCGTATGGGTATGGTTTATGAAATGCCCTTTATCTGTGGCAAGTTCTACGTAGGGAAAACTGGACGGTGTATCAATCAGATGCTAATGGAAGATAAGAGCTCGTTAACCGGTCGATCGCCTTCTAATCTTTCCCTACATTGCCATGATTGTAACTGCACGCCAGAGTTAGATGAATGCGCGATATTGCACAGGAATAAGAATGAAGATAAGAATGGTGGAGGCATGGTATATCTATAATGGTGGGAGTGCGTGCGTGAGTCAGCCTTCGATTACCTTACATAAGGAAGAGGTTAAGTGCCTTAACAGCTATCTCTCACGTAGACACGTGGCATTCCGGAGCTTGCACAGATGAGTTTTGGGTCTTCTTTCTTTTTTCGCCTTAGTGCTCCCTTCAGTTGGCAGTCGGCATTCGTGTTGTCCACTTCTGTACTCTTGCGTCCCGTCAGCACGCCTCACCTCTTTATTGCATAATGAGTACTTATTGACACGTGCGCTTGTTTATCTTTTTTGGGTGACCGCTTTTCACCGTTTAACAAATGTTGTCGCTCACTGCAGGACGTACCCGAATGCATCGCAAGCTTGTCGAACGTTATCGATGGTTCTATTCGTGGTCTGCTGTCCCAGAAGCTCGTGTAATCTGATGCATGTGTGACGCGAATGGCGTAGAACTTTCTAGGGACGACGCGGGCACCAAGGATTACTCTGGAATCTTCGATGACTCAAGTGTAAAAGCCGGCGCGCTTGACCAGGAGATCAGATTTTTGACGATCGCCGACTGTGTTGTTCTTTGAGTGTAGCCTGTTTTGAGGGCACAGGTTCAACAAATAAAACGTTAGTTTTGTCATTCACAGTTTGAGTGCCTTCTTCACCGTCAGTGCTACGTGCCACCACTGCAATGTCGGTGGCCGAAGAATTTCGCACGGGCTGTCCCGGATAACGCACGAGAGAGGCGCCTGCTCGTAGTGCACCACATACATGGGTGTTTCGGATGTTTGCGTTTTGGAACAGTAAAGGAGACTGTCGGAATATTTTATATTGCATTGTTGAGCGGGGGCTCTATTTGCATTCAACAGTACGTATACAACAGAAAAATATACTTAATTAGTGTCTTTAGGTGGATTTTATCACATACACACTGGGTAAATTTCAAAAGTCTAGGCATATTGCATGTCACAATCGAAACTTCTAAAATACCACTGAAGTTTTCGAAACACACTTTCGAGGAGTAATAATGTTATCGAATCGACTCAAGGCACGTCGGACGTGTGTGCGAACAATCCAGTTTCTCGCCTGAAAAATACGGAGGTATGGCGAATGCATTACGAGAACACTCTTCGGCAACCGAATTCCGCGCAGCTTCCCACTACCCTGAGAATATAATGGCTAAAATACGTACAGGTGCTTACTATGTGCTCGTAGCTTCCCATAATCAAATGCCGCGTTTTTCTTGTCATGTGTCACGTTTCGACAAAAATCCGTGCTAGCGCGGCGGAGAGCTCACTAATAAATACGAAAATCGTATCCTTCTGTGACCTTCCGTGATTGGAAGCTTTGATCTTGCATTCATTTTCCAACTATTCCACATGCATTCCTTAAGAAAGCGCATTGTAACATTATGGTTTGTCTTATGGCTAAATTGTGCTGCGTAATAGCTCGGCAACATTTCTTTGGTGGTTAGTTTTATATTCGCAAATAATTTAGGTTTTCCTGAACGACACGTCACATAAGCTATGTGCTTTACCTCAAGAGCCAAGCGCCCCGAGTTTGATTCTTTGTGTTTCCGTGTCTGCCCCATTCCTGTAGCAATTGACTGCGCGAACCGTGGCATTCATTGTTCAGGAACTTCGCCAGCGAGGACATTAATACGCCGAACTAAACCGAGAGGCCCATCGGTGCTGCAACTCATGTCGAGTTGCTTTGCACCGTGACGAAATATTTAAATAATTTTTGTTGCCTCGCGTTCTCCGGCGCCTAAATACCTCAGGTTAAATTATAGGAAGCGTTCAAACGCATCTGGGCGTTTTTCGCCAGTTGCTCTCATTTTGTCCAAATGTGTTTTCTGTAAACTGTGTAAGAAAGAAAAGGACAGAGGCGTCCTAACGAAGTACAATGTTACAAATCTAAAGGCTGGGAGGGATTAGAAATTGCCGTGCAACAATTTGCATGGAAGAAAGAAACTAGCCTATGGAATGTTTTTATAAACAACGCAGAATGTAATGTAATGTGAGAATGAAATATTTTAGCCAAATTCAAGTACGGCCTATCATGCACCACGCTTGATAAGCAGCCAGACTCGCAGCGCATGGAAACAACCGTGCCAGTGCTGGCATTCGCAGTAGGATGCTGTGAGAAAACAGCTTTTTTTTTAGAGCGCAGCTCTTTGGCGTCCGTTCCTGGGTTTCGCGTCGTCGTCGGCGTTGTCGTCGGCCTCGTAACCAGCTCCGCCCCCCTTTCATCCCCCCAGCGCTAGCAGCGACCGACTGATACCGCTGGATGCCGCTGACGCCGCTAGAGAGTCAAGATAACGTGACTGCATAGAACACCGTCGCCGCCATGCAGAAAGAGGAGGAAAGGGTCCCCCCCCCCCTGTTCTTGTGTGGCGGATAGGGTGCTCTTCAGTTGCCGACGCGCCGGTTATTTCACGTAGGCCCCGGCACATCGACGAATACGTGACCACCTTCCCACGGCTAGACCTGGTTCTTAGCGCTGCGGAAGCGAGGGTATCATATTGTTTGTGTCGGCATCGGCGGCGTTGTCCCTGAAACCAACTCCGCAGCTGGGGTTGACTCACTATCGGCGTCAGCGGCATCAGTCAGTCACTGCTATCTCTTCCCTCCTCCCTTTATCGTGTTGTCCGCTTGCTGCGCGCGCTTCTGCCCCCATCGTTTGCCGCTGGGTGTACACGCCGCCCCCCTCCCCCCTCTTCCTGCTAGTCTCCGGTTGTCAAAGCGCCGGCTCGAACTTAATTCCTTTCTTCGCTCCTCCTCCAATGCAACCCCTGTGTGGTGGCAATCAGAGAGCCAGATCGGTGGCGGCGGATCTGTATATGTGCACCGCCCGAGCCGAAATTGCCGCTGCCGTTAGCCCTGTGCGGTGGCAATCAGAGAGCCAGATCGGTGGCGGCGGATCTGTATATGTGCACCGCCCGAGCCGAAATTGCCGCTGCCGTTCGCCACTGCGAAATTGTCTGCCAGTTCTTTCTGAGCCATGAGTATAGATCTCGTCTTTGAGAATCAAGCTTTGGTGTACCAAGTCGAACATATATCAGTCTATTTCTCCGACCACAAAGCTTCCTTCATGACTGTCAAGAACTGTTAGTGGAGTCTTTGTTAAAGGAATACGTGTGAAAAATAAAAAAAAAATTCTGTGATAGCGCATACATGTGTTGCTCGATTTCTTTGCCTCAATCTATCGAAAAGGTGAAACAGCTTATTTGCTGCGCTCAAATTTCGCATTAGGAAGTAACGTAATCGTCGGTAATTTTTTCTTTTTGTTATTTTTCCATGCATAATTTTACATGACACATGTCAATTCTGGACACAGGTTTTTTATAACACAATTCTATACTTGCAAGGGACGTCGAAACCCAGCAGCGATCATCGCGAATGCGTTTCCTATACATCAACAGTGACATCGACACTTGTATAAGCACATTAATAGAGAACACGCTCGTGAAAAAGAATGCACGAATACGGAAGGGGATGCCAGTGCGATTTGCTAGATAACTCTTGCATCGCTAGTGATTTCCTTCGTCTGTTTGAATAATATGGCGCTTCTGCGTTTTTACTCAATACAGATTCCTCTGCTCATCATGGCCGTTTCTTCGGGAGTGTTCCTTTTCTTCCAAACGTTCGTGTCTTTCGAACGTTGTTTGGAATACACTCGGCTACCTCCAGAGGTGAGTGCGAAGCAATAAAGTAACCTAGAAATGGAAACGCGTGGCAGAGAACAGAACCCTTCGAGTAGGAAAAAGACGGGCTACGTTCTCAAGAACCTACAACCCATCAATTTATCTTGGCCGAAGGGAAACTTAGACACTTTTTCTTGAACCCGTCATAACTCATACTAATGGTGTTGATGCCTACTGCCTTCTACTGCACAAAGATGTCCGCAAGGGGCATTCAGTCTACGTGTGCAGTTTTTATTGTTTAGCCAATTCACAAATCAGAGCTCAGATATTACAGATAATCTGGTCTGTGTAAATAATTTTCTTGACTCCGCGATCTCTTTATCTAATATGCGTAACACGAATATGTGACACCTATCCAAATACCAGCCCCGTACTTCAGTGCCCGGTATCCGTCGACATTCACCGCAAGCGGCACGTCGAGCGCTCCCGACTTAGTACGGAACACGCCGTCGTGCTTCATGCTTAACGTCACAGACTCAGTGCGGAGGAACGCTTGCGAATTTTGATAGAATTCAGTCACAACACAAGAAATCGTCAAAGCTACGCCCATCTAAGAGAATGTGTGGTTGTAAAGTGTACCACATTGTGATTTTCATTGACCAGAAGCATGTGAAGTTAGCTTCCCCAGGAAAGTATGTCCGTATTACTTTCTGCAATTTTTGTAACGGCAAATATAGGCTAGCACTTCCCATATAGATAATATTCTTACACTTAATTTTCACTGGACCGTACGCGCAAGAGGGAGAGGAAGAGGCAGTGGCAGACTGTTTCCTCGAGATGTGACCTTTGTACCAGCCTGCGTGATTCATCATCAGCCTGTTTTATGCCCACTGCAGGACGAAGGCTTTACTCTGCCATCCCCAGTTACCCATTTCCTGCGCCAACCGATTCGAACTAGCGCACGTGAATTTCTAAATTTCATCACTCCACCAAGTCTTCTGCCGTCCTCGACTGCACTCCCCTTCTTTTGGCACCCATTCTTTAACCCTGATGGTCCACCGGTTGTTTATCCTGTGCGTTACTAGACCTGCCCAGCTCCATTATTTCCGTTAATATCAAGGAGAAAAATGGCTACACCTATTTGTTCTCTTATCCAAACCGCTCTTTAGGCGTTCATCCGTCGCTCTTTAGGCGTTCATTAACTTGTTACCAACCATCTTTGTCAGACTCCAAGTTTCCACCCCATATGTCAGCACCGTTAAAATGCACTGATTGTACACCTTAAATTTCAATGATAATAGTAAGCTTCTAATCAGGAGCTGACAATGTCGAATGCGCTCCAACCCATTTTTATCCTATGAATTACCTTCTCATGATCAGGGATCCCTGTTAGTAATTGACCTAGGTAAACTTACCCCTTCACAGACTCTAGAGGCTGCTTGGCAATCCTGAACTTTTGCTTTTTTGCCCGGCTATTTATTATTACCTTTGTCTTCTGCATATGAATTTTAAAGCCACTGTTACACTCTCTCTGTTAACGTCCTCAATTATTTGCTGTAACTCGTCTCCTGTGTTCCTGAACAGGACAATGCCATCTGGAAGCATGGTTGCTGAGATATTCGCCGTTGGTCTTTACTCTAATGCCTTCCCAGTTTAATTGCTTGAATACTTATTCAAGGCATTGCAGAGATTGTTTCTTCTTCTATGACCGCTTTCTTTATAGGTATCTTCCTACTTTTTTTTAGAATTAACGTACCTATGGAATTTCTGTAGATATCTTCGAAGACATTGTCACACGCTGACGAAGAAGATGTTTCAGCTTGGTCGGAAGAAAACGACGCTCTGGATTTCGCTCGTGGTCTACCATCTTGTCAGCCGCTACGATTATAGTAAATGTCCTTTAAATATACGTCTGACAGTTTTTAACCCCGTAACATTTTTGGTGGAGCTTGCGGGATCATTATCAAGACGGATTTACGCAGCGGGCACCCCTGGCTGCACCTACAATGCCAGCATAAAGCGATGATGCTTCGGGCCCGTCGGCACCCACGCCCACCGTCATTCTAGCACAACCCGGCGACCCAGGAACCTTCTCTGGCGTCTACGACACTAATGATGAAGACTGGCTTCAACTATATGAGCGGATGAGCTCCAGCAACCACTGGGATCAGACCATCCTGCTCGTTCATTTGACATTTTGCCAGGCGGGCACAGCACGCGTCTAATTTGAGACCCACGAGGAGGAACTTACCAGCTGGGACATTTGTAAACAGAAGCTGAAAGATTTGTTTGGCAAGCCTGTTGGACGTCAGCGCGCCGTCCAAAAAGACCTCGCTTCGCCTGTCCAGACGTGCACTGAATTCTACCTCACGTACATCCAGGACGTGCTCGCTCTGTGGCGCGAAGTGGATCCGAAGATGTCCGAAACTGATAAAGTTGCACATGTCATTAAGAGCATAGCCGATGATGCCTTCCACCTCCTTGTTTTCAGGAATTCTTCCACTTCGCAAGCTATCATTACCCAATGCCGGCGCTTTGAAGAAGCCAAGAGTCGCCGCGTTGCCCAATCATTTCCCCGCCTTCCCAACACGGCTGCTACGCCCACCTGTGAAGACCTCCGCAGTTCGCCCACGCCCGATCACTCTGAAGACGCCCTACATATCATCCGACGTGAAATAGAAGTCGCATTTTCTGTCACAACCCCAACTCATGGCCCCGGCGATTGCCAGGCGACCATCTCACTGATACAGTCCGTCGTGCGCCAGGAATTGGCCAACATTGGCTTGACCAACGCCTGCTCAGTTAATCGACCTGCCTACATTCCGTCCAGCACTCTCATACGCACCCGCAGCGTGAATATGGCAATCCTGCCGAATGGCGCACTCCAGACGACAAGCCTATATGCTTCACTTGTGGCCGTATCGGCCATATCTTACGTCACTGCCGGTCTTCGTGGATTTCGAGCGTCTGGCCCTCCCACCCATCCCACGGCACCCATGCTGCTCCTCGGTTCGCCCTCAAACGCAGCCAGCAAATTCTGGCAATACTTCTCGTCCTACCCGCTGTAGCCGCTCTCCTTGGCCACGTCACCGTTTCTGCCGATCGCCCCCATCTCCCCGATCACCGTCCCCTAGCTCCTCCCGGCGCACCCTTCTGGAAAACTAAGGGGTGCAGCACCTGGAGGTGATGCTGCCAAAGCGATCCGATGCAAAAATCCTCTTCTAATTTTGCCTACACATCGGAACCTGATTGAAGTGAACGAGGATGGTGTGCCTGTTACGGCTCTCATTGACACTGGCGCGTACGTATCTGTGATGAATGCCCGATCCTTCCCTTCGCAAGTTTCAACTCCAAGATGGTATATTGTACCGCTCTAACATGCGCCCGGACGGCCCTGCCCGACTCTACGTTGTGCCTGAGCATCTGCGTCAGACTGTTCTCACCCAGTTTCATGATGTCCCGTCTGCCGGTCACCTTGCCCTGTCACGGACCTATGACCGCGTTCGTCGGTGCTTCTGTTAGCCTGGTCTATACCGTGACGTTTGCTGTTATGTCGCTGCGTGTGACCTTTGTCAATGGCGCAAAAAGCCGACCACACTAGCTGCTGGTCGCCTTCACCCGCTTGACTTACCATCAGAACCATTCTTCCCTGTAGGTGTTGATCTTGTAGGCCCTCTTCATACGTCTGCTTCTGCAAGCAAGTGGATTGCTGTAGCGACAGACTTCGCCACCCGATATGTAATCACATGGGCTCTTCCGACCGCCTGTGCAACCGATGTTGCCGACTTCCTCCTAGAAAACGTCATCCTTCACCACGGCGCCCCTCGACAGCTCCTCACCGATCGAGGCCGGTACTTTCTTTCTAAAGTTATCACCGACATTCTGCACTCGTGCACACTAAACACAAGCTTGCTACTGCTTACCATCCACAAACGAACGGTCTAACCGAGCGCCTTAACCGCACCCTTACCGACATGCTGTCTATGTATGTCTCCGCTGACTATCGCGACTGGGACGTTGCGCTGCGGTTCGTTAATTTCGCCTATAATTCGTCTCACCATGATACCACCGGCTTTTCTCCATTCTTCCTCTTGTTTGGCCTCGACCCTACGCTACCTTTCGACACCATTCTGCCTACTAGCCTGAATTGCACGTCCGAGTACGCCCATGAAGCTACACTCAAAGCACAAGAAGCACGCCATACTCCCCGATGCCGACTTGTGGAGTCGCAGGACAATCAGCGGCGCTTATATGACGCCCACCATCGTGACGTCCATTACACGCCGGGCACCCTGGTTGTCCTATGGTCGTCGTCACGACGCGTTGGCCTCTCGGAGAGGTTACTTTCACGCTACTCTGCCCCTTACCGTGTCTTGCGTAAAGTAACTGACGTCACATACGAAATCGCCCCTCTTGAGCCAACCGTGGCTCAGCATCACTCCGACGTGGTCCATGTCGCCCGTGTTAAATTGTATCACTCGCCCGCCTCCTAACCAGCACCGAGCCGGTGCTTCCGCCGCCGGGACTCATGTGACACGCTGACGAAGAAAATGTTGTCAGCTTGGTCGGAAAAAGCCGACGCTCTGGACTTCGCGCTCTGTCTACCATCGTGTCAGCCGCTACGATTATTGTAAATATCCTGTAAATATACGTCTCACTGTTTTTAACCCCGTAACAATATTTACGTAAGCATTCTGTACTTCTTGATTACGTTATGCCTTTATGAGTGCGGGTATCTCTACTGAATCAAATGCATTTTCATAACCTATGAAATCTATCAAAGATGCTGATTGTACTCTGAATTTCTCTATTACCTGATTAATGACAATGATGCGATCCATTGTAGAGTACGCCGTCCTGAAGCCAGCCTGTTCCCTTATTTGACTAATGTCCAGTGTTGCCCCTATTATTTTGGAAATTGCCTTGGTGATCAGTTTAAATAATAGTGGAAGTAATCTCATGGGCCTATAATTTTTCAAATCTTAAATGTCTTCCTTTTTTTGGACTGGTGTGATGCTTGCATTCTTACAGACCTCTTGGACCTCTTGTCCTGTCGCTTATCCCCGTTTCATGTCTTGCGAAGCCCTTCTAACTTCATCGGTGGTTATAGAATGACTCTCTGGAACCTGCTTATTAAAGCTTCGAATGTAGGCACCTTGGCTCCTCTGAGTTCTGTACAGGTCTGCTGGGAATTATTATGTTGTTTTACTATACCTTCAAGAATATTGCTGACATTACGCTGCTTATACTTCAGTGGATACACCTTGGTTTGTCCTATGCCGAGTGTCCTTCTCACTGATTTCATAATGCGTCCATTTTTCACGGCTTGGTCAGTCTTTCTCGCGTTATATTTTCGAATACCCCGTATTTCCTCTTTGTTCGTCTATTTTGACAGTTTCGTGTCTCATCTTATCTTATCTTATCTCATCTCTTGAGTTAGACACTTTCATCCTTTGCCGTTTCTTTATTAAGTACTTTGTTACTTGCGATAGCTTGCCTTCTGGTTGCCTTGCTGCCTTACCTTCCACTTCAATTGCTGCCTTTGAGGACCGCCTAGTTACTGTTCCATTCATTACCTCAATGTCACCATCATTGCTCTGTTCTGAAGCTGTAACTTTGTTTGTAAGTAGCAGCTTCCATTTTGTATGCTTTTAACCTTACTGCGTCCAAGCTGGCCTGTTTCCTCATGACCAATTTTGCCCGTTCTCTCTTCAAATCCTAGTCCTTACCAACCTATGATCACGGCACATTACGTAACACTTCAACATCTTTCACTATGCCGGGATCGGCCCAAAGTATGAAACTAACTTTTGCCCATGTGAATGGTTGCGCATACGTGTGTGCATCATGCTTCCTCTTCGTAACATTTGTTGTAGGACCAGACACTGAGGCGCCAGTCTCCCTCTATCTGTCCGTGTATTTCCCCAAACAATTCCCAGTCAATATAAATACCGGCATTGTACTCCGACGGTGGTTGTTTATGCACAGCTGAGTGCCTTGAGTGCCCTCTGAGCCGATTATTGCTGGGGATGGTGTAGTAATGTGTATTCACTCGGAAGACGATCAAGTAGTTTTCTGAATGCGTTGTACAGAGATTGCATTTGTGCTTCAAGCTGTGGGCAGCGTCACCATAGGTCGTCTGGGGTCAGCGGTCATCGAGTGAGATGTTTCTGCTTGCCTGTATGCGCGTTGGACCACGCTTGTCAATTTAGTTAGACACCGAATGTCTACATGTTTACACAGCCGATAAAAGTACTGTACTTACTTCGTATATTCCTATAATAATATGCTATCGCAATGGGTGCCTCGGTTTTCCGGCTAACCTGTAACTTGCTTCATACAAAGCTTCATATTCTCACATAGAAAGGGTTGTAATTAGTAGAGTTTGTATCTATATCTGGGGCCATAAGGGTTATTACTATATTATATACGTGACTATCTTTCAATGTACTGACCTCAAAATAAACTAATCACCGACGAGGGCATCGGGCGGTTTCCCGCACCGTTTCGAACCTCCCAATCAAGCACTCTCGTTGTTTATAGGCGGCAAGATTTCCTTGTTTTGAAACCAAATAGCACTGCCTATGTGGACATGTTTTTCTTATCTGATTGCCTGACAAGAGGCTAGCAGCTTGCACAAGCCTCGAAGATTTCGGTGGGGTCAAGCTAGCACAGTGAAAGTAGATAACCGGGAGAGAAAGGGGGGCCGGTACCGCTGATTGTTCCGCTTTCAACTGCTTAGCTTCCGGTGCCTGGTCGAACATCGCGGCGGCGTGAAGCGGAAGCTTTAAAATGCCGCGAAAAGTGATATTCGGCAAAAAGAAACTGTTGGCAGAGCGATATCGCATAGATGGTCGAAAGGGCTCAGTTATACTGTCATGCAAAAATTATTATACACACAGACATCAATTCTCCTGCATGCTCAATATGCAATTTTAGTGCAGACGGCGGACAACCATATTTTATTCCTTTTGAAACGGGGGTCTCTAGCCATTAAAGAAAGTTCAGTTTTGCTCGGCACATTATAGATCTGTAGTGTCGTACACGTAATTCTCAAGAGGTTAGGTCTCATAGTTTTGTTAGGTCGCATGACAGACAGGCTAACTGGGCGGAGGCCTAAACATTTTGATCAATAGCAGAAATGTAACGACGAAAAATGCGTATTATCATAGAAAATGTGTTTCTTATGTTCCGGCTTATTATGCATAATTACTGTGCACTCGTGATATCAATTGGTATCGTCGACATTTTCGTGGCCTGTCGTGATAGACTGGTGAAGTAGGCGTGACCTCAAAGATGTTTGACCAGTCGCTGAGAGCTAAAGAAGCAGAGGGAATTGAAACATGATGGAATAGCTTGACGCTATAGTGTGAAGTGTATTCTTCGTGTTTTGATCAAGAAACATCTAGAAAACAGCCAAAGCAGCTAGAATGTTCAAATGCTTTCAAATATTGTTCACAATGTGGGCTTTTGATTGAAATAAATTGAAAGAATTCACATTACAATTTCCTTCAAAACCAGTTACGCAGCATTGACATCGCCTGATGAGGACAATTTGTCAAGGGAAAATTTTCAAGTCCCGTAGATGCATGGGACACATTTCGTACAATTGAGTGAAATATCGGGAAGTGCGAGAGCTACGGTGATAACGTTTCATCGCGTTCAAGAGTTCAGTTAAGAAGCATGGGACCTAAAGAGCGCCATCGATATAACTCTAAGCATTATTTATCCAGCATTCCTATTTGAAATGCTTCCTGACAGTTACTAGGGCACATGTATGCCATCACCTTTGTCCAATTTTTAAGCAGAGTACATTCGCAAATCTATATAGCGATCTGCCCAAGTCAGTATACTGTTGACCTACTAAACTGTATATTTTTATCCACTTCCTGCGCATTTGGGCAAGACGGTTGCGATATTCATAGGCCTTTTCGTTGTTATATTGGTTTCTGCAGAATCTGAGCAATTTCTTCGGGTTTACTGAGAAACGAGGAATCCCTGTGATATCAATCATGTACACCAACTTGACAGCGCAGTTCATTTCTGGCATATTCGTAATTTGAACTTCGATGAACAAGATTGCAGATGTACAAAGAAGCGCGCCGCCACCTGCGGCCCACACTGAAATTTTAGATAAATGTTAAAAGTTCAGAAAACGCAAATCAGGTAGGAAGTCACACCCTGAAATGTAAACGCAAAGAAAAACTGGTTTTGCCATTTTCTGGCTCATTTTTAGGAGTTGAGTCAAATCGCTATTAAGCCAACACGAATTTCATAGCGGAAGGCAACTTTGTTACAATTTCTCAGGACGTCTATTACTTCCTTTGGCATGCCGATTTTGAGGATATAATTGCTGTGAAATTATTTTTCTCGTAGGGCGATTGAAAGTAAGACGCTTCTTTGAAGGATATTTACAATTTGCTTTTTATAAGAAACTTTAGCTCAGAGGTGCACATCTGAATGCATGGGTCCAGAGAAATCGTTTTGTCGGCAACCACAAGGTCGGTTTGGATGAGGTTTATTATAATTACAAGAAAAAGGTAATATATAGTCACTGTAGAACACACAGTTTCACTCAGGCCGCATAATTTTCTAAAAATTCCTTAACTTTACCAAACTTCCCGAAAACTATGTTTTAGAACTGTGTGACGAAGCAAATAAAGATGTCACAATTCATTAATTCTCACCTTACACTACACAGAAAGCGGACAAAAGTAAGGCATTTTACACCCCTCCGAATTACGTTCCTGCTATGTAGGTAACACTTTTCAAAACGGTTGTAACATTGTAACAAATTCAGGTAAGCCGTAAGTGCATGCATAAAATTTTACCACTTGAAGTACGCTAACGAATGCAGCTTACGGAACACCAATATTTGTTTTTGGTTAGCGTTACAGATTTGTGAACATCATTTTTTTCTGGTTTTTAGAAAGTAACAATATTGCGGTAATTTATGCAATACATTTTATGTTGCGCTTCAAATCAGAATCCTAGGGCCTTGTAACGTAAAACGTTTCCAATCTGTCTTTATTCCAATTTCCAGACGTCAAATTTACGTAACAACCAACGCAAGCATCCAATGGTAACCTGCAGCATTGTTTGAAAGGCCCAGTTAAACGCGCTCCTCGTTCATAGGCGGTCACTTTTTTCTCTTTGAAAGCGAATAGCATTGCTTACGTTGAGCAGATCTTATAGAACTGGCTGAAAAGAGGCGAGACACACGCTCAAGCGTAGAGGGGTTCGTTAGTACCGAGCCAGCACAGTGAAAGTAGATAACCGGATGTAGAGGGTAAACTTGGCTCCAACGATTGATCGCTTCCCCTTACAAAGCTTACGATGACTTGTCGAAAATCGGGGTGACGTGCAAGAGAACATTACAAATTCCGCTAAAACGGATCCTCAGCAACGTTCAGTTGGCAGAACCATGTCGTATATGTGCCGAAATGACTAGAAAGTGTTATACTGCCACGTAACATATTTTATTGTGCGCAGATAAATCCATGCTCCCTGGCCGTTCCGAGTAGCCATTGAGAGAGCAATCGACGGGCAGACATCTTCTTTTCCTTTCAACGCAGGGCTGCTTCCAGCAATTCAGAAAAAAATTCAGCTTTGTTCGGCATATTAGTGCGTATTCAACGCGTACACGTCACTTTGACGCGGTGATTTTTCGCGGTTTTGTACGTCACGTGACAGACAGGTGAAGTGGGCGCAGCCCAAAAACTTTTGGTCATTTTTTGGACAAAATATTGGGACAATTATTTGTGTTTCACTGGAGTTAACCATGCATAATCAGTATTCACACATCATATCAGATGGGGCGTTTTCATGGTTTTCGTCACGTCGCGTCAGAAACATGCGAAGTGGGGGCGGCCCGAAAATTTTTTGATCAATCATGGAGGACTGATTGCAGAATTGGAATAGAAAAGTTTCAAATGGCTCTACGCTATAACGCCCCTGCTTCACGCACTCGCTAGAATTTACTTTTTCTCACACATGCAATCGCTTTCTTTCAAATAGGTCCACCAGCTGTCTTATGCAAGCATTTGTGCTTACTCTAGGCATTATTCAAACTAAAATGTCGAAGATATAGCACCTAGCTTAAGCTTGCTCCCCATCCCTTTCACCGGTCTAAAATAAGAAACTCGTTTCGAGCATGGTTAGACTCCCTCCATTTTCTATTTTCTCTTTCCATCGTTTCTCTTTATTTGTCAGTCAAGCTAATTTTTTATTATTCTCCCAATACCCATACCTTCATGTTACTCCAGGCATTTCCATAATTATTCAATGAATATTAAAAGAAACGTCAGGATAACCACACTTTAATCCTTGAACTTCTACAGAATGGCACATTGCGGGATCACAATTTAAAGGAAAGAAAGAGAAACTCACGGAATTTCAGCACCACGATTTCTTACGCACACACCCTCGCCAAGGAGGACTGGCCGTCCGAAGGGGAACTCCATTTTGATGGCTACACGGCATCCTACCAACCCGAAGTTTCGCCGAATGTGCTGGTCAATGTGTCCTTCAGGGTGGATTCAGGTGAAAAGGCAAGTGGTGTTTTAATCGTCCATACTTAGTAAAAGTATAAGTGATACTTGGAATAACGAGTAATGAATGAGTACATAAAAAAAGGCAGAACTATACACAGATTCTCATTAAATTTTTCTCATAACTAGAACATTTTTCTGCAAGTGGGCTTTGTCTATGTCCGTGAACAGTAACAGGACCTTTCTGTCAGAAACGCAAGTAAAAAACATACGCATTTTTTTTCATGTCTTTTCATATTTGGAGTAAACAGGTCCTATACGCTTTAGCACGAAATGGCTTCTGGTACCCATGTGCCTCTCTCTGCTCACATTATTAATTTATTTATATTATGTATTTTAAGGCCTAGTATGCACAACAGAAATGCGTGGTGAAAATACACACTTTTTGCAGTACAGGGCAAAAGGATAAAATCAAACTATAGGGCACTTGGAATGGCGATATTGAAGTTACTGGGATCAAAAATTGAGACTGTGGAGATGGGAGATGGGAATGCGATTCCATTCAATGAGACGTCTTCGTAAAAGGGAAGAAGGCACAAATTAGTTCAAGAATATAGCACTTCAATTTTGTTTTGATGGTTGATGCGAGACGAGATGTAACTTGATGCGGTGAAGATTTTCTTTCAAAAAAAGGTTAACGTAGTATATTCTGTGAAAAAGACAGAGATGAAAGTACGTTTGACGTCACCATCAATTAGGTAGATCGAGGGTGCTATAACGTAAAGCTATTCCAAAGTCTTCTATTCCAAGTCTGCAATCAGCCCTCCGCAATTGGTCAAAAACGTTTTTGAAGCAACCTTCTTCGCTTGTCTGTAACACGACATCAAGAAAACCGCGATAGCTCCCCATCTGATATGAGGTGTCCACACCGATTATGCATAACTGGACCGAACAAAACAAAAATACTTATTTCTGATTTGACGGCTTTTCGTTTAGCCCTCGGCTATTGGTCAAAAGTTTTCGGAGCAGGCCCACCTCTCCTGCCTTTCACTCGATGTCACATAACTGCGAAAATTCACCGCGTCAAAGTGACGTGTGTGTGTTAAAGATGCGTCATTATGCCGAACAAAACTGAATTTTCGTTTGTATAACTGCATACTGCGGCGCTCGGAAAGGAATAAAAGATGGCTGCCGCCAATCGATCCGGCACTTGCTGCTCCCACCTACCCGAAAGCATTGGTTTATTTGCGTTTAATAAAACATTTTTCGTGGCTGCGTAACTTTTTCGAGGGCTTTTGGCACGTTTGCGAGCTCGTTCTGTCAACTCTTCTTTGCTGAGGATCCGCTTTAACGTCATTCTTAAGCTTCCCTCGCATGCTGCCGCGATTTTCTACCTGCCGCTGCAAGCTAAGTAAGGTGAAGCGGACCAATCGCATAAGTCGCCACCATCTTCTTCATCAGGTTATCGATTTTCAGTGCACTGGCTCGGCCCCATCGAGTCCCTCGGCACTTGAGCATGCTCCTCGCCTCCTGTCAGTCAGTTAGATAAGACAAGCCGTTCAGTGTAGGCAATGTTATTTGTTTTTCAAGTAAAAAAAAATTACCGCCTATGAACGAGGAGAGAGTTTGATTGGTCTTTTCAGACAATCCTGCGCGTCACCGCCCGATGCTTGCGTCGGTGGTTACGTAAATTTGACGTCAGTACATTTGAATAAAACACATTGGAATAGTTTTACGCTATACGGCCCCTACTTTTCTTTGCATGGACGTGACGCTAGAATGACGTGAATAATTTGAGAGAATAGCACGGGCAGCGCGGGTCTGAATGCTTTCAAGGGAAATGACAAGATTGACATAAGCAGGGTCCCCTATGGCACAAGCATATTCTAATTTTGGGCGGATGGGTGTTTCGAATAGCGTAAGCTATAGTGGGGTGGATGCTGATGCAAAGTTATGTCTCAAATTGCCGAACGTTCGGTTAGCATTGTTAATGACATATTCAACATGCATATTCCATGAAATGTTGCTAGTAACATACAGCCCAAGATATTTATAGGAGTTCACAACCGAAAGGGCAGCACCATTGATAGAATATGGAATTACATCACAAGAGGTAGAGCCAGGGGTGACGCGCTTACTTTTGTATTTAGTTCCGTCAAGCTGCATTAGCCATTCGTTGCACCATTTTGATACTCCCTCCAGGGCGTGCTGTAGCTTACTGCAATCACTACGGTTAGTTATACTGCGATAGATCACATAATCGTCCGCGAACAGCCTAATGGTCGAATGGGAGGTACGAATGCAGAATGTAAAGAACAGAATGTAAATAGCAGAACAAAATGTAAAGCTTCCGAGAAGTCCATAAATACGCAGTCGCAGTCAATTTTTGATCCGCGTTATTGAACCAATCGTTCTTAAATGAAAGGAGCCGCGTTTCACAGGAAAAGAATATTACAAAGCCGTGCTGCACGTTGCAAAAGAAAGAGTTGATATCGAGAAAGTAATCAGTTGTGAATAAAGATGTGCTTCAGCATTTTACTTGGGATGCATGTTATGGAAATTGGACGATAATTATTATCGGAATGGACGTGACATCATTTATGAACCGGAACCACCTTTCAAACCTTCCAGTCCTTGGGCAGGGCAGAAAGCTGGGAAGACCGGTCAACAATCTTCGACAAAAGAATATATGAAAATCATTCAGTGCATTTCAGCATTTTTGAATTTAAGGAGTTAGGGCCACAAGACGAAGAAATGTTTAGATTACTGATCAGTTTGCCAACGCCTATCCAGTCAAAAAAGATTTAATCCATAGGCGAAAAATTTGCGTGTTATAAGAGTGGCACAGCAGTTGCAAGTGACTGCTGAAAAAATGAGGAGAAAGTGTCGTTCAACCTAATACAGCACTCGTGAGGCAAAACATCCACGTCCGACTGAATTAACTGCATGACATTCTTTTTCGTTCCAGTGACAACAAACCAAAATTTTCGTGGGTTAGAAACCAGAAACGATGGAAGAGTATTGCTTGTAAATGTTTGTTTGGCATTGCCTAATGAAGAAAAAAATTCATCGGCAATGTATAGATGATGTAACAAGTTATGAGGATGATTAGTAACATTGGTGCGGCGAAAATAGCGAACTATTAAACCACGGTGAACGGTGATTAGAAGGTAGCCTTCTTTTAGGCACGTAGCGATGAATTAAAGAGAGAAGTTTGTTTTTATACAGAAACCAGTTTTCATCTACAGTTCGTTGTGAGAAGTGCACGAGGAAGTTTCTAATGAAAAACACGAACTCGGCAGTTACTGAAGAAATATCGGCTCTATTGCAATCTAGTATAATTTTCTAGCTCTTTTTACTGGTAACATGCGCCTTAGAAGTAAAGTGGATCACTAAATGGTCGCTTATTCCTTGTAGGAACGTTAGGGGTAAAGCCAAGTTGGGTACAGTGGTAAGAATAAGGTGCAATGTGTTGGCAGAAGTCTATGTAGAACGCGTGGGCTAGTGTACAAGTTGGGTGAGATGAAAATCGTGGCTAAGGTTAAAAAATTCGGAAGTTGCGGGGAATTTTGCTTAACAGTAACGTAGTCATTTGATCACACACCATGCGGAAAATTGAAGTCCCCAAGTATTACCACAGATAACGTAGGGCATCTAAAATAAAGTTATTAATTGCATTATGAAGTTCGTGACAAAAAAAATAGAAGCAGCAGGCGGTCTAAAACAGGCACAGAAAATAAAGTCGCTGTTTGCAATGATCACCGGTCCACACACAAGTTTTAGTGAGGAAACAAGCAGAAATTTTTGTGACATTAAGAACATGTTTGATATCTATCAATACTCCCTCTCCTGGTCGAACGCCGCGGTCATATCGGTACAGAGTATAAGGGTTTTCGCAATCTAATATTTCACTGCTTATTTTTGCACACTGCCGCGTTTCAGTAGTGATAACAATATCAGTGGAACAAGATTCAATGGCTGATGACAAATCTACACATTTGTTAAGTGCACTTAGTGCATTCAGTGAAGAGTATGGATAAGCCTTGCGCTTTCTGGCGTGAAACATATGGCTACGAAGAAATACTCAGCTAAGTGACTGTAGACTCAGTTGCGGCCTCGTACAAATTTAGGGACGGATAAATTTCCCGGACGCTGTCGGTGGCTGCACAGTAGGCATACGTGTTTCCATTGATGATAACTTTGTTGTGACGAACTGTGAAGGGTTATTTGCTATAGTTTCCTAAATTCGTAGGTTTTTTACGCAGTTCCCACGTACGTTTGCAGAAATCTTTGCCCACAGATGCACCTGAGCCTTCTAACTTTGCCCTCTGCAAAAAAAAAAAAATACTCTCTTTAATCTCATGTGCCGAAAACATATCATTACGGGGAAAGTTTTATTCGCAGAAAGCGACCCCAAATTGTGCGCTCAAGATATAGCCGTGTATACCCGAGATACAGTAGCCACACCATTAAGACCTCTGAACTACGCAACATGCGCATGCACTTTAACTACTGTTAATATCGAGCAAATTTCAGCCAGCACGTAAGCGCTGGTACTGCTGACCATAGAATGGGTGCGCTGACGTCGAGCGATGCAACAGTACACATTCTTTCGCCTTGTGCTGAACGACAGTTTTTTTTTTCATTTATACAATAGGAACAAGGCGTTCTTTCATTCTGCTGATTCATTTATATTACACACTCTAAAGATTCAATTTCTCCATCAGCACTGGCGGCTAACATGGGTGTAAACATTCTCTCCCTCCGCTGGTGCGTTTTCATATTTCTGAAATATTGACCCGGGTACTGGTTTGTTTCTCCAGTGACCGTTTCTCACCGGCTAAGAAATATTTAACGTAATCGCTAGGTGCAACACACGGCTGTACGTATCAGAAGTTTCTCGTATGTATGCTCTATCCGTTGTTGAATGTCACCGAGCCCTTTGTATTCTGTCTGTGTGCGCTATACGAATTGTGTAGTATACTTCTGTTTGGGGGGGGGGGGAGGTGCACGCGGGGAGGAGAGATTACGTTGGAACGCTCTACTTGTCGATGCGCTTAACTCGCAGATCTGGCTATCGGAGAGCGCCGACTGTGCTCGGTGCTATCATTATGCTTCGATTGTCACTTGCTTCTGTGGGCATTCCTTCGCCCAATAAAATGTTGTTTCGTCGTTCACAGTTTTGCTACTGTGTTCTTCAGTGTCACTGCAATGTAACAATATGATCAGTGTACTTAGTACGAATGTCGCCGATGAAGGCCGCCACTCACCAAAGAAGCAATTGTCTTCCTGATGACTTCAGCCAGCGTGTCAAACCATAATTCATTAAAAGAAATCCCAACTGGCGTAAAAAATTTTACAGCCTGGTAATAAATGCAATATATCTTCTTGACGCACTCGCGCTACCTGGTGGTGTAGAGGCTTTGGCATTGCGTTGCTAAGCCTAAGGTTGCGGGATCGAGTCTCGGCCACGACGGCTCCATTTCGATGGGGCCGAAATACAAGAACATCCCTGTAGCGCCTAGTGGGTAGGTATTAAAGAGCCACAGGTGGTAACAATTATTCCGGAGTTCCCTGCTACCACGCGCCTCGTAACCGTATCTTTGTTCTCGCAAGGAAAACCCCTAAATTTGCCTTTACTTGCGGGACGTAGTCGCGGGAACCTCTCCGTATTCATGTGATAATATAGAACAAAGGACCAACGTACACAAATCAGCGATCTACACTGCCATCGCATAAATAATAAGGAAACACGGTTTTCTTACGAAATGTGCAAATACACCGCATGCAAAAGTCACCGCAGCCTTTGGGCTGCGGTCACAAATCTTAACATAATTATTAACAAATAAAACCAGGAAACATTTGTGAGTTTGCATACATAGCAGCACGTACACTTTCTCAAATTTTCTAAACATTTGGACTGTCTTGACATCATATGCCCGGTGAAAAAGAAATGGTAACTTATCAGAAACGCTGCGATATAATTTGAGGAGCAGCAAAATTTGCTGATCTAATGCTTTATGTGATGTAACAAGTCCATTGTTATTTCCTACACTGTCAGAACAAAATTTTCCATAAACAGTTAATACAAGCTAAATTATAAAAGATCAATTACGGGTAGTACATTCGCTTTTATAAAATGACGTAAGGTGTGATGAGGTCATTTTTGCCGTTAAATACTTTGAATTTCACGTTTCTGTAGCTTATGTTAGATATGAAGGTTACAGTGTGACGTAGAATACCATACAGGTAGGCGGTTTTTATGTGATGTAGCCCCTTGGAAAGCCTCAAGAAAAGATTGTGGCAATAACTTCAAGTAGTAAGGTTTAGGTAGAGGCAAAATGAAGCATTAAATATACATTGATAATATCATTGACAAAATCTATCAGAGTGTTGGAGCAGACTACAATTTATGTCAAGCCTGCTGATTTCATTCTTCGCACATTTCCAGGAATAGGATTTAGTAGGTTGCTTCAGTGTTGTGATGAAACGTTCTTTTGAAGAATACTGCCAAATCTTGTGATCTTAGATGTTATAAATCAACGGGCAAACACAAATAACGTTGGTGCTGCCTCATTTTACAGGTTGGCGTTGTTGGGCGCACCGGAGCTGGAAAGTCGTCACTTGTGATGGCACTGCTCCGTGTCTTGAGACCCTCTGCTGGAACAATATGCATTGATGGCGTCAATATAGAATCAGTGCCACTTCGGACTTTGCGGTCTGTCATCACGTTTATACCACAGGCAAGAAAAAAAAATCACTTATTAAAACGGACGTTTGTGCGAGTTGGTAAGCCGTTTTAAACATAACAGCGCGTATTTGGATGACTATGAGAGAGACACAACACGGACAAACGCTGTCCGCTACTGTCAGTGTCACAAACTATCCTCAGCAGTTTGAGCAAGAACAAAAAAGGACACCACGTAGATGCCATGACAGGAAAGGAAAAAGAAAAAAAAAACACTGTAGTGCCCTATATTCATCATGCGTCCCACAGAATAAAACAAGATAGCTAACAGAGCGTGTGTCGTTTTTTCGGCTCCGGGTAAACTTGGGAAGATGCGCAGAATGGTTAATACCGATTTCGTTCCAACAGAGTGCAGCTTCAAACATGAAAATCAATTGGTCTCTTGTAAAGAAGGTGTTGTCTATGTCATTCCCTTGTCATGTCGCAGGCTTTATGTCGGTCAGACGGGGAGATGCCTTAATCAACGACTGATGGAGCACAACAACAATGTGCATAATACTGTAAAAGGGTATCTTGGCATCCACTGTAGAGACGCTGACAGCAGGACTTGCCACCTTGACTTCGCTCGAGCACAGGTTTTAAGCAAACATAGCAACCAACTAACGCGTGAAATCATCGAAGTAGCGCACACAGCCTGGTCAAAAGACGCATGCCTCAGTAGCCACTCCTTATCGATTTCGTCCAGAGAACTGTAACTTTTAGCGGGGGGGGGGGGGGGGAGGATATGATGATTGCAGTTACCTCCTTCGATCAGTGCGGCATGTATGATTGACTGTGAATCTATGAATGTCTTTTTCGTTCTCTTGACGTTCGGAGCTGCTCTTTATTCCTCGTTCCAACTAATAAACTTCAGTTGCAACAGCGCTTGTCCGTGCCGTGTCTCCCTCCTAGTCCCTGTCAAAACACGCGCTGTTCTGTTTAAAATAAAAAGAACTTTCTTATACCGCGGCTATATAGAATGCGGGCCGCGGCAGAAGTCCGCTTTGTGTGTAGGGCTTATGCTGCAATTGACACATGAACATATAATGGAAAACAAAGGACAACTCGGTGTCCGAACAAAATACATGAGAGCAACCGTAGTCGGTGCCCATAACAATATAAATGTTATTTTAATTTAAAATATCCCTAAATGCCCTCTGGAAGAGGGTATGACATGGGGGGGGGGGCACGCGAACATTCCCTTATGACAGTTATAACAGCAGCAAACGCGACAATATACGCAAACACTACTTTGTATAGTGAAATCAATGTCCCTATTAAACCAAATTAGCACATAGTAGAAATTGGAAAATTGAAGTACCTAGAACGGAGAATGCATCAAAGGCATTCAAAAAGAATACTTGGAAACAATAACAGACGGATAGCGAAGGTACCAGAGGAATACAACGCAGAAAACAACTTAAGAAGGCATACATTTTCGCATTGCAGAGAGACTTCACGTTTTGATATAGGTACGCCGCCTTTGTTCAAATTCATCGCGGTGAGCTTCAGTAGTCATGTATGCTGGTAGGTTATTCCATTCAACTATCGCTCCGGGTATAAATTATTGCGCGTAAAGAGCTGAGTGACACACTGGGCGTTCGACTTCAAGAGGGTTATCTCGGCGAGCGAAAATGACAGTGGGCGACTGTCATCATGCAAATGCTCGTGATGGTAAAGTTTATGAAAGCTGATAGGCGCGCGCGTTTCCGTCGTAATGATTGGGGATCGAATTCAGCGCGTTTCTTTAAAGATGTAACATTAGAGTACTGGAAATATTCTGAAAATTTAAAACGAGCAGCACGACATCGCAAGGATTCAAGAGTATGTACGATGTAGTCCTGGTTTGGATCCAAGATGGCACTTGTATAATCAATTTTAGGTATGAATAATGAAGTATACGCGAGCTTTTTCAAGTGTGAAAGCGCTTCTCTTAGTCTTATTTGATTGATCCAAACGTGGAGTTATCAGATGCAAGAGTGATGTTCATGGGATGTTGCCATGTTATATTAGACTGATAACTTAACTCGTGGGTATGTATACGTGGTACTAAGCTCAACAGTACTATTATCAAGAGAGTATGACTTTGCAATGCGAGACGAGGAGCGTGTAAATGAAATGCATATATTTCTCGTAGATATAAGGGTCCTTTGCCGGTCTGAACACTATGTATTAGATGTGTTTAGGACTGATTTCAGTGCCTCATGGTCAGTGTCAGTAGAAATTTTACGGTAGAAAACGCAATCATCGGCTAACAGTCTTACTCAGGACGTCATGCAGCTACGCAAATTATTAATATGAACTAGAAAAAGCAAAGGAGCAAGCACGCTCTCTTGTGGAACACCGTACGTAACTAGAATAAATTAGTAGTTGTAGTTGATATTTCTGAATTCAGTTCGATGTGACAAAAAATATTTTATTCATGCAATGACTTCAGCGTGAATGTTACGATATTTTAGTTTCAGTAGTGGCCTGTGGTAAGGAACATGGTGAAAAGCTTTTGAAAACTCTGCGAAGACGGCGTCAACAGGGTTGCCAGCATCAATCTCTAGAAGCAAATTATGAGTAAATCCACCTAGCTGTCCATCACATGAACATCTCTTGCGAAAGCTGTGCTGATATTTAAAGATTATGTTAGGCTCTTCTAGGTATGTTATGAGTGGCAAATGTTTGACATGTTCAAGTAGTTTGCAGGCGCTACTAGTTAACGAAATGGGCTGGTAGTTAAGCGATGATGCGCGATCGCCAGATTTAAAAACAGCTATGACCTTGGCTGTCTTCCACTCATGAGGAATTTGGCCCGATGGCACAAGTTTGCGAAAAAGCAGCACACAAGATTCCCGAAGTCCCTTGCGATGTACTTCTGAGTAACGTGTTGTTGAATCCAACGTGAGTAGATGCAGGCGATACCTTATGATTATAAAGTAATGGTACGATACCAGATTCGCTAACAATTATCTGCGTGTACCTATTTTGGGCATGAAGTGACGTCCTCGCGGGTGAATACAAATGGGAATGGATATCTGTGCACACTTTGACTCTGGTACAGTGGTGCCTGAGCGATCACTAAGTCTTACATTAGGATGACTGCTTGGGTTTATCACTTGCCAAAGCTTACGAGGGTTGTTAGTTAGCATAGAACATACGTCATGGTCGAAAAAGTGACCTCGAGTGGTTTTAAGCAGAGCCTGAGCCTGGTATTCCCTGTCGAACTGCTTGTATTTAAGCAATGATGATGAAAGCATCCAGTTTCCGGCTTGCCTGTAAAGTCACTTTTTTTTTTATTTAGGCGCCGCAGTTTCTTGTTGAACCACGTTGTAAAGCTGTTACCCCTAATTGTTATGCTCGGTATATACTTACTAATGAGGCCAGTAAACACATTTTCGAACGCGGTCCAGTTATGGTCGATTGTACGGGACAGGTATTCATAACGAACTTGGACTGAATAAAGAGATAATTGGGCGTTTATTTCATAAAAGCTAGTTCTCTTGTAGCATTTGACTTTCTTAGTAATAATTTTTCTGCTGGTAGGGTGATAAACTGTTACCAGGGATGACGTCATGATTGTAGAAACCAACTCAATGACTAATGTTGCTGCAAATATCAGGAACATTAGTCAGGAATAAATCTAGAATACTCGAGCATGTGGCAGTGTGCCGTGCCGGCTGCATGATAAGTGGAGATAATGAGAAATCTAAACATGAATGAAGCTATTGAGTTAGATTCCCTTTCACTTGCCGCGACAGATAGCGTTGCCCAGTTAATATGTGGGTAATTAAAGTAATTATTACTAATAATGAACAGTTTGGAAATCGGTTACAATCTTCACTCAAAATTCGAGAAAACTCTTCAGGAATAATACTGCCCATGTGTTGGGCGCAATAAAAAACACCCATAATAATGTCAGCACTGCTATCTTTTAACTACACCCACACGCACTCAAGGAACGTAGTTATCATAATGGGTAAACATGATAATTCTCTTTTCATTTCCATCAAAATACCACCGCTTCTGCGATTCGCTCTGTAGCAGCAGAAAAGATTGAACGAAGCCTGTGTGAGAAAAATGTCGTCTAGTACATTGCCTGTGCGCCACGTTTTCGTGAGCGCGATTACGACCCACAACACGAGTTGATGAGTGAGAAAAGTGGGACGGCCTTCGAGAGGCTGCTTCTTATATTTGTATAAAGGAAGCACAGTGGGTTATCATGAGTATGTTTATCGAGCGATGGCAGAGAAGGGTTAGTTGATTACGCTAAGGCAGGCGGATGATTGAAAAATTCGTCGTGGCTTCCCGAGGCTAAATTTTCTACTTGTGGTGCACTATTTTCAGATATGTTGAAACGAATTGCGCAGTTGGCATCTGTGTCCCAGACGTAAGCGTCATTTATTTACAAAAAGCTTGTTGAAGACAAGGCGAGGGCGATCACTCTCCCTCTTTATTGACTTCGAGAACTTCCAAAGTTTGCGACGCAATATCGCGAGCAGCAACGGAGTAGTTCCTTATTCTGAGGTTCGTATCCTCGAGCTTCCTGCCATTGCTTAGTAGAGTCGCAATTTCTTTTCCGTATGTGTCAATATATCGTATATATGCTTCAATTTCTTTTTCATATATGTCAGTGCGGTGGAATGTTTTGTTGGAAAGAGAAAAGAAAGGCACGCAACCTCCTAGTATATAAGCCTAGTTTACGACTTCGACGGTGCAAATTGGCACAGCGTTCATTCTTTAGTGGAACTCGTACTTTCGCAATGATTCTACAGGATGCCAAGAGACGGCAGCGGCTGCAACCTGATGCTCTCCTTTCGTGTGTTGCATACACTTCCTCACACAACAGTACGCCAGGAGTTAGCTTCGGTCAAGGGCCTTGGGTCATGCAACATTGGTGCGAATCACTTTCATTTAAGCTATATAGCAAACTGATAAAAATAAGAGGCCGCTCGTCATCGGCAGTGAAGCTGCTCCTAAATAGATGACCAAGCCATGGAGGGCCATTCTCTTCATATGCTGCTAGCTCAAATCAGAATAACTGTATTCAGATGCAGATGTCATGTTTGTTCTGACAGTGAAAGTAGCAATGTTTCATGCCCTTATAATAATTGAAAACTGAAAATGGCACCTTCTGAAATAATTTCTGCCATCAGGTCATCCGTACGAGAGCCTAGTATGGTCTGGAATTACCCTCGTTGTATTACAAGGCGTGCTAAGGACAGAAACAAGTACGATAACGTGAAGAACCCTGACAGACTACCTTTCCGCAAGCAACGGATTCAACTTATGCACTTAAGTGAAGTTTGCGCTTGCCTCGGAGAAGTTCATCTTGGCCCTCAGTTGTGACGTAATAGTGACGGTGAAGAGAGTAGCAAAACTGGGAATAACAAAACTAGCATTTTACTGGGCGAACTTGTGCCCTCAAAAACAGGCTACACTCAAAGAGTGGCACCAGTGGTGAACGCAGTCGGCGATCGTCCGAAATCTGTTCAGCCACTCAAATGCGTCGGTTTTTCAACATTTGTATGTCGTAGGTTACAGAGTAATCGCTGCTGCCCGCGTGTCTTCCAGAAAGTTCTACACTATTCGCGTTGCGCATGCATGAAATCAGATTGCACAAGGTTCGGTGACAACAGAACGCGAACACCAGGCCTTGCCAGGGATGTGGCTCCACCCATCGGCACAGTGAGGGAAGTTCACATGTAGTTCCGGACACTGCCACTATGCGGCTGCACCCATCCGCATCCGAGGACCGAAACCAGAACTAATCACGGATGCATCAGTAATAACATTTGTTAGGCGGTCAAAAGCAGTCACCCAGAAAATGTAAAGAACTTGTGACAATGCTTCCCTCTCAAAAAGCATCGTTTCGATGCTACAAACAGGACAACGAAAAACAAGGAGTCTTATTAAACAGAAGTAATAAAACAACAAAGCAAAGTTCAAAGTAAAACAATCACCAAAAAAAGCCCAAAGTTCAGCTACGCAAAGTACTAAAGTTCGTTAGCGCTGGTACAATGGCTTCAGTCGCTTAACACTGACTATTTCATGTCGTGAGCGATGCCTCTGTGATAGCAAAATACCGACTGGCACGACCTCATAGTCGAGTGCACGAATGCTCTGGATGATCCTGCAGGGTCCTCAATACCAGCGTAATAGTTTCTCACTGAGTCATCGTCGGCGTATCAGGGTCCAAACCCAAACATGGTCGCTGGGCTGATATTCCACGTAGCGTCGTCGAAGATTGTAGTGTCAGCTATCGCTGTCCATCCTCTGCTAATTTTTGATCTGCAGGCGAACGAGCTGCCGGGCATCTACGGCGCGCTGGAGATTGGTGGCAACGTCAAGATTCTTTTCATTGGTGACGTACACCATCATGGCATCGTAAGTCGTCGTCGGCTTCCTGCCGTAAACCAGCATGAACGGCGTTATCTGTGTGGTTTCTTGCACTGCCGAGTTGTAAGCAAAGGTTACATACGGCAGGACGGCTTCCCACGTCTTGTGTGCGACATCGACGTACATTGCTAGCATGTCGGCGAGAGACTTCTTCAGCCGCTCCGTAAGACCATTGGTCTGCGGGTGGTAGGCAGTTGGCCTCCTGTGTCTTGCCTGGCTGTATTGCAGAATGACTCTGGTCAGCTCTGCTGTAAAGGTCATTTGTCTGTCGGTGGTGAGAATTTCTGGGGCACCATGTCGCAACAGGATGCTCTTGACGAAAATTTCTACACTTCGGCTGCACTACCTTTCGGCAGAATTTAGTTTTGCGAAGCGGGTGAGGTAGTGTGTCACCATGACGATCCACTTATTTCCAGATGTTGACACTGGAAAGGATCCCAACAAATCCTTCCCGATCTGCTGAAATGGTCCGTCCCAGAAACGTTTCCGTCCCTAGAAAATCAGGGCTGCGAAAGGTCATCGGTAGAAGTGCTTTACATTATGACAGCTTGACCACCATCTTTACTCAGATCGAGGCGGTTGTGAACTCCCACCCACTCACGTTCATTCATTCGCACGTGGAGTAGCTTCTGCCCCTAACGCCATGGCATTTCTTAATTGGGCGCGAATAACAAGTTTGCCCAAGACTGGAGAAATGGTCTCCACCGAATCTACGAAGGCTGTGCTCACAAGAGGCTGGCAACACCGGATGACACTTGAAAATTCATTCTGGAGAAGATGGAGACAGGAATACCTACTAGAACTTCGCTCTGCTCCTGTTACCGCTCAGAGCAAAGAGAGAAGCATATGGGAAGGGGACATTGTCCTACTCAGGGAGGAGAAGGTTCCGCGACGGATGTGGAAGCTATGCCGGGTTGTCGAAACGTTCGCTGGAAGGGACGGCTGAGTTCTAGCATGGAAGAATTCTTTGCCAAACCGAAAGCCGCTGGCACGACCAGTCCAAACCCTCTACGAACTAGGGGAGGAATGAGCCGACGCTCATTGCGGGGGAGGTTGTTGAGAATTGTTAGCGATCGTCGCACGTTTCTTGCAACCGTGGTTGGGGGCCCAACCGGCACCTCGACCCACAACCTTATCCGTGCCCCGCGTTTTCGGCGGACCGCGTTCTGGGCGCAAATGGCCGGCGCCTCCGAGAACGACGAAGGCATCGGTGGGGCCAACGAACAATTTGGATTTGGTATTTTTCTTTTTGTCTTCCTCTTCTCGTAACTGCGATGTCTTTTGTAAAATAAACATTCAGTCTTAAAGAGAACCCCGACGAGTGAGAGTCGTTCCTTCGAGGCTCCTGCGTGCGCGGCCCCTGTACGCCGCCCGAAAGAGTCTCACGCAGTTTTGTAGTCGCACTCACGAAGTGACTTCCACAGCATTGGTCATAGCCTTAATTATTCCACACCGTGTTCGTGTCGGCTCATGCGATTTGAGAAAAAGGCAAGGGGCTGCCACCCACCGTTCACTTTTTGTTGCAGTACGGCTCCGACCACCGAGCCGGAGGCACATTTATGAACGACAACGGATAGCTCGGGTTGGGATGAGATAGCATTGTGGCATCGGCCAAAGCGTGCTTGATAGAGTTGAAGGCTTCATCTGCCGTGCTGCTCCAGGTCAGTGCAGTTGACGATTGTTTGCCGCAGAGCAAACGCTCGAGGTGTACCAGCAGCATAGCACAGTTTCTAATGAATCGGTGGTAGAAGTCTACCAGGCCTAGAAAGTGGTCCAGCTTAGTGATTGAATCTGGCTTAGGGACCTCCATGATGGCCTGCACTTTGTGAGGAAAAGGGCGGATGCCATTGTTATCCAAGCGATAGCCGAGAAAATCAAGTGATGGCACCCTGAACTCGCTCTTGGCAGTGTTGAAAACGATACCATTTGCTGATAGGCGCTCAAGAAGCTGATGGAGATGTTGGAGGTGCTCTCCGTGGGATGAGCTTGCCCCAAGCAAGTCGTCAACGTAGGCGAAAACCAACGGCAGGCCACGTGCGACTGTGCCCATGAACCGTTATGTCTGTACAGCCTATCGGAGACCGACTGACATTCTCAAGGAAGGAAGGAAAAAGTGGAGAAAGAAGGCAGGGAGCTTAACCAGTTTAGCTTAACCGGTTTGCTACCCTACACATGGGAGCGGGATGGGGTCGATGAAAGGTGGGGAGAAGAGATATAGAGCATTGTCAACTATTCAAAGAGGCCAAATGGGGTAGTAACTGCTGTTTTTGGAATTTCTTCTTCTGCTACAGGAATTTGGTGAAAGGCTCGCACCAAGTCAATTTTGGAAAATACTGTAGTGCCATCCAGTGCCGACGTTAAATCTTGGATGTTAGGCAATGGGTACGGATCTGGAATGGTTTTTTCATTCAGGGATCGGTACTCCCCACGCGGCCTCCAGTCACCTGATTTCTTGGGAACCAGGTGGAGCGGAGACGCCCAGCTACTGGACGATGATCGCATGATTCCAAGTTCCAGCATGTGTTCGAACTCTGGTCGGGTAATTTTGAGTTTCTCGGGGGCGAGTTGTCGTGGGCGAGCATATACAGGTGGACCAGTTGTTAGGATGTGATGACGTACTTCATGCTGTACTAGTTTTGTCCGGTCGGGTGGTTCTGTGAGGTTGGGAAACTTTTGAAGGAGGCAAGCAGAAGGATCACCGGCAACTGTTGTGATTGGAGCGACTATAGGCGAGTCACAGGAAATGACGCCATGAACAGAGAGCGACGTAGCAGTGTCCAGCAGGCGTCGGCGTTTCACATCGGCCAGTAGTCCATGGTGGTCCAGGAAATCAGCGCCAATAAGAGCACGGTGAACGTCAGTGACGAGGAAAACCCAACGGTATATGCGGCGTAGGCCAAGGTTCAGGGTGAGGGACCGCGACTTGTAAACAGGTACCCTGCTACCGTTAACCGCTTGAAGGTAGGAGGTTGGTGGTGTCGTTCTGTCGGAACATTTCGCAGGAATAATGCTGATCTCCGTCCCGGTGTTCATCAGGTACTGCTGTGTTGTGGTTCTGTCCATGCAAGGAATAGGCGACTTTTGCTTTGGCGCTGACTGGTTTTCGCCATTAAAGGTCGGCCAGCTGATTTCCCTGCCATGCGCAAGGACATAGGCAGAGGCGCGCCTTCTGCCCGAAGTGATGGTGATAAAAGCATACCCGTGGTGGCGTTTGAGATCGGGAGCGTTCTTCCCTTGTACGCCATGATCTACTCGAGCTGCGGTACCTTCCGTCATGGGGTGAAGCGCGCTGCCGCTCCGCAGCACAAGCTAATTGTTCAAGGCGATTGCAAAGCGCGTCGATGGGAAAAGTGGCGGAGGATGATGTTTGCGGCACTTAACTCACAGTGATGCTTGATGGCGTTACGTTGAACACCGCTGGCATCACCACCTCCATGACTTTGTCCGCCAAGCTGGTGTAGCGTAGAATGTTGACCGCTACTTGTTCCGCGCCGGAGAGATGAAGTGAGCACACTGGAGATCCGTAGACATTTCTTGATTTCATTTATTTGAACTTTGGTTAATCGAACATAAGCACTTACGCATTTCTACAATTCATAACTGCGACATCTCGGCAGCACTCGCTACGACCTCGTCCCTTGGTGTCTCCGGCAAGAACACTCCTGGGACCCTCGGGAAACGTCACACCATCCCGCCAGAGAGCAAAACAGAACACCAATACGAACTCTTCGTTGACCAGGGCCAATCAGGCTGCACAGATTCAAATTCTCACAGCCAATCGTGGGTGGACTTCGCCGAGCTTGAACTTGATGACAGCCGCTTGCCTGAAGAATTATGACCCAAAGAAAAGTAAAGATGCACAGAAAACTACGGAGACATCCGTTGGGCTTTGGACGAACTAGAAGGAAGAACTAGCGGCGTCTACAAAGAGAAAGCGCACAAAACAGTAGAGAAGCATCCCCAAGCTGTTTGGGAAATTAGGAGACGCCGCTTCTGTCACTAGTACGAAGGCGGGGGACAACGCGGTCGGCCGGCTGGACCCTCAGGCGGAACGGGTGGTGCCGCGCGTGAGATTCCCCCAACCGGCCTCCCCACTCGTGCGCGTAAAGACGTTTGGAGAGAAAAGCGGCAAGAAAGGAAGGAACACTGCCACACAGCACAGGCAACGAAAAAAACGTAAAGACAGCTACGCGACACTGGCAAGGCTGTTGAGGTCCATTACAGTGGTTGTACCGAGTACTATCTGAACGTTTACTAAAATGCGCTTCATGAATAGTTCCCACAGGAGGCGGTCATTGCTGACTGTTTTGTTGCCGCTCATTAGCTGTCGCATACGGCGAAGTAGCTGGCTTGGCCGGCAGTCTGCCAAGTCCTGCACGGAGAGCAACTGCTGTATGCGGGCTCGCTGCGATATGGTTGTGCGCTCGATAAGTGCAGCCTTAAAATCGCTGTATAGAGTGGTGGGAGGCGGTCCAGAAAGCAGTGCGTTGGCAACTTCTTCTGCAGCAGTAGGCGACAGTGCCGAAACAACTAGGTGGTACTTGCGTTGTTCCGTGCGAGCGCCAGAGAGAACAAATTGCGATTCCGCTTGTAGAAACCAAACTGCAGGGTTGTGGTCCCAGTATGATGGGAGCCAGATAGAAACCGCGGAGACGCCTTGTTGCTGGGTCGTGCCCGTAGGTTCAGTGTCTGGTCGCATCTCGCTGCTGTGCATGGCTCCACAATACCTTCGGCAATGCCGCGAAGTAAACTACGGGTCGCCACTTCGTAGAGCCGTGTTGGCTCTACGAAGTGGACACGATGGACACAAGATGGACACACGTCTTCTCGGTAATAAGGTATAGTTTATTCTGTTTAAAACAGAGAGAATTGAGAGGGCGCGCGAGGCGCGCCGGAAGTGGTGAGTACTTTAGAAAGAGAGGAGAAAAGAGGGAAAAGGTGCATACAGAAGTGCGGTGCGCGGGCCTAGTGCGAAAGGAAAGCAGCACACAAAGTAATCACAAAAGGGAGCTCGCGCACGACGTTCGGCACAGCGAGTCGGATCATGTGTCCAAGTGCCTGGTGTCCAGCACTCACGACGGCCCACTTACGGGAGGCCCGCGGAACGCCCCGTGGAGTTGTTTATTGCTGCGGGGCTGGTGCGCAGCTCGATCGCCGCGCCACTGCAAATCATTATGCTTCCCTGCTAGGGCCGCCACAATGAACAACGAAGCAGACTGATAACGAGAAACGCTGGTTCCAAGACGTAACCATAGCTCACAAGAACGGAAAAATGAAACAGTAGACGTGAAGACAGCATTAAATATATTTCTAGCAACCGTTCTCAGTAATCGTTAGCAAGAAAAAGCAGCTATGAAATATTTTATAAATTGTTTGAAGTTAGACGCCCCACACAAGTAAACAAAGTGCAGTCAATAAGTGGCAGAATAATGCAATGCAAAAGAAGAAGCAAATTAAAAGGGAGAACTTGTACAGCACAAAGAGCAGTGCTTTGCTGTTTGAGGCTAAGACTAATTGCAAAATTATAAACATATGGAGGCAAATATTCGCAACATGACGAGGCATATGTCTGCTGCAGCATACATTCGGTGACTACTCAGCGCATCTTAATGGAATGCGAATGTATTTAACCTGTTAGAGCCATCGTTAACGCGCTTCTTCCAGGACCACTTGGATTTAAAGTGTATGGAAGCATCAACCACTCAAGAGCAATGATAAGCAAGAGAGGTTTACAGCCATATATGCGAATACAAGGCAGCTATAGAAGCTTAAGGAAGAAGAAAAGATTAATAAAAGATTTTGAAAGAATATTAAGGCGATGTATGCAAAATACTTGAATGAGAGGCATGTAAAGCATACATGAATAACGCAATTAGGCAAGGTGACTATTCCTCAGCACCTTACTATAAAGGGGCCCTGAACCAGCACTTCTTATCGAGGTGTAGAAATTATTTTGAAAATAAAACTGCTATGTCAAAAATACTTCGCTGGAAAAAGTACTCCAATGCATTCAGTAGAAGAGGAATTAATGGCAATCAAACACGCGGTTTGCGGTGCTTCTGCTCCTTCAACACCCTTTACTGTGAAGGAGGAGCGGGGATTCTTCTTAACGCTTCGCCTACACAACACGCGCCAAAGGTAAGCCAAACGCTGTTGTCTTTGGCGAACCGCAGTGTGTCCAGGCGATGGACTCGCTGTAGCGGCTGTGGTATCTACGCTACGTAGAAGATCGCAGCTACATGCAACCATTGTGCGTATGAGCAGCGCTTATTTACGCACTGCAGTGCTTCATTGCGTGCTCGCGCTTCTACGTCCCAGTCAGACCGTGCTACGTGGTGCAGACCGGCTTTCTCTTTGACTAGCTTGGCCGACGGATAGTTGCCTCATCCAACTTGCGTATTTTTGATGCGCTATCAACAAGTCTGCCAAGACGTCTAACCAGGATCAGCCAGTTATGAGCGTGCACTGTCATGCGCGCGTGTGGTCTGACCTTAAGTTTCACGTGGTTCGAGGCTAGTTGAGTGTTCAAACCTAGTCAAAGTTAGCGGGACTCACCGGGTACAACACCAATAAGCATAGTGGCGAATCCTTAATTTTGAAGCGGGTGGCTGTGGCCGAGCGTTGCGCCAGCAGAGGATAGTCCGCTTGTTCCGGAAGTACGTAATTATTATCGAAGGTCGAAAGAAGATTTTCGCTTACTGAAACTGTTAATAAACTTCATGAAAAAGTATACACTGTAACGGTAGGAAGAAGCCCACAGATGATGACAGCCTTTTCTCTTGAAGTCCGTCCGCTACTGGCTAATTGCAGCCGCGTATGGGATCCCCGATATTACGAATTAAAGTGCCCAGAAAGGAGTGAAGAGGAGGTTTATGTTGCAAACACAGCGTTTGAGAGAAAGGTGAGTTCGCGCTCCGTTTTTGAGCTCCATACGTGGCGCACGACTGTGAAACTTGGCTGAGATATTCACAGCAGCGCATGCTATCCACAGAGTTTTTTTAGCAAGCTCAAGGGGTGGTTCAGGACTCTTTTAAAGGAGATGCCAATAAGACATCATTGCGTAGAGATTCTGCTTTCATCTCGTTTATGGAGGCTGTGTAACGGGAAGTATTTTAGAAGATTTCAACCATCACTTTTTTTAACTTCTATGTGCACTTTCTTTACGCCTTCAGGCGTAGGTAGCTCAGGGGTTAAGACAATTGACGCCAGCTAGCCATTTGTTCTCAGACCACGGCTTGTTGTGGTGGATGCGTCAATATTTCGTTCTGTGGCAGAACTTCACGTTGCGGTGCGCCCCGTCCCTGCCGGCCACGTTTCCGAAGGGACCTAATGAAATAACACGTATGGAACATTGGGCTGAGAATATTCTACAAAGTAGAATATACTCTGTAGAATATTCAGCTGGTCCAGATAGTTACCGAGCCTTATGACATCATCAGTATCATTTTGTGACAATAACTCAAATCAATTAGCTGTTCATTCACTTCGCACCGTTGCATGTACACTGCTTGTAAGACCGTTTGTGGCACTAGGATCCATGCCTGATGCGCGGCCCTTTGCGGGAAGTCCTGGATCCCACGTACGCCTGCTCCGACGAGGAAGTCAGGAGGGCGCTGGAGAAAGTCCACCTCACCGACCTCGCCGGGCAGCCCCAGAACATTTTCATGGAAGTGTGCGAAGGCGGCAGCAACCTCAGGTACGGAGCCACTTTGATATCTTCTCATGGGCGCCAAATATGTTGTTGGCACCTTCAGCGCTATTCTCAAAACCGTGTAGCTGGCACACAAAGGCCAATGCTCATATGTCAAGATTGGCAAATCAAAGTTACTTTCTTTGGCCGCTTAGGCACCTCCTGTAGTAGCTCAGTGGTAACGCTGTTGTGCTTTTGAGCAAGACGTCACGAGTTTTCATCCCGGCCGTGGACCCTGCATGATCATAGAGCGCAATGGAAAAAAAAAAGAGCAGCACACCATACAATTGCTGTACGCCAAGTAACGCTAGGTCGTCGAAATTATTCAGGAGTCCAACACTATGGTGTGATTCATAATGATGTCATAGTTTTCCCTCGTAGAACCCCTAAACTTAATTTATTTTTTGTGAGCAGCGTTGCCAGGACCGAGTGCCTGTTCAAGAGGAGCCAGTGCTATCTTTTGAGAAAAAATATGTCCGCCACATTGTCTTGTTCAGTATTTTTTTTTCATTGCTTTACTGCTATTTGTAGCAATTTGTTGCGTGGAGAGTTGAACAAGTGAAGCGATATGCTTTAACGCAGTTGGTGAATGAACTACGGGACAATGAATCGGGCTCATGATCGATAGAGGCAGGCCGCCAATTAGAAGAACAGAGGGGCAGCATGCGGTTTATCTTCCAAGTCGTGCACAGGTTTGCTCTAAGGAGTTCCCACAAGTCTTATTTTTCATCAGTGCAATAGGTTCCACGGAAATAGCGTGTGGTGTATAAAACAAATCCTCCTAATCGATAAAAAATCCACGAGAATATTGACCACATAAATTGCTGCCGCATGACAAAGAGCACGCTTCTAATTAGGCGATAATTAGAAAAGGTAGCCATCTAGCTGAAGAGCATTCAAGGTATTTTCGTTCATTTGTCGTGCTTCAACACCTGCTGCGCCTAACATCTTGCATGGTCAGAAAATGAAATAAAATGAAGCGTGCAGTGTTGAGTGGACCGCATAAAGTAAATAATGGTGAATGTTTCAGACAGCGTTTCGATGTGGGGTCTATTCCGTATTCCAGTTCACGGACTGGCTCAAATTTCACCAATTATCACTGTGCTGGGGAAAAAATTTAATTGAGCTGTTTTCTGTTTCGGAAGACAACAGGTGTATTGCATAAATGATGTTATTGCTGCTAGTTTTCGTTACAGTTAACAGGTTGCTCCAATATGTAGTGTGCTTAAGACCATGCGTTGTCTGCATCTGCGGTTCTTCTTTCGCGCATGTGGGAATCTGGTATTGCTTTGTTTGGGCTTTGTGAACACGAACGAGGAATGTAAGTGTGGGCAGCTAAATTAAAAGATTTCTGCCCAAGTGCTATGATAAACGCGGCTTTTGCCTTGGTTACCACACAGTGATTAATAAATCGCTAGCCGTTCTTTGTGACCTCCATGTGTACACCTGCCAAGAACAGCATCCAGTTTATATGCGTTAATTTATATGCCTTCGTTGACACGCTACGTAGCAAATAAGTTCATTTTCACGTTTGTTTCGTTCGTCAAAATTTTCTTTTCTTAAGTAGCATAAAAATATCGTGTACAGAGCAGTTCAAATAATTGCAACCTCGGCAAAGGCTAATAACAAGGCAGGAAAGTACCCAAAGTTTCAAACTTGTGCTGAACGCGGGACTGTTTAACGGCATTCTTTTCTTGCAGGTTTTGAAGCGTGAATTTCCCGATGAATCTTTAAGGCTATCTTACCTCCCTCATTAAAGTTGACGTGGGAAACATGTAGGCTAATGTAATCAATTTCCTACGATAACATTAACTCAATGGCTTGAATAAGAGGCGTCGTCAATTTGTTTTCGAATATTTCATACACGTTAAGTTGCAACTCTTGGCTGATGGAGCATCTTTTTTCCGTTCACAGAAACCAGTAAACCTTGAATATGTTTCGGACCTTATAGCCCCTGTATTAACGTTTGATTTGGGCGGTAATTAGCTCTACAGTTATAAAATATTGGCAACGCACCTTAATGCACCGTCATCTGAAACTCGCGCAACAATGCAAAAAAAAAACAGGCAAACACCCTCTTCTTATGTACATGAAACAATAAAAGATGGCACGTTAAAAGAAAGTAAATGAAAACTGCCTAGTGAAGTCAGCTAGTTGCATCCCCTTATGTGAATTATTGAATCTTTCAAGTATATGCGGTTCTTACATGTCCACAGGTAAGAAAGCGTGCGGAAGCATCCATGCCTTACATGTTTCTAATACCAGTTTCGTCATCACATTTATTGGCATGTGAACCCACATAACGATGTCCTCTGTGATTAATACCTTTTTTAAGTATAGAGGTACCGGGCTACTTGCAAGAACATATCACCTTGGCATTTTTAAAGAAAGTATGCACAATATGGTAATTTATTGAATAAAGAACCACAAGCTTCTCGTTTCTGATGACACACCCTTTGAAAGCATTACCTGCATACACGCAAAAAAAGAACAAATCTGTATTGCAAGGAAACTGTACTTCAAAAATGCCCGAACAAGCTCTAGATAACATAGCACACGTTATTACCCAGTCTGGCGTCTCACTTTCTGATAAGTCAGCTTAGAATGACATCGGAAACAAGGCTAGAATAAAGAACTACCCCAGATTGCACGTTGTGCTTCACATATCTAGCGAATTATACCCGCCAGTCAACATCCCCAAATCTTCAGCTAGTTTAAGATCAACACGGCATTGTCAGCACGTGGGTGAAACAATTACGCCATGCCTGAACACAAATTTTACATCTAGTGCAAAGAATAATCTCGTAATTATGGAGTGTGGCGGAGCGAATAGTATAAAATATCGCAGATGCTACACTTATGTCCAAGTCATTGTATGATATGAATTACTAACAGCACAGAAAAAAGACAACTCATCGAATACAGGCGTCGGGTACTGACCGGTCTTTCCAACTTTACCGTGCTAGAAGACCTCTACGGGAAAGAGCAAACGAACAAGTACCTTGAGAGAGTAGAGCTGCAGCCTGCGGCAGACATTCTTTGCCTCACGAGGTAGGTACTTCATCGTAAGATACTATGCCAGCGAGCATAAGCGATGCAAACATGACTTCTGCTCCTTCCAAAAACTCCACAGGAGCAACTGAACTTGAAACACAACAGGCCCATACCATGCAATAAGGAGGTGAACAATTACGCCAGGAGTATATGCAACTGCCCAACACACAGAGGAAGATGCTAATTATGAAAACACAAACAAACGGCAGGCGCATATATTAGCATGCTGATGTGACAATAACACTGTAACAGTAGTATGATGCTGCATGATATTAAACACCATTCAAATGGGGACCATTCCAAGACATCGTACACCCCGAAAAGCTTGACTGAAAGCAATCAAAGCAAGATTTTCAGTGCAGATTTGCAGGTTACAACATCCTGCATGCCTGCGTGGATTCACGAGAGCCTTCACGAGAGTCAGGGCCTGCACATCACACAATATTCTAGAAGCAGGAGATTGACACGTGAGTTACAAGCCCATTGGCAAGAAATTAAATTAAAAGATACATAGGCATGCAGATATTCTAGGACAAAAACTGGCTCATGAACCGGACATAAGCACTGAAAGTTGAACGAGCTGGCGTGTATTCGTTATTATTACAGCTAAGAAAATTGACAATGGACAAGAACGAAGTGCTATGTGCGTTCACATTGTTCTGGTCTATTGTCTTTATGTTGCGCTGCATTTAATGAATTCATGAGGCGGCATAGGAGAAGAATGTGCCCCCAACTAAGGCCCTAATTTCAAATCCAAATCTATGCAAACACACACATAGCTGTTGCAGCGGCGCATAACATGAAGCACTAGTAACAGGATGACACTATTGGCGGCGAGGAGTTATTGAGTCACCATCTGTCGGAAGCGCCTCCCTTGCGTAGTATGAGGGATCACGCAGCGCGCTGCTCATAGGTTAGGCTTACGGCGCACAATAAAAACACCACACGGCAGCCCTCCTCGACATTCATGTAGGTACTCTCAAAACGAGGGAAGTTTTTGACAGTCGATATAATATTCTTGGGCAAGCTGAAAGCACAGAATCGTTTACAGGCGCTAGCTCTTTACCGAATACGTACAGTGAACGCCACTGCGCGCTGTCGCAGTGATGGCGTCTCCCAAACCGGCTACTTGCGTGATAGGTAGGTAAACGCTGAGAGTAAACTATGTGAAATATGTTTCTATAGTGGGCTGTCTGTGCAAGTGTGCAATCAAATGGGGCATAACGGAATGGAGCCTCAATCCAGCGATCGCGCTGGTTCGCAGCGACCGACTGGGCGTCTGCATTCTTTGGACCTGCAGCGTCCACGCAAAAGGTGTTAGGTTGCTCGTCCCATTTCTTCTGCAGGGCTTCCGCTCTTGCTGTTATCGTTTCGATGTTATATGCGGGATGCATGTTCGGCGGAATGGGGCACACGTTGATGCGTTTCCTCACATGCCGTGGTGCCTCCTCCCCTTGGTCTATCGCATAGGGCAGATTATAATGGATCTTTTCGAGCAGATCATTACCCAGTTTTCCCAGTGCGAACCTATTGAGTTGTGAGAGGCATTGCGCTTTCCACATCTCTTTGACGGTATTATGTACTTCTTGAGCCATAAGCTTTGCCGTTGGCGTGGGGTTTGGTAACCCCAGTGTCGTAGCCAGTGGCTGAGTGATCAGCGGCAGCCATCTTTTATTCCTTTCGGAACGGGGCAGCCTGCGGCTATTGAGAAGAAAATTCAGTTTTGTTCGGCATATTATTGCATCTTTAACGCGTACACGCCACTTTGACGCAGTGGGTTTTCGCGGTTATGTAACGTCGTGTGGCAGGCAGGTGAGGTGGGTGCAACGCAAAAATTATTGACCAATAACGGAGGGCTAATGGCGAAAAGGCATCGAACCACGAATAGGTATTTTTCTTTTGTTCGGTCCAATAATGCATAATCAGTGTGTACACCTCATATCACATGGGGGGCTGTCTCGGCATGCGTGATTTCGCGTGACGGACACGCGAAGTTGGGGTGGTCCAAAAATTTTTTTGACGTATCGTGGAGGACTGATTGCAGAATGGCAGTAGAAAAGTTTGGAATAGTTTTACGTTATAGCACCCTAGGTTTGCAGAAACCGGGACCGTCGTCAACTAATAATCGAGTATTTGAGCATGCACGATGAGGGGGGGGGGAGGCAAGTCGCTCATATGAAGCTGAAAGAAAACGATACCTGGGCTGTACACCCTGCCATGCGCCAAAATGAACGAGCCGACACAAATCATAAAGGATCGAAAAGAAATTAGAAACCATGCGAGTAGTTCGTTTTGAATAGTTTGTTGCGTTGGTTTGAAAAAGAATTAAAATTCTGTTCTTCGAATCCATCAGTACAGGTTAGAAAACCGAATACCAGGCTGATTGAACGAGCTGCGAAACGTTTCTCTAATTGTGAGATCCCGCTTCCCGTGTGCCTTTGGCGTCCTCTGTTCCAAAATTGGGCACACGTTGAAGTTGCATATAACACCCATAGCTGCACTACTGACTTTGTGCCACTCACATGTCGTTGAACTTTGATTCTAGCTAAAGCGGGAACTCTTAGCAACAGTTACGATTTATGGAGCCGCTTGTACTGTTCCCTGTATTATACTAAGTGTGGGTTCTTTTTGTGTTTGAGCACTTTCATTAGTGATTTCTTTCTCCGGTTAATGTGTGCCACGAACCGTTCGCCTTGGCTTGAGAATATGTTTTCCATGTTTTCTCCTGCATGCACCTATAAAAAGTTGAAGCTAAACATTTTGACAGAATTACCTGTCTGGTTTGGAAAACTGAATAGGAGTTTAAGAGTGGCTCCAGCCAAATGATCTAATTTTATTAAACCGACGTTTCGGAGCCAATTCCGCTCCTTCTTCAGAGGATATTCTTCGGTGAAGTCGGTGTGCAGCTTTTACAAGGTCCTTCGTAAAAGAGGAGGGGGAGCACGAAAGGTGGGGACACACATGATTGGGAACGTTTTCACGACTAGCGGGAATAGGCTAAAGATTGCGATGGCTGTGGTGGTGCTGGTCGGCTGGGATGACGGATGCTGGGGCGCTTCACTCACGGGAATACCATTGAAGGGGTTGCCGGGGAGGGGGGAGGGGGCACAGATATATTGCTATTGGTGACCTATACCGGGGATCTACCTGGCTGGGCGTCCTTTAGGATATGCACATAGGGTATGTTGCCCTTCACGTGGTTTATGTTACCCCCCGTATTCTGACAAAGTCCAGTAGCAGTCTTTCTCATGAGTTCCTTTTTATTTCAAGGATTTGGTTTTCTTAGAAAACAATGTTGTGGCCGGCGTCTTCAAAATGTTCGGTGACGGCGGGGCTGAGAATTCGGTCGAATCATTTGACGTCATTCTCATGTTGGCTCATTCTTTCTTTCACATTTTTGGCTTCCCCGATGTGCATCAGCGGTTAGTCGGCACAGATCACTTTATAGACAACTCCTTCAGCTTTTTCGTTGGGTGGATGGCCTTTCCGTTCAGGGGGGATCAGTTTAGGATATTGAAAGTGTTTATCGGTTTGTGCAAGACTTTGAGGCCCTCTTTTTTTCAATTTTCTGTGGCCTATGGGATAGAAAATTGTTCCCGTAGTAGCTGGGAAGTCAACGGTTGAAGGTCACGTAGTTTGTTCCTTCCTTTTTTTTGTTGTCGGGTGGCTTTTTGAGTAAACTTCATTCTGTAGCGATGCTCTTAGGTTCGTTCAGAACCGTTCTGCTTCCTTTTTTTAACCTGATTTCAATAAGCAATGCGCTTCGGCTCTTTTGAGTAATAAACTTACAACAGACGCCTTGCGGGTTACCGGATTGTTAGATTCCAAGTGAAGGTAGCGGCCCGTGTGGGTTGGTTGGCGGTTGACAGAAAATTTGAGAACGCCGTCTTTTCGTGTAACTTGTACATCTAGCAATGGGAGCGATCAGTTCTTTTCGCGCTCATATGTGAACTGTATATCCTGGTCTATGGAATTTAGGTGGAATTGCAGGTTTTCCTGAGCCTTTCTGTACCTGAGGAAAACTATTTGTTTCGGCTAAAAAATACCCCGAGCTCTTTCATCGATACTCTCCTCAGTCAAGTTAGCCATGGTAACGAAATTGAGCCCCCACGGGTGTTCCTCACACCCACCTGTTGTAGCTGCCTCGAAAGGTGAAGTAGGTATTTGACCGGCACGGCTCGAGAAGGTGGCAGATCTCGTGTACACTCAAATGGGTTCTCTCGTTGAGTGTATCGTCGCGTTCCAGGGCAATGCTAGTTGCGGATATAGCCAACTGAACTGGTACTCCGGCGAACAGAGAGATTACCTCAAAAGGGACCAAGCATTCTTCATTTTCGATACGTACTTTTGATGTGGGTATGACGAAGCTCTCAGAGTCCCGCACGTGGGAGGCTGTCCTTCCGTTGAGTGGGGATGTAGTGTAGTTCAAGTATGTGGGTAGTGAACGCAGTGAGGAGCACGAAAAGAGCGTGATTGTCCGTAACGGGACTCCAGGTTTACGGAGTTTTGCCAAGCTGTAATAAGTTGGCGCGGATCCGTTCCTACACATTAATTTTAGGTAGCGACATTGAGAATCCTGTTTGGTGTGGAATATTCTGACCAGCTTCTTAGTCAGTACAGATTGGGTTTTCGTGGTGGGGTCCTTTCTTTAGTTTCTCGTAGTCTTGGCTGTTAAGTACGGTGGATGTCTTTTCCTCGTAGTGCTGTACGTTCAAAACAACGGTTGAGTTGCCCTTTTCGGCCGGTTAGAATGCTTGTATCTTGTTCCGCTATTCTCAGTGCGCTTATTTCGTCGGAGGACAAGTTTCGTTCCCTTCTGCGCTTGTTATTGGACCTTATTATTTCCTTTGCTTTCCGCCTAGCGTCCTTTGTTTTCAGCCTAGTCGTCTAGCGCTGTTTGCATTTTATTGTTACCATGGAACACCAACTCGCCCAATCCGCTGCCCTTCTGCTGTTCCCGCACTTTGGGGTCGGGTAGCTGGATGTCACTCTCATGGGTGGCGATCGTCATGGGGAGGTGTGAGTTATAAGTGGTAACATTGAATAAGTTACGTTTTGCCAGGATTTAGGTTGCTCCTGTCGGAAGCTTGCTCGGTGATAAATTGGTGACAGTGTTTTTGTCCAACACTCCCGATCTTTTGCTTTGGTTGATTAGGGGAGTGAGTTTCTTCTTTTACGTTTCACTCTCTCTTATTTGCTCTGAAGACGCAAATGTCCTTCCAGTGAATCAATTGGTGAAAAGAGATGGGGTACATGGTGTTCGAGCTGTGTTCTGGAGAAGAACGCGTCAGCTTTTTTTTCCGGTATGGTATGGTATGAAGAACTTTATTGGGTCCTGAAGGTCAACCCTAGGTTGACGCGGGCTGCTCCCACGTTGGGACTGTCACGCCGAGCCCTTCAGCCACATCGCGGGCCTTCTGGACGGCCCGTGAATGGTCAGAGAGTGATTCGCTGTGTAGCATTTGGCGCCAGCATTCTTGTGCCTTGTCACAGTCTGTGAAGACCGCGGGGCACTGCCAAAGCATGTGGTCAAGTGCAATGATGCCATTGCACTTATTACAGTTGCTTTGAGTTTCCCTCTCCGGATCGATCCTGTTAATAAAATCTGGAATTGAGTATTTTCTTGTCTGTAGCAATCGTAATGTGACCGCTTGGGCTCTGCAAAACTTACCGTGTGGCAATGGGTATTCCCTTCAGCTTAAATAATTATGCTTCGTGATTTCTTTATATGTTATTAATCGATCCCTGTGTTCCCCGGGGGAAGTGTAAGTTGCTAGGTCTTGAAGAGCACGGCTAGAAAGTCCTCATGCTGCCTCATTTGCCACCTCATCGAGGTTTTCTGCACCCCCAGATGTGCAGGAAACCAGCGGATTTCAATCCTCTCACTGTTGACCTTCTCTAGTAATTTTGCTGCTATCCATGTCACATATCCGTTGGTAAAGTTGCGTGTGGCTGTTCTAGAGTCGTTGTAAATATTTGTGCACTGATTAGCCCGGATGACCAAGGCGATTGCTACTTTTTCTGCTACTGTTGGGTCTTTGGTATAGACGTTGATGGCATCCCGTATGTTACCTTGAGTGTCTACGACGACAGAGGTATACGCATCCCTATTTTTAATCCAGACAGCGTCAATGAACACCGCCTGCTGCTTATGTTGATCTATGTCTTGAAGGAGTGCCTTCGCCTTTGCCTTCCGTCTCTCGAGGTTATGTGTCAGGTGCATGTTCCTAGGGAACGGGGTCGTCTTTAGTGTTTCTCGTAGTCCCGCTTGCAATTGCGTTAATAATTCTCCGTCGTTGGTGTGGTTGTTAATTTCTACGTCAATTTCTTCAAGTAGCGCCCTCTCAGGTCGTGTCCCCATTAGTCTCTCCTGTGATTCGGAAGAAAGAAGTCAACGCGTTCTTTTGCAGAAGAACATTCGAACACCAAGTACCCGATCTCTTTTTATCAAGTGATTCGTTTGCAAAGGCGATAGCCTCCTCAGTGGAAATGAAACACCGCGAAATTCAGAAAAAACTCTCTGTAATCAATGAAAGCAAGAAATAAGGAATGTTAAACGAATATGCAGTAGCCACTGTGTCCTAGAGAAAACTCACGACAGAATAAACTTCAAGCCTTGCAAAATATCACAAATTCAATGTTACGGTATATAACCAACCTCCCGTCTGTTATGGAGGAGCACCCCCCCCCCCCCCTCGGGTCGCCGTCGTAGCGTATGGGGCCGAACCACCGAGAAACAAAGGCGACGCCGGAATTCACTTTACTTTCTGCCATCATTTTAAACACATTTCACATCTCCACGCGATCTACTTCCTCCTCGAGAAGCGTGAACGCTACAACCGCAGCTCCCATTGCAAGCGCAATTTGCTCGAATTAGACATTTACTTGAATTCATACATGCCATTCTGTACCCGGTGCCGCCGTTTGAATCCTATCCAATTCACCAAGCTTGCCATGTGAAGCCGGTCTCGCAGCGAGCTCATGACAGCTCGAACTTCATACCTGTCTTGGCGTTCTGTTCCTAGCAGACGACATTCTCGGTAGCAAAATTATTGACAGGAGTGTGTCATCATTTCTACGTCACCAAAAGCGTGGCCGCTTCCCGCGGCTGACGACGACCGAACGAATGGTCCATGGTCCATGGCCCATGGTCTCACTTGCAAAAACACGGTCCTATGTAGAAGGTTTTCAGCAATGCTCTGGACAAGATTTGGAGCTATGTTGTGCACCCTTCAGTTAAGAGTGACCAAGTTACAAGAAAATGTTTCTACATAATTATTCTTATGTTTACTTAAAATTTAAGCAAGAATGCGAATGCATCGAACCGCGTTCTATATATCCTGCGATTGTAGGTGAAAGCCCATTACATTCATGTAAGTTGCAAATGTTTGCAAGGTTTCTCAACTAATAATGCGAACCTACGTGGAGCGAGCTTAAGTGTTTTGCAGAGCGGCGGCAAAAATGGTATTTCGGTTATCTGTCCCTGCTTCATCTTGTTTCTCGTAGGCTTCTAGTTGTTAAAGGCGCGGAGACCAAGACGTCTTGCTGCAGGCGCTGGCTCATCCTCTGGTATCTCAAAAACACGGCTGGCAAAGCGTGTTGATATATTGAGGTGTCCCGGCTAACTTTAGCGAAGCTGGTAGAAAACGAAACATACAGGCACGAAATACGATTATAAGGGTCCCGGCGATCGATCATCACTCCTCTTCCGTGACCAGGATATTTTTGTGTGCTGATTATGCAGTACACTAGAGAAGATCAATTACATATAGAGAATTACTACTTCTATTGTAAGTTTTATGTTTTGGATTGCAATGGGTGCCTTCCGATGGGGAAGCTTATCCCATCCTAAAACAACCCATTCACTCGTTTTCAGCGCGCTGTATAATTTCGGCGCTGTACTCGTAGCGCACGAAGTGCGCAGTGCAACGCCATTTCGCGCCGATCGCGATGCCAGCAATCCCAAACTTTGTTGAAACAATGGAACTTAAACTGATTTTATATATTGGCACAATAAAATCAGAGGGCTCGCTTAAGAGGAAGATTTATCTCGGTTCTAACTGCAATGCCTACTATTGAAATACATGTAAACCCCGAAATGCTTTTCAGAGATAACTCCTCGAGCAATTTTGATGAACTGTTATGTGTTGGACATAAATATTAAGTTCTAGTAACTGTTTGCAGCGGAATTATTATTTAGGTGTCCTGGATTTCCTTAGAAAGATTGCCAAAAATGTGTAAACTAAAAACAAATAGAAGCGTCAAATTGGAAACTTTGCATTAAGAACAGATACCGTGGTTCTGTAAAGTGCATCCGTTAGAAAAACCAAATCGGATTATTTACATATTTTAAAAAGTGCATTTACTGGGATATTTATAAGGATTCTGCCAAAATCCTACTAAAGAATGAGCGGTGAAATTGAGAATCATGTATAATTAATAAATTGTGTCCGCATTAGATGTACTTTTAGAGTGAATTGATAGTATTGCGATATATCTTCTGACTTCAGATTTACGCACTCATTAACATGACACTTCTCGTTTTTCTCACTTTTGCTATTTTAAAAAAATTTATAAAGATATATGATGGCATGAATCAAAAACGCCCTTCAAGTAATCGCTACATGCAAGTAATGCAGGAGACTTCCCCAATTTTGGTTCAGTAATTGCCGAGGAAAACCGATGCCCCCTTCCCACGTATTATATCGAAGGCCCCCAGTTGAATCGTCCTCTTAAGTGCACATGTCGAATCTTGGGGACATAAAATGGGTCTCCTCTCAAGTGTGCTCTTTGTCCCTTACGCCAGTAAACATTGATATGAGCACAAATGGTTGGGTATACCAGCAGTACTGAGGATACATTGGTTGTTTCAGCGGAAACCCGCTCCTTAAAGACATCTTGCGCATCGCTCCTCGCTAGAAAAGTAGGACACTAGGCAAGCGTAACGCCTGCCACCTTCTCTCAATGGCTGCTAACTCAGCGCTGCTAACTGAATCAAGACCACGTTTAAAAAGTGAAATTAAATAAAAAAAACGTGGTATCAGATAGTGTTTCATCGACATATGAAGAATTATTATCATCATCAGCAGCAGCAGCCTATATTATGTTCACTGCAGGACGAAGGGCTGTCCCTGTGATCTCCTATTCCAACTTGCGCGAGCGAATTTCGTAATATCATCGACTCACCTACACTTCCGCCGTCCTAGGCTTGGTGCCAATTCATTAACCCTAATTGATCGCTACCTAACTGAAAACTTATTCTGCAGAATTTGTTTATGTGATAACATGTTTTTACGTATTTAATTGGTTTAAATGCTTTGATGAGCCACCGATTACGTTTGTCCTACTGCCCACGAATGCAGAGGTCCTTACCACCAAGCCTAGATCTGCCAAAGATGCTTGCAAATAAGTTGTTCACGTGAAATAACTCTATCTTGTTAAATATGTCTTTTTATTTGACAGCGAGAGATCCAATGTCATGAGCTTTAATATCCTTGTAGTTACGAAGCACCCAGCGGAAGACCATAGAAAGAGGGCGCAGACGTCTTTTACTCCTCGTCACCATAATACCTGAAGATTAAGCTTTTATTAGATAATCAGCCGTATTGGATGCAGAGTACAGTGCGCTCACTACGTGAACGTGTCCTCTCTATCTGCGCCAGTGCTGGACAGAGACAGCTGGTGTGTCTCGCAAGGGCTCTGCTGCGAAAACCACGGATTCTTGTCCTCGACGAAGCCACATCTCACATGGACGGCAACACGGACAGGCTGGTACAGAGGGCATTGCGAGAAGGCTTCAGCGAGAGCACGATGGTCACCATCGCACACAGGCTGGACACTGCGCTAGATCACCACAGGTATGGAGCACTGAGCTTATTACTCGTGCTTCTTGTTCAATATTCATTCGATAGGAGCGCACATGTATTGCAAATACCAATAAATGAAGACTGTAGACAAGCTTCTCAAGTTCTCTATGTAAATGAAAAGTACAAAGGGAAGAATAAATAACTATGGGGTTTTACGTGCGAAAACCAAGATGTCATTATGAGGCACACCGTAGTGAAGCACTCCGGAAATTTACGACACCTGGGCATGTTTAACGGGAACCTAAATCTAAGCACCACGGGCGTTTTCGCATTTCCCCGCCATTGTACTGCAGCCGGCATGGCCTGGATCCGATCGCGCAACTTTGCGTTTAGTATGCCAAAATTTTAGCCGTGATTTTGTTTCGTGACAACGAAACAAAAGAACGCAGCATTGGTATTCGACCGGTGCACGACCTATATCATCGTTTATTGTACATTCACTGTTAAAAAAAGTTAGTAAAAAGTCACAACGTTCCTGAAGGTCTAAAATTTTTTACGAGTTACTAAGTGCTTACGTACCTATGAGTATTGATAGGAACGCACACAGGACGTAGTTGCTACGTTAGCGAAAGAACTTATATTCGACTTGACAAATGTAAAGAAATGGGAAGAAACAATTTTTTAGAGACGACTATCAAAAATGTCGACTACACTGCTGAGGGTTGAAAAAATGAAGAACATATCAATGAGCACTGTACACAAACAAGCCGCAAGAGCATACTGTCATAGAGTAAAAGACGTATGGTCTAGTATAAGTTACACTAATTCTTTCTGCAAGGGGAAAGTACACACAAGCCCTTTCACGTGCACACAGTGTACGCAGCATTACTATTCGCACACACGCCTGATAGCTAAAGGAACGTGGCCGCCATAATGAAATGTCGAAAACAAGCACTAGGTGCTACCAGTGGCGTGTTAGTTGTTTCATACAGTCACCTTAAGCCTTCTAAAACGCGTATATTTAAAGCTTTTTCATAGTTATAACATGTGAGACTGTATTCATGCGAAGTAAATAGGTGATTACTGTTTCAATCGCTGTCCCCGTGATGAAGCCAGTAAAAGCGATACGCGGCTTTAGAACCACCCTATGTTGTCGCCACCTTTCTGTGCTCGTACGTGCTGTGATGATGATGCATGATGCATGATCCGGTATTCCTATGATATTTTTCACTTACTTATGCATAGTTCAGCCATCGTGTTTATTAAATGTCCCACACTACGCAAGGAACGCTACGTGCTGATAGCTTTAACGTAGTTGTAACTTGCACAAAGAGTCCATCCAATTAGATATTCTCATATACCTTGCTGCGTCTTAACTGCTAAGGAGTGCACGCATCCGCACTTCATCGAAGAACCGAACGGGTATAGCGTGGTTCGAACGCACCCCCAGAGGACAAGCACACAATCCAAAGTGCGACTCGATTTCGGAGGAGGAAATGGTGGAGGCGAAACCATGCTAGACCAGCAAAACTTCGCATCGAAGCCAAACTAGAGCTATAGCTTAAGTTTAGCGTATACTGAAAGCTTGCCACGCCTCCAGGCAAAATGACGTAGGAGAGTTCGTTTGTGCGCACGAAGCTGGGAGCATAAACTTCGTTGCACCGTCGCTACCCTCCGTTGCCAACAACAGTGAATTCGCGACGCGGTGTTATAATCAAGAACCCGGAAATGCTCTCAGTACTGACGACAGCTCCGACGACAGGACTCAGCGTTCGACGTAGAATGGGAGTGATCGTAAACAAGGACCCGAACCCAAGACGCGCTTGAAATACTGGTGTGACACAAATGGCACCGAAGCCCAACAACAGCACTATAACACACGCTCACGCCTGCTCCTGCGTTTCTCTTGTTGCGCTGCTCTAGTATTTCGTGATACCGTACCAGTAAGCCCGCATTGTAACCTCTGTTCCTCTGAAAGCAAAAAAAGGAGCTGAGCTGGTTTATAGGAATATCTGCAACAAAAATGTGGACAACTTGTAATGGAAGTTCTCAAGCATACATAGATATATACCGGAAACAAATTACCAGCCCGTAACTTAGAGCGGCTAAATTCCTTTCTTGATTGTCTTTTTAAGTGAAAAGGTGTAACCACCTCCAAATAAATGACACCAGTATCTGTTGGAATAAAATAAAATTGCGAAATTTATTGAAAAGAACCTAATTTCTGTGCATAAAATATTCCTCACAGAATATTCGTAATTATGTACCTCCGCCTCCCAACATATAATTAGGATGTATTTATTGGGAAGCTTGGAGACTTAAGTGTAAGTGAACCACAGAACTGGTCTACAAGAACCGTCTTAATCCATTAGGACCATTAAGTGTAGCTGCATTTTCTTTATTACCGTATTTTATTTACAATCCCCTCCACATCCACATCATCTCTTCTAGAAGCTGCAGAACTGGAAAACCTTGCAATAAGGCATTACCGCGACAGAATGAAATTTTTCTTCTTACTCTATAACAATCAAATAGGACTAGATAAAACATCATATATTCTACCGGCTAGCCACCGCTCTATGCGCTCTTATGGCAACAAAAAGGTTACAGATTTTTCCTCCAGGACCAACGCATTAATTTTTTTTTTTATCCCGCGGACGATTTCCGAATGCAACGCATTACCTGCCACAACTGTCGACCGTCCAACGGTTTCATCCTGTCTGCACTTTGTGAATGAACCATAGTGTTCATCCTCGTTCATCCCTCGTTTTTATCAGTGAAATCATAATTGTGAAAAGGTTTCTCTTATGCTGTTTCTTATGAAGATTCTTTTTCAGTGTCTGTTACCTTGTTTCATCTTATTTCATACTTTTTATTGTTGCAAATGCCTACTCCTGCCTAAGGCCTAGTAACAAGGCTGGCAGTACTTGTAAAATAAATAAATAAATAAATAATACCTTAGAGGCTCCACGTAGCATTACGTGAGGCGGACTACACAAGAAATTTTAACAAGAAGACAAAAACAAACAAAATATTTAAGAATCAGATATTATATACAATAGTAAATTTAGTACATATGGTGTTATTTGGGTGTAACACTGTATCAATAAAATATTACTAGGTATCATGCAAATTTGAGTGGGTCTACATGATATCCTTATGAAGTGATCAAGTGATCGTATGGTTAGCATAAACCGTCATAGATGGTTAGTATTTTGTTTAGAAATGCCACACGGTCATGAATATGGACGAAATCATCACGAAGGTCATTATATTGACCAATTGCACGCGGAAGCACAGATGCGTTAAATGCTTTGGGAGTGGTCGAAAAGATGAGCAAAGCTTTATTAATTTTCAAGCCTGCAACATATGCGACGTGGTTTTGATAGTGGCAAGGTGTTTTCATGCGCACTATAAAGAAATTTAGGCAATAAAGAGAGAATGGCTATGTTACTGCATGATTCCAAGTACTGTTGTAACAATGTCTTCATGTTACTCATACTAGAGTGCAACTTATAGTTTAGAGCAAGTTTGTTCAACATGAAGGAGCTTCACTTAGAATTGGTAACGTTGTTCCCGTGAACATTCTAACATGCGTTGCGAACTGCACTGCTCGCATTGTGGAACTCAGCTAAACTTTCTTATCTTTCCTTTCTTTTCTTCGCAGGATCCTCGTGATGGACGGAGGTCAGGTTGCCGAGTTTGGCCCTACTCTCGAGCTCGCATTGAATCCGTCTTCTCGTTTTCATGCCATGCTTAATAGAGCAGGACTGACTTCGGAAGATATCCGAATAGCATTAGAACGGAGAGATACCGTTAGCACTTACTTGTAACTCTACTAATCAAGACAAGACGGAAACTTTCGCAGGGACAAGGTATAACTTGCCTTAGTAAGACAAAGGCATCGGCGGTAAGCTGTTCTGTGTGTACCCTTGCAATTTCCATGTTTCCAGCCCAACAACCAGAAGACAAGCAGAGAAACGAGTCTTTTAAGGAGGAACCGTACTACCGACACAGGTAGAGCACACCGAAATAGAAGGGCAAAAGTCTTCAAGGAGCACGGCATCAGTTTTCTTCATTGTGCTCGATGATCCCGTTTTATTTTGAATACACGTTATCAATAAGCATAAATTCTATCGCTTTCATGAGCAGTCGGCCAGCAGCTTCGCGAAGCTTTATAAAAGCCAGAAACTGTACGCTACTATAGCCACATAAAATATCGGGGTAATGGTACCCGGAGAAGCAACACAAGCGTATACTGATGACTACGACGAATTATTTGTGGGCGACAGCTAAAAACGTTTGCTGATTGTTATCTCCACTCAAATAATAAACGATAAATTACGTTTCTAAATCGTCTGTTCATCTCGACATGCTTGAATTTTATTATTATATTTAGAGAAATCGCCTTGTTCGAATCTCCAAAATAAGGGAGTGCAGTGTATCGGGATCATCGGTCGAGGTGGGGGCCTTCGGCTGTCCATCAAATTTTCGGACTGGCAGCCACCGCCAGATGACGAGACTGCATCGATGGCGCTGGCTGACTGGTCACATGCTGCGCACACGTTGGTGCAAGCGTGGCCGTGGCTTCATCAACCGACGCCAATCATGGTCACTGGGGAGACTGTCGCAGGCCAGCACAGCAAGCCCGAATACACGATAGGTCTGTCGCGTGGAGATGTGGGATAACTGCCGTTGTACTGGAACGCTTGTCCGGACGTTGTTCTTAATTTGTCTATGTTTCTTTCTTTTTCTTAATAAACGTTTCGTTGTTTCAAGGCGCTTTATTCGTGGTTCTTGCGGCGGCGACGTACTGCTCCTGAAAGCGGAATGAAAGCGAGGTCGATTGAAATATGCAAAGATTATCACAAATAAAGGATGAGCTCTGTCAGTATTTTCCATACCGGTCGTAGTGGCTCAGTGGGAGTGACGCTGTTTTGCTGACCACGAGGTCACTGTTTAGTTTGCCAATCGTGGCAGTTGGACCTAATTGGGCTGAATGAAGCACTATCGGTAGCTGTGGTTCTGTGCAATGTAATGATAACCTATGGATAAGAATAATCCGCCTTCATTCAGTATAGCATCACTTGCATTGTCTTATTTGGCCTGTTAAATCCGAGCAATCTTTTACCTACACCAAGCTTCTTCAATACGATAAATTTGTTATTTTGTGCATTGTGAATGTGAACATTTCTTAACTGTTTCTATCACTCCTACTAATGTTTTTTTTTCTTTTGATCTATGTAGCAGACAATATTGCGGTTCTACAACATTACGTAAGTGCGGGCAACCCTTTTATGTATGTACGAGAAAGTGTGTATTTCATTTCAATGTATTAAAAAAAAGAGCATAGTAGTTGAAGTAATCCATCGAGAAAGCCTGTGTCGTGTGTATTTAGCAAGAAGAGTGTGAGTGCTAGTATATTCCCTTACACATTGGACGCTCTTGCCTGAGAAATGTTGCTTACCTCAAATTTCTGTTTAGTTAAAATGCTTCACATGCAATCGCCCTTCAGACCCCGTATTCATAAAAATCTCTTATGCTAGAATGCATCATAAAACAAATTCCAGTAAATCCTGAAGCTAGATGACGGAAAAACCAGTCACAAGCAACGAAGGACAAGGAGAGATGTTCACACCACAGTGACTGAACTGTCAATTTGGCTTTATTAGAAACGGCATAGTCCCAGCAAGACCAGAAGAGCATGCGGAACAGCAGCATCACTAATCACAGGGTACTGAAAACAAAATATACCATATCTTTCGCGAACGACCTAAAAAAGCAATTTCTTTTTCAAGTAAGCGCACCGAGATTGTACTAATGCAGCCGTCACGTAATAACCTGGTGTAGTGCGCGTCCAACTCTTCTCGCTCTTCTGTGCCTTTGCCTCTACCAAGACTCATTACATTGCTGAACCATGGGTAACAGCCACATTCATTCCAATGGCGAGGCAAGTTTTCTCTGTCATCGGACCCCAAGGAGGACAGGTACTCACGCAGCCGGTCATGAATACATCGACCGGTTTGCGTTTGTAAACTCTCTCGCATGTGAGAGGGAACTTATAACCACCCATGCGACACATGCCGTGAAACGGTTTTTGTGCTGTGTCGTGCAAACGTGGTTTCTTGCCCTGTTTCGAGAAATGTGTGAGCACAGATCCGAAAGCTTGCGAGAAAACACTAAATTTACTCCCTGCTTGGCCATATTGTTAGCGAAGGTGGTCAACCAATGGTAGAGAGCGCTTACGAAAACGAAGCATTGCGAACTCTGCTCCAGACTCGCAACTTTTATATGCTATAAGTTTATTATGGAAAAACTTTAACGGTTCCGTGCTATCCAACTCAACCTTAAAATGGATCTTTATAGGGAAGTTTGCCCCATGAAGTGGGCCAATCCTCCCAAAATGGTTGGCTGACGCAGAAACAAAAATAAAAATACTACTACTCACTGCGACGCGTCCAGCAAGCGGGACACGCAAAGGGTGGTGTGATATGTAAAGGAAAGCGTCATCCTGTAGTTACACTACATAAACAAAAAAAATTAAGGCAATCTGCTCAAAAGTGGGGGCTTGTGGAAAGGATTGTGGCTAGGAGGCATTACGGCTTGAACAACTTACTAGTACGCATTAATGGAGCAGTCCTCGCGTCTTTTAATATATGGAGGTTACATACACTCATTAATCGATATTTTCCGCAATAGCTATTTTTTGAATGAATGATGTTATTGCCTAGTTGAAGTGTTACGTAGAATTATAATCAATGCGGAAGCGCCCAGGCAGCCCCATGCGTTGGATGCGCCAGGTGATTTTTCAGTCATTTCTACAAAAATATTAGCTAAGCCTACACTGCAGTGAAACATTATCGCTAAGATGTGATACACATGTTACACCAGTTGCCACACAGAACATGAATGAATGAATGAATGAATGAATGAATGAATGAATGAATGAATGAATGAATGAATGAATGAATGAATGAATGAATGAATGTCTATATTTCCAACACATTTCCAACATCAGAGTAACACTACAGATTGAGGCAGAAAGTATATATATGCCGATAAACTTCTGTCTGTATGTGTTTACCGCGCTTCTGGCGGCAAGCATTAACTGATAACCTGGCATCGAGGCTCGTATACGAGCCATCGCTATCGACACGCATCCACTGGTCTGATGACTCGCTCAGTTGTAAGCACTGAGTAAGGATGTGAGGGTCTAGGTCTAGGGTGTTTTGATGAGTATCACAGAAACAGGAGATATCCACAGGGACTATGCGTGAGGAGGAGTCGACACTGCTGGAGGAGTCGACACCATTATCCCAACCACACTTTTCCACATAATAAGGTCGTAGTATCGTCTCCTTGTAGAAAGCATTTATTTATTCATTCATTTATTCCTTCATTCATTCCTTCATCGCATGTGTAATTTCTACACTTTCCATGCGCTAATTGTACTTTTCAGCTGTGGCACAAAGAGACAACGCGTAACACGAAGTAAATGCTGAGCCTATGAAGCTGACGAAAGCATCTTTGATGGCTCATATCACGTCGTTTCTTCTCTATTGATAAAGTGTTTCGCAGAATATTACGCTTCCAACTCCGCAGTCTCCGCGTCGCAGTGGCTTGCCGTCAAAGTGAAGTTTCGTTTCTGCTTTACATACTTCGTCTGGAACGTATGTCGCTTGTTTTCGGAGCATTAACGAGTGACATGAAAAATGCTGGTTACTGCTGCTTAGGTACAGCCGTGGCTCGCCATGAAGGTTGCAACTATTTACAGTATGAAATCCAAAGTCTTTTTTTTTCACAACCCAACAAACACGGGGCACACGTGGACGCTCATTGGATTCGCACTTAGTCTTTGACGGTTCGCGCAGGGGAGCACATGTGAGCGCAACCTCACAATGCGGTAAGTCATCGGTTCGCCATATGGGTTTTCTCACTATCACTTCTAGTGTGGTGTAAGTAGTCGCGCCTATAATTACGCGTATTATCGCTTCTCCCGACGAGTTTTTTATATCGGCCAGCAGATCTCGGTATAAAATTAACTTAGCGCAAGAATCTGTACCGAGTTTCTGACGCGTGTGGGTCCTCTTGTCCTAGGATAAAGAGGAAGATTTACCCCACCGTATAGAAATGGACTGCAAAAGAAAACTGTTTTGTTAAGCATCCACTGAAGTGAAACTGATGAAGTTTGCAGCATTTGAAAGAAAAGGCTTAATCTGGCATGAAGAGCAGATTTTTTATATAGGCCGTCAATTTTCGTGCGAGAGTGCTACTGAATATCGAAATCGGTGTCAAGTTTTGAACTCTGTGAGTAATAAGAATATTCCAGTGCTCTGAACGGCACATATTGATACATCTAAATCACAATAAGATGTATTATAGCGCCATTCATAATTACGACACCATTTTTGGAGTAAGACATTTGCAAAAAATGTGTAATCACTCCAATCATTTCACATTAGTGGTAAACATAGATATCAAATTTGACAGCGTAAGATGCTCTAACATACTCAGTTTACAAAACTCCTATAATGCTTCTCGTGCAATACTACGAATTTGTAAACTTGTGGTCAAAGTTTTTTATACTTACTGATTTTCTGAAATCTTTGGAACATGTAGGAGATAATACCCATAAAATAGCAGTTCATAGAATTGCCCTCCATAAATATTTTACGCTAAAATGCAACATACTTTTATAGTATGCCAAGATGTTGTCTATTGAGACTATTCTTCGGTTACGCATGTATTTCAATAGAGAAATCAAAGTCAGCATTGTCTTAGCGTCCCCAAGGGCTTGCCTTGCACGCACACCTTGAGGAGAAGAAAGAGTTTTCTCTTGCCTAAAATTTCGACGCCGAGCAAGTGGATGAATGACATCAGGCTGCCCTTGGCATTCATGGTGAATTAGCGTCTGAATAATTATTTAACAAATAATTCATACCATTCATCAATACTTATGTATGAATTCGACCTATTGAGAAGGCACCTGTGCTCTCGGTCACCGCAGCAGAATGACAATGACCTCGCAGAATTCGTGATCTCTTTATTCACGCGTTCATTTTCGATATTCTCTAGAGCGTGCAGCCCAGAAATATTGGGCGATATGACGGCTGTACGATCCTGATGATACCTGCCTTCACAAAAACCTTAAATTCTTTTTACGACCCCTTGCAGAAACTTCTGTGGCGAAATACGTAGTTTCTGACGTAAAGTATGATAAAATGCGTAGTCTGTGAACTTAAGAGAACAAATTCAATTCAAATTGACTGCCACAGTCTGTCGGCGCTGTAGCTACGTGAATCACTGTCCTAGTAAATAAAAAAAGAAATATGCGCCCAGTGGCCGTTCTTTCTTTCTTTGTCTTTTCTTTTATTCCATAGCTTTCACGCTATGTACTGCAAACAGAAGCGAGTGAATACTTGCTTCTCCGCGCCATTGACAGTGGTACGTACTGTAGAATAACGAGTCATATATTTATGAAACTTATCTTACGTAAGAGGGCTACCTTAGTCGCGACACTGGCGCTGCAACTTATTGAGAATCAGGAAAAACAGGAACACGCTCCCATGAACTGCGCTACACCGCACGGGGCCATCAAGCAAGCAAATGTCACCATAAAAGGGAACATGCTTAGGCAAACTAGCTCAAAGGAGAGTGTGAATAAGCGTGTCCCAATGTCCGATAACGAATGGCGTAAAATATAAGTAGGCCTAGTGAGACCTGGCATGCTGCACCAGGGCGATGCCGAGTAGAAGGCGGCCCTCTTCCGGGAACTGTTCCCCCGCACGGCTCACGCCGTAACCCGAGCGCGGCCTCCTGGCTACGCGTTTGCATAAACAACACCAAATATGGACTAAAGAGAGCTTTAGCAGCAATCGTTCCGGGATAAGATCTCAAATAGCGCGCGAACGTGGGACGGGTGCTAAGGGTCCCCACATCGGGTATGAATCACGTTTCATATTTTGCGCAGAGTATACCTTTAAAATTAGGCCAACATTGCGCTGTTAGCCGAAGGCGTACTCTTCCCCGTAAAGATGCGAGCGATCCGTTCGTTGCAGTGCAATGTTTCCTACTGTAATGCCTCGGGGCGCTGTGAGTTTAAAGACAAGAAAAAATCCGGTAGATAAAAAAACACGTATAGAATGTTGTCACTGGTGCACTATGTAAACATCCGTTATTGTGGTCCCAGTTTTAGGTGACGACGTCTTGCGCATAAATCTGGGCCTCTTGAACAACTCGAGCATTGATCAAAATATTATCGCAAGCGCATCTTTGTGCACCGTGCCCATCGAGTGAGTGTAGCCGGCTATGAAATCGGCGATCTCGTAGTCATCTGCGCTTGTATTATTTATCCAACGTGTCCAGTGCGTTGTAAAGAACGCTTAGAAATAAGGTGCTACGAAGCAATCTTGGAAGCGAATTGAGGATTGTAATACCCAGCATGCGAAATCCTTATTTCTTATGGACCGGCATGACCCAGACGGAATAAGCCTCCATTGTTCCACTGCCTCTTCGAAACGACTGACTAGTATAATGGTAATAGAACAAACATATTTCTAAGTATTCCTAACGACCTCATCGTGATGGTTTCCGTGTGCACAGAACAAGTGCTTTGTCGCCGCAGTGGAAGACTATCTCATGGGCCAAAAAATAAATATAAATGCACACAGCACTATCTATCCACCCTGAAGTTTGCTTGGCCTAGACCGCCTCAATAAGCGGTCACAAACAAGTGCACCGATGCCCCTTAAAGACTATCGAAAATTCTATGCACGGAAATACTAATTCGTTATTGCTCGTGATTCAATATCGGCCGTCTGTTGAGCGCAGACGCGTGGCATTGAACGAGATCTCGCACAAGGGCGACTGCCGCCATCCCATGCGATGCGTTCTGCTCGTGCAAAGGGCGTTGAATTTTATGCCGAGGCATGCGAGAGCGGTACTGAGCCAACGTTAAATAGAACAAGCAAGGGGAAATTCTCCACTGTCGGGTTTTTTTAAGAGTTTGCGGAGGGGCCGATCTTCTGAAACAGGCATGGTTGAACGGAAGACTCGACACGAGGTGTGTCTGTGGGCGATGCACAGAGATACATCGTAATGAGAGGCGCTGCGTGGCTGCTAGGCAAACACACGAATATTAGGCTAGAAAACGAGAACGCCCACAGTGAAAACAAAAACAAGTTTTCTCATTGGAAGATGATGACAGGCTCCTTTTGGAGAAATGAACGCGGACGTGATGCATATTTTTTGCGAATTTCCGTGTTGTATATTCTCTCTCATATAGGCATATTGTTGTACAGTGAGGCGGGAACGCGCCATAGCACAGTATTAAGACTGATGTTTTCATGTGAATATAAACAAACCGCACATACTGAAAAATAGTGGTCGTTTTGGTCTCCCTTGCCGAGGAATTTTTACCGAAGCTTCAAATTTAGGGGCCAATATTTTCCTCGCCTGGGATTGCTGGCTATTTGATGAGGCCGCCAGACTTGTTTACCAGCCGTAATAGCCGCAGTTATCTTTTCTTCCCTTACTTAGATATTACGCCGGGAGACAGCACTTCGCAATTATCCGCACCAAAATTTTCTATGCTGAATGGCAATTAATGATAGAACACAGACCACTCCGTCTTAAAATTTAGGCCTGATGGCTGCACCTTGTCACGCGCGACGTACAAGAAATTACATAAGTCGTAGAATAGGCCCTGCGGACATTCAAAAACATGATTGTTCGCAATATGTGAAAGGCTAAGCTGAGCACACTATCCAGCTCATTTCATTGACTCGCCATTTCTTCCGCGAGTTGGTATGCGCATGACAATTTCCCCATGTGCTGTGCTTAATCTCAAAACCTGTCACCCCCCTCCCACAGACACCGCCTTTTTTTTTTCTTTCTGGAGTACGCAATGTGCTACGACTAGCCGGTGCAGTTTACCTGCATGACACTGACTCAAATATGGCACGGTGCCAAAGCTGGCCGTGCCCTTACCCGCGTTCTAGTTTTCATTTCCCCTCGTGCGCGAGTGCACGTCCAGCGCGTACGAGGTTGAGGTGACCCCGTTGCCGGAGCAACAGCCTTTCCGACATCGCGGGACGCCCGCATAGAGCTGGTTCGTTCGGCGCGGGCCTTGGAAGTCATTTAATTCTGCCTGCGCTGTCCTAACAAAACCATGCACTGTTGTGAAGGGCGTACAGCCGACGTCAGCTAAGTGGGGCCGCAATCGAGAGAGTAGGCATTTCAGAAGAGTGTGATATTTGGAAGGAGCACCAGACGAGAAACCTGCTCACGTTGCACGCAACTTAAGCGGAACCCCCGAAATAGCCGCAACACGGTGAAAGGGCGGCCGGACACAAATAGTTTCATGAAACTGAGAGTGCAGGATATTCCACCGTGAATCATATGTCTGTGTTCTTTAGGCCTAAACACTACACTTTTCGTAAAAAGATTGCAGTAGTTACTAACTTTGGATTACTAATTATTCGCTACGTATATCACTAACATGTCAGTGGCTGCGATTAGCAACTGTAGTGTAACAATTTGCTGAATAGAAAAGAGTAGCAACAAGTATGGTGCTCTTGTACCGACCCCTGGGCCTAGTAACTGTCCGTATCACCATTTTGATTTTCAAAACTTCACTTGTGTTGTTCTCGGGCACGCAATTAGGAACTTCGGCTCATAACAACGTCGCTCCCATTTCAAAGCATAATGCGGTAAAATGAAGAAGCAGAACCACATGTTCATGTTCTTCTCATTATACTAATACATATTTCTACACATCAGAAGCATGAACTGTAGGTTATCTACACACATAACACGTGATTAGAGAGGACGTGCTGCACAACGAAACGAACCGACTCGAACAGGCACGGTCATATCATGAGTAGCAACAAACACGCCAAAGATTCCGGGAGCTCACGTTGGGCCGGCGAGGACCTATACGATTGGATAAATAAAGTTTAGGTTAATAAATTTTGCACTACAGGTAATGTATGCTAATGAAAGAAAGTACTGTTCATTCAATTTTTGCGCCGAGATTACTATCATGCAAGAGAAGAGGAGAAAGTAGCGGTTGCTAACTTACGTAGACTGCAGCACCAAGGCTTTAGCGTTAGTAAATACCTAGGAACAAGTTGGTAAAGGTCTGTGAGATGCATTAACTACTTGCGTTATTAGCGTTTTGCTTGGAATTACAAGCATCCTACTGGCATTTTTTATTAGCGTACGTGTCGATTACGCTCGTGCCTTGCATGCTCCTAATGTTTTGCTACAGCACGTATTCTTGGGAGTCATTCTCTTGCGTTTACGGATTGCAGACAATCATTGTACTCGAAGGCGACCGGTTAATAGCAAAAAACGCTTACGAAAAAAAAAAACATTTTTGAACACGGCCCCCAGTTTCTTTTCTTTTTTGTTTCGTTATGCTGTTGGGAAAGACCACCTATGCCATATAAGGAGGGCTTTACAGAGTATTGAACAAGCCTATTCTATACGTGTCACTCTGCATATATTTATATTATCTCGAATGCAATCTGCCCTAACGAAGAGCTACAGCTTAAAGAGCTTTGGTGACTATAGGCCCGAGGTGCCGAATTCACTGAAAAGTTTTTACGCGTGAGCTGCTTCACAGTGCAGGCGTCAGCCAAGCGTGATCTTAGGCATTTTCGGGAAAGCATGCCCGGACCTAGCGAAAACTGTTTGCGAACGAAAATGTCTGTGAATTCGATCCTGTAACTTTAACTTTCAAATCCGTGTGCTTGGCTTCGTGTAGAAGTGCGCCGACTTCGGCCCGGCACAGAAAGATGGACCAAGTGAAGGACGTCACATGAAAAGTGCTGTTAGTCTTCATTTAAACTCATCTTGGCCCACACCACAAAAAGTTCAAAAAACGTTCTTCCGTTAAAGTTGTTCTTAAGAAGAAGCTTTTAGCTCGCGTGCTCCTATCTGAATACACGTGAAAAGATGAATTCGTTTTTCTCGGCAACCACAGCACCAAACTTGACAAGGTTTGTTGCATTTAAAAGAAAAAAACTTAAAATCGGGTGACTGTTGGTTTCGAATTTTTGATATAGGTCGTCAATTTAAAAAAGAACTGCCAGAAATCGAAAATTTTCAAATAACAACACTGTCATGCTTGCAACTCTAACTGAGCAACGGAGATTGACGATACAATTCCGTGAAGTGCATCTAATAGTACAACTAAAGCGGACAAAACTCATATGTTACTCATGAATCTCAAAAATTTTTCTAATATGGAAATGCAACTTTTGCAGAACCCTTGTAAACAATGTAACAAATTCATGTAAGATATCAAATGACGTATGATCTAATTAATACCGTTTACAGAGCCGCGATATCTGTTTTTTACGCAGAGTATGAATCTGCAAAGACCTTTGTTCTATTTTGCGAAACTTCGAATTTTAGAAAATCTTTTTAGTGAAATTCTGAACCTAAATCGAAATTCCGCTAGCAACAGTCCATATAATTTAAGTTCCTCAAATGCAGCAAATTTCATTAATATCGGTCTAGGGGTTATCGCGGAAAAAACGTGTTTGCGTTTTACATGTATTTCAATAGGCCGCGTCTGAGTTGGGCCCGAGCTAAAGCTTCCTTGTAAAATGTCTATCAGAAGTGATGTCGGTGTTATCATTAGCGAAGACGTCCGTCCGATGGGAAATAGTTTTTACCAACGAAAAGCTATGGGAATTCGGCACGTTTTCTTGGCAGCCGTGCCTTCCAACTTATAAGCAGTTCACGGCAGCAGCATGCCGCAGCAGCGCTGCACGGATATTGAAAAAAAGAGCGCGCGCTCGCCGATAGTGATCTGACAAGGACGACTAGACGAAAAGGTAAAGAGCGAAAGTCGTCCGACCGTGAATCACTGGAGCCTTCACCGCCGACCACGAGGACGCGCGGCCCTATAAGAGCTGCCACGCCACGGACAGAGCGTAAACAGAAAAGTAAGCGTTCGCATGTGTCGAAACCCACGTGGCGCATAGTTATCGGAATCTTCAGCTTTTTTTATCTCTTCTTCTAGGGATCGACTGAGCAGGTCCTACATTTTGAGCGGAAGAATGCAGAAGTTTCAGAACGTCGTTTCCGTCTTAGGTGAGAACACGTTTATTGGTGCACCTCAAGACACTACTTGAGTGGCCTCTTGTTCTTGCAAAAGTGACCGGCCATCTGGCGGCCGCCTTCTTAGGTACCTGCTCTCATTAGGAGTTATAGAGTAATGACTTTGTTTTAATACGGTCCGATGTTTGTAGCTACCTAAAGGTCGCACATAATGCCATTTCTTCAGCATCCCGAATATTTTTATATGGTAGCGAGTGTTCTTCCGAGTGATATTTCCGCAACGTAGTGAAGCTTCCTACGGAGCTCATGAATGCACGCTACCATACCATGAATATGTGCAAAGTAAGGAGAAAGCATTTCGCTCTTGAAAATGTTGAGCGTGAGGCTCGTATTTGCGCTGTAGTTTGTATTATAGTGTTCCTGCCTAAGCCCCCCTCTCTCTTTCACTTCTGAAAGATGCAGGCTCCGCATATGTACGGTGCCCACACAATGAAACGCGACAGGGAGCATTTAGTAGAACCCTGCATGTGTGCAAAATACTCGAGAGTATCATATCATATTGCTAGCAATAGGGTCACCAAAGGTGACCCAGACTCCTATTTAAGTGTATGAGCCAAAATTATGTCGTTGTGACAAGAACCGCAGCCGGGGAAAGCTAATGTATGCTCAATAGTAGCCCTAAATTGATGTATTTCAATCCGTGAGCAATCTACATAGATATATAGCTAAATTTGTAGTACAAAATTTGTAAGATATGGTATAACATCACAACGAACTTCCTAGAACAATGTGTCATAACGTCAAACGCTAGTCAGTTATTATGACAAGCGACGACAGCCGCCTAACATGAAATTTTTTGACGAATGAAAATACTCTTTTAAAGACTAATAAATAACTCCTGTGTTGCACTTATGTCTTCACTGCATATGGTACCATCCAAAGCGAGGTATATGAACCTCGTGAAAGATCCTCCCGAACAGCTTATATTTGTTAGTCTGGTTTGTTTTATGATTGGTAACGGCCACAGTTGATATGATTTTTGTACAACATATTAATCCTAAATAAATACCGCAACCACGAACTCTCCTCGGCCTACCCAACATTTATTTAGGCAATTAATGCATTTAGCGATTTTCATTTTGCTCAAATTCACGTTAGCGGCATTTATCGTACTAATGCAATCGCCCTAACATACTTCATTTTAAATTCGGCCTCAGAAGCTTGCGTTACCAACAAACTGTCGAATGCCGTCACTGGGAAAGACGCCTAGAAAAGCAATGAAAAATGCGGCATTATCATAGTCACTTGCATTCAGGAGTCGCCCTTTTATCTTCGCCTGCCACACTTCGCGCCCAGCCTTGTTGCGGGATCTTTTGGCATCAGTCCTAATTTTCTCTAAATTACGCCACTCAACTAATTTTACAGTGGTCGTTGTAGATCATCTTTGTTATAAATACGTTCGAAAGGTTAGCGCATCTGCACTGTTATGCGATAGGGCTGAGTATCTGGTCATATAAGAGCTAATTTCCTAATGCCAGATTCGTATCCTATGTTTCAATCCTCCTTTCATAAGCTTTTATCCCAGCGGCTACATTATGAAGGCAAATGACACTGCGATTTCTCTCGCCTTTCTCTATCAAACTTCGTGGATTGGCAGAACCTTTTACATTATTGGAGCAGCACATTTTGTCAAATACGAAAGTTGAAGTCGAGGTCATTCTATAGCCTGTAGGTTTTAATAGAGCAGCAAGTAGAAGGTAAAACCTGAGTGTACTGTTTCCGTCGTGCGTCCTGTTCACGATGTCGCCGCTGGGCACAACTCCTAGGCAGGTATTTATTTTACGCACTAACACTAGAATTCCTTTTCAGAGCGAAATTCAGTCAGTGACTTCCGGCTGCATGTAGTACTACTGAAGGCGACCGGGTAATGGCGCAGGGAACTGATGAAGGTATAGGTTTCCCTAATTCAGTCTCTGATCATGAGATTTGTTCTTATTGTATGGCATTAAAGGCAAGGAAACCTGCATAACCCCGTTGCCTCTTGGAATCTAACTACTGGCGCTGCGGAAATGTGCAGTTGAGGGCCAGATGCAAAATTGATTGAGCTACCAGCAATGTTTTTTATTGCCCAGAAATACTGCCACTGAAGTTCGTTGAAAGTGTTATGCATTGCACTAACACCGAATAGCACTTAGGATTAAGCTCGTTTATACAGAACAGTCGCAAAAATGTCAACCCAGAGCAAGAGAAAACACGCGTGCTATAGCAGAGACCATTCAAGGACCAAATCAGATGTACTAGCAACAGTCCATAGTCAACCAGAACAATATTTACAATATGCTATATAAGGTATAAGTTACATGTGCCTTTTGGTTGGTCGTCTAATTAGTTGTAGTAACGGCACAACAACACAGACACAGCAGTCACGTTTGACAACACAAAGTTCTGTATACAGCAATAGCACTGTGCGTTTTCCCGTGTTCGTGTTTTCGCGCCGGCGCTACAAGTTAAAAGAGCCGCTCTAGTTTGTCCATGCTCATCTCAGTAGAATAGGCTCTCTTTGTGTGTGTCTGCTGTGGTGGTTCAAAACGCCCACTGCACATGATAAGTTCACCAGTTTCTTTTCGGAATGCGGCTCACTTATAGCGTGGTGGCTCAGCCTGTCTTCCTAAAATGTGAGCCAACGCTCCGGCTTGGCAATTTATTCGTAATTTTCCCCCACGATGCGGAGGTTATGTGCACGTGAAACAATTTCTGCTTGGCATGATAGCGTGTCCACTGTGCAAGACGGTTGCTCTCCCATAGTTTGTCGAGCTGCAGAAATCACGGAAGTTCCTTGCCTTTTGGTAAAGGCCAGTTCGGTACAGAACATAATTAGATTTTGGGGCTGTCAGGAGTGACAAGCGTGGACAAGGAAAGAAGACGAGGAAGAAAGAGCGGAGCGAGCGCGTGGAGTCGCCATCTTGGAGAAGGGGCACGCGCAGAGAAGGACGTGGTGACCGGGCGCAGCGTTCCAAGAGAAGACGGCCGGAGATCGCCTGTCTGGGTCCTGCCCCAGATCTTAGGCGACACATCGACGTCCCGCCCGAGTACCAGGCTCGGCGAGCAGATGTCCGACGTCCCTGGAACCACCGCTGGCCCGGACCTACCTGCTAAGACACGTCAGCGTTGTTGCCGCTGAACGTAGACGCGCGGAGGCTGGCTACAGCCAGTCACCATCCCGTCCGGAGAACCAAGCTGGGCCGGCGCGCACCGGGAGCGCCAGCCGGCACGAGCCCCCGCTCTGCCGGAGCGCGACAGCCCCTCAGGGACCGTGCCGTCGTCACGTCGGCTGGGGCATCGGTGACGCCGGACACTAACAACGACGGACGACGACCAGATCGCATCGACAGACCACAGACCGGGGGACGCCGATACTCGCGTCGAACAGTACCGGTACTGTAAGCGCTCCTACTACAGTGAATAGACAAACGCCGCACAGACGTTTGTAAACGCGGTAGTGTGCGCGGTAAGCTTACTAAGGGAGGACGCATGCCGTGAGCGATAAGTCGAATGTTACCGTGTGTTCCTGTTGCTAAAATAGCCTATTGAATTAATGTTACGTGTGTGCTGCATCTGGCGTTCGTGTGTTCCTTCCGCTCGCTCAAGCAAGCGTACCAGGCGTTAACATACGCGTGACACCTTCTTTCTTTTTTTCCTAGGGATATCCTAGGCAATATGACAAGCGAATAAATTTTTTCTTGATAATGATTTCCTTTCTTTCTTATATATATAAACAAGAAAAAACCTTCAAAACCCGACTTTATCGTCTTGGAGGTGACTTCATGCTTTCTGTTCTGTTCTTTAGTGCCCTGACTCTTCAGCACACACACAAGAAAGTGTGATGAGCCATTAAGAAGTTATACTTGCACTTAACCTTGTGCTTCATTCAATGCGCTTTTATTGCTGAAATGAGACCATTTCGTCTTTCTCTGCTTGCCTACTTGAATGTATTAGTTTTTTATGTTTTTCTATTCACCTGCATTTCAATTATCTAAAGATTTACCAATCATTTTTACTGCCCCCGGTATACTTTACGTTTGCTTCAAGTTGTTTTAAATATCGAAGTATACACATTTCCCACATTTCTGCCACATAATTCATGGCCAATTCCTCCAGGTTGGCAATTTCCCCTGACAAATAAGGTCCTATTCCACTTAACTTATAGTATAATTTATAGATGCGGCTTTTATCATGCCCCGCGGTTTGCTCTTTGAAATCTTTCTGGCACAGTTCATAGAGATAAATCCCTTGCGCTTCCTTCCAGTTCTGAAATGTCAGTTCATACATGAAACAAAGTACACAAATTGACGACCTACGAGATTATGGCACTGTACTTTCAAGCTCTACATATATCAACGTGACACGTGGCCCTGGGTGTGTGAAAATCAAGATGTCTGTATCATAGAGGAGAGCCTGAGGCAAATAATATGCCAACGTTGACTCCTGAATTCCATTCCAGAAACCACGCACCACATGTGTGTCGTGCCAAAACACACTTAGCCTAAGGAAATATCGCGTCTGAAAGGTCAGCATTCATCTAACACAATTCAAAGCGCCGGCCCACGAATAAGTATGTAAAAATAAAATGTAACGCGGTTCAATTAGAAGCCGGAAGGACAAACATGCAAGTTGGTTGGTAAAGCGTCAGGCACCGAGTGCGTGAGCTCCATTCTCGAACGAGGCGTTGATGATGCGCTAGCAATTCCCCACCCGTATAAACAAGTGCCATCCTGGTGACTCAAGCGGAGGAGAGGATGACCGGATCGTAGTACGTTTGGAGTCGTTATACACGCACCATCTCGCATCTCCGGCGCTTTAAATGAGTGGACGGCGTGAGCGGCTCGACTAGGCAGTTGACAGGGGACGTCTGCTGCATGACACCGTAGAGACCGTCGTACTTCAAGAGGAGTTTAAAGGAAAGACCAGGGGAGGTCGAAGGTATCCAGGGCCAGTCTAAAGAATCCGGCGTGTCATTAAACTTCTCAGTCTTGCGTTTAGTCTGCTGGGTATAAGCACAAGTGGTGCGATGGACAGTACGCCATGCAATAAGGAGTGCGTTAACTGCATCGGAAAGGAAGACACGCCCTCTGCCACTTAGAAGTTCTCGGGCCACACCATGGTGAGGCACGAAGTGTTGGACGAGGGAAGACGCAACGTTGCGGGCTGTGGCGTTTGGTAGGGCAGCTGTTTCCACATAAAAAGTCGGGTGATCCCCGGCAAGAACAATCCAGCGTTTCCCACCTTGTGAGCGCTGTGGAGGGCCATAGAGATCGATGCCGACGGTGTGGAATGGCCGAGAGGGGCGCGGAAGCGGCTGCAAGGATGGCGAGCAGGAGACTTCCGGCGTTGGCATGCTAAACATGAGCGGATGTACTTCTGGAGAAAAGTGTACATTACGGGCAAATAAAAGTGCAAGCATATCGCGGAGTAAGTTTTCAAGAGGAGAGTGTGTGCTTACTGGTGTCCGCATGGAAAGCATAGAATAGATCTGCACAGTGGTGGCCAGGTACGATGAGCAAAAAAAAAAAGTATGGGCTTTGGCGTGCCAAAACCACGATATCATTATGGAACACACTGAATTGGGCGCTCGGGAAATTTGGACAACCTGTGGTTCTTTATTTAAAGTGCACCTAAATCTAAGTACAACAGTGTTTCCGCATTTCGACCCCATCGAAATGCGGCCGCAGTGGAAGGGATTCGATGCCGCGACCTCGTGCTTAGCAGCCCAACAGCATCGCCACGGTGGGTATGCTACAACGAACAACCACTTGCGAGCCTTAGAAGGATGGTTGCGACGGTAGAGCAGTCCATACCGTACAGCAAAATGGGAAGCTTGACGGTGGAAAGCACGCGAAGGGCGAGTTGCCGAGGAGTCCGAAAGGGAGTCCGAAAAAGCAGCAATGCACGAATCATCGCACGGCTCACCAGCCATATATACGAGTGCTGGTGACGAAAATATCGAATCCATGGCGGAAAGGCATGTCGTGTCACTTGATGTGAGCAGGCGAGAGAGAGCCTCTGCGTTGGGGGGCATACGGCCAGTCCGATAGACAACGCGCATGTTGAAGTCCTATAAGCGGAGGGCCCAGCGCGCAAAGTACCTCATGGGTCTTTTAATGTAGACAGCCAACATAGGAGGGGATGGTAAGTAATGACATCGAATGGACGGCCGTAAAAGTATGGTGTATATTTTCTAGGGGCCCAAATGATAGCTAAACACAACTTTTCTGCGACAGAGTAATTCAGTTCACCATTGGTTGGTGTCCTGCTCCCATAGGCTACTATGTATTCGCCGTATGCACTTTTGCGCTGATCGAGCACAGCGCAGCGCCATGTGTTCACACGGAGGCCCCGCTGGCCTCCGTGTGAACTTCTGTGGGAACTATGGGGTCGACATGACGCAGTATGGGTGGCGATGTGAGCAGATGGCCCAATGTTGTAAACGTGCCATCGCAAGTTGGGGAACCTCTAGGAAGGGCACTGTCGTCGCTTTACAGGAGTTGGATCAACGGAGCAATGTGAGTAACAAAATTGCCGATGAAACTACGAAAGTATAAGCAGATCCCGATTAAGCTTCCGAGTTCTTGTAGGCACATGGGTTTCGGGATATAGGTGACGGCGCGACGTTTCCAAGCGTAGGGTAATTGCCCTCTTTCGAAACCAGGTGTCCGAGTGTCGTTAATTATTTGGCCCCGAATCACCATTTCTTCATATTTAGTTGAAAGCCTGCGTTAAGTATTGCAAGACCTGCTCGACAAGGCGCAAATGAGTGGGGAAATCAGGAGAAAAGACAAACACGTCACCAAGATATCAAAAGCAGCTCTGTCACTTTAGCGCACGGATTGTCCATCCTCCGTTCAAAAGCAGCAGGGGCGCTGCAAAGGCCAAATAGCAAAACGATAAACTCACAATAGCCATCTGGTGTTAGGAAACCTGTTTCGGGGTTATAGGCCAGAGACATGGGCATTTGCCAACAGCGAGAACCTAAGCTGAGTGAGAAAAAGTGCTCCGCGCCTTGCAAACATCCAGAACATCTTTAATGCGCAGCAAACGATACACGTGTATTCGCATTATCTTGTTAAGAAGACGGTAGTCCATGCAATATGGGATGGATGCATCTTTATTTTTATAGGGACTACATCGGATGCCCAGTGATTGTTAGGAGGTTGAACTCCGCGCTGAAGCATATCGCTGACTTGGTCTTCAATAACACGGCGCTCCGTGCCTGGTACGCGATAAGGTCGCTGGCACAGTGGAGCATGGATGTCCATATCGATCTCACGATAGACCGTCGTTATGCAACCCAAATTCACTTGTTGACAGTCGAACGTCGATGAGTACTTGCGAAGCAGGTTGTGGGTCTTAATACGTTGAATAGGCCTCAGTAGGGTACATAGAGCTGTCGAAGACTTCCAGCGTATACAGGGAGCAAGTAGGGCAACAAGCCAGTGAGCAGATCTCAATACAGGTGCCACCAAGATGTGCGCTGAAGATAGTCACCGAGTCAATGGGCACAAGACGTTCAAGGCACTCACCGCAACGCAATGTGCGGGGAGACGCATAATCGTTGGACACGAGCATATGAGCGAAGCCTTCGTTGGCAGTCATGACAGCGAAGGGAAGTGAACATTGTCAATGAACAAAAATAGGGGACGGTGTAAAAAGGCAACGGCATCTGTTGCAGATTTGAAAAAAGTAGCGCTACAAACACGCGGACAAAAAGAAGAAAATGTACGGCGGACAGGTTGCAGTTGGACCAGGCGGGCGCAATCACCGAAGCGTGCGAAGGTATTGTAGTGTCATCCGTAACGAACAGTTTTTCGACGGAATAGTCGGGATCATTTACTTGTTCCTCAGAAAATGGCGAAAAGTTGGACTTCGGTGCCAGAACAGTCAATAACGGCTTTGTGATCCGAAAGGAAGTCCCACCGCAAGATCACGTCGTCTGAACGTATAGACAGAACAACACACTCGGCTTTGTACGTGAGTACTGGAATGGTGATGCAGGTAGTGCAAGCCGCAACAAGGGTAATCTGCTGCGCACTTGCTGTACAGAGCGACAGTGCGGACAAGGGTGTCATTACTTTCATGAGCAAGCGTAAAACTTTCGAAAACTTTTTGCTAGGCGAATTGTTGCATAGCTATGTTTTAGAAAGAGTTGCACCGAAGAAAAAATAACAAAGGAAGAAGATGATGTAGATGAAAAGAGCGCTATTAGCTGGGTTTATTTGTGTCAAGTCTGCATATAAGGCAGTGTTCACACGTAACAAAAAAATAAAAAGGAAAGGGGAACATGGGGTAAAGGGCAAATGAACCCTGCCTCATGTCAACACAAGCTGCGCAGAAAATTGCTTTCAGTGTGATATAAGCCTTAGCAAAACAAAAGTTTTCTTTGTTAATTACAGAAATGGCGGCCCCTGGGTCGACAAGTGCAAGTGCAACAATTCCGTCTATAAATGCTTCGACAACGCTCGTCGGAGAAGAGCGAGGCCTTTTGCTGTTCAGCAAGGATGTATTTCCTACATCGGGAACTGCGGCAACTAGTTGTGCCGTTTGGTAGGAGTGGGAAGTTAGGGAAACCAAACGGCGCTGCTGAGATGGCGAGTGGCGATGATGGGGAGAGGCGATGCGGCGCGGGTCGATGGGGAGTGGAGAAATCGCAGGTGATTGGGGAGGCGACGAGAAGAACTGAACTGGAGGGGCGTAGTAGTGTGCATGGGTTGGTGAGCTCGGCAAAGCTACGAGCGACGTCTACGGAAGCGTGCCACGTGACCAGGGATGCCACAATAGAAACATATCGGGCGATTGTCGGGTGCGCCCGTGGTCCAATGTTGGCTTGTAACGTAGTCGACGTGGTGGTAGAGTGGACGGCATGGGTGGCGAGAATGTCGGCGACAGAGTCCGTGGTACAGATTCGGCGTAGGAGATAGGTGCAGGCGCTGGCGGCGGAGCTCGCGAGGACGGGAGAGCCTTAGGTGTTTGCTCCTGTATCACATCTCGCAGGACTGGAGTCAACGATGGCCTAGGGCTTGGAATGGCAGTGAGCAAACTCCTGCATTTGCACTTTTTCAGGTTGCGCTCACTGAAGATCGCGAAAAACTCGTGGATAACTGTTATCCATGCCAGAGTGGTCAATACTTTATTGGAGGTTGAAGGAGTACGTGGATGTCAAGAAGTGAACAACGACCAAGCTCACTTATTCCTGTGACACCCGCCCAAACATTTAATTGCAATATATTATTGGATTTTGACAGACGACCTGCACGTGACATGGCGGAAGCTAATCATATCACAAAAGCTGAAAATTCTTAGCTGCATTATTATTACTTACAGCACGCAGGTGTACCGACTCGCCCAGCTAGCTAGCGTACTAATGTTAGCGGCGCTTGCTTTTTATTATAGTAACAAAAACAATATATGTTCTTAGAGTAACGTTCTTAAAATATTCGGTATCGCTTACATATCTGATTTGCTGCTATAGGTGCTTGAACGTCACCGCATTTACGGATGTACCATTTTGTTGAAAATACGTACGAATGTCTCCGTTTATTACTCAAGGGGAAGCTTTAGCTCGGGCCCAGCTCCGATGCAGCCTATTCAAATACACGTAAAACAAAAAAGGCTTTTCTTACATAATACACCCACCGATTTTAATAATATGTGTAGCATTCAGAGAAAATTAAGTTCTAGTGACTGTTGGAAGCGGAATTTCGATTTAGGGCCTGATTTTTTTCGAAAGAATTTCAAAGAATTCGCATGTTCTAAAAAATTGACGCACGATGGTTATAACTTAATAGCTTTGCAACAAGAGGAGATATCGCGGTCCTGTAAACGGCATCCATTAGATCGGTCAAAACGGACAAATTCGGTATGCCTAATTATATCTTACGTTAATATATTACATCGTATACAAGGGTTCGCAAAAAGCTGTATTTCCACACTACTAATTTTTTTAAGATTCATGTGTAAGACTGAAATTTTGTCCGCTTCAGACCTACTATTAGATGCAATTCACGTAATTGTGATATCGTTCTTCCTTGCTCAGTTGCAGAGTTGTAAACTTGATAGTATCGTTTTCTGAAAATTTTTGATTTCTGGCAATTATTAATTAAAAATTTACAATGTAAACAGAAAATTCGAAACCAACCGTCACTATATTTTAAGTTTTTCATTTAAATGCAACAAATTTCGTCAAACTCGGTGCAGTGGTTCTCGAGAAAAACAATTCTGCTTTTACATGTTTTTAGATAGGAGCCTCCGAGCTAAAGCTTCCCCTTAATAGGTGCGTGTAGAGCGTCAATATTTTTCCGCCTTCAATATCTGGCTTGCCTGGGGACACGAATGAAAAATGCAGTTTCTCGTATTAAAGATATGGCCGATCCATGAGGAGAAAGCTCATCGGCAAGTGCATTCCGCGAAACTTCGCGCTGCCTTCAGAGCACAGTAGTTAGAATACGTGAAGAGCGGCTTGTAATAGAAGTATACGTTCGCGTGCTGTAATGTGCTAGGTGGAATCTTGTGCAAACGAGCGGGAGATTCTGTCACCTGTAGCACAACTCGGCGGTAAACATTGTAAGCTTAGTGGGCTCGCTATTCAAGCAAGAGAGACGTTTACAAGTGTTTTATGCATTCTATAGGTTAGAGGACAAAATCTTGGGGCAGAATGTGCGTAAATTGCACAAGACGCGACCTTCAAAACGTCCAAATGAAGAAAATAAGGCGGGAAAGGCCTCGAACATTTTTAAAGCAGTGGTTAACATGACAAATGCAGAAGCAGTTACTCAAGCACCACGGTGGCATAGAGGTAGAACGTCTATTGTCACGTTGCGGTCCCAGGTTCAATTCCTCATCGCGCCAATACTTTTTTTGGCGACACATTCTTTGACGTGGCGAAACCTTACATGTGATAACGCCAAAGCAGCAAGCAGCGAACCCTTACTACCGATCGACATCCAGATATATCACATCGTCGGGTCATGCGTGTTCGCGGAGAGAGAGAGAGAGAGAGAGAGAGAGAGGAAAAGCAGAAGTGAAAGACAGTGACGTGAATGAGGACTCAGCGTGGTATGCCATCGAACACGGGGGGAAGGAAAAAGGAGAGGGAACGTTTAGGAGAGGAAGAGAAAGTCTAATCTTGTTATCGGCGACGTAATAACTGTTCTGTCCTATATCACAGATGCGTATACAGCGTGTCCCAGCTAAATTTTGCAAGAGTTTAAAAATATACGAACGCCACGTAACTGGAAAGAATTAAGGTAACCTTGCTTGCGATTGCTTGGAGATACTCGTATTTTTTTGCTTCCTCCTAACTAGATCATAAATAATCAAATTCTCAAATCCAAAGTTAGATTAAAAGCGTCAATGAGAAACTTGTATAGCAACATGAAAAACTTCCGATACATCTTCTGTCGCTCAATACGTGCTAAATAAAAGTGTTTTTCCAAGCGTGAAAGAAACCCGCGAATACACGCAACGTACCTCACGAGGTCTGTCGCGCGTCAATTTTCGCGCGGCAAACTTCGCCGTGCATTGGCCAAGTTTGTAGCGAGGGAGACTGGGGCTTTCAAGAATGCGTAGCATAATATGCCGAGTCTGTCGAAAAATTCTGTGTAGCCAAAAAACCTCTTTTCCAATACAGGACGTGAATGCCCAGTTTAAGTCCCTTGTATACGCGGTTGATAGCTGCCATTCGGAATACAGTGAGTAGCGAGCGATTCTTCGTAATAACAATAGCCGTGCCGCCTAAACATTCTACTAGGTTGTCCCCTTTGGCCGATCACCATACGTAATGCGTAGAAAAGAGGTACTGCATCTAGGCCAGATGTATGTGAGGCTATCCTGAGATAGGGATAGCAAGCAGTATGGGACGCCCTGGTAAACAAACGACCGATGAGCATGTACGGTCGCTGAAGGAGACCCAGTACGAGAGGATGCGCCACTTGTGTAATAATTACCCATGCAGGCGCATGCGTCATTAAAGCCTATGACGGCTTTTATGAGTCAGTCATATCGCTCCACGAATGTCGCAAACAAATTAGGCGGAACCTCCCCGAACGAGAACTGGCAAAATTTGGGCATTATTATGCGATGGTCGGTGTGGTATGGAATGCATATGTTTGTCAAAGTATATATGTGCACCTCTCTGCTCTTACCCCACATGCACATACAATAATTTACGTGTGCTACAGCAGCTTAACCCTCAGACACATCATTGCCAAGCTCAACCCATTCAGCACCACGCCGACTTCCATATTAATGGTACGCATATTTTTCGCAGATACCGTTCAGCGAGGATCCATTTGATTTTTGTTTAATGCGTAAGCATTCAATTGCTACTTTCCTCGCAAATCTGTCCATCCCTCTGTCTGTAAAGCCTGACACGACGCACTCCGTAGGCATACACGGGGTTCAATGGGAGTATATATAAGATTGGCTTATGACTACGTACACGTAACTACCTTTATTTCATATTATGACTTTATGTAGTGAGTACTGAGCAGACATTAGGCGTAATTAAGACAAACAGAAATCTGAGAGCAATAATTACAAAAATATAGTTAAGCGTAACTAAGACTCCGTAAGATTAATGAATCTAAGGAAGCACAATCTAGAATATTTACAATGAAATCAATTAGACATAATGATGTATAACTGAAGGTAATCAAAAGCAGTAGAACGACATATAATGATTAAGGTCAAGTAGTTACACTAATCAAGAATAATTGATGTTAAGTAATACATCCTAATGAACAATAATTATCGTAATAAAATAATTAGGCATAATTTTGATTTGTTAACGACGCATCATTAAACTTTCTAAAGCTTACAATTACGATAGCCTAAACCTCATTAAAATAATTACGAAATTAGTTAAGTCAGTCAAGAATAAAGCAATGAAGATTAATTCATACCACATTACTTATCCACTATTCATATTATGTAAGATTTAATTAATTACAACCAATACGATTACTTCCGACTAATTAGGTTCACGAATTGGGTAATTGCAACATATCGTTGCAATACTTGCAGCATTGCCTCATCATCGGCTCAGTGAGTCGCGGTGTTCTTAACTCATCCGTTGCATGAGCGAAAGTTGAGCGACTGGAAATAATGCTTACGCACTATGTGACAAGTCCAATATTGAATTCCTGCAGTAATTTTATCTTTCAGTGGCTGAAATTGTTGACAAACGGGGCGAAGGACTCTCAAGCCATCGTTTGAAGAGCATTTACACCCGCCTCTTCTTACCTTGTAGTGTGACGTAAAAAATCAATCAATCAGTCAATCATTCAATCAATGTTTGGTTGCAGAGCCCGTCGTGTGTTTCCGGTGCGGCCCGTGCGGCGCTATGTAGGTGCGTGATAGCCTTGGTAAAGTGTTGGAAATGCTACAATATAGTCTTTCAGGTTTTAAATACGAAAGCCAAGATTGACATCAGATAGCCGAAACGATAGATAGCGATAGATCTGAAACTTGAATAAATCTAGCAGCTAAGGTGACTCTCTACCAACCACGAGGTGAGGCCCATAAACATCATCAGGAGCGTGGTGCATCTGGTTGTCACCTACCGAAATTCGTGGAATATTTCGTTTCCTTTAAATGACCGAAAATGTTCTGCTGTAGGTGCCAGCGTCACGTTACCGGCCGTTAGGAAATTCTATTTTTCACTTAGGTGAAGTCGAATGAGATAATATATACTGAAATGAGTAACTATACAATTTCGTTATATTAGTGGGAATTGCGCAATCTAGTGAGAAGGAGTATGATGTAGAGGTTTGCTTACTTGCGCATATTTTCGCACGTTGTGTGCGTTCATCAACTGGAATTATGGTGTGCTACCACCTGTGTCGAAGCATGCATTTAGCTATTCATCAGGCTTAGCCGACGTATCTTAACGTGAAGCTAGCAAAAGAAAACTAAATACGTCGAACGTACTTCAACAAAAATACTGCCCTGCACAACCTATCTGTAAAAAATCAAAGGAGACATCAGGCGTACATTTGACCATAGACTTAATTTTGCGCCTATGGGTTACAGAATACGTTGGCTGTTTTATTTGTGAATAGTAATACATGTGCGTCTAAATTGATAATGTTATTTGTGCAATGAATTTGTGTATTCTGACAATCATTGGCATTGATCGACGGCTGTGAAGATGTGTTTAGTGCATCACAGTCGTTTCGTCATGAAAGGATTCAAACTGTTCCTGTTAATTAGGCATGTGTTATTGATAAGTACCTGCGCCGTCAAAAGTCTTTTATTCAATGGTTCACTGTTCTCAACGCTGCTTCCAAGCTATCGTCATATAGAGAGTAACGCGAAGTTGAACCCAGCTGTGGATTATCATTCTGCAACAAGTGCTCCTTTCTGGTAATGTCTGTACTAGGGAACGGGCATTACTAATCCCACGCGATGTACTCTAGTAAACGTTGTTCTTGATCCACCGCCCTTTTCCCATAGCAGAAACACATGATGACGGTAGAGTCGATGCTTCCTTTGGGTCATAATGCATCTTCAATGGGACTCCAATACAGAAAAACATCTTTGAGAAGACATGACCAATACTTGAATTTGTACCAATAGCTGAAACGCAACACCAGCCAGGCCATCCTACAATTTTACCTGGCGTCGTTCCTTCAGACCACCCTTTTTCAACTTTTTTCCTTGACGCCATGCATCACAAATTTCGTCGTCCTAAACATACGTAGAAGATTCAAGAAGGTTTTCTGTTTTCTGTCAAAGCGTAAGACATTCTACTTAAGAGCTTGTTCAATGGAAGCGTATTTTAAGGCTACTACTCTCAAGCTAACTTCATTCCCTACTGTTCTTGGCTGCATTCTTCATAAATATTAAGTGATCTAAATTCAGCATGTGCTGGAGATCCACTTCGCTAGTCAATTATATTAAAATACACCGACGACCCATCGACGTAACACCGCCAAGCAACCAGCAAATGGCCCCCGGTTAGCCAAAGTTATATCGACAAAGTTGTGCTAAGATTTAGCGTTGCGTTTGTAAGCAGCTCTTAAATCCGACAATCAAAAGGCAAGTGGACGCCATCTTTTGTGCTATTTTAGTTCGTGTAAGGTACCTTTTCTGTAACACGTCTCGCCTAGGAGCCATTCTGGGTAAGCAGCACTGCTCTACGCACGTGGCTGTCGTACCGCCGAACGAGACGTCTTATTCTAATGCTCTCTTCAAACAGCTCTGCTGGCCTGCCTACTGCTGTCCTCGACATTGTGTCGGCCTGCCAAGTTGGGCTGCGACCGAGACACAATGGAGAAGTGCAGTGCGAGCCTCTTCTTTTTCGCCAGCGGTCCTCACATACCTGTCGGCGCCGAGGAACTCGCAGAAACCTGCAAGTAGGTCACATAAAATTGTGTTTATTTTAACTTTTTGCCTCGGAATATTTCCACTGCACAGGTTGTCATCATTGTCATCATCATCACCGCCACAATCAAGATCAGCCTATTTTATCTCCTTTGAAGGACGCAGGTTTCTCCCAGTGGTGTCCAGTTACCCCTTTCTTGCGCCAGATGACCTATTCTTACACCTGAAAATTTTTAGACTCCATCACACCATACGATTGCCTGTCCTCCACGAGTGAAGTTCCCTATCTTGGCAGCAGCTCTGAAACTCTAATTGACCATAAGTAAACCATCTTACGCATTACATGTCCTGCACATCTCAGTTTGTTCCTCTTATTCCCAGTCACTTAGCTATGCAGAACACTTACCACAGCAATGTGCGCAAACAGTGTACTTAATAACAAAGTGTAACAAAATGGACTTGCGCAGTAATATTGATATATGCTTCTCATCATTCTCTCATGCGCTGTTTGTCATTTTCTCTCAGTGCGTAGCACTGAGCTCTCACTTCTTGCCATGTGCCAGTCCTACAAAGAAATCTAAGCTCTCCGCGGTATGTTGTCATCTCTTCAATAATAATTTGACTTGGTGTTTAATTATGTATTTCCAGATATGGAAAAACACTTGTTTTTCCTTATACTTTCCCTGGCTTCATTGCCTATTGTCATCGTGTGGTTGCAACTAGAAGAAACATTGAGCTCATTGACGTATTTCAGTTGTCCCTGAGTTGTACATGCTTCCATGTACAGATTTTGGAAGACTTGTAAATTATTTCGCAATAATAATCAATGCTTCTTGTGCCACGTTTATTTATCGAATGTCAATACTAATAACAGTGCGCCATAAATGAACAGCTAGTCCAATTTCCCCCTCAGAATGGAACCAAGATGGCACAAGGAGCTTCCGGACTACATGTGGCTGAACTTGAATTATAGAGCCGGTCATGACTAAAGTGACATTAGCTTGGGTTTCGCAGAAAAGGGGTTTCCAGTATGTTCTAGAATCTGTGATCCACACGTCTGCTTGCATATAAAGATCCTTTTATAATCTTTTCCTGCTTAATTCTTGGAGGAATGGGCAGCCGCCCCACTGACATGTTCCCTCGCTTGAACAGCTGAACGTCGACCTTCTTGAGAATTTAGAATTCCCACCACCACTGCTATAATACTCCAACAGCCCATTTAAGGTGCAGTCAACTATCGTTTTACAGCACGCCAAAGCGCTCCGGTGGCGCGCCTTACGCTCGGATGATCAAAATTGGCCACTCAAAACACATTCGCCTGGTTTTTTCAAAGCTCCTTGATCCTTCTCAGAGCGCTCAGAGCTCTAGTAGTGAGGTGTACGTCGGTACAGGCACAGGCGGGCCTTTCTTCACAAAAGGTAGCGCAGATGGGCTTCCTCGTCCGGCCTGCGAATGCTCTGACGAGAAGCTGAACATTCGGTTTTGACGCGCTTTCTTTAACAGCGATTAAAGTGCCGCAGATTGACATCACGCCCATTGCCGGAAATCGCTACATCGTGATGACGCCCTTGGTGTGCCCCCCGACAAGCTATCTCGCCAGAGTTGCAGAACCCCTTGAAATTCTAACTCTACCATGACGCTACTTTGGAAACTTGTAAATAAATTTTGACTGCACTCCTAGTCAATTCCGGCTTAAAACAACGCATATAATGCGGAAAGTAGATAAAAATTTTGCCGCTTATAAACGGCTCACTCCAAGGGGCTTACTGCGTATGCAGCCTATTTTATGCTGCTCTTGCATTTGCGGCCCGCATATAAACGGCCCCATCTAGTGCAGAGAAGGGCTGCTAAGAAACCTTCTTGAATAACACCAAATCTTTATGCGACATTTGAGATGAAATTTCTCTGGCTTACTAGGCGGCTCAAATATTATGCGGCTCACTATTATGCGGCCCAACGGGCATCTTTCACGAAAAAAAAAAACATTTTATTAGAGGTGCCACCTAGTGTCGTTCTGCACGAGATTTGATAGCTATAGCTTATATGGGAAATTGGTAACTCATCCCACAAATATTCAAACACAAACACACTGGGACTCGAACCCAAATACATCGCGTGACAACCGAACCATCTAACCACTACGCCATCTCACTAGGCTCACACGTACGATTGGCATAGCTATTTGTACACACTTTTGGGCTTCCGAGGTGGCCATTTTATGTCGACTGTTCACCGTCGGTGATCGTGTGTGCTATACATATATTTTGTGTAACTGTTGGAAATGCTCATGAGGTTGGTTAAAATAAAGATGCATTTAAATGAATTGCAGTATAAAACTAGCGCTTTCAGCAGCTAGCATGTGCGGTGGAAAGGCTAAAAGTGGTAAAATTATGAAGCATGGGAGCTGCACGGAAAGCAAACTCCTTCGCCAGGTGAATGTTCTTCTTCATTGTTTTCTTCATTCGCTATCCTGTGGATTGTTCACTGCAGTCGCTGTTCAACCTGGAACTTGGCTTTGTCCGAGAAACTTTCAACCTCGTTAACCAGCCAGAATCAAATATGATCCACCGCGAATGTGCACACTTGTACCTATAGGTAACTGCACTTGCTTCAAAGTTGCGCTGCCTCGACGGTATAACGGCAATACGGCTACACTATTCTGAGACGTCGAATAAGCTGGGTGGATTTTGGCCGCCGCGTCTAAGTTTGTTGAACCTACGAATATTTCTATTCACTTTCGCGGGCCGCAACAGGGATGCCCCGTCAGTAACACTGACATATATAGCTTTTGTGAGAACGTAAAAAATGCTCTCGAACCATGCCTTTTATGCCGCTCCGTTGCAGTTACGGATTCAGTGTTCATTTTCAAGCAGCAAGGCGCGTCAGTGTCTCCATTCGTGAGCCTACCATAATTGTGCTGCAAATATCGGAAGCTTCAGTGCTTTGGACACGCTAGCTTGTTTTATCCTATTTACCTGCCGGGCGCAGGTGACGTTGCGGCTGGCTACCGTGGCCATTACCTGCAGTGCCGTTGATGTTAAAAGAAGGAAGGGAGGAAATAAATCAAGGTGTGGTTAAAGAACTTATATTATGGCACTTAGCATCCCGAGACTGCTGTCGATTACGAGGGACGCAGCAATGAAGAGCTCGCGACTAATTGTGACCAACTGCGGTTATTTAATACACACACACACGAAACACAAGTGTTCTTGCATATCCGTCGGAATGTGACAGGCGGGGCCGAACCTCTATTGCCACCGGGTTATCGTGCCGACTGTCGTCAAACAAGTGCGATTTTGCCGGTGTATCGAAGTTGTCAACAGCTCCATTCTTATCTTTGCAAGTCGACGGCTCCGACGCATAATGAACTTGAAATAACCGCGATTTGACCATTTTGTCTTGTGGAACATTTGTGTAATCAGCCCCAACGCAGTGACCACTTCCTTATATCCGGAGTGCAAGCAACTCTCGGTGCGGAAGGCGAGCCGTATTCATGCAAAAATTACTTTAATTATGATCATATATAAAGGAAGAACAACGTGCTAACAATAATAAAGTCGACACGCTGTATTAAGCAGGCACGACGGTATTGTGCCGAGTGACAGGCTGAGTTAAGCGTGCCAGGAAGTGGTTGCAAGCAGGTTAGATGAACCGCATGATCCCATACTTAATTATCTTGAAAGAGAGATTGAGTTTGAATTCAGGTATCATGCACATTAGTTGAGTTTCTCTGACTTTGTAATATCAGCTGCGCCCACATACAGTTATTAAATTATAAGTTTTTCTCCTACCACTTGAAGTATTCTTTAGCTCAATGTCCATTTAATCAGTGCACGCAGTCTAAAAGCATGCTGTGCATTCATGCAGACTTAGGCACAGAAAATATTTTTAAATGAAAATTATTTATTTAATATACAAAAAAATGTAGAGCATAATTTCCCTGTAGGCTCTTAACACAGAATGAGGACTTATATACAAAGCTCTGACTGTAAAAAGTAAAAAAAAAACAAGTTGTAACAGGCAATAGAAAAGCAGATAGGCAGTATTTTTTCCTATAGTTGTTAAAATGTGCATAAAGCATAACGCATGAACTTGCAATAACTTCATGAGGTTGTGACCAAAAAAAGCTGGGTCTATCAGCCGTCAATTTCTCATTCATTAAAGAAAGTTTGTTTATAACCAAGGTTATGTAAAATAACACGTAATTTTAATATCAGGAACATGACACACGTGCGTGCCAAACTTAATGTAAGGTCCCATTTTCTATAGATAGGTTATCTCCTGAGGAACACCAAAGTGCTCTCCGCTAATGAAAATATTGCTATTCATGACTAGCATGAACAAATAACGATCAAAATGCTGCAAGAAAATGCGCATGTTTGAATTGAGTAACATCTCTGGGAGCCAAGCAACATAAAAAATCTTTTGTCCTGTGGAGCACACTCCGCAGAGTTTGGGTGAACGCAGAGAGATGCAAGTGAAGTCTTTTATGTGTACATTGCAAACAAGAGAAACAAAAGCCTTTTCATATATGTGTTTCATTTTGACTTAACTGCTTTGTCATCACAAACACAACAGATATTTTTCGTATAAGTTCAGAGTTCTCTGTCCTGATGACTCTGGACCTCTAGGCGATCGTCGTACCTAGAATGAAAAAGAAATTCCACTGAATGCTAAACAATTCCAGAAGCTGTTTCACCATGACCATTTTAGGGCTATGTTTTGTTCAATAGTTGTTCCAGGGGAATATATTAGTGATCTTGCACTAAACAGGTCTCAATGTTAACCGTAAACTTGCGATCCTACGACATAACGATCCGAATTCTTTTATGTGACTGCCCTCACTGTGGTATGGCTAGAAAACCAAATTTGACTGCGCTTTTTTACACCTTGTTTGGAGAGAGAACCAATGTCCAGACTGTGCTCAACACCCTTGCGTTGTCCTGCTTATTTACGCGAGGGCTGTTATTAGAGTTCATGGCATCGTATTGATGTGCGCACATTCTTTCCCTTTTTATTTTGAATCTCGGCTTCCCTGTTTCCTCCTTCCCTTCACACCCTTTCCCAGCGCAGTGTAGGTCGCTTGTATTTACACTGACTAACCTGCCTGTCTTCCTTTCTTTATTCCTCCTTCCTCTAAGAGCACCTATCAGCATTATAAAACTTATCTGATGCTAACGACACGAATACGATGACGGACAATATGGTCAAGCTAGTCAAACGCAAAATTGCTAGCATGTGCCTACATAACGTTCTCAAGAAGTCCTCTCCGTATGTAGCTGCGGAAAGTTTTCATAAATAGATTGAACAACTGGAAGAGGCAGGCTACCCAAAACTTGTGCCAGTTTCCGTAGGAGAAAAGATCCTGAAGAAGTCGAGGACCCGTCAACTGGCCATGGAGCCAACTCACGAAGAAAAGATAGCCGTCATACTTACGTACACCACATGTTGCATAATTTGAAGGAGACTGCCAAGTGAGCTAATGTGAAGGTGGTGTTTTCTGCCCCGTGCAAGCATTCAGGGCTCTGCAGAATAACCAAGCCTTTTTGGCAAGGCACCGGCCTGTTTCACAAATCACGAATATATACGTTGACTCTCGATCAGGATTCGCTTATGAAGTCTCTTTGTCGTGTGGTAGAAAGTACGTGAGGCGAAGCTAGGAATGCCTGAATGATAGGCCGAGGTAACATCAAAACAATGTTGGAAATGAGAGAGGGCTGCCTGGAAGTTATTGTAGAGATTGAAAATGTAAGCCATATTTTCACGCCTGCAATGTGGTAGCCAGAAGCCGTGACAAATGGGTTAGATTGGTAATTCAGGCGAAAATGATTATTCTGGCAGGTAATACATGCGTGAGAGTTGCATTAATCTGATTATCGCAAACACAACTGCATTACCTGAACGCGAATGTGCACGGATGAACTGTGATAGTGCTCCTTCTTTAAAATAGTGTCGTTTGTTCCTGATTAAACATCGTTAGAAGTAAAAAATAAAGGTGTCCTTTGTGTGCGTGTCTCTGTCTTTGTCCGTCATTGTCTGGGCGCCTTTTACATTAAAACATGCTCAACTAGCTATTCATCCTAAGATTACAAACTAGGTGGCGCTGATTTGCTTACAGAAAGCAGAGCATGCTGTATCCCATGTGCATAACGCATAAATTGCGAACATGCGAACGTGTCCGATGTTTGAGGTTACAGCACTGTGTTTGAAATGTCACTGGAATTATTAGCACCAAACTACATCTCTACTTAGTCATAATACAATAAGTGCATGCATAGTGTAACCGAAGCATTCAAGCCATGGCAATAGACGAACGCCCGTAATGCTCTGAGCAAGCAACTAAAGCGAGCGAAATGCGCTCCAGCTGCGTTCTCCACATTCTGCACAAACACATTTACATATACTTGTCGACTTTGAAATCAAGTCAATGTGCCTGGCCTTATTGTTTATTTCGCAGTCATATTTCTTCACACTTGCAAGCAAGAACTAATCGGCCCACATTGTCAGTTGGCGCTGAGGGGCACTCATTTATACCACTTACACTTACTGGCATTCAGCTGCACTGGCACTCATTTTACACTCACCTAAACTCAGTGACTTCCCACTCTTGTGAAATGAGCACAAATGAGTGAGAGCTCTTGAAAGTGCATCTAGCTGTAATCACAATACAGTTCGTGCAATTGTTTCAATGCCCCCGCATGCGAGCAGTATTGTAAACACTTGCCTCTTTCTGCGCACCACCCTACTTTCATGCTGGCAAAATATCACCATTTTCTTCGTGTGCATCACCACCAGACTATAATCTTCTCGCATTGCAATGAACAGCCATTCTGGGCCTTATTTTCGCTTACCAGTGTTGTGGTTCACTGTATAGTTGCACTGGAGAGCAGGGGTTCTGCTTTCTTTGATGGCGTTGTTATTAGTGTCAACCTCTGCTGCTTTAACCCTGTGTACAAAAAAAAGATACATTTAGATGAGAATAAGAAGAAATTGCAGACATGTGATAATTTGAGAAACAAAAGCTCACATGAAAGGTCTTATTAAGGCCTATTTTGGGATAGTGGGTACCTCATAGCCGAAAATTGATACAACAAAGCAATCGCGTCTAGACAAAGCAAGATGTCCAACTTATTGGTGTGTTTTCGTTCTTTTACATTTTTTTCAATACAGCGTTGCTTTCTGACAAGATTATGAACCGACGCAAGTACTCAAACCAACAGGTTTTTTTGACTGCAATAGAACTTCAAAGTCCTAGCTCGTCATGAGATATCGCACCGTAGAACTTTTGCCAGTGCCATTCGCCTCTGCAAGTAACGAGTGTACTGCTCCTCTCCAAGAGATATTGTGGCAAATGCTCCTTGTAGCGCAAACCAACACTTCGGTGCTGCTGCGTCGCCGGAGTTAAATGGCTGTTTTCATGTCCAGCAACTACGAGCTGCATTAGGCTTTGAGTTCTAGTGACCTTGACGCATTGAACAGGAAAGCCAGAAACCCACGCAGATCAACACATTACACCGAGGAAAGTGCGTAACACACCAGAAAGCAGTTCAGTATAAAGTCGTCGTTCCACGAACTTAACCTGCGATAAGCAATGAATTCATTTCGCCGAGTCGACGAGGGGGATAAGAAAGGGAAGATTTCAAGGTTAGAAACACGCGATTACTAGAGGAGCGATAAAACGGAAGCCCTTATGAAATTTCAACGACAGGATACGCAAGAAAAATACCAACAGCAGTGATGCAATTTGAGGAAACCGCAACGGAACTACGTGTGCACTTATAGCTCGTTCACACGCCAAAACTTCTATGCACCAGTTCGCATTACCACTACACATTCAGATGTTTAAATCACCAAGACTCGTTATCTGCTGACTCATAGTAATGCAGTGGCATGAATTAAACATTTAGCAGTATGGTACAGAAAAATCAACATACCGAATTGAGACTGGTTTGCAGCTGTACAGCACGCACTCCTGGGGCCCGATGGTCCAGCGCACATGGCCGTCGATCCACCGTGGCCATCGCACTGCGATGAGTTGTCGAAGTCGCACTCGCTTCTTGCAGTTTATGGTAACATTGCTAGAATATAACATCACTGAGATCACAGAGTGCGTTCATCGACGCAGACAGACTTCACAACACGAACACCGTCGCATAAGTTTGCCGGTGCAAAGATATGACCATAATTCGTGCTCACGCAATGTTTCGCTCCTTCCCGGCTGGTGCAGTCTTTCCTCGTCCTCCACCATCAAAGCAACGTACAGAGGCGACGACTTCTTTCCTGGTCTATTCGATCTCTCCTTTTGCATTTCGATTATTTTTCTCCCTCACAGGATCTCTCTCACCACTTCTTCAGCTTTTGCTTTGAAGCACCCTCTCAACGCGTCAACACGCTTTTCGGGTGCCGAATTTGCAGGGCTGCATACAAATCCTGCGTTTGCTCACTCGCCGCTACATCCGTGACCAGCGGGTAGGCCGCGTTTTGAAACGCATGATCTTGCTTTATAGAACGCTTATATGTGGTGGTCTGGGCTGAACCTAGAAGATAACGCTTGTACCGAGGACGTTATGCACGACTTCACTAAGAGTGCAGTATTGAGGTGAGCCCTCCGCTTGTAGCGCAAAGCAAACATATCTACTTAATTTCACAGCTAAGAAGTTTGATGCGCGAAAGGGGCAATAAGTAGCACCCTACATGGACTGATGCATGCCACAGCGGTCCCGTCTCTTATTTGTGTCAGATGTACTAGGCTCATAATTTCTATCGAAAATGTCGCAGGTCCGACGAGAACGACATCAAGTGCCTGCAGGATTACATCAAGAACTGCCTCAACGGCATCTCCAAGGGAATGGTGCAGCTCATATTTGATGGCATCACTGCGGTAACTCAGGAGAAGTGCACCGTCGGACATCCCCAGCATGCTAGTGAGTGTAAAGGCCGTTCTGTGATAGCCACGTGTGCAAGCCGCCAATCTATCCTGGCACAGGATTCTCTAAATTACCGGTCACTATAACCATGTTTTACAGTGCATTCCCTTGTGCGCCTTTCTCACGTCTCGTGTTAATGCGCGAGTTAACATGTGCAAATTTAGCATGACAACATGTAAACACAAACTTCATTGAGATGTAGAGGTTGCTTATATTCAAATCACGAAATGCACTAAGTGTGGCTTGTAGGCAGTGCAATGCGTGCTTGAAATACTTAATAATGATGACACTTTAATTAAACCAGCAGTTTTGATCGTTCTTGGAGTCATTCGTAAAGGCATATCACTCACAGCGTCATCACTGGCAGAGATGTTAAATCAACATTTCTTAAAACGCGATGAATCTGATGCCTCAACATTGATAGCACAAAATATAGGCCATATATTCCGTGTAGTATGAGCAGGTGACTACTACGTTCACAGACAGTTCAAGCGGAAATAAATAGCTTTTTCTTGATGTTAAAGAATACCACAGCATGTGATGTGGATGGCGTAAGGGCAGCGCCAATAAAATCTGTGGCGATGCATATTAACAAACCCATGTCATACACGCGCAATTTAGTATTGTGTAACGGTGAATTTCCCGAAAAATAAAAAAATTGCCCCAGTATAGGTAATTTTTAAAAGGGGATACAGGAACGACATGAGAAACTGCACGCCGATTTCAGTTCTGCCAATTTTTCCGAAAGGTATAGAGCAGGTTATTAAGCACGGAATCTTAAATTTCTGCACCCGAAATAACACTATAACAGAAAAACCGTACGGTATCCAAAAACTCTAATAGGGCCAAACAATGAAATATTCCTTACCTCAGTAAGGAAGCCTTCATTGCGGTGAGGCTACCTTATGTCACCCTGAAAGCTTCCTTACTGAGGGGCCCATGGAGAAGGCTTCCTTACTGCTTCCTCGGCATAAGGTAGCTCCAAAGCTATCTTCATGCGTCCTTACGCCGCTCCTGGCCCTGAACGAGCGCTTCACCTAACTGCCTAACCACGTGACCTTTGCTTGCGCATGCGCGCTGTCGCCCACCTGCGGATAAGCGCGTGCACCAGGCGTGTCTTGCCAGGCATGTTCGTTTCAGTCACGCGTGCGGCATGAAAGTGTTGCTAGGGGTTGCACGACACCGGCGTGCCAGCATTGATGGAGCACATCAAGTTTTGCACTGTAATGCACTACATTTTTTAAGTTTAGTAAACAAAACTAGAAGAAAGCGTCCACGCTTCTCTATATTAGCTCTTCAATTTAAGGACTGTGCGACGATACAACATCTTTTATTGAATAATGGTGTTCGCGTAGAGCTTTTAAGAGATAATCTCGAACCCAGGCATGCGGCAAGCGCTCCTTACGTGAGGATGGGTGAAGGGAGCTTGCAGAGCACGCTTGCTTCCTCCATCGGTCCTTCGCTGTATGGAGGCCTCACGTAAGGTTAGGAAGCGCTTGAAGGAAAGGAACGTTTCATTTTTTGGGCCTAATGCACCGAAATGGTGCTGCTACACATTAGGGAAAGAATAATACGTTACACTGAAGAGAAGCAATATACAAGGTAAATATTTCCGCACTTCGAAAAGGTGTTTGATTCCATTAAGCATGATATCTTACTAGAAATGTTAAATGATTATGGGGTAAGCGGAACCATTCCCAACCTAGTCAAAACCTACTTAGCCAACCGACCACAGTGCACCGACATCTGTCACTCCAAGTAAGCACTGGTTAACATCAAATTTACTGTCCCACAGGAGCCCATTGTTGGGCCGCTTCATTTTCTGTTAAACATTAATGATATTACAAACAAGCCTCTAACATTTGACACAGCCACCTATGCTCATGGCACTAATGTGTTTATTTTTCGTGATAACATGTGTGGTCTCCAGCAAGAAACAAACATTTGGCTCAGTAATCTTTCAGGATGGTTTAGAGTATATAAGTTGGAAATAGGCATTAAAAAGACAAAATACATTGCTTCTCGGCATCGTAACAAGTGTATTGATCATAACATAGCAATAGAATTGCGTGATGAATGCATCCTACGTTCTCCTTGGAATACGTTCTTTGGTGTTGCGTTTGAAAAAAAGAAAGCGTAAACTGGTCCAGGCGTGCCCACAGAATAAAATCTAGCATTGCAAGATCCATCAGCATTATTAAAAAATTAAAGCGTCTATTACTTTCTCCATTGAAGAAGCAACTGCACTATAGCCTTGTGCGTTCTCGCCTCCAATACTGTTTATTTTTCTCGTGTACCACGACGAATACTAATATCGACAGCTTATTAAACTTGCAGAAACGCATGATGCGTATAATTCAGGATGCGTCCTGTAGACGCCACTATGCTCCTTTTTTCAAGAAGGATAGCATATTAACAGTATAAAATCTTATTAACAAAAAACAGCCATGGCACTATTTCAAGATATCAGGCTTATTAAAAGCCCCTTTTTTCAGGAAATACCTTCCCAAAGAACACAAATATAACACGAGGTACATAACACAGAACAAAAGCAAGATGCGGACAACTTACGGCGTGCGAAATCAATCATTCCTTGTTGCAGATATTCTAAATCATCAACCTGCCATACACACTATTGTAAACAAATCACCACCTAGAGGAATATTTTTAAAAAGTTAACGCGTATTTGTTGTCGCTTCAAAAATGATTGTTTACTTTGAAATTGCAAATAGCATTCAACATTTCTTAAAATGCATTATATGTATTTTCAAGTTAGAATGGATTTATTCACTTGAAGTATTTTGCTTTTTGTGTGTGCTTGAGCATTTTCTTTACTGCGAAAGTGACTGACACTCGTGCCTTTTTTTAGCCTCGTATACAGATCTTTATATTTTCTGTTAATCAACATTCATTCCTGCATTCATTCATGCATTCATTCAAATGTCATCATTCACTTCAGAAGTGAGGGGTTTCATTAGAACATAGAGAAGTATCGCGCAAACTACAATAAAGAATAATTTAATATCTAATATTGGTAAAACTAATTCGATGCCAAGGAATGGTCGGCTTTGGAAATGTTATAAACAATTCTTTTTCTGAGAAATGATTCTTGCGAATCACTGTGGCCTGTACCTGATACATACCTCATACCTGATTCAGGGTTGAATACCTTGATGGTTTCATCACTGATTGTGGTACATCTGTAATGAGTTATATACACGGTTTCACGTAATACCGGAGGTGTGTCCTTTGAAGGTTTTGCTTGTATATGTTCTGTGTAAGTAGTGTCATGAGCAGAAACAAGCATTGCTAATTACGTTAATAGTTTCCTCGCCGAGTCTTTAATTCACGTAGGATGCACTTCCGTAACAAACCGATACGAGATGGTAAATAAAAGTCGCCCCATGGTTTAACTTTTTTTAATAGCGTAGCATTGTTCTTACGTGATATTGACACGTGTACTTATCTTTATCGGGCGACCACGTTTAGCCGCCTTACAAATGTTATCGTGCTGCGCAGAACGCGCCTGCATGTAAAAGAAGTTTTTGGCATGCTATCGATGGTTCCCTCAAATGTCTTTCACTGCAACATGAGTAATCTGATTGCATGTATGCGCGACGCGAATAGTGCAGAACTTCGTGGAAGGCACGCGGGTCCCATCGGTTAATCTGGAACATTCCACGACTGATGTGTAAAAGCCGACGCGCTTGACCCGCTGATCAGATTTACGACGATCGCCGACTGTGTTCGCCGCTATCGTTGTGCTTTAAGTGTAGCGTGTTTTGTGGGCACAGGTTCGCCCAATAAAAGCTAGTTTTTGCCTTTCACAGTATTTTTGCCTTTCACAGTTGACACTTAACATTGGTGTCACGGCGCTTTGCCTCGAGCGTCCACTGGTTTACGGACATTGAAACACATGGAAGTGACCATATTCCAACATACATAAAGATTAGAGGAGTTGAGCAACGCTCCTCTACTGTCTTGCGTACAGTTGATTGGACAAAGTTTAAGAAGGATATGGATGACGCATGTCGAGAAGGCCTTTCACACACCATCGAAGATGCCATCGCAGAGACATTGAAAACGTCGATCTGCTCGCTCACAAGGTCAGCAAGGCGAACAGACTCAGATATGGAACTGGAGAGGCTTCGTGCGGAACGCCGACGGGCGGAGAGGAGGTATCGGCGCACGAAGTCCGTCTTGGATCTGAGGGCTTCACGACGCATACAGAAGAAAGTACAGCGTCGTACAGATAAACTGGATGACAAGCGATGGAAAACTTTCTGTCAGTCGCTTGATCCCAGAAAATCGCTCTCGCACATATGGAGAACTGTTAGGGGACTTCGCTCATCTCCGCATCAAAGGAAGCCCTTTGCTGCTCTGGCCCTATATCAACTCCGCTCGGAACATCAAGTGGCTGAAGAGTTCTGTGCACGGGTTGCTGGGTCCGCGGCCACCATTACTGACGCAGCATTGAATGACATCCCTGAGGCACGTGTACCAGAAATGAACGTGCTCTTTTCACTCGAAGAGCTCGATGCTTCGTTGGCGACCTGCAGGCGTTCGTCGTCACCAGGACCTGATGGCATCACGTATGCTGCCCTATGCCACCTTGGACATGACGCACGTGATGAACTGCTCAGCTACTACAATGAGTCTTGGCAGAATGGCGCCGTTCCTAGACGATGGAAATCGAGCCGCTTGATCCCCATTCTGAAACCTGGAAAGTCTCCGCTTGAGCTCTCTTCATACCGTCCGATTGCGCTTTTGAGCTGCGTCGGTAAACTGGTGGAAAGAATGATTCTTGCTCGCTTGGAATGGTACCTAGAGCAATTCAACATCTATCCGGAGGCCATGACGGCCTTTCGTCGAGGTCGCTCGTCCATCGACAACGTCATTGACCTCGTAACCTGGGTCCAAAATCAAAAAAGCCTCAAGCGCCTATCAGCGGCACTTTTCCTAGATATTAAAGGAGCATACGACAACGTCGCCCATGACGCCATACTGAACTCGCTTGAGGCTGTTGGAGTTGGTGGCCGGATGTATCAATGGATTCGGTACTATTTAACTGAGAGGTGCTTTTTCTTACAGACTGAAGACGGCCCAACTTCGGAACATTACATCAGGCATGGTGTGCCGCAGGGTGGAGTGTTGAGCCCCATTCTGTTCAACCTCGTCTTGGTAGGACTAGCGGAGTACCTACCGCGGTCAGTTCACGTCTCAATATACGCCGACGACATTTGCATCTGGGCTTCTGCGGTGACTCGACCTCAGGTACGAGCCAGGCTTCAGCGGGCGGCAACCATGACGGCATCTTATCTACGAGAACAAGGCCTCAGCCTGTCTACTGAAAAATGCGCATTGGTTGGCTTTACGCGCAAACAAATGTCATCGTATCCTGTTTCAATTAATGGTCAAGCGGTATCCTATTCTAAGACACATCGCTTTCTGGGTGTAATCATTGACCGCAACCTCTCGTGGAGCCCTCACTGCGTCTATCTAAAGAAGAAATTGGTTGCCATTGCTCAGGTGTATAAATTTCTCTGCGGCAAAAACTGGGGTACACCAGTTCGTTCTATGATGCAGCTCTACAGGGTACTGTTTCTCGGACTCCTACGTTACAGCCTACCCGTGTTGTCAAATGCATGCAATACGAACTTTCGCGCCTTGGAGAGCATACAAGGTGAAGCCCTACGCACGTGTTTAGGGCTGCCTCGGTGCACGTCAACAGCAGCAACAATTGCCATCGCTGGGGACCATATGATCCAGACACACGTAGTTGTCGACACTCTCAGAGCTCACATTCGCCATCTGTCAAGGATCCCCGACCACCATTTGACCTCCCTACCAGCCGAAAGACCTCAAGCGACCTTTTCACGAGTGATTAGCGCTCATCAAGAGTGCATACCGTCGTCTTTTACACCGGCGACAAAGCCTTCATCTCCCCTGTGGTGCCTACGACAGCCTCAAGTGAATTTTGATATTCCTGGAATTACAAAAAAGTCCAATCATCCATCGCCGGCTCTGAAGCAACTTACGCTCCTATTACTACACCAGACGTATCATGACCGCATACATATATATACCGATGGTTCGACCTCACGTGCCAGCTCAACTGCCGCATTCGTCGCTCCAGCCAAGAAGGTTACAGTTAAATTCAAATTGTCGCACACGACTACATCGACATCGGCAGAACTTGCAGCTCTCCATGCCGCTATGATATACGTCACCGAACAGCCCGCAAAGAGAAATGGGTCGTATTCTGTGACTCTAAGGCAGCCCTTCACAGCATCAAGTCTGCACTACGTCACAGGGTATACGAGCAGATGATATTTGACATCAGGGAAGTACACCACCATGCTCTGGAAAGAGGGCACACCATTACATTTCAATGGATTCCTGCTCACTGTGGCATTGTCGGCAACAACCTAGCAGACAAGGCTGCCCGGTCTGCCCACGAAGATACCCAGAGGCGTTCCATACCTTTGGCGAGGTCTGATGCTGCCAGGGAACTTCGCCTACATGCACGCAAAAAGTCGCAAGATGTCTGGAGTTCAGGTGCCTTCAACTGCCGATTATATAAACTGGACCCCACGCTACGCCTACAAGTGCCATCTAGCCTTTCCTGCGGTGAAGCAACCTTGATGTACCGCTTGTGGCTGGGAGTAGCATGCACAAACTCATATTCCTTTCGTTTGGGAATGGCCGAGAGCCCGATGTGCGATTCCTGTGGGTGCGAGGAGACCATCGAACGCCTATTGTGTACCTGCCCCCGCTACGATGTACAACGCCTCTCTCTGCAGGAAACTTTACACCGACTAGACTTACGACCTTTCACCGAGTCAAAGATACTCGGACCGTGGCCACACCCGTCACTGGCACGAAAAGCGAATCGTGCATTACTGCAATACTTGAGGTACACAGGTTTAAGAGACCGTTTATAGTGTCCCTGTGCATAGTGTCCCTCCCACACGTACTCTGTGCTTACTCTCTCCCTTTCTTCTTCTTTCTATTCCCCTTTCCCCCACCCCCAGTGTAGGGTAGCAAACCGGATACTCTTCTGGTGGACCTCCCTGCCTTTCCTGTCCTTGCTTTCTCTCTCTCTCTCTCTACGTCAAGACATGCCGCGACTGTCAGCGACGCAAGACACCGCCGTCAAGACCAGCGGGATTACTACAGCCGATCCAGCCTCCTTACCGACCTTTTCAGCAGATCGGGATGGACTTGTTGGGACCGCTTCCGACATCAGCTTCCGGAAATAAGTGGATTGTCATGGCGACGGATTATCTCACCCGCTTCGCTGAAACTAAAGCTCTACCGAAAGGCAGCGCAGCCGAAGTGGCAAAATGTTTCGTCGAGAACATCCTGTTGCGACATGATGCTCCAGAAGTCCTCATCACCGACAGAGGAACGGCTTTTACAGCAGAGCTCACCCAAGCCATTTTGCAAAACAGCCAGACAAGCCACAGGAGGACAACGGCCTACCATCCGCAGACGAATGGTCTTACGGAGCGCCTGAATAAGACCCTCGCTGACATGGTAGCGATGTACGTCGACGTCGAACACAAGACTTGGGATGCCGTTCCGCCGTACGTAACATTCGCGTACAACACGGCAGTGCAAGAAACAACACAGATCACACCATTTAAGCTGGTTTACGGCAGGAACCCGACGACGACGCTCGACGCCATGCTGCCCCACGTCACTGACGAAGAGAATGTTGACGTCGCTAGCTATCTCCAGCGCGCCGAGGAAGCCGGACAGCTCGCCCGCCTACGGATCAAGAACCAACAGAGGACAGACAGCCGACACTACAACCTCCGACGACGTTTTGTTGAGTACCAGCCCGGCGACCGTGTTTGGGTTTGGACCCCGATACGCCGACGAGGACTGAGTGAGAAACTACTGCGACGCTATTTCGGACCCTACAAGGTCATCCGACGTGTTGGCACACTGGACTATGCGGTCGTGCCAGACGGCATTTCGCATTCACAGCGGCGCCGCCCACGACCTGAAGTGGTCCACGTGGTGCGTCTTAAACCGTTTTATGGACGCTAACGAACTTTCCTTATTTTGTTGTTTTCTTTGCTACGAGTGCTTATTTATTACTTTCGCTTGTTTGCAGCATCGGGTCGATGCTTTTTAAGAGGGGGGTAATGACACGTGTACTTATCTTTATCGGGCGACCACGTTTAGCCGCCTAACAAATGTTATCGTGCTGCGCAGGACGCGCCTGCATGTAAAAGAAGCTTCTGGCATGCTATCGATGGTTCCCTCCAATGTCTTTCACGGCAACATGAGTAATCTGATTGCATTTATGCGCGACGCGAATAGTGCAGAACTTCGTGGAAGGCACGCGGGTCCCATCGGTTAATCTGGAACATTCCACGACTGATCTATAAAAGCCGACGCGCTTGACCCGCTGATCAGATTTACGACGATCGCCGACTGTGTTCGCCGCTCGGGTTGTGCTTTAAGTGTAGCGTGTTTTGTGGGCACAGGTTCGCCCAATAAAAGCTAGTTTTTGCCTTTCACAGTATTGCTACTGTGTTCTTTGACGTCACGACCACGTGACAATATGAAGATGTAGGAAGCCGGCTCTATCTCAAGGACCGACATTGAGAATCCAGGTGTGAATAGTTCATGAGAAGTGCAGTCGAGTTCAGATACTTGCAACTGTCGTTCTCTCATTTGAGATATTCACGCTGTCCTTGTGTGGTTTCAAGAAAACAAGGAGCCATTGAAGAAACAGTCACGCAGCACTTTTACCACCATATCCACCACCTACTTACGTAAACGTACATTTCTGATAGGATAAAGGTACTCTACTCTAATACCATGGGGTGACTCGACTTTCGATAGCAGCATTGTTCTGAAATCCATTTTAATTGTACCTGAGATTGCCTGATTTTCTGCCATACTGAAGACCAGGATCACATGTTGATCTTTAAGGAATATGAAAAAAAATTTGCACATTTTTTGCTCCTTTTTTAGGTAACGGTTGACTACGTAATTAGGGAACGTACCCTGAGTGGCTCGATAGTACCACAAACATGTAATTGCATCATTTTAAAGCGGCTTGTTCATATTATGGGGCAAGTGCAGTGCTACTTCTGACAAGATGAAAGGGACTGCTCACGTCACTGAAAGTGAAAGAGGCGATCACCTGTAATAAGAAACTACTCAAGAGTGCACCATTTAGTTGAGTGCGGAAATTGAAAGACTTGCATTGACTGTGTCGTCGAAAGCTCCCAAATGTACTTTTATAATTATCCACTTCTCTTGGACACTTAGGATAACCAGCTCTTCCCTCTTGCAAAGTGCAGTGCTAAATAGACAACGTTTTAAGCAGTGAGGTGATATAGCGTGTGTGCACGTCAATGGTGCCTGGTGGCAGGAGACGCCCACGTCCGGTTTCGGTGAAATAAATCGTCGCTTTTTTCACTTCCAATGTGACAGTGCACTGGGCATGCGTTTCAAACTGTTGCATTAAAATTCAACGTGATTATTTGTTGAGCTCACGAGTAATTCATGCCCAATAGAATATTTAATGACTCAACCGCTGTTCAATAAAAAAACTAGACTAATATTTTCTGTAAGCAATCTTTATACCAATGTACCGTGATTTATAGATTAGCGTTATGGCCATGTCACGACCTAAGCTACGCCATCCAGTCCTTGTCGGCCTACTTAGCCTCGTCAGTTCATTATGGGTAGCATGACAACCTCTCAACCACGACTTGAGTGCTCAATACCGAAAAGCAAAAATAACAACTACACCACCTAAAATATCACGAATAATAGTACGGCCCCTCTTCTTTATTCATTCTTGATTATTACACTTTTACTTCCGGCAGACTACCCGAATAACGTAAATTCATCTGTTGTAGCCTAGGCTATCAATAGCTCCCGAAAAAGCTTCTTCGGTGCTGCTATACAGTCAATCAAACTGGAAGAAGTATTAAACAAAATCTCAGTAACATTAGCGTGTAGTCTTTTTGTGCAATCTCGATTATCATACTTACGTATTCTCGCAGACTACCTGAAGTACGTGGTATGCATGAACACTATCGGACCGAGGATACACCAGTGCAACAGAAACGTCACCGCCATCCTGGAGACGAGCTCCGAGGTCGCTCAGCAAAAGCACAAGATTGGCTACGCCTGCTGGTGAGTAACGCACAAACTCGACTTCCACTAACTCGTCTTACAACTAACTCGGCTCCTTGTACTGACAGCATCGGCCCTAAACTTATTAAAATGTCCGAACCTGCAATATGTCACATTTTAGCCACCCTTTTTCAGCAATCTATCGGCACGATGTGCATCCAAGCTATTGGGAAGGAGCTCGCGTACTTCCGACATTTAGATCTGGTGACTCATCTAACAAACCAAATTACAGACCAATTTCCTTGAGCAGCACGTGTTGCAAACTTCTTAAACACATCATTTCGTCTACTGCAACGAAGTTTCTTAGAGAACATAACTTTTTCTTTATCAATGTGCGTTGATTTTTACATTACCGAACTTGCCAAACGCAACTGTTTTAATTATTTATATACTTGCATCACTCCATTCATTCTTTCCATGAAATTGGTGCCATATTTGTAGACTTCGCGAAGGCTTGTGACACTGTTCCTGTGTTGCGGCTTATTCATAAACTGACAGATCTTAACACAAATGCGAGAATAATGAGGTAGATTACCAGCTTTTTAACCAACCAGTAGCACACATTTTTTTGTTAATGACTGTTCATCTTAATACATGTGAAATCTGGAGTACCGCAGGCTTCCGCGCTCGGGCTTATCTTTTTGTAGTTTATATTAACCATCATAATAATTGCATCCGTTCCATAGTAACACATTTTCCTGACGATTGCGTCATCTACAGACAAACTACTAACCGTGAGGACACCTCTTACCCTCAGTATGATCTAGACATCTCAGTAAATGGTGCCATAAGGGGCAAATCAAAATTAACACTAATAAATTCAAAGCTATCAGATTCAGAACTACAGTAAAACCGGTGTTACGTGATTACATATTAAACAGCGTGCCCATAGTTTCTGTATCAACAATAAGATATCTGATTGTTCATTTCTCATCGTATCTATCATGGAACACTCACATAGACGCGATTGCTAGTAAAGCACTATTAACTTTTCAGTACACACTTCAAATTAGTATATTTATTTACAATGAAAGATAATATAAAGTGCAGGCCGTAATTTTATTCGATGCCTTCAACACATTATATACCAAGCTCTGAAAGCAGTAAGTAGACGACAAAAAAGAACCGGAAATAAAAAAGCGGATAAGCAGCATCTGCAGTGTTATTGTAAATGCAGCTTTAAAAATGGCAATATATGGATATTGCATAAACTTGCTTCAACTTCACGCGGTGTTGACCGACAGAAATTGAGCCTGTCAGTGCGCCTTCTGCACGTTCATTGAACTGTTTCTTTTATAATCAAAATTATGTAAAATTGCAGACAAGAACAATAGCAGGAACACAACCAGACATGTTAGTAATGAATATCATATAAATAATTGCTTGTAATCTTTTACGTTTGTTTATAACTTTGGAATTTGACAATTTCTTTTTTACTCGTTAACGCTCATTTTAATTCAATAGCTTTTCGCAGTAACCGATCATATGTAATTCGCTACTTTATTAAAAAGACAATATGTAACAAGCTTCGAGAGCAAGACTTAGGGGGCAAGCATAACCGTAGAAAGTCTCAGATCGTGTCACACAGCTGCCTCGCTGATGTGCCATTTTAAGGTCCTAACGCTGACTCTCCATCAGAGAACGGTCGGTGAACTGAATCGGTTTTCGTATATCTCTATAGCGACTGGCAGTAAGGATGGTATTGCCAGAATGTCATCTCTAATAATTTTTTGCACCTTTTCAATGCGCCAACCGGGAGCATCGTCTTTAAGTCCCGGCGGAACCCAGATGCCGAGTAACGACGATCTTGTGCGCAAGATACCCCTACGTTGCAGCACTGCCCTACAGCTCAGCGGGCACATCGAGACCGTTCTAAGTGTCACTGTTAGTGCCTTCGCGGCAAAAACCAATGGAATTTTTGAAAAAAGCAAAAGTTATTAAAAATAAACTATGTAGAAAGGCCTGCAGAGGACGCTCTCAAGGTTCCAACTGGGTATGTTTACAGTATATTGGCAATGGCATGAAAAGTTCGTGTAGAAGTAATCGATTACTTTGTTTTTCTGCGACGCGTACAAGTCTCGGCAAAACACACGTATGTTCAATACCTTAGCTATAAGTTCTTATGTTCCCGAGCGTTTCTTGCTAGTCTACAATAGACAAGTTATCTAAAGGAAGATTTAGACAGCTAAGCGACAGTAGCTTCAATGGAAATACAGCCATCCATCATTATTATGAAAAGAAATAATAAATTTGCTGCGCTAAATTGTACATATTTGAATTTAAAGCTGTCCTAAGAGATAGAAGCATAAAACGATTGGCTTGCGGAACGCAATTAGGACGATTGTCGCTGTGTTTAGGTGAGAGCTGAGACATTTAACGGAAGCGCTATATGTATACTTTATCAATAAGCGAGAGAAAACTTTTAAAATATGCATTTCATTTCACTTATTTCCTTCGTCATCACTGACATATAAGATAACATTCATACATGGCCAGAAAACTTCGTCAATATGACCCATACACCTTCTGGCGATTGTTGTATCGGAATGGAAAAGAAATACCACCCGCTAAGACAATACCAGACACAGTTTAACCTAGGCCCTTAGCGCTGTGATTTGTTCAGTAACTGTTCAAAGTCAGTATAAAAGTTACGTTGCAGGAAACATGGCTTCATTTTTACCGTAAACTTCAGAGGTAGCCAGATGATCAGAAATAAATTATGTGACTGGCCTGGTCCTGGTTTCTATAGGCAACCAATCTAGGCATGCGTAATTGCACCTTGACCGGGAAGACAACCACAGTCCAGACTGTTCTCAACACTATGGCGTTGCTCTGCTACTTAACATGCGGGCTGTTGCTGCAATGCGCGGCATCGAGTTGCTCTGCTTACATGTTTCCGTTTTATTTCAAATCTGCGCTCTCGTAATTCATCTTGTGCGCTTGAGCTTTTTTGTCCAGCTTGTGTTTGCACTGGCTAACCTATCTGCCTTCGTACCTTTTAGTCCTTCCTATAAGGACCTGTTTCGATGCTAACAAACTAGGTGTCAATAACTCACTGCAGAACATTTTTTCTCACGCTTCACATGTGTATGGCATATATGACATTGTGAAGGACATCAATGAGAAGAAAGGGGGTTAACCGAGGGGCCCGATATTTATTAGTCGTATCATTATCATCAGACTGGTTACGCCCACTGCAGGGCAAAGGCCTCTCCCATACTTCACCAACAACCCCGGTCATGTACTAATTGTTGCCATGCTGTCCCTGCAAACTTCTTAATCTCATCTGCCCACCTAACTTTCTCCCATCCCCTGCTACGCTGTGCCCTTCCCTTGGAATCTAGTCCGTAAACCTTAATGACCATCGGTTATCTGCCCTCCTCATTACATGTCCTGCCCATGCCCAATTCTTTTTCTTGATTTCAACTAAGAAGTCATTAACTTGCGTTTGTTCCTTCACCCAATCTGCTCTTTTCTTATGCCTTAACGTTACCCCCTTCATTCTTCTATTCATAGCCTGTTGCGTCGTCCTCAATTTAAGTAGAAACCTTTTCGTAAGACTCCAGGTTTATTCCCCGTACGTGAGTACTGGTAAGACACAGCTGTTATACACTTTTCTCTTGGGGGATAATGGCAACCTCTTCTTGATGATCTGAACCATGATTATTCTTCTGATTATTTCAATCTCATGATCCGGATCCTCGGTCACTACCTGCCCTAAGTAGATGTCGTATCGTAAACCTATCGTAAACTGCTGTTCTCTTCCGAGATTGTAAAACATTACTTTAGTTTTCTGCAGATTAAATGTTTAGACCCACCCTTCTGCTATGCCTCTCAAGGTCAGTGAGCATGCATTGCAATTAGTCTCCTGAGTTACTAAGCAAGGCAATATCATCAGCTAATAGCAATTTACTAAGGTATTCTCCATTAACTCTTATCCCAAATCCTTCCCACTCCTGGTCTCTGAATACCTCTTGTAAACAGGCTGTGAATAGCATTGGAGAGATCGAATCTTCCTGCCTGACGCCTTTCTTTATTGGTATTTTGCTGCTTTCTTTATGGCGGATTACGGTGGCTGTGGAACCGCTATATATCTCTTGCAGTATCTTTACATATGGCTCGTCTAACCCCTGATTCCGTAATGCCTCCATGACTGTTGATGTTTCGACTGAATCAAACGCTTTTTCTCTATCAACTGATTGATAGTGTGAATATGGTATGTTGTTGAGTAGCTTTTGCGGAATCCTGCCTGGTCCTTTGGTTGACAGAAGTCTAATGTGTTCCTGACTTTATTTGCGATTACCCTAGTAAATACTTTGTAGGCAACGGACAGTAAGCTGATCGGTCATTAATCGTCAGGTCTTTGGCGTCCGCTTTCTATGCATTAGGATTATGTTAGCGTTCTTCCAAGATTCCGGTACGCTCGAGGTCATTAGGCATTGTGTATACAGGGTGGCCAAATTTTCCAGAAAAATGTGCCCACCATCCTTCAACAAATCTGCTGTTACGTGATCCTCCCCAGCTGCCTTCCCCCTTTGCATAGCTCGCAAGCCGTTCTTAACTTCTTCCGGCGTTACTTTTGGTATTCCTAATTCCTGTACACAATTTTCTCTAACATTATTGTCGTGGGTGCTACTGTTACTGTATAAATCTCTATCGAAACCCTCAGCCACTTGAACTATCTCATCCATATTAGTAATGATATTGCCGGTTTTGTCTCTTAACGCATACATCTGATACTTGTTTATTCCTAGCTTCTTCTTCGCTGCTTTTAGGCTTGCTCCGTTCCTGAGAGCATGTTCAGTTCTGCTCATATTATAGTTCCTTATGTCAGCTGTCTGACGCTTGTTGATTAACTTCTAATGTTCTGCCTGTTCTATTCTAGCTGTAGGGTTAGAGGCTTTCATACATTGGCGTTTCTTGATCAGATCTTTCGTCTCCTGCGATAGCGTACTGGCATCCTGTCTAATGGAGTTACCACCGACTTCTATTGCACATTCCTTAATGATGGCCATAAGATTGTCGTTCATTGCTTCAACACTAAGGTCCTCTTCCTGAGTTATAGCCGAATACCTGTTCTGTAGCTTGATCCTGAATTCCTCTAGTTTCCCTCTTACTACGAACTCATTGATTCGCTTCGTCTGTACCAGTTTCTTCAATTCTCTCCCCAAGTCTAGGCTAATTCGAATTCTTACCATCCTATGGTCACTGCAGCGCACCTTGCCGAGCACGTCCAAATCTTGTATGATGCCAGGGTTAGGGCAGAGTGTGAAGCCTATTTCATTTCTAGTCTCGCCATTCGGGCTCCTCCACGTCCACTTTCGGCTATTCCGCTTGCGGAAAAAGGTATTCATTTCCGCATGTTACTCTGTTCTGCAAACTCTACTAATAATTGTCCCCAGCTATTCCTAGAGCCTATGCAATATTTCCCCTGTGACTTGTCTCCAGCTTGCTTCTTGCCTACCTTGGCATTGAAGTCACCCATCAGTACAGTGTATTTTGTTTTGACTTTACCCATCGCCGATTCCACGTCCCCATAGAAGCTTCCGACTTCCTGTTCATCATGACTGGATGTACGACCTGTACTGGATGTACTGGATGTACTGACTGGATGTAGACCTGTACGACCTTCCGTTTGTACCTCTTATTACGTTTCACAACAAGGCCTGCCAATATCTCGTTAATGCTTCAGAATTCCTGGATGTTCCCAGCTATATCTTTATTAATCAGGAATTTGACTGTTAGTTCTCGTCTCTCCGCTAAGCCCCGGTAGCACAGGTTGTGCCCGCTTTTTAGCACTATATGCTTCTTTTGTCCTCCTAGCCTCACTGAGCCCTTTTATATCCCATTTACCACCCTCTAATTCCTCCAATAACACTGCGAGACTTGCCTCACTAGATAACGATCTAACGTTAAACGTTGCCAGGTTGAGATTCCAATGGCGGCCTGTCCACGATTGAACAAGAAGCCAACAAACACTGACACAAGGACAACATAGGCGAAATTACTTGTGCCTAATAAATGAAAATAAATAAACGATAAAAAAATGAAACTCCAAGTGGACGAAAAAACAACATGCCGCAGGTGGGAACCGAAGCCACAACCTTCGCATTTCGCGTGCGATCCTCTAGCAATTGAGCTACCGCAGCGCTTTTTTCCCATCCACTTTCTTGGATATTTATGTGCTCCTAGTAGAACCCTGGGAGCGTTAGTCAGCGCCACCACTTACAGACCTTGGCGGCGGACGTGGAACATTCTTTTTGCTGCAGGCGTCACGAGAACGTGATCTTTTGGGTGAAGGCAACTGGTCAATAAACCCGCATATGCTACCCGAAGGCATCAACGTTGCCGGATTCGAGACCCTCGTTATGTAATCAACGAGAAGAGAGGGGGTTAACCGAGGGGCGCGATTTTTATTTAATTATTTTGTTTCATTTATTTTATTGTGAAGGACATGCGATTTATCGGCGACATCAGAAATTACATCATTGTGTTTTGAATTTCACTGTAATTATCCAAAACCAATTTCATTAATACTTCGTCGAAATGCAAAGGGTGCATACGTACTCTAGATAAACTTTAAAAAATTCACTGAAGATTACGACACTTGATAATGCTAAATTTGTGCACAGGTCTATAAGTGTTCTTATTTCTCAATATATGGAGGCATCGAACCCATCAACGCACCGAATGGCAGAGTCGTGACGCATGGCGTGACATATAGACCGGCCACACAGTTGTGGCTTCCCGGAAACTGTCTCTTATGCAACTGGAATCTGTACCGGGAAACGCTTGCGGCGAGCATTATTTGCGATAGCGAGCTTTCAGGTTCTTTATCTTTTCACCTTCTTTGTCGCCGCCTCCGCAGGCTCAGATGCACGGACGTGAGCGCCATCTCGCGGTTCTTCAAGGTGGTTCCTCCGCTTTCCTCTTCGCGTTCTCTCTACTAACGCCGTGTTTCCACGTTCGCTCTTTCACCCGTCGCTGTGTTTGTTCGCTTGGTTGCACCGAGGTAGGACGTGGGAGGGCGACGCTCAACACAGGAGCGGGCTCCTAAAGCTGCGCTCTAAAAAGTGCAATCTTCCCTGGAGTTGTCTAAATAAGCGTAAGCAAGCCCTCAATTTTAATTTGGCCATTCCCAAATTTCATGATGACCCACCTCCCAATTTAGGTGGGCCCGCCCTCAAATTTCAAGTTGGCCCAACCCCAAGTTTCAAACTGACCCACTTCCGAATTTTAAGTTGACCGAACCCCAAATTTCAATTTGAACCAACCCCAAAATTAGAGTTGACCTATCTTTACTATACGCTGCCCTGTGCATTTTCTACGTATCTCACTGGGTATTTCATTGCAGATATTTTTTGGCGGATGAAATTGTTGCTCATCTCTTAAATGCTTCCAACTACATTTTCACTGTTATAACGATGAAATGTCCTTGCAAATTATGTGTTTTCATGAAGATGCAAGGCATTACACTTTTGGCTTGATGGGCTGGGGTACTCGCCATAGAATGCTTGCACTTACAAAGCATGACAATAAAGATGAACAGAGGTCATACTCTGGCCAGTCAACCTGAGTAATAAAATAGGTTTAGTTGTGATTTCACCTTATGAATAAACATATTTCACATATTTTGTCCTCCTTGGAATAAACTGCACGGGCATGGGTCTACGTTTAATTTCACACTTTTATACCTTCACACTTTCCGTCATTCCCTCAGTGGCCCCCATTTCCCGCCGGCCCTCATTTATGTATCTTACGCTTAGTGGCACTTCATTCGGCTGCACTTGCCCATTCACACTCGCCCATTCACACTCGCCCAAACGTATTCAGTGTCTTCCTAACATACCGATAAGTTACTGTAAAGGGTTCCCTTCCTCACAGACTTGGGCATAAGCACTAGCGTGTTTGCAGAAATGTTTGCAAACAATATAGCAATAGGTTCTCTTACTTCTTCTTAGTTATTATTTACCTTTCACTTCTCACTCGCTCTTTCAATTATAAAGCACGTCTTAAACAAATGGTCAAAAAAAATTAAATTATGGGGTTTTACGTGCCAAAACCACTTTCTGATTATGAGGCACGCCGTAGTGGAGGACTCCGGAAATTTCGACCACCTGGGGTTCTTTAACGTGCACCTAAAGCTAAGTACACGGGTGTTTTCGCATTTCGCCCCCATCGAAATGCGGCCGCCGCGGCCGGGATTCGATCCCGCGACCTCGTGCTCAGCAGCCTAACACCATAGCCACTAAGCAACCGCGGCGGGTAACAAATGGTCACGATGACCTACAATCGCGCTCTTCACGCCTAAAGAACGTCTGTTTGCACGTACAAAAATGTATTCGCGCTCAGCAGTGCTCGCCCAGTTTCAAGAAATGAGCATAAATGAGTGAGAGGACGCTCGAATGTGAGCCTACCTGCGATGATATTGCAGCTAGTCTCAGTACGTCAATGTCATTCGCGTGCGAGTAATTTCTGAAACAGTTGTCGCTCGACGAGTTGTCCCCATCTAACATACTGGCGAAATAACAGCTTTTTCTTGTTGTGCTTCATCATAAAGGTATCCCGTTCGCGCACTCATATGAACAGCCATTCTTGGCCTATTCCTTGTTTGCGGGTGTTGTGGCCCACTGTATGATTCCACTAGAAACGAAGGGGTTCAGCGATCTTCGGGGTCTTGCTGTTGGTGTTACCCTCTCTAGGTTTATTTGCCTATGGTAAAGGTTCAGCAAGGTCACAGTAAAAAGAATTGGTGGAAATTTGCTCGTTTTAGAAACATGGCCCCTGGCGGGAGGGTAATAAAGCCCATTTTGAGGCTATTTGGTAATGCATAGCCGGGAAATCAACGCTGCGTAGTTTCAGAAAGCAATATGCCCATCTTGTTTTCTTTTCATGATTTTTTTAGCTATGCAGTTCCGCTTGTGCACAACACTACGAGACGAAGCAAGTACTGAAAACCTGGTTTTTCCGCCTTTAATGAAATTCCAAACTTAAACGCTGTACATAAGGTATCGTAGTGTCTAAATACCAGTGGTACAAAGCTTTGCACCGTGTATATGTAACGAGTGTACTGTTCATGTCCAAGACAAGCTGTGGTGCATTGTGCTTCCAGCGCAAACCGACACTTTGGAGCTATTACATCGCTGTATATAAGTGATTATTTGCGGGTCGAACCAAGTTCTGAGCCAAAGTAGGCTTGGAGTTCAAGTGAACACAATGCACTGTACAGGAAAGAGAGAAACATAAAGGAACTACGCAAATAAACACACTAAACAGAGGAAAGTGAGTAACACGCGAGAATATTGTTTAGAATTACAGATGATCGACCAACTTCCAATAAGAAATGCAAGTTAGGAAGGCGATCAAAAATTGAAGATTTAAGGGTTACAACAGAACACGGACTTGCTTGCTGCACTACGAAACGCCTGGACTATAGAAAATTCACCTATGGAATATAAATGATTAATTAGTTCACAAGGCTACCGGCCGGAGGAAATATCAAATATAAATGCAAATGGAGAAAAAAGAAACTCCACTACGCCGGTAGTTATAGCTAGCGTCACATACTAAAATGTTCATGCGCGTGGCTCGTCACTGCACGTACACATTTTAAATCGCTGCGATTTATTACACAATATATTACACAAATTAAGCACTTAAGCAGCTTAGCTTACGCGAAGCAAAAATTGACTTGGAAATCGGACACGGGCTCTCAGTCGCACACAGCGTCACCTGCGCGTAACTTCTAATGACTCTTGTGTGGCCGTCGCACTGGCATGCTTGTTGAAGTTGAACAAGCTTCTTCCAAATTTCATTAACATCGGCTGACGTGAACGTCACCGGGATCAATGAGAGCGTTCGCTGACGCGGATGGATGCCTTCACAGCACAGAGTCGCATGATGTCGTCGGCACACACACGCGCCCGCGCGCGCTCACACACACACACACACACACACACACACACACACACACACACACACACACACACACACACACACACACGCACGCACGCACGCACGCACGCACACACACACACACACACACACACACACACACACACACACACACACACACAAAAATGTCTTCACTACTTCGTTACCTATTTTAGGAGGCGACGAGGAACGCTTACGTTCACTTATCACTGAATTCCTGCGCATCTATGCATTACGCGCAATCGTAGAAAGGCAACCATGCCTCGCTACGAACATGAAGCAGAGTTTTGGAATACAGCATGATTTTAGAACTCTTTCCTATCTTATCGCTGCTTTCGGACATGATGCAGTTTTTGAAGCAGTATTTATGCTGCGTGACTGATTTCAAGTCGCTGGACACACCACAAATAAAAGCACATAGAAGTGTATTTCGGCGAAAGGAGATACGGTTTCAAAAAAGAAAACTAGAAGTCATAGAATTGAACACTCCGTTTATAAAAAGGGCAATGCAATATTATCCTGTTCACAAATCCGTCTCAGCATTCCAGAAAAAACTCTGCTATAAGGATTAAAATATAAACAGAAGAAAAGAAAGACAACATTAGGCTGAGTTTAAACTAAAAATGCCTTAATTAAGTGAGCGGGATGTTGTCGTAGCCCGAAACTCAGTCCTACTGCCGGTCCGTACTTTTTCGTTGTAGTGCTATGCCCTGAATGGTCGAAGTTAGGTAATTGTTCAAGTTCATAGTATTACGAGGGTCTTATAGTGCAATTGCGTGGTTATCGCAAGCAATGCAGAAAAATTCGTGCAATGTACAATTAGTACAAATTAGTACAATGGCCGTACTGTTTTCTTTTTTCTGAATAATTCGCCAGGGCGCAGTGTAATCCGAGTGCACCTTATTTGCACGGCTAATTCAAATCGCTACAAGCGAGGCCCCGTACTGAAGGGTTCATGGTCGGTACGAAGTAGTGTTGGGTGATTCACATTCATTAGGTGTTACATTTGTTCACTTTGCGTACCATGTGAGCGGTGATACTTACATTTATTTAAATTTAATGACAAATTGAGGCGTCTGCTTGACATGACGGAATAATCCCTTCGAAATCTAGCCCCGATTGCTAAATACAAATGCCCCATTATCGCCTTCGTAAAAGCTTATTCGAAGAGAAGATTTCGCTTTGTGGCTCTCATACGACACGGGATTGGCAGTGTTACACCAATTTTGCATACGAGTCAATGCAAACGCTATAATACTCATGCGCTTGCCTGTGTGTAGAGAGGTGTTGTTGGTTGTTAGCGCGAGCGACGAGCAACGAGAGCTTGAGGGATAATTTCCAAGCACAGACTACCTAAGGGGGGTGGGCGCAGAGCGCCGAGAGGCTGGCCTGTCAGGTGCATAACGTTCTTGCTGCCACAGAGTGGCGCTGTGAACTACCCATACAAACACGCGCCCATTACTAGGGAGGCGCGGATGGCGTTAACTGCGGTGTAATGTTTTTGTCTACGCGTTTTATTTCAGCACGTTCGCGACATACAAGCAGTGTGTCCAGGACTCTATTCGAGGAAGTTGCTCGGATGACCACATCGATTACGCCGAAGGCATCGTGCACCAATACGCGGGCGAGATCCTGGACGCCGTGTGCACAAAGTACCGACCGGGTGGAGAGGGCTGCAAGTCGCTGCCGGTCCTTGACCCCGTCCAGAAACCAAAGACAAAGTCTATGCTGCCGCCGCTAAGCGATATTTTGAAGACGTTTGGCTAAATGGTGGGAAACATCTGGCAGCCAATGGCAAGCTGTGGGACTGCATTGCTGTAACTCGCTATCGGGCCTAATATTGCCACAAGGTCTCGATAGTTTGACTCCTCTCCACTGAACGATGATGTGTTTGTAACGATGCCCGTCTTCCGGGAGTATTGTGTTGGTGTTGAGCAAAACGCTGCGATACAGTTTATGACACTGTTGGTGCAGATTGGAAAGCCAACTGGCTTCTTGAGATCGCAAATATAGAGAAGAAACAAGGAAGACAGGGATGATACTAAAAATAAGCTAGTCGAATTATTTCTGCGTTTTTGCGTTGAGTGTACGTAAGTTTCCTTTACAGAAGAATTCCATGCCACTTATATGCAATCATTTCTTTCATTTAATCTGCTGCTTTTATGTGATTCATGGCTCAGAATCAACCGATTGCGGTGATGAACGATTCACTAATCGCGATAGGGAGTAACATTTATGTAGAATGATTACTTTATTGCTGACAATTAAGTACTGCCAAAGTGTGAAGCAATGTCATAAAATATTTGCTCGCTTCCTTTAGTTCCAACTTCTGCAGAGTTTGTTTGCTTTAATATTCTGCTGTAATATTATGCTATTATCCTATGCAAAGATTATACGCTATTATTTTTCTCAGCAGATGTTTATTTGCTTCAAGCTCATTTAGTGAACTATGCGCAAAGCATGCAAGTTTCTTTTCTTTTATCTGGCCACTTTTTACAGCAGAGTCAAAATATTCATTCCATTACTTTGAGATAGCGAAAACGTGCTATTTAAGAGCATTAAATAGACGCCGAAAGGTAAATGACAAGTATTTTATGAGGAATTATTTTCATACTACTACTGCCTCAGGTTCCCACTCTTTTCTCAAAGAGTGAAAACCAGAAATCCTTCATTGAAACATATTAGAGCAAATGGACATTTATGGGACACAACGCTTTACTATAATGGCTGAATGACTCAACACAAGCATTTCTGTGATAACTTCAATAAGCTCATTCATTTATTCGCAATACTGTAATTTCGTAATAGTGTTCGTTTCTGTCAGTTTGTGTATTCATACTCGTGACATGTGTTTATTTCGTGCCTTAGGGATGGGGAAGTGTTCATGCTCGGTAGTTTTCGTTGTGCTGAAAACGAGGAATGACAGAAATAGAAATTCAAGAATTACTTTCAAGTGCGAATTTTATATTTCCTGAATAAATAAGTATACATGAAATGAGTGTTATCTTTAACTGGAGTACGCCTTCTTACCTCAGATTGCAGCAAATATAAAGAGCTATATAAAGTGGCGCTACAATGCTGCCTAATATTGAAAAAATAACATCAGAAACACATAAAGATGAACTCTTTAAATTCGTTACGATGTGCGTGTGCCGTGTTCGCGATGTTGCGATAAAAATGGGAAATGCACTTAGCATTTATTATCACGTTTTCCTTCCGATGAATACTGCTGGAATATTTCTGTATTTCTCGGTATTGTTATTGTCTTGTTGGTTCAACTTCTTGCATAAATAAAATAACCATTTACTGTCACACTCACGGTGTTTCTTGAAAGTTGTTGTCACAACTCACTATACAGCTAAAAAGTTACACAAACTAAAGTCAGCTCCCCTAGGCAAGTACATAAAATAGTGGAATCAGCTTATGATAAAGTACATGAACTGGCTTTTAATGAGGTACGCGGGAAGAAAGTCGGGACTCCGACTGGGTCGTACATCTTCATTAAAATCGTTCCCATAACACTAAAAACTGAGGCGTGCGCCCACCTTAAAAACTTCATGAAGACTGTCGGCTTACATCGGGGTTTGGACTGCACGCCTACTTTATTTCTGTCGTCCGTATTTATTACTGCGCAGCAAATCTGATAAAAAAAACATTCAGCGAATAGACCAGCAACGTGCTTTATTGAGACGTAAGCAAAGACGGAGGGCCAACGACAATTGGCCAACATCTTCTAAAACTAAAGGAGCAGCGGTTGCACATGGTCCACCATGTCTACGACCAAACTGGAGGCTACGAGAAGGTCATCATGCTCCTACTTTGACGCACTATTACTGACAAGACTTTGGTACTATAAGGCGAAGCTTTCCTTCTGTCTTTCGACCACTCTGCGGGTTCTGGCTTCTGTCCTGCTGGATCGGCAGATACCAGACATAGTTCAAACATACGTGGCCTGTGGCGGCAGTAGCAAAGAGCTCATCGATATTTTATCTCCTAAAAAGAGAATAATTACAGCGCTTCTTATCTAAGCCTCGGTAGCTGGCTTCATAGAAGCTTACGAGAAGGGAATGTATTTCAAGACGAATAAAGGTTATTTGCTCAGCCCAAAAGTACAGAACATAACAGTAATCAGCTGTAAAAATGGAGCACTTCCACCGCAACGGCGACACATTCAAAGCGACAGCAAAATTGAACCATCACTCGACAGTTCGTACTTAAACAGGCACTGCTCTGCCTCCAGATCAGGAACCATCAACTGTAAGCGCCGGGGAACACAATGGGCATGAAGCCACGCGCCGTGTTGGCGCGACAAGGGGTGCTCATCCTAAGCCATGGAATCCGAATCACATGACCGCGAGCATCAGCACGCAGACCTTGTATGCGGCGTATGAGCTGCCTTGCGCTGGCCGGGCTAGAGGAGGACACAAGCGCTCTCCTCCTCTAGAGAGAGAGGCGCGCACTCCTTTACCTCGGCCATGGCGTGGCACTGAGAGGAAAGCATATCTTCTAGACGGGGACATAACGTAACAAAACTGAAGCCACCTGATGTCGGCCCAATGACGGATCATGTCAGGGTAAGATTTAATCTCTTGCACTGTCAAGCTGCCCACGCTAAGTGCACATCCTTCCAAAAAGACCATGGTGTCGACAGCGATGGGTGGCTACAACATTTTCACGTTGTAGTGGGACAGAAGGTTCCCGCAAACAACCCAAGTTACAGAATCGGAAGGAAATGTCCACAGAGTGGGTGACAAAGCACCCGAATGACCGTTAGCATAAGTTAAAACCTGCCGGGAACCAAGCACGCTCTGCGAAATCCCTCGAGGCATGAAGGAAGGCTCACGCACAGAGAACAGCTTCACGTATTCGGCCTACATTCTGACGCAGAAAATGCTGAGGAGGCAGTTTCACGGAGATTTCGCTTGAGTAGGCTGGTTGCGTGATATCGTGCTCCTTTCTAGTTTCTTCCATTTCTACAAACAGTTGGGGCTTCAACACGTGACCTGCAACATTTGGCGCACAATAAGGCAGTGCCCATGGAGCGGCTCGCATTCTTCCTCTTCTGCCTTCGCACCCTCACTGATCCTCTCAGTCATCTCGCAGTTGGACATTCCGAGGGACAGAATGGCGGCAGGAGAGCGCCGGGCGCAGGTAAAATGCGCCTTTAGTGTCCGATAATTTCAATGAGAATAAAATTGTACACTGAACATGATTTTAACACAGGCTATTTCCAAGTGCGAAATGCCGATAAAAATGTAACTCAAACTGTGCAAACGATTTCAGCAGGATCATCATTGTCGGCCATAAGGACAGGTGGAGCTTTGTCAGTGTTCTCATTCACATATGCTTATTACATAATAATAAACGTATTACATATTTCCAGTTTACATTAGAATTACCTCTGATCGCCAGGCCCGAAACACGCTACAGCTCGGGTGCAGATGTCTGAGAAATACTACTGTCTGCCAGTCTAGATTGAGGGCAGATCATCGACGTTTGAGGTTCCATAAACTTTAAAGAAAATTGCCTCGCAGTTGTCACCAGACAAACTGATATAGATATTTTTTTACTTCTTTTTCGCGATTGGCTTTTCATAAATTGAATTGGATGTTGGCTAACAGGCACACTAATCATTTCACCAGTCCTACCAACAGTGTCAATTAGCTTCATGAGCGGTTCTTTTGAGGTATGCCCCTAATTTTAACTTAGAGCGGGTTCAGCGCAAAGCAAATGGCCACGCATGCAAATACAGAAGGAACGAGCGCGACACATTAATCAACTCTTATCTCCGACGATATCTACGACAGATTCGGTGTATTCCTGCGGCAGCCGTGTACTTCGGTGATGGTGCGATCCATAAGGAAAGCCTTGACAAAATGGAAAAGCCGCTGCCCCATATTCAAGTCCGATAACACCCGTAGAATGAAAGACTGATGAATTTTGTCGAAAGCTTTTTACACATCAAGTTCAATTAGTGCCTTAGTATCCCTTTTCTGCCGGTCAAGAAGGTGATGCTAATTCTGATCATAGCATCCTGAGTCGAGAGGCCGGGCCAAAATCCTATCATTGAGTGCTCAACATAACGCGCTAGCCTATTTAAAATGACATGCTCCGCGACTTTCCCCAAACATGGTGTCAGGGAAATGGGCCTGAGATTTTCAAGCCATATGGCCTTCCCCGGTTTTGGTATCAGAACAGTAGCTGAAAGTTTCCACTGTTCCGGGAAAGAGCTTTCCCTCCATCGGCTATTGACCTCCCGCGTAAGGAACTCAATTTACCCGTCGTCTAAATTTCGTAACATTTTATCCGTAATGCCGTCCGGCCCTGATACCGATCGATCATTAAGATTCTGCAGCGCCATCCTTATATCACTTTCATTAAATTCTTCATCAATAAGTGTATTTTCGTCCCCGCTATATTCCAATATTACGTCAGGTGTATGGTGCCAGGTCTCCAGCGAAAGGTATCTCCGTCAAATCCATCAGCAACTCCTGCTCCGTGGAGTCCCGACACGCCTAATGGACCAGCTTACCTATCACACTCCTCTGGTTAGATTTAGTGTTTGTTTCATCTAGTAAATGTCTGAGCAAACTCCAGGCTCCTCCCCTCTTGTCGCGACCATCAATCGAATTCCATAATTCATCCCACTGCTGCTTGCACAGTACCCGACAATGGTCCTCAATTTCCTGATTGACCACCAGTATTCGCTTTCTAAGCCTTCTATTCAATCTCTGACGCTTTCATCTCGCTAATATCGACTGCTTCGCTTCCAACAAATGGGCCAGGCTATTATGCATTTGTTCGGCCTCTATATTATCTGAACCTCTTTAGTAGGCGCCTCAACGTCACTTTTACGCTCACTAGCCCACTGTTCCAAGGTCAACTCATTTCCCTCATTTTGAGTCTCTGTGCTCTTCGTTTCCTAAAGGCATCCCAGTCAACCATCCTGAATGTGCGCTACTTTTTATTAGCCACTACCAAAATAATCATTAGTAACTAATGATCGCCACCGAAATCTATATTAGAGATGGACCAGGACGAATCCACGACCCGCCGAACAAAATTGAGGTCAGGTGTCGAATCTCTACATGTCGACGTTCCATGTCTAGTGGGATACGAAGGATCTGTAATCAGTGTTAAATTCAAATCTAGCGTCTGCTGCCATAGACTCTCCCCCTTAATAGTGGTATAAACATACTTCCACACATTATAGGATGCATTGAAGTCCCCTACAATAAGCACCGGCGCATCCTTAGCAAGTTTGGTTGCCTTGGTCAAGTGAGATTTGCAACTCTGCTTCGTGTCCCGGGGGCTACTGTACAGGTTAAGCAGGTAAATGCTCCTCTGACATGACCTTTGCCGACCTAAAAATAACTTCACCATAACATATTAAATCTTGCAATCCGCCATGTGAAGATCCTGTATAATATACGTCAATCTCCTCTTAATGAGTGCAGCCAGTCCTGTGCCCTGTTCATTATCCTTAACCTCCGCTTTGAAATCCGTTAAAGTCAAGTTAGACGTCAGTGTTTCCTGTAATATAACTTGAGGTTTCACACCAGGCATTCTAACAAACTGCTGCAGAGACGCCTTCTTATGATTGAAACTCCTACAATTCCACTGCCAAATATTAAATCAACTATTTAATAGAGCCATCTTGACCACGGAAATTCGGTGAACAAGTTTTTAGCTCAAGTCCACTCGGCGACATAGCCTGCTGGGCTAGCGTCCGAGTGCACTGCCTCTCCATAATAAGGACCACCATCTCGCTTAGATATATTTCAATTTTGCCTAATCTCTGATCCATGATACTTTTCCGCTGTTCTCTCCGTTCCAGTCTACTAATGATCTGATTTACACTTTATTGCAATGTCGCCATCATTGCTTTAAGCTCGGAAGCGACTTTGCCCTGAATCCGCACCGTCGAGAATATGGCCCTATATTTCGGAGCAGGCGTCTCCTCCTCAGCCATGTTATTTTGCGACCTCCACAGACCTCGGTACCTTAACCGACTCATCATGTCTCCTAGCCTGTCCTAAGCTACCGCAGTTACCGGAAGGTAAGCCGTTCGTAAGTTCAGCTATCTCTTTGATGAGCTCGTCAATGGTTGATTTTAAGCTATGATTCTCTCTCTCCAATGACGCAATCCTATACCTATCCCTATTGCATTCCACATGCTCCTGGCGCTGCTTACGCACTCGGCCGGCGTCGATGCCGCCCTTTACCTTGTCAGCCAAGGTGGTCTGGCCTCCAGCTGTGCCGCCGCCTCCATCAGCTGCAGGAAAGCGCACCCGCGCCTCCGTAGAAACGGAGCGGCTCCTGGTGGTTCAATCCCAGACGATGGCCCCTGCCTTGACCTGGAGCGGCTCCTAGAGCGCGAGCGCCCCGTAGAGCCTTGCCGGGAGCTCACCTGCAGCACCATCTCGGGTGCCTCCTGTTCCGCCGTTTGCTCCGCCCTAGCTCTCTCCTGCCGCCGAACACGCATGACGTAGGGAAGCTGGTATCGTTGTCTGCGTTGTTTACCCGCAGTCAGGTGTCGTCCACCACAAATCTTACAACAAGGCACGCAGTTGTGAACATCTTCAGGGTTCCGAGCTCCACATCCTCGGCATTCAAAACTACCTTGACACAATCAAAGAAACATCGCGCTGCTTTTGATACAGGAAACACCAGACCAGGGTTGGCCCATATCTGACGAAATTGTGCACTTTTATTCCGTCGAAAACAATGGTAACTGATCCTCTGTTCTTGATTCGTTTGGCCGCCATTGCCAGCGGATAGGTCAAGTGTCGCTGGGCCATCCATAATGTCTACATTGCGAATGACCCGTTTACACGTAGTGTGTGGGGCCGTCTCGTACGTACTCACTGCAAAATCAGTGTCCGCCACTCTGATTGACCTGAGTCTCACGTGTCGTTGAGCCTTGCTCCTTTCTTGCGTACTAGCCACCAAGATATTTTGCATAAAGTTACGGCAAATAACATCTTCCCTAATCTGCTCGATGCTGAGGCCTGCCGCCTCAACGATCACCTTGCCCACCGCTGTAGAGCTAACGTTCTCCAAATTCAGTCCAACCCGTGGGCGAATGACTATTTTGTTGTGTTCTTGGGTCATTGGTGGCATGCGCGACGCCTTCGCAATGCAATTCTTGATTGCAGAGCCTCCGCGCCGTTCACCTGCGCCCCATCCATCAGGCGTCTCGCTTTGTGACCCTCCATAAACCAATGCAGGCCTCGTCATAACTCTAGGTTTTCGGCTGGGCACTGTCCGCCAACCCAGGTCTTCAGTAAAGTCCTCCGCCAAAAGCACTTCCCCTACAACGTGCATTGCTGCCATGCCGCGCTAGGTATACCAGACGCTAGCTATCGGCCAGCGTGGCGTGAGCACAAAAGTTCCAATAAAGTCGAGAAAGCGTGCATCGCACGTACCTGACATTCATACAAAAATTTGGTGACCGCCGCTTTTTTTCCTGTTTTTATAACTATTTTTGTCAGAAGTAACTAAACAAGCGCTAATGCCACACCATGACGACTCCGAATGTACCGCGTACGTGCACTACAATTTCGTACGCAACATTTGTCAAGCGTTTGTCACAAGGTCTTGTTGTGAATGGTTGTAAATAACACGTTTACGATCGAATGCCAATATCCTGGCCTCAATAAGCCTCAGTAACGTAAATATTCCACGCCATCATTACCGAGCGAACTCGAGGCGCGTATCAGATATGACGCACAAAGGCTGCCCGAGGGCGCGAACAATAGCTGCTCTTAAGGTTCGATAGAGTATTACAAGCTACAGTGCCACGAATGTGGGTGCTGTAGATTCTATGAAGATTCTATGCAAACACAAAGGTTCAGAGGTGAGTGCTGGTGGTATTATGTTTGTCGTGCCTCAATAATGAATATGAATAGAATTCCTATTCATGAGGAAAGACAGAGAGGTCGACCTGAGCTAGTGCGCTCTAGTCTGCTACTCTGCACTGGGGAAGAGGGAAGGGGAGTGAAAGTATTGCAATGGATGATGATGATAAGAGAAGTGGTGAGTGCTTATGTACATGAGACAGTTGCCTCGCTAGAGCCGCTCGTCGAGCTTGGTGTCCTGCAGGAACTTCAGCAATACTTTTGTTGCACGCACTGAAATTGCAGTGTCGGGCCATGGGCCGAGGATAGCTTCCTCCGACAGTAGTTGTCTGCCAACGCTGGCTAGGAAACTGTCTAACGTCCTTCGCTCCAGCATATGTGCTAGGCAGTCGCACAGTACGTGTTGCAGTGTTTCGGGCATCTGGCAGTGTACACAATCAGGATTGTTCGATTGGCCGATGAGGGATGTGTAGCGACGGGTGAAAGCAACGCCGAGCCGAATCCTGTGTAGCAATGATGTTTTGCTCCGTGTAAGCTTCGGGGGCAAACAGAATTTACCGTCTGGGTCAATCGTATGTAGACGTCTGTGAATATTATCAGAGTGGGCTCTGTAAGCCTTTGTAAGGTCCTGCATGAGTGCCTTGATCATGGAGTTGGTGTCAGGTCGCGAGTAGGCAATCCGTGCTTCATCAGAGGAAGAGGAGGCCTCACTGCCTCACTGTCAGCGAGTTCATTACCAAAGACACCACAATGGCCAGGCATCCATTGAAAGGTAATCACGTGGCCACTTAACTCGGCACTGTGATAAAGTTCGACGATTTCCAGCACGAGCAGATAGTATGGTCCTTTGTTTAAAAAGTATTCTAGCGCCTGTAGCACTGATTCGGCATCGCACAATATGGTCCATTTATGGGGTGTCTGCGTTCTCATAAAATCGACAGCCTCTCGTATTCCCGCAAGTTCTGCAGCCGTAGATGTCGATTTGTGGTCTAACCGAAATCGTTGTGTAATTCCAAGTTGTGGGATGACAAATGCGGACGTTTTGCCAGATGGCATGACCGAACCATCGGTATATACTTGTACAGTCCCACTATATGATGTAAATATATGGGACAGGGTGAGCTGCTTCAAGCCAATGGGGGAAACGGGAGATTTCTTCCTAATTCCGGGTATCTGAAGCCTCACTAGTGGTCTTGGCAATGTCCATGGAGGTGTCACGGGGATGTCGGTGGCCTGGAATCTTGCAGGTACAATGCTTGCGTGACATGCAATAGCTTTAGAAAAAGCACAGTCAAGGCGTTGCTTGGAAGTGTTGACAGTGGATGGTGTGAGTGTCTGGTTAACAGGCGAAGATAGGTTCGCACAGGTTCACAAGACCTGTATATGTCGATAGGACAAGCCCACGCTTCCGCTATTGTGCCCTTAGTTGACGTGCAGCGTGGCAAGCCAAGACATATTCGTAGTGCTTGTGCCGGAAGGCTCTCCAGCGTGCGTATACAAGATCACCCCATGTTAGACAACACAGGCATGCTATAGCGTATGTAGCCCACAAATAGTGCCTGGTACACTTGGAGCAAACTTCGCTCAGAGGGGCCCCATCTGAGTCCTGATATTACACGAAGAACGTGTATGAAGTTGCTCAGTTTAGCCCTAAGCGCAGTAACATGTCTCAAAAGTGGACAGATATACACACGGCCGATCATCGAGTAGGGACTGTGCGTACATGGAGAATGAAGTAACTTTTTAACATCCGTTCTCAAAGCGGGAACGTGGTATCAGCACTTCACTCTGTCTCAAAGAAGAGCGTAGTGAGTTTACGTTGAAAAAATTATTTTTTGAGGCTAGTGACTCATCACAAGATGTATTTCATCGAGCGTTAGCTGGTCCATTTGCCAAATCACGTACTTCTGCCGAACCGATTTGCACGAAGGTGCATGTATTGAGGACAGTTGCGCTCGCTCCGAAATGGTATTTGCAAGATATGACTATAGTGAATGGATGACCGCATGAAGAATTGCCGCACTATACGCGGCCGAAACTGCGGTAAGTGAGATGATGCAATCGATGATATTTTGGCACCACTTGTCACGTTCCGTAACTAAACGCACCAGCCTTAGTGGCCTACAGCAAGTGCATTTCAGAGATCTAATAGCCATATCAACTAATAGTAGAACGAACGAACAAGCCAACGACTAAACGAACGAGCAAATCACTAAACCTACCAGCAAGCGAGCGGGTGAACGCACGCTTTTTTCTGCGAGTTCTCCACCGTCGCATCTTAACTTTACCACATTTTAAAGCCCATGCCTATTAGCACGTAGGTTTCAAAGACCTATGATACTATCGTTGCGCGACGAACGCACCCCGTAACTTGGTTTCGGGAGACCACATACAATTCTCATTTGGGCCTTGGTATCGCAAATCCACCGGGCGACCACCAACAACGAACACGAGTAAAGGAGACAAACAAAGCTACTGATGTAAAACAGGGCAGTAAGTAGCCACAAAAGCCGGAAAGTTGCTTCGCTAAGATGAGTTTTCTTACTCGAGCCTCGAATTTTGTCAAAAGGAATGCGCTGAATCTTAAAAGTTTCGAAATCACGTTTTGACACGTAGCCTCGCGCGCCAGATAAGTCAAGCCCGTTGGCGTACAAAACGATTTCCCGCACAGAATAGGATCACGTAGTGCTTACATAAGCAAAGTACCCGTGGCGTAAGAATCGTGTTAAAACTTCCAGACAAACGACAACATGTTAAGTGAACGGTGCTCTACGCCATTGCGCGCAATAAATTACTCTAGCCTGACACATACAATACTATGAGAGACTCGCCCCTTACCTCTCGTAGACCTGTGGAGGATGTTGGTTTGAAATTCCTTCTCCCATTTCAAAGAACTCATCTGTTTCTCCTGAACCCCTCGCGCTTACCGGACGTTATCCAAAAGATCTTCTTGCCTCTGCTGCAACTATTTTGGCATACGAAGGTGCAGCAGGTCATGGTGAAGGAAAATGCCGTGAAGCGACGTCTCAGTTGCTAGAAAATTTAGTTCAAGGCGTTCGCAAGCGAAAACAACACGGAAGAACAACGGCACCAACACGTGGTCCTTGCCAGTCCGTAGACGCTTCTCAAGCGTAAATGGCGGTGCAGTCGGCGCGAGCGCCTACGTGATGTCATTAGGCCAATAGCGACGCGGCGTTTGCCTCGGCAGGGTGCCTGAGATGGAAGCGGGATTCTTATAAGCGCGTAGCTACATTACGAAGTTTGAGGGGTAATTATTCGACGGCCCAGATCACGTCATCTATAATTTTTATATCAATATGGTGAATAAATTTTGTACGTATTACCTGAAATGTTGGTTTATTTGTTGCCATGAACAATAAGTAAGAGAAACAAAATACACAACGACAATTAATCACCACGCTCAGGCACTCCGAAACAGCAAGAGTCGTCTGCTCTGTTTCTCTTACAAAGGCGTCCATATTAACACGAGCTATACGTTTAGTGGTGGTCTCGTTCTTTCTTTTTGCGAGCACCTTTAATAGCCCTTTTACGTCGTGAGCTGCAAATATAACAATGAGTGACATGTCAAGCTGCGGCATCATGTTCCTGTGCAAGACAACATGCTAACGGAGTGGTTGCAGCGCATTGGGTATCAGGTATGCGATTGGCACCAGTATCTAACACATGTGCGGCCACCACTTACCGCAGAAGGAATATCGTCAGAATAGAGTTCAGTGTTCGGTATTGAAACAGAAAGTAGTCTGGGTGTTTTAAGGAATGAGCGGAGGCGCAAACGTGGCTAGCCTGCACGGTGCAGTCACCTATGTAGCACAGAGCTGAACTAAACACAGAGCTAATATATGAGTAACCAAGCGTATTCTGCTTTGCTGCTGGTGCTGGTTTTCTACAGAAGCGTGATCATGAATATGCTGTCCTTTTAAATGTTTTACACTCGTTTATAGCCATATTCATTCTCTATTTGGCTGGTTATGCTCTGCACCACGACTTCACTGGACCGTGATTGGCCCCTCAGGTACGTACTGGCCCCTATGATTGGCCGCTCACAGTGGTAATAGGATATTGGGGCTTTCTTTTACACCTCCACCCATCCGTCAAAACGCCCAGCTCACCTGTGCCACTAGTTATGTGCCGCTCTTCAATAACACTCTTTACCGCAAACTTTCACGCTCACTCCTCAGTGACACAAAAATTTTGGAGTACGTGTAAGCTTCGCCCTTAAGAGTGGAACGCGACAGCGTTCAAAGATCCCCGACTGCTTCGCACGCTTCTCGGCAACTGCAGCTCATGTAACCGTAACGTTTTCTGGGAAATTCTGCCGGCGAACACTGTGCACGAAGACGGGCTTTGTGTTTTTTACGTATGTTCATTACTGTTTCAAGGAACCGAGTGTACCGCGCCACTAAGACAGACCTAAAGCTACAGCTGGAAAACACTGTCGCGGTAAAAAAAGGTTTGTGTTTGAGTTCCCGCGTAACACAAATATGTTTTCTCGTATATTCAAATTACAGTCGTACGCTATCATGTCTCTAGGTTGCGTGTAAGTATGACTTTAGGAATTTTCGGAAGCATTTCACTTTGCGAAATTCGCTTAGTTCAGTAACGCCTCTGTGCCGAATGGAGGGCCTTTGTAGACCGGGATTATTGGTTGGAGATAACTTACTCTAGGCCGGTGACGTGGTCATCGGCACCAAAACCTGATTTTCTGCGACGGGGGTTCCTTAACCTTGTCGTGTTAAAATATCCTTTAGAACTTCTATGCTGCTTGGTGGAATTGAACTAACGCTAGGTATGGACTTCGCAGCGGAGCTGCTACATCGTGCAGCTGGTGCAGTTTGGAGTGTGAGAAAGGAGCCTCGCTGCATGCACGCTTCGGCGTTTGCTGCACAGTGTGTCGCAACATAGCTACAATCCTAATTACACTGATGTCGGAATTCTTCACAAAATGGGTTCAACAGGAATTGTGTTCTTCAATGTCCTTTGCAACAAACCTGGAAACATCGTATCTTTATAATAGATAAACTAACTCTGTTATTTCCAAGACATGCAAAGCGTGCCATTTACAGAACACAAAATAATAACTGTTATGGATCTCAACTTTCCTGCTGGTATAATGATATCTAGGTGGACGTGTTGGAAGAGTTCTGCGGTATGGTAGATTGTTCGGAGGAGCGAAATGACGTACCGAGTAATTTTGGAACATTTACATTGATTCAGTCGCGCGCCCAGGTGCAACATTCACTCTGTATGAACAGCCAAACATAGCAGTCCAGCTGCTTGAGAAGACGTAAGAAATGCATTGAAGGCCCGGAAAATATGTTGTCAGGTGGATATCTCGTAGTGGACAGTAGTTCTTGTCTAAGGGACGGCAAGTTGCTGTGGCTTCTATGGAGAGCCGCCGTTGAGCAGCTCCTGCAGTTCGGCGTCAGTTGTCACAGCTTCGGCGAGTACGTCATTAGTGGCGGGCGAAGCATTGATGATGCAGGCAATGGAAATAGCGTCACTGATAAGATTAGAAAAAACTGAAAGCTAGGCAAGTTGCCATCTATTCATAATCATACTTCGCGTAGCGCACGAAATACTCGGACGAAGGCAAGAACCAGACAAGAGCTCTCAACTTTTTTGCTAAAGGAAAGTTGTTTATTGCGGATGCCACTCATTTTTACGACGGAAAAACAATGTGCCTATCTTTTCAGCACGTGTCCGGGTACCAATTGATAGCAAATGCAGCCAACGTTTGTTTTCAATGTTTAGAATATCCGTTCTTTGTCGGGTGTTGGTTTCTCAGCCCAGGTGGTGCTTCCCGGGTATTTTAATATGATTTCTTCTGCAAAATAACCAGCTGAGTGTTCACGCTCGGTTCGTTTTTTCCTTCGTCCATTTGCTAATTCTATCTGCAATTTAAACTACGAAAATTACTGATAATAGTATCTTGCCCGCTTAATGATGTCGGCAGTAAGCTGCGTGGCAAACGACAGCGCATTCATCTGTACCAGCAGAAGTGTGACGTGGCGTTGACAAAAGGCACAATTGGGAGGTTCTTCCTTGGTATAGATGGGGCACTTCTGTGCTTCGAGAATATGGCGGAAATGTTGAACTGCCTTTTAGGTGAATAGGAGCTCTCTGTAGTAGAATGACAGTTTCTCTTCGTTGGTGTCATAGTTGTGATGGTGGAACAGGTGATGGGAGAAGCTGGGTTCCGGTTGACGAATTTCATAGAGAAGAATGCCAAGCGCTCCAGTTTTGTCCGCGCGTTGCGTTGGAGTGGCTCCTATGGCGGTGCTTGAGGCATCTGGGACGAGTCACACGGGACGCCATCCTGGATGAGACATTGTGGCATCGCGCAGACCATCTTCGCACTCCTGAAATTCTTGTGTGAAAAGTGGTTTCAAGGCAACGGAGATGTCACCTCTGAGACCAGCCAAGGCCTCATGAATAGAATCCTGAGAAACGCATGCTTTAGGAACGCACGCTGGTAGAAGTTAAGCTTGACAAGTAAGCTGCACAAATATTTGGCGGTTTTGGGCTGAGAATAATCTTGTAGGGCAAGCTGCGATGCCCGCAAAAATTTAGGTCATTCTGCTCAGACTTGGCAGCTCATAAAAGGGGACGACAGGTGCGCAAAGCGTAGTTTCCTGTATATAGATCAGTAAGCCGTGGTCAGCAATATGGTTGGAAAGTAGAGGAAGATACTGGCAGCTGTCATAATCGCTCCAAGACAAGAGGAGTAAGCAGTCAAGACAGACGAAGTAGAAGTCGAGTAGAAGATAAAACTCGTGGGAACCTGGTATGTTGTGGGTGAAGTATTCTGTGTGACGCACGGGATACCTGTGCAGAACAGTGCGGGCGTTCAGGGAACGACAATACCGTCAAGGTCTCCAACCAGCCGTTGTCTTTGGTACCAGGGGAAGCGGCGGGCCATGAATTTTAGAGCAGATATTTGTACTCAGCTTCGGCGATGCGCAGGTGTTCTGGAGCTAGGAAAGCATGCGGAAGGAAGGCGGTAGTTCTGAAGCGGTCCAGGTACACCGAACAATTGTATGACACACATGAAGTTAAAGCCTACTTGGGTGAGTGAGGTCGAGAACTTTGGAAAGAAAGGCGTGATAAGACGACGGAGGTTTACGGAAAGTACCTTGTTGCTTGAAAGATTGGTAGCTTTACGCTAGACTGGAGATGAAAGACGCTGCGGCATCGGCGACGCGCTCGTGGTGACACTGAGGAATAAGATTTTAGCATTCAAGGAAATCGAAACTGATGATAGGCTAAGGGATCTCGGCAATGACAAATTCCAGCTAAAGGCACAGCATATGTTTTTGAGCGAACATTGTTCAACTGCGTGAACACACGGACCACAGAGACAACATGGGAGAAGTCTACGACTACTTTTTGGCAGTTTTGGTTTCGGTCCAAGCACAATTGCTATTAGCCCTGAGAACGAACACGAGCGGCGCTGCGAGCGCCGCTCCCGTGACGTCAGGGCACGGACTCGCGCCTGTCGTCTGCTACAGTTCGGGCGTTGTCCGGGCGCTTTCTGCGGTGTTTTCGTTTGTTCACCCTCGTTATCTCTGCTTGTATACTTATGGTGGTCGTCTCAAATATATTTTCATGACGTCTTCCTTTGTGAACATTTATTCAAAGAGCTAATTTCTTAGACAACAATGCAGCTCTCGAAGGCAACGCTACAGTGCCAGCCGAAGCGACGCAGACCAGCCCATTGCGGGTTTTTCATACGCGCATAGACAATCGCAAAAGCATAGCCTATAGGAATCCAGTTATGATACCATACCTGCCGCGCTGCAACAAGTATGTCACAAAGTTGGCTATATATGACTTCTACAGCAGTCACGTTGATTTTATTCCGCTTAAACAGGTTTGCTCACGACGAGTAGTTCATGGTATAATATCGAATTTTTGCATTTCCTCACAGAAGCGCTCGGCAGTAGCACGGGGACTTAACTAATACTGGAGCTTATATTCTACACGCCTCACTTGCTTCTTTACCTGCTTGTCAACATTAGGCGGTTCTTCACGTGTTTATTTTTTTTAAGTGGCGGAAACTTGAAGAAAAGTTAATGAAGGCTTACAGCTATTTACAGAGTACGATTAGGAATGTACCAATATATATTCCCTTTTCCGTGCTACACGTTCAACTCACCTCTTTAAAGAGGGTTTGTTAATGATTAATAATGTATGTTATGTTCCTCTTTTTTTGTCTATGTTACCTAGTGTATATCATTTATTTATTTCAATGCCGCAGTGTGTTTTGCATTGTTATTGTGGAAATATTTTACTGTTCTTTCATATATTGTATAACTGCAATGTTTTATGGCCACTATATAAATGTAATTGATATGGCGTTTGATGTGTTACCCCATGCAGCCATATTGTACCTAAGGGGTTGAGGTTACCTCAAGCCGCGTCTGTGCGGCTTTTTTCCTTTATCCACCTCCATTTACCACTCCTCTGCACATGTGTGTGTGTAAATGGAAATTAATAAATCAAATCAAATCAAACTCACTTGAGAAATTTACTGGTGCTTGTTGCTTGAGGAATATAGATGTAGAATCTGTTTGGCGAACTGACACAGGCTGCTCGGCCCAATTTCTTTAGTGAAGCATGCCTGCTGGACCGCATAGCTGCAGCCAGAAAGACGTCGAAGCGTCATTGACTAGTAGTATGGGTCATATTCAAGATATCAAAATTCCCCCGGTGGAGGGTCAGAAATCAAGTGAAAGTATATGCAAGGCTTGTGGTGCTTTCTTTATGGATGTTTGCGGCTGGATTGGAGCAAACTTAATTTAGCCTTAATTTATGTACCGACGAAGCGAATTGTTATCCGTTTGTATAATTAAATAACGCTGGATCGAGACATAGTGAGACAGAAGGTGCTTGAATTTTCCTTTTGTAGGCAATCTAAGCTGCGGTGTAGTAGCTCGAGAATACTTTAGCCATTCCAGATGACGCTGTAAAAAATGCTTTATGGTTTTAATTCGAAGTTGTAGTGAACTGATGGGTTTCGCGAACATAGCGTGCCTCGCCATACGGACAGTCGATTGCTACCGTTACGTGATCAGGGGTGTGCCATATTGTCGATAAAGGCTACTGAGGGCCACTATGAAACATTTCATCCCTTTCAATTGAGTGGCTCTCGATCTTAACAACGAAACTTTTCTCTCAGGTCATTGCTACTATGGTGTTTGTGAATTAACTATGTAAATACTCTACATGACGCGCCGTCGTGTTAGCAGCCATGAGCAATTCGTTTTTTGGAGGCCTGTTTCAGAGGGGGATGAAAGTAGCAGCAAACTTTTTCATAAGAAATGCACGCCTAACTATTTTTTTACGCAACAATGAATGGCCATATTTGAATAGAACAACACACCAGAGTAATAGGAATCGTGATGACAGCTTCGCTGGGCAGTGTCTTTCTAACATCGAATAACATGTTGACGCCAATTACCAAATTTTTCTTCCGCGTAAAATGCAATGCCTCTCATAGCTAAATACTAAAGGAATGTTAAGTGTTTATCGAAGCATCATACACAACTTCTCGCGTTGAATTTGCAGATATTCTTTTTTTAGTCAAAATTTACCGATAGACACGGCGCATATATGCATTGCAAAACCTAGTAGACCCCTTTAACGCTACTTAGCTTGCGATATCCAAGCCGCAAAGTTTCTCGACTCACACGCCTTTGAAGAGGAAACTGTGGTTAAGGTATAGCAGCTGAAAGAAGCCAACGTATTCTTCAATACGTACGGCTCGAGCCACCCATACCCCAAGTATACACGAAGGGAACGAGCGCGCGCGGGAGCCGAGCGAGCCGGAGCGAGCGGCGTCCTGGCCATGACGTCACTCGCGAGGGGGCGCCACTCCTAATTCTCGGGGCTAATAACCTGCAGTGGGACAGTGCAACGCAAAGCTCTCTGCCTTTGTAATGTTGGTTGAAGTGGCGAGAGCGTGCTGGGTCAGCGCCTGTCACCATCCCATGCACCCTTCCTTGTCCTATGCTGTCTCTGTGGTCCGTTTGTTCGCGCAGTTAAACAAGGTTCACTAATATGTACCAACTCGCCCAACAACAAGTTCTTCTAAACTACATATGTTTTTTGAGTTGGATGCGCAGATCCAGCAAGCGGTTTTGGTGGTACAGAGGTTCGTTGCATTGAGCGCGAAACATGCTGACGGACGGATATCGCGTAAGTGGGCTCGCGGATAACAGCAAATGTCGGAGCCCCAAACTATTAGGAACCGCGGTATTCTTATCCCGTTAGGGACAAAGATGCGTTGAACTGACTTGGCAATTTCACGATGTAGTTTTGAATTGACGTTAGCTTCCTTGACGTGCCGCAGAAAAGCACGCTTAAAATACGTGGGCTGTATTGCAAAAGCGTTCAAGATTGTGAAAGCGGCCACTCTTACCTGGCTGTGATGAGTCAAGGTCAGGGCCACAGGATTGAGGATGATAATGGGCGTTGCAGGCACCTGGGGTGCTATGGAGGATGCACCGAGTTTGGCGAAACTCGGGATCTTCACGAGCTTTGGCGACACCCCAAGATGAAAGCATGAATGGTACCGATACACAGTTTACCTTTCGACAAGCCTCCAGTTTCATTGGTTTATCTAGATTCACTCTGGCTGGCTATCATTCCTTGGGCGTTGCCTTCTGGGCGGTCGACAAACTGGGGCTCACGTGATCACACCATCGGTGCATGGTCGTGCTTCTTTCACTTGTTTCTCGTTCCACCGAGTGCATTACAAGCACAAGCAAGTTATAAAACAAATGCATTTAGTACAATATTATTAGTTACGTTAACGTGGTTTAGAAGCATTTTAAAGCTTACAAGATGTACACTGAATGTGCATTAGACTAATTTGTAATTTAGTACGCTTCGCATTATACCACGAGGGAATGCTGTGGTGGCGTCATCACATCCATTCACCGGGCGAGCATGGCGGCTAAACGTGAAAGAGGCCCAGTGTAAACAAACTCGTACAACGAGCTTGCAGTGCGCGACACAAAGATCAGGCTCGACGATGACTACTATTTCTTGTATAGTTCTGTTCCTCCGTGAGCAATCTTTCCGTGCACCCCGTAAGACCGCCAATAGCTTCGGCAATTTTACAGATTGCGACGCGCACCTACTGTTCACAGCACAACGCTGAAGAAACAACTTGTCCGGTGCTGCTTCTGCGAGTACACCCAGTTGATCCATTCTGCGTGACTGCGAGCGTCACGAATATTACATAGTGTGTGCAAAATGAAGAGAGCCTATATAGCTACGATGCGGCAAGGTGGTGGTACCGACGATGGAACTCGCTACCAACACAGTGAAGGAGACATCGACAAAATGCCGATAATTATATTTATACTAAGTCACTTTCGTAGTAACGATCTGAATGTCCAACAGTTTAAAGAAGGCGCTGAGAACCAATGAGTGTTCGTGCTTTTCCATGCAAGTGGGCCCGCGAAAATATGGAAAAGATGAAGGTAACCTTCACTATCTTGGTGAGATAACAGAAATTCATGAGTGCATTAAGCCCACAGAATTTATGGAAGAGTATCTTTATCCAGGTGAAATATCAATAGCAGGTACTGATATAAAGCAGGAAATTTATACGAAAATTTCATTGGTTGAACAGCACATGGAAGGCATTACCGAATCGCATCGCCACGTTACCGATATCATTGAAAAAAGTGTTGAATCATTGCATTCTACCGGTTATACAATATGGGACATAAACCTGGAGGTTAACAAAGAAACTTGAGATGTCAAGGATTGTGCAGAAAGCGAAGTAACAAAAATTGTTGGAGATATCATTAAGGCAGGAAGACAATGGCATAGTAAACCGTGGCAACTGATATGCTAGTTAAGATTAAGAAATAAATGGAATCGGCAGGCAGGCCCAACGTTACTAGACTAGCTACGTTGGGCAGGCCATGTACGTATTCAATCACTTGTTGCCAATTCATAACAGGTGATTACATAAGCGTGGCAGAATTGATGTCAAGGAGAGAAAACTATAGCCGAGGATGGTAGAAAATTGCGTAATGGGACAAAAATATCATGTTTGTAGGCAGAGGATACAATCAGATCGTATAAGACGGGATTGTAGGGCGAGGCATTTGTTTTGCGGCGAACAAAAATAGATTTGTGGTGCTGACAGTAGAGACTCGCGAAGGTGCAGGGACACCTCAGCTGCTGGCACACTAATCAACATGACAATTGACACTGCTAAAGAAAATCCGTTATGACAAATAAAGTAACGTTGTCCCAACGCATTGCTTTATTATGCATACTACAATAAAGGCTTCCACAGTTAAGGACACTTAGTACTAATAGTATAAGCATTTTTCATTGTAAATAATTGTTTGTATGCGGTTGATTCAATCCAATATTTCACTTTTTTTCTGCAGAACATTCTGCTCCTGGAGGCACTCGACCGCCTGGTGGCAGTAGGCGAGCACCGGGCACGTGCTCTTGAGAGTGTGGCAGAGCTCCAGAGGGCTGCTCTGCAACAGTAGTATCGGTTCCGTCACTGCTCTCCAGTCGAGCCCCCAGAAGGCACATATTAAAGGAGCTTTCAGTTGAATATTTTGTTTATTTTTCAAGAACATGAATAAAATTATTGCAGTAAACATTGTGTTGTGCATATTAGGACAATTGTAACATGCACTTGGTGTCTCTTCAAAATAAGCAAAAACGTAAGACAACCTGTGCCACTCTTGGACCATGTAAATGAAAAATACACTAATGCGGCGTACACGTCATTGTCCTGTTTGTTCTTTCTATATGCAAGAATACAGTGGGTGTTGATTACCCACGAGATGAACGGTGTGTGTAATTCACATGAAGACAGGAAACAGCAGGAACCTTTTGCAGAATAAAAATATGACCAGATTTGCGGCTAACAACAATTTCTTATTACCCATGGTTCATACCAATTACGGCAAAAAAACATCTTCCTTCGCTGCAGGGGATGTAGTGGGGCGCCGACTAGTGCGGACAAGCAAACATCGGCTCCCGATATCATCAATGATTTCGCGAGGTTATTCAGCCCAAATCGAAGTGAATTGCGCACCAACGAAGGCAGCAAGTTACACGGATTCCGTGGATACCGGATTTATTTCGGTGGGTGGACCCTTTCTCAACATTTTCTGCGTTGGAATTTTCAACCTCGGCGTGCAAAGGCAGGTAGGCCTAGGGCGACCAACGCAAGTCACTTACTACCGACATGGAAATCGTCCCCGGTGAGACGATATCGCCGGAAGACGCGAATGACCCGGGCTGGATCGCGGCATATAACCGCAAAGCACGCAAGGGCAAGGCCAGTCAACCCCAAAGAGCAAGTTCGTCATGTACACGTGGCAGACGAAGGGACGGCGATCGCACCGCCGGACCGAACAGCGCATACCAGCGCCTCGTCGCCACCTCGAGACTCCCTCAGCTACCGAGGGACACGTTCCGTATCATCGTGAGGCCCCGAGACGGTCTCAACGTGGCCAAATCCACACCAGTGCAGGTTGAGCAAGCCCTGGCAATGGCGGCAGCCCTGGCTCCTCAAGACCTCACGGAAGACTCCATATGCCCCAACGTTACTCAGAATATCTTCATCATCTGCACCCCCAGCGAACGTAACGCAAGAGCATACGCCACGGTGCAACAGATTCGCATGAAAGACTCTACGTATCGGGTCGCGGTATACCCGGCCCCACCCGATAATACCTGCAAAGGCGTAGTCCGAGGCATTGACCTCGAGCTCAACGACTCCCAACTCCGAGAACTGATCGTCACGAAGCGCAACCCCAACGCCTTGGAGGTGAAGAGAATCAAGAACACCACAGCCGTGACAATCCTTTTCCAAGGAATGCAAGTACCAAGTTACATCTACTGCGGAGCAAGCATTGTTCGATGCACGCTCTTTCGCAGGCACACGGAAATTTGCTACAACTGTGGCAACATCGGTCACCGCGCGGATGTCTGTCCTAACCCCAGCACCACGTGGTGCCGTAAGTGTGGCCTCAAAACACCACCAGAAGATCACCAGTGTACTCCTCACTGCACTCTGTGTGGTGGACCACACCCCACCGCCGACAAGGACTGCAAACGCAAGTTTCAAGCCCCTTACATCGTGCGACAGAGACGCCGCCGCAGACGCAACCAACGCGGCCGCAACCGCTCCCGAGGACCGAGCGGCGCCAGTCACCGCTATTCGAGCGCCACCTCGGGAATTCCCGTAGCGACCACAAGGAGTCGCTCAGTCACGCCGACACCCGAGCGCCGCAGCGCCCTCCGCAGCAGCCGCTCCCGCTCCAGGGGACGACGCAACAGCCGCTCCCGCTCCAGGGGCGCCCTACATCCGGCCACACCGAACTGACGTGGGCCGACCGAGTGCGAGGGAAACACCACCAGCAGCAGCAACAGGACGCCTCATCTATGAAACAGGTAACGCGGTCTTCATTGCCCGAGCATGAGAGCGAGATAGTCACAGCCCTACGACAGGAACTAGCGGGTCTCCGAGCGACCATACAAGTGCTTACAGCGCAGCTTAATGACGCGAAACAGGAGATTCAAAACCTTCAATCTGCCAAACAAGCACCACCCCAGGAGACAAATGTAAAAGTAAGCACAGCGAAACGCAAACCACCTCCGCTCCCAGAGACGGAAGAAGAGTGTAATGTACCGCAAGACACCCTAGATGAAATTCTGCGCCTCACGCGAGAGAGCCTACAAAGTATTCGTACCCTAGCAAATCGTGTAGAGGTTGTCGAAAACAAAGTCGCCATAAAAATTAAAAGCAAAGCTAGCCAGCCACAACAAATGGACACGACTACGCAGCCTTCGGCGCCAATAAATTCCTCACAAAACCATCATGGCTAACACGACACGGGATACTTTAGAAATTTGGCAGTGGAATTGCGCTAGCTACGCGAAACGCAAATCCTCGCTGCAACAGTACCTCAAAATTCAACCCCAAAGACCGCACGTAATACTATTACAGGAAACCCTATGCGAAACCCTCACCCTCTCAGGGTACTGCACCGTCTCAAAAAGAGAAGGGGACGCCAGGAGAGGCATCGCCACGCTCGTTAGTAGAAAGCTCGCGCACATCGTTCACGACGTCCCACCAAAAAACAGTCGCATCTAGGCGATCCTAATCGAGCTCGTCCCTAACCGATTCTTAAAACAAAGTGTTTTTGTGCTAAACGTCTATAGTTCCCTCGCGCACTACAACCAATCCTTCCACGCGATCCTCACTAAAGCCACGTCATTGGCACGAAACTCACCGCTCATTATAGCAGGTGATTTCAACGCCCCCCACACGTCGTGGGGTTACCCCATAATCAAACCTAGCGGCAACAACCTCTCGCGCGCAATAGACGACCTGTCCCTCACCCTGGTGACGGACCACAGGTTCCCCACCAGATTGGGTACGTCGACGCAGCGCGATACTACGCCAGACCTCACGTTACTCCGAAATGTTGCAAACTACATATGGACGAACACGCAAGAGAACCTGGGCAGCGATCACTTCGTCATACGCACGGAAATACCGAACACGACGGCCCCACCCCGATCTTTCACCCTCACAGACTGGGATACCTTCCGTAAGTTACGGAAGGAAGATACGAATACGTATGACTCCTTCGCGGAACTCCTCTCTGCGATAAAGGGCGACGTTACCAGAGCCACGAAAACCATAGAGACGGAACTGGAAGTCCCAAGGGTTGACCCTCACCTCGCACACTTACTCGAGGCCAAGGCTTCGATACTTGCGCGATGGAGAAAGCAGCGTCTCAACAGACGCCTGCGCAAACGCATAGCGATCCTCAACCGAGACATAGACGAATACTGTACGGAGCTCACAAGACTCCAATGGCGCGAACTCTGTTCGGCAGTAGACGGCCGCATGCGGACAGGAGGTAAGTGGAACCTCCTGAAACGCATGTTAGACGACTGCCAAACGAAGGATAATCAAAGTCACGCGCTAGACCGACTTCTACACTCACATAAAGGGAAAGGGGGAACGGAAGAGTCCTTCTTGGAAGAAATTGCCAAACGGTATCTTCCGCTAGGCGTCGCTCACCCCAATGATTACTGTGAGGTGGTTTTGTGGCGGAAGGACGTGCGTTTCGGAGCTCCGTGGCGACGACGAAATCATAAGTTTTTGTGCATGCTTTGAGCTTGCTTCTGTTTTTATTAGCTGTTTTTTGTATTTAAATAGTAATTGGGCGTGCGGACGCTCCTGTGTCGAGGCTTTAGCGACTTCGTTCGTGGCTAGGTGGTCTTTTTTTCTTCTTTTGTTTTGCATGGAGCGGGGGCGCAAATTTTGAATTCGTGGTAAGCGTGGTAAACGTGCCGGCTTTGTCTGGATCTGGCGGTTTCCCTCGTTGGGCCTGGGTGCTAGGCGGGACCTGTTTGATAGGCCTATGTAACTATCTCAGCTAGCTCTTCGAAGTGATTTGGCGGACGTGCTCGTTGAGCCTGAGGAAGTAGGCCTAGCGATGAAACCAAACAGAGGGAAGGCCGCGGGGGATGCGGAGCAAGTGCAGTGCGACGAGTGCCTGCGCTGGTGCTCCCTCGACGAGACCAGTTTCCAGAGCTTAGCAGACGCGGAAGAGTCTAGCTTTACGTGCAGGCTGTGCGAAAAGGTCAGGGAAGCAGTCCAAAAGCTCGAAGGAAATTGGACAGCCAAGTTCGAGGAGCTGAAAGCAGACCTGAAGGAGGAGCGGGAGAGGCGGTTAGCTTTGCAGGCGAAAGTCGCCGAGTTGGTCAAGGTGGAAGCGGTGCAGGCCGCGCAATTAGTAAGAACCGTGGCCGAGCTTGGAGAAGAGAAGGAAAGGAGAGCAGAACTGCATAGGCGTCTCGGTGCGCTTGAGACGCGCGCAGCGGAGAATGATGGGTCGGAACACCAAGCCGGAGGCAAAAGCACAGAAAGTAGGGTAGACCCTACATGCGAAGTCGGGGGCAGGGTGGCAGGGCAAGCGGTAGTCAGCTCGCCGCCGGTGAATCGGCGTAGTTATAGCGAAGCAGCGCAACACGCCCCGCGGGAGGCGACGCTGCAGCCACAGGAAGCCGGGAAGCAGGGAGAGGTAGGAGAGAGTGAAAGGGTGATCATCGCTGGCGACTCAAACATGGCTGGGTGCTCAAAAGCAATTGTGGAGAGGGTGAAAGGCGACAAAAGAGTGGCGGTAGGGACATTTCCAGGGCAGACGCTGGGTTCTGTCATGGAGCGAGCAAAAGAAAAGCTCACGGAAAATGCCCACGTGCGCAACCTTGTCGTAGTAGCAGGTGGGCTAAATGACGTCCTGAACAGGAAAGGGCCAGGACTAGCCCAGCGCTTGGCGAAGGGGGTGGACGACTTGCGCAAGCTATCCCCTCAGGTGCAGATCGTGGTGTGCACGGTGCCGGAGGTGCCTGTGCGTGACAGTCACGTACAAAGAGCCGTAATGGCTGCCAATGAGGCAATATGGAAAATGAGCCGAGAGAAAGGCTTCGAGGTTGTCGAAGTAAACAGGGAAGTGAGAAGTTGTGGTGGTTTTAAACGAGATGGGATCCACTTCAATTACAGGCTAGCACGAGAAGTGGGCTGGCGACTTGGGGGTCGCGCTGTTGCTTTTTTAGGGGGCCCGCGGGCGCTCGGGAGGTCAGAGTAGGTAGTAATAAAGAAGGTCCCCTAGGGGAACAGCAGAGGAGCATCGCCGTCGATAAGAGGAAAAGGAGGAAAGCAAGAACAAGAGCTCGCCATGCAATAGGCTACATAAACATGCAGGGCGGCAGAAGAAAGGAAAAGTGGGCAGAGATTGAGGAGCAGTTACATAGAGAACAAATAGGGGTATATGCGGTTACAGAAACGCACCTTAGAGACTCAGAAGAGCCGCCACTTATTGAGAATTATGTATGGGAAGGGTGCAACAGAACTAAGTCGGAAAGAAAGGGAGGGGGAGTCGGAATGCTCATCCATCAGGGAGCCAAATGGAAAAGAGTAAATTCACAATGTCAAGAGCATCTTTGGTTATCAGGTACAATGAGTGGGAAAGAAACTTGGCTTGGAGTTACGTATTTGTGGACCGGAATAAATTGCACAGAGAAGAATAAAGAATTAGTAGAATGCATAAGCGCTGATATTAGGGGTTTCGGGAATGGTGCTGAGATAGTCCTATTAGGTGACATGAATGCCCACATAGAGGATTTAGACGGCTATACCGACAATAACGGGAAGTTAATGCTAGACCTTTGCGAGCAACATAACCTCGTGATCGTGAATACAGGGCCTAAGTGTGAAGGACAGATCACGTGGGAAGTGGGAAACCGGCAATCGACCATTGATTACTGTCTGATGACAGAAGGAATTCAGGATAAGTTGAGAGAAATGGTCATCGATGAGGAAGGGTTTAGCAGCATAGGGAGTGACCATAAACGCATCATTTTGAAAATGGGATATGTAGTTGGGAAAGAGAGCAACGAAAGCAAAATGGCCAGCCCAAATTTGAACGCTGAACAAATAGCAAATATAGTCACTAGAGTGGAGGAAGAAATTGGCAAGTCGCCAAGTAAGGGGTGGGAATATGGTGAGCTTCTAAGTGTAGTAACGACAGAAATACGGAAAGAGAAACAACACGTTCATTGGAAAGGAAAAAAGAAACCGAAAAGCTGGTGGAACAAGGAGATACGAGAAGCGATCGCCGAAAGACAGAAAGCATCTCGAGAGCACAGGCAGGCAAAGAAGGCGCAGTTGCCACAGGATGAAGTAACCGGTAAATGGGAAATATACCGGGAGAAAAAGTCTATGGTTCAAATACTGGTGCAAGCAAAATTAAAAGGTGAAAGTGAGAGTTGGTTGTCAGAAATACGTGAGAAAAAGAAGGCCGCACCTAGAATATTTTGGAATCACATAAAATTATTAGGCAGGAAATCAACAACAATACAACAACATATCCTAGACGAAGATGAAAACAGACTGGAAGGAGAAGCAGCAATAAATTACATCCAAAAAGTAACAGCCGAATCTTTCCAAGGCAAGGACGAGGTTGTATTTGAAGAGAAAAAGAGCATGAAAGAGACCCAAGGGGGAAAGGAGCTAGTGCTTACAAATTTAAACTGGAAGAAAGCGGAAGAGAAAATTCCTAAGCGCACAGCCACAGGGCTAGACGAGGTTCCCGTTAGGCTGATAAATGAACTGGGACCAAAAAGTAAGGAAGCTCTCGTGAAAGCAGTTGAAAAAACTTTAAAAGATAGACGAATACCAAACAGTTGGCGACAAAGTAGAATGAATTTAATTTATAAAGGTAAGGGGGAGAAAGACAGAATTCACTCGTATAGACCGTTGACCATTACATCGGTAATATACAGGCTAGCAATGCAGGCAATCAAATTAAAGCTTCAAGCATGGGCAGAAAATAATGACATTTTGGGAGAGCTTCAGAATGGCTTTAGAATAGGTAGGCGTTTGGATGATAACTTGTTTGTTCTTACTCAGTGTATTGAAATATCAAAAGCAGAAAGCAGACCGTTGTATGTGGCCTTTTTGGACATTACAGGAGCATACGACAACGTAGACCGCAGCATTTTGTGGGATATTCTGGAAGGGGAAGGCTTAGGTAACGATTGTATACAGCTTTTGAGAGAGCTTTACCTAGAAAATACTGTTTGCGTTGAATGGGAAGGGATGAGGAGCGCGGAGAAAGTTCATATCAACAAGGGACTGAGGCAGGGGTGCCCTTTATCCCCGCTGCTGTTTATGATGTACATGGTGAGGATGGAGAGGGCGCTAGAAGGAAGTAATATCGGGTTTAATCTCTCATACAAACAGGCAGGTACAGTAATAGAGCAGCAACTCCCAGGTTTATTTTATGCAGACGACATTGTGTTGCTCGCAAACAACCAAAGTGATTTGCAACGTCTGGCTAATATTTGTGGACAGGAAGGCAACAATTTAGGTTTGAAATTTAGTGTTAGAAAATCAGGTGTTATTGTATTCAATGAAAACAGTGAACAGACAGTGGAGATACAGGGCCAAGAAATACCTCGGGTAACAGAATATAAATACCTTGGTATATGGATAAACGAAGGCAACGGATATATGGAAACACAGGAAAAAACCATAACAGTCAAGGGGAAGAGAAATGCAGCCATAATGAAGCACAGAGCGCTATGGGGATACAATAGGTACGAGGTCCTCCGAGGTATGTGGAAAGGGGTAATGGTTCCAGGACTTACTTTTGCAAATGCGGTTGTTTGCTTTAAATCAGGGGTACAATCAGGACTCGACGGGAACCAAAGGTCAGTGGGTCGCCTCGCATTGGGCGCTCACGGGAAGACTACAAATGAAGCTGTGCAAGGGGATATGGGCTGGACTAGTTTTGAAGTGAGGGAAGCTCGCAGTAAAATTGAGTATGAAGAACGGCTGAGGAATATGGAGGAAAGTAAATGGGCTGGGAGAGTGTTCAGGTATCTGTACAGGCAAAACATTGATTCACAGTGGAGGAAAAGAACTAGGAAGCTTACCAGCAAGTATGCGGCCTGTGGGGTGGGCAACACAGCAACAAAGAAGGTCAAGCGGAAAGTCAGAGAGGCTGAATTAATCTCATGGGTGGCGGCAATGGAAAAGAAACCTGCCATGAGTAACTACTTAAGGGGAAAAAACGAAATTAGGAAAGAAACCATTTATGATAACTCAAAGGGAAGCTCATTACTTTTCGAAGCGAGATCGGGATGCCTTAGAACACGCACGTATAAAGCGAGATATAAGAAGGAAGAAGAAGCATGTGCTTGCTGCGGTAAAGCTAGGGAAACGACGGAGCATATTTTATTAGAATGTGAAGACATCTATCCAGCGGTCGATTTAGGCACCACTGGCCTCCTTGAAGCCCTTGGGTTCAGCGGGAGCAGTGGAAAAGCAAACAGGTCCGCAATAGACATCAGTAAGAGGCGATTGGAGGATTGGTGGAAGAAAAGTGGGGAAACGACAAAGGACGGAGACGTACAAAAGCACAGTTCGCAATAGGGTATCAGAAAATTTGGACGTGGTAGTTCATAGTGTGTTTTTTTTTTCTCATGGGTTAACCTAGGTAGGATATTAGGCAGCATAGTAGCAAGAGCTTGGTGGCGCAAGCCACCGCCCCGTTCCAAAGGGGACGCTCATAACATCCATCCATCCATCCACCCGATCATAAAGTGCGAAACCACTCCCGAACTAGACGCTGCCTTCACGGAAGCAGAAGTCCGAGAGGCGCTACACAGTCTAAACAGCAGGTCTGCTTCAGGACCCGACGGTGTAACCAACCGACTGTTGCGTAACCTAGACGACCAAGCCGTTACATTACTGACGAAAGACATCAACCACGTGTGGGAAACAGGTGAGGTACCAACGCAATGGCGCACTGCCACGGTGGTCCTCATACCAAAACCCGGCAAACCACTTAACCTCGACAACTTACGACCCATCTCTCTTACGTCATGCGTGGGTAAAGTAGCCGAGCACGTAATTCAAAACCGAGTGTCACGCTACATAGAAGAACACGAACTCCTACCACACAACATGGTAGGGTTTCGACCCCACCTATCCACCCAAGACGTGATGTTACTCCTAAAGAGACAGATCTTCGACGTTAAAATAAGAGACGTTCGAGGCATCCTCGCCCTTGATCTCACGAAAGGATTCGATACCGTCTCGCACCGCTTCGTACTGGAGTCTGTGGCAGGCCTCGGCCTCGGCCAGAGATTTCAGCAGTACGTACGCTCCTTCCTAAAAGACAGAGAAGCCCGACTGCGAGTCTCGAACCTTAAGTCGGACCCCTACGCGCTGGGCTCCGTCGGAACACCACAAGGCTCAGTCATCTCTCCATTACTATTTAACATAGTGATGAAGGGACTTGCAGACAAACTACGACACATCCCAAACGTAAACTGCGCACTATACGCAGATGACATTACCATCTGGAGCCCGGGAGGCTCCCTGGGAGACATGGAGCAGGCATTACAGTCTGCCCTTGATGCCACGGAAGAGTACCTTCTAAACACAGGAATGAAACTATCCTCAAAGAAATCGGAACTATTACTATTTCGCAAGCCTTGCCAAGGAGTCCGCCACCTAACACCTCTAGACGACCTTCCGCTCGCATTACACACAAGAGACGGACAACAGATTCCGCGAGTCAACCACATACGCATTCTTGGGCTCCTAATCGAATCCACCGGATGCCACGGACACACGATCAAACACTTAACCGCCAAAACCGAAAACATGATCAGACTCATCCACAGAGTCTCGGGGCGCAGGAAGGGTCTCCGCGAAGATAACCTTCTGCGCGTATACCACGCGTTCCTTATGAGTCACATTAATTACGTCGCCTCTGCCCACAACTGGACGAAACTAGAAAAGACGAAGCTAAACACACTCATGCGCAAAAGCATCAAACAGGTCTTGGGAATTCCACAAAGAGCAAGTACAGCAAAGGTTGACCAGCTAGGTATGCACAACAACATCGACGAAGTGATCGAGGCTCAGACTATGGCGCAAATACTCCGCCTATCCTCGTCCAAAGCCGGTAGGCTAATCCTAAATGACGCCAATGTCTCCCCGTCTCCCTATCTCGAGCACGCGGTTACCCTACCGAGCGAAATTAGAGACAAATACAAAGTCTCACCGTTTCCCAGAAACGTCCACCCACAACACAACGTGGGTAGGCACCGGGCCCGCGCCCGCGCGATTCTCGACCGCATCGAGGCGGATCGTGAAGCCACCGCATTTGTGGACGCGGCCCAGTACGGCAGCACATCCACTTTCGCAATAGCGGTCGTGGACGGCAACGGAAAGCTACGATCATCCGCTACGGTTAAAACGAGCACCAGCGCTAAAGCGGAACAAATAGCCGTAGCCATCGCCATGGCAGACCCCACATTTACTTATGTCTTCACGGACTCGCGTGCCGCAATTCGGGCCTACGAATGCGGCAACGTATCTAAAGAAGCAGCGCCTATACTACTAGCGAGCTCAAAGGAGAGCAAACGGTGCCTCTCCTGGTTCCCCGCTCACATGGGGAAAGACATTCACCCGCAAAAAGCTAACCTCAATGAAACGGCCCACGACCGTGCGCGAGAACTTGCCCGCCGCGACGGTCCCACGGCCTACGAGGGGCTGGACATTCAGTTTAATGACCCGCTGCTCACTTACCAAGAGATCACATCCCACTATCGGAAAGACAGAACCAAATTCCCGCTCCCACACGCCAAACTCGAACGCCCGCAGGCGGCCGCGTTTCGAATGCTACAAACGGACTCGTATCCGTCACGAGGCCTTCTAAGTCACTATAACTCAGAAATCCCGGCAAATTGCCCAGACTGCCCAGAACTTTATTGCTCACTCTCGCACATGCTATGGCAATGTACCGCGTTACCAAAGGGCCCTCTCTCCAGTGAGCCCGAATGGGAAGAAGCCCTCAAAAGCCCGGACCTCAAACTCCACCTCAAGGCCGTCCAGAGGGCCCAAGAGCTGGCGGAGCGTCACCACGTTCCCGTCCCGACTTGGGTGTCGCCTACGGTTTCTGCCGGAGGAGTTCCCCGCGTGGGATCTCCAACGGATTGAAACTCCTCAGGACTTCAATAAAGTTCTTGACTGACTGACCTTCGCTGCAATTTCTCTTTGGAATGAATTACCATCAACCATAAAATCCTGCACTTCTCTTGCAATTTTTAAAAATCACCTTAAGCATCATTTCCTGCGATAACTTAACTACGATCTGGCCGTGTACCTTTGACTTTTATCTCACATGTCATTTCTTGTATTTCACCCATGCTTTTTTCCGACTTTCTTTTATAACGTGCTTTTCCTGTTTGATTGTAAGTGACATGTGTAATGATGTATTTGATCTGTAGATGTTTTATAATACACTAATTCGCTGTCTATTGATATCACCATCAATGTTGCTATTATTAACCGAGGGTCCCACTACAGTTCTTTGACTTTGGGACCCTCGTCTGTATATTCGTCATGTAATTACTCATGTTTTTGGAACCAATAAATCTGAATCTGAATCTGAATAATGCTGTCACCTATAGACTGTGCATATGAATTCAACACTCCCCAATTCAAATGTGCCATTACATGCATGTTCGATACCACATATTCTTTACCAATGTCATATCATTGCATGTACTAATTTTCACACATCTTAAGCCCTTGCATAGCAGACTTCTGATGTATCCATTTCATAGGCCAAATATTTGTACACTTTGTGCTTTTGTGTTGTATGAAAAGCAGGATCCTTTACAGTCGGATACAACTTCAGAAGACAGAAGAGGCCCCGCCCAGATGGCCAAAGTGCAGCAGCCGATTGCCTCCACGTCTAAAGAAATAGTCCTTCTCCAACGAGCAGGTATTAGTGCATTCGGCGGCATGACGTCAGTCTAGAGTGCGTGCCCATTGGTGCTGGCTTGTGTCCACCTGCCTTTAAAGTGCAGATTCCCTGGCCTCTTAAAGTAGTATCCGAGTATAGAATCACGTAACGCCTTGCACCAGTTGCATAGACTTCTGCAACTTGATAGCACCCAATGATCAGGTGCAGAAATCTATAAAGGCATCCAAGCAAAGCTGGCTGGCCACATTTCCACTAAGGGGAGCTGTAAAATAGTCTCGCCAAATATTCCTATGACATGCTTGAAAATGAGGTGGTGTTTGGCACTTCTTTAGGATCAAAAAGAGATTACAGTGAATGTTGTATACCACATCAAAACAAACTGAGCTTGTTTATCTGCACAGCATGTAATGGGAGGTTGTGCTTCATATAGGAAACAAACCGCTCTGTTCAGTACAATATTAACCCTTTCGGCCCTGAAATTTTTTTATCACACTGATATTTTTTCTACCGTGGTATTTCGGTTCTCTGCCGCATAAGAAACCGAAATTTATGAAAAAAATCTTTGTGTTTAGTATCATGTAATGTCTGGGATCATGTCCTCAAATGAGGACATTAGGGCCCAGTGGGTGTAGAAGAGACAAAAGTGGATCTTTTGTAACAGCTTATTTTCCATGTTACAAATATACATCGATGCAGTAAAAGTTGCTAATCTTGAGGCTGCAGTGTCGCCCGCATTTTCTGGGGTGTTTTAGAAGCAGAAGAAGCCGACCCGTCAATGAAGACAAAGAGCTACTGAGTTCACACGATGTGTGCGCGTGGAGCCAGATGCGCTGCTGGCACTTCCTTGCTGACGTCAATTTTCCGTTGTTTCGTTTGGTATCTCTATTTTCCAATACTTGAGCTACTGGCAATGTGTCATTTTCAGTGATGGCTTCCAGCATAAGTGCAGATGGGGGTACTTACCGACTCCCATTAGCAAGTGCAGAGAAATTAGTTTCCTTATTTCTTCTTAATTCGTTTGGACCGGTTTTCCTTCTTTGAACACAAAGTACAAGTTTGTTTTGTTAGCCAGCTCAACAAACACGTTGTTTGGCACGTAGCGCGAAAAATATTCGTACCGAAGTGGCAGCTCGTCAAGACAATGCTCATTTTCGTCAAAAACTCCACTAAAATCAGCAGATGGTTTGTCAAAGGCTCTTCTGGACCATGACATTTCATTACACGGTTGCTCTTCATCTGATTATCCAGAAGTTTCCGACGATTCGAGGACGCAGTCATCGTTTCCTGTTTCTTCAGGAATGAAGTCGTCATCTTCGTCATATTCTTCATTCTCCCCACGTCTGATAAATTTCTATTATCAAGTTGGGCGAACTTGAGTGGAAGTAGAACTGAGTAGAAGTAGTAAGGTTTCATTTTGGGCGCCTGAAAAATAAACAGAAGTCGCTTTACTTCAAGGCGCCACCCTAGCCCAACATGCGATACGCGGCACCCACTCAGCCCTCGTGTACTCAAATGAGTACACACATTATTATGCATGTGGTGACTCAACTACGCATTCGTGCGGGATGTTTTAAATAATTATATATTCTATAGGCAGTTAGAAACATTCTCCCAAATTCTCAATCCGCCAGTAACAAAACCTCACAAGTAAAAAAAAAAAGAAAACGCACTTACTTGGTTCAGCTTCGACGTTGTCGTCTTTCATCTTTGTTGTTTCTTGCCGGTGCTCTGGCAAACGCGAGTGCACGAGAACTGATGTCCATGGCGATGGAGATGCCTGCTGAGTTATTTGGGTTTCTGTTTTTGTTTCGTTTTGCTGTTTATCGCGCAACCCACTGCTTTAATGTCTTGTCCTCATTTGAGGACACCAGGGCCGAAAGGGTTAAAGCCGGTATAACACCTATTATGTCAACAGTGTCAATATACAAAAACACTTTTCACAGGCCATTGACTTCACCATTATTTTTGTATCACGGTTCTTTCAATCAGTGCTTGTACTACATGAGCAGGTGGATTTTAAAGCAAAGCTTTGTTTGCAAACATTCCGACTTCTATAATTGTGTGGCAAGGCACTGGCATGTTGTCGAATAGCTCATACTTCCTCGGTCCTGCACCAAAGAAGACCAACGCGCTATTTGAAGTTGGATCGCACAACAATTTGACGGTACACAAAGAAGAGTAACACACACAGCAGAGCGTTCTGCTGTGGGTATTTCTCTTCTATGTGTCCCGTCAAATCTTCTCGGGCTGAGATGGGCCCACAACACGGTTTCATTGCCTGCATTGTGGCGACGTAGCGCACAGTAAATAATTATCGGCACGTCACTGTAGCTGCTTGCAAGGCGTCGATGGGCCGAGGGGGACGACGATGCTAAGAAGTGCGTATCGCGGCAGTCGTTTGAGATGGCTGCTCTGTCATCGGTGATGAATCGGAGCCACAGCGTCCTAAACACGAACAGCGTCCGAGAATAGCTCGCTCTTCTGGACCCATTGCAATGGCATTTCTTCATCGCAAGCACTGCGCACTCAACAGTTCCAACACCTCTCTCCGTTCGAAGTCTGATTTCATCACTGCACACAAGAGCCCTCACCTGCCAAAATGCGATTGCTGCGGTGTCATTACGATATCCATCTGCGATCGCTGCTGGCTCCAGCAGAGGTAATCCGCAAGCACCTTGGACTGTACAACACACTCAAATACTGCGTACATGCGCTCAGAGGCACCTTCACAGGGCAAGCGACGACAAGCGATGAATTGTGTCGCTGGGAAGCACGCACTTTTCGCAATGTATCGCAGAGGCTTCGCGCACAAAGATAAACTGGTACATTTTCACTGAACTGCGTCAGTACGGGCCCTAACATAGAGTTTCTCACTATAACACCTAGAGGGCAATCTGGCGCCACTGTCTATGGGAGATTATTAAGGGGGCACCGTGCCGTCATGGGAATGACGGTATATGTGTCTGCGGGGCACGTGTTGGCTGGTGTTGTAAGAGGCTTCGTCTAAAACGTGGATATGGCGGCGCAAATAACGCGTTCTCAAAGTAAAATGTTCATAAAATGTTTCCATTCACGCATATTACATCTTTACTCACCCACGTACATGACCAAGCGAAGAAAAGCAAGAATAGGCGACCAACTGCTTCAAAGCGAGCGCGAACCTTGTCGTGTGTTCTCCAACTTTAGCGGCCCGCTGATACTTTTTACGTAACATGTAGTCGTACACAGAATAATAAGTTCTCATAGTTAAACAAAACATGTTTTCGCGCAATAATAAAACTAAAACAGCTCTTCTTGTGCTGTTCTAGTAGGAAATAAATCATTGTGAGAGACGGAATGGTACTTGCCAAGCGCGTCTTCAAGATGTCCTGTGTCTACGAGAACGATGCCAATCCGAATCCACAATATACCGGCATTCCCATGCATACCACAGCGCAGCAGCGCTAGATTTCTCTCTAGGTAATGTAGTGAGAAACTCTATGGGCCCTAAAATAACATACCGCCATTTCGCAGAGCCAGCCGTTGCTCCCGTATCTATAACTAATGTGTCGTTTTCAGTCGTTAAAGCGGGGGCCTTAATTGCCTAGTGAAGCGCCTGCGATGAACAGCCGTACCATGGCGCTGCGTTTCTATTCCCGTAATAGAGAAAGAGTGGCCATGACCCTTCATGGATCATGACTGACTTTATTGAGGATAGCATTTTAGCGCCCCTAGGCGACTTATCATCGTATGAACTCCCTCGTGCGTGCGATCCTCTTCAATGCACCACTTCTAAGCTTTCGCCTCACTGTCGCCGCTCGCGGCAAGAAGTGCAAAATTTCATAATTTCCTCAATCTTCGTTTATCATCACAAATTTCTAGCAGTGATAACGAAAAAGAGATACTTAAAGAAATAAAAATGTTCCTTATTTTATTTGTTGTATTTTAACGTATTCGTTTTAGTGGAAGTGTAGGTGGAAGAATGCGCCGCATGTATCCTGTTCGCATTCGACGGAGGATAGAAAGATAGTGCCCGAAGAGGAGGAACGCCCTTGACGAGCCCGGGAAAGGCGTGGCAAGCGGCTCACGGCAAGTGTGCAGACAGACAGCGGGACAGTGTCGGTATTGCTAAGTTGCGATATTCCGTTGATAACAATACGCGGCGCTGGCGCGTTTCGTTGCGCAGCCTTCTGCGCTTGAAACGTGGAAGCAGCGTTTCGCGCAGGGTGCTCTCATGTTGTCATACGCGGCTTTTACCTACATATTTTTTTTGCCTGTAGCTTTCGCGCGTTCCGCGCTATCTCCGTTCACTGAGTGCCGTCGAGCAAACTGGGGTGAAACTCAGGTGAACGAGAAATTCGGCGCATCCTGCATAGCACCCCTGTTCACCTGTTCACTGCACGGCTGTGAAAGCAATGATAGCCGATGTGTCCAGCATTCTCCTCAAATTTCTGCGAGAGACATGATTGATAGACATGTGGTGACATACTTGGCGCAGGAAGAGGCGCTAAGGTGGAGCAGTTGTCGACCAGGTATGCCAGGCTAACGCCATCTGTAGCAACATCCCCACCACTGCTACCATGTTACCGATACTTCATAGAGAAAGAAAAAACAAACCAGCGTAATAAAAATTGGGCATAAACACCTAAGACTGATTACGTGTGGGGATCCGAAAGCATTATAGCCTCTTTTGTGAAATGTAATTTTCTGCGCGTTCCTTTTCCACGTGAGCTCTCCCGGCGTTTTAACTGCACCTGGGTACGGCCAAATAAAAACGCGCCAAACATTTCAGCGCGCTCCCTTGCCTGCGAAGAGTTCAGAACTGCAAGGACCACTCAGCGGCGTTCAATGGGCTATTAATGTTTTCATTTTATGCACTCATGACATGTCGCCAGCTCCTCCGCATTGGTTTCGCCGTCAGGAGCCCAACGACGCATGCACTACGGCACACGTTTAGTGAGCCATACGGCTGGGACGTGACGCGCCGTGCACACACATTTAGTTATAGAGTTTCATATTAGTGTACCTAGAGGGAAATCTGGCGCTGCGATCGTTCAACCATCATGGGAATGATGGGAAGTACAGGCTTCGGATTGGCATTCTGTTGACTGGCAAACTGGTCTACAAGTATTTTTTGGCAGTTTTGGTTTCGCTCCAAGCACAATTGCTATAACCTGCAGTGGGACAGTGCAACGCAACACGCTCTGCCTTTGTTATGTTGCTCGTAGTGGCGATAGCACGCTGGGCCAGCGACTGAAACGATGTTTGTGTCGCGGTGTGGTGTCGAAGCCCTGACAAGAAAGTGCCGACATCGTAAACGGTGAAAGTACATGTTTTGAGCGTTTGGACCTTGGTTTGTTAAGTGTGTTCGCTTGGCGCTGTAGCGTTACGTGCTTTATAAAACTTCAGAATAGGTAGAAGAAGGCACTACTGATACAAGACATATACAGTTGTACTTATAGTGGCTTGACAATCAAATGTTATTGAAGGCTTCATTATGCATTGCTCGTTTATGTGCTCATTGAAATGCGTGTTTTAGGACTTTGAGAACACAAACTTACTTGTGGTAGGAAGGGTTGCTGTTTCCTGGCTGTAGTCTAGTGTCGCAAACGGGCATGTGCAAAGCCACGCAGTAATGCTTCGGAAGGGGCACGTCAATATAAAATATGATGAAGCATACTCATAGGAGGCCACTAGCATCCTAGCTAGCACTGCAGCAGATGTGCTTAAAAGTACTTGAATAACTTCAGCAATCGTTACAGCCAACGCAGCCCTTCAAAAAGGGAGAGAGTTCGCAAGTGCCTGTCATCTGCGAGAAACGTCTCGCGTTTGCAGCGATCAGGTGTCGTAGCAGATGACACTTGTAGCATACCGCTCAAGGGCGCAACACTTTCTCACAATACAAAATTTTTATTTCCATAAATACTTGATGAGTATTTTTATATAACTACATGAATGGTTATTGCTGTTGCAAAAGTAAATAAAAAATTATTCACCGGCGTTAAATCGGCAACGGAAGCGCACAAGAATGCATACCCTGGTGTGTGCTGGTGATAAACCATAGTAAACCATGCTTCCATCTCAAAGTAATACTTAGTTTATGTAGCAAGTTGTACATTATATACTGTCTTGGATAAAAAAATTAGAGGACGCTTAAGCTTCGCCTTCAAGAGTGGAACGCGACAGCGTTCCCGTCAACCCGCCAAGGGGTGTAAGACAATGGGCTACGGCGCAGCGACTACGCGCCCCGCATCGGACGCGGTGAGCGTCGAGCAACGCAGCGTTCGGCGCGGCAACGAAATGTGCGCCTGAGCAAGCGACGCACGCCTGTGCCTTAGAAACAGCTCGTTTTTAAGGCAACACCGCATTCACTAGAGGCGCTTTTGTACCGCTTTGAAGCATCGAACTCGTGAATAAAGAAGAAAAAAAGAACTCGTGGCTGAGTGGTAATGTCTCCGTCTCACACTCCGGAGACCCTGGTTCGATTCTTACCCAGCCCATCTTGCAAGTTGTTTTTTATTCATGAAGTGCCTGCGGGGTTTATCGCTCACGGCCAACGCCGCCGACGCCGACACTGACGACACCGGCTTTTCTGCGACACGAGCTCCTTGACGCTGTCGCGTTATTAAAGTTAAATGTTACGCGATAATATTTGAGTATAGCTTCGTTTACTGCGCCGCAAGCAAATGCAACTATTCTAAAGATTGAAGTCAATCCGAAGCCTGTACTTTCCCATGATTCCCATGTAGGTTGAGGCAACGCTCATGAGAGCCCCCGTAGACACTAGTGACACATTTCCCTCTAGGATATTTATTTAGAAACCCTATGCATTTAGTCAACCAGAACCCTGGAGCCTCCATTGCGTCGGAGAAGCATGCTCATGTCGCACTCCGGAGCCTCGAGCTTAATCCGCACCCATACGAAACTTCACGTAATTTCTTTATCAAAGGCTGAACTTTATTCACAGGAACCTCACTGCGAAATTTCACGTCAAATATAGTACTTCTTGACACTTCTTTTCTTTTCTCAAGAAAGGAATACCGACATATGGCGTCGGCCATTTTCGGCACCGACATTCGGTCACGCTGCCGACTACAACGCCGGATTTTTGCGTAATGGGGCTTCTAATGCATTCGTATTAAAACAGTTGAAATGGCCTCAAGTCAAGGCCAGCAGCACTCGTACCTCCATCGGCGTGACATGGATCACGCTCCACACAGGTACAGGTGCGGTTCTAACGGCGCTCAGACGATCAATATTTATACTCTCGCTAGCCATTACCGTATAAGGCGCTGGTTGATTATGTCGTCGAGTGCCAACTGACCATGACATGCGCACTCACTTTGCATAGGATCCCTGCCAAGGGAACGTGAGCTATGAAAGCAGCCATGAAAAACAGATATGCATCTGTACGTGCATGTTCCATTGAATAGCACACTTTGAGGTCGTATTAGATTTCATCACTTCTTGCCTTCTTCTTGGCAGATAAAATATGATGATCCCTAGCAGTAAGTCAAGAGTGCGTTTTGAAACTTCGGGCGGCCGCATCTCCAAAGAAGTGAAATTCACATAGGCATGCACGGCAATTTTGGAGCCCGGCAATAAACCAGAGTTTGGTGATGTCTAACTTGGAGCCGGTAATTAACGTGTCGGTCATAGCCATATTGGCACCTCATAGAAGTCAAGCCAAATCGGTCAACAACCACAACGATCACCGCCGATGTATTGATAAATTTACCACTTTGATAGGAACACAAGTTTTAGAGCAGCACCGCACGCAAATCACATAACACTGTAACCATCGTACTGGTTTCGGATCAAATCAGTTTAGGTAATCGATCTTGCTACCCTAGACGAACATCGTTCGTACTTGTCACTCGATACACAGCCCGAGCTGAAGGTGGGGGTATACAGGCGGTGGTAGACGCCGTAGTCTAAAAGTGCAAATCTGGTCTTGCAATACGAAACTAACTGCCGTTCAAGAGCAACAGTACGTTAAAATTTGGGCCAATTTGCCTCTTGTAAAACGTCATCCGCCTATTTTATGGCCACTCCAGAACGAAGTCCTCCAGCGATCTCCAGCTGCAGTTAGCGCAGCATCGCTGACCGCAGCGATGATGCGGCCAGCGATATAGGCAAGTTTACCCAGTAGTAGCACGTACTGTACCTGGCGAATAGCCAGGGCATGCGAAGGAAGTCGTTCAGGCAACAACGTTCAAAGGAATTGATCGTGACAATGCGCGTTGCCTGCGAGGGGCTGCGTGTGGCGGAGTGTCTGCGATGGCTTAAGCTACTCTTGTTTTTTGACTCGAGCAGCTGAAACTGACAGACTTCTGAAAGTGACAGACGAAGACTTAGTTGAGTCTTGAGTGGCCAGTTAAGTTTAGCCGCTAGTCGATTGACGAGAATGTCTAAGATCTTGGTTATGTAGCTGAAGTCCGGGTTGGTGACGATGTAGTCGTAATGCGTCAAGCGTTTGGTGATGCATTCTAGTAACACTGGGCCGCGACCTGCGCGAACCATACTTCAGGCAAGTGCTCTCAAATTGGAGGAATCTAGATGGCTCTACAATAGACGCCCGGGCTGATGGAGCAGCGCTCAGGAAGCAGCTTTTAGTAGGCAGGCGATGCTGCTCTTGATGAAGCTTCTGTTGGCTGGTAGCTGCTGCTTTAGAGTTGATGCACCTCGTTAAGAGACAAGGGGTTCCTCGTGCGCCGTGGTAGTTCTTTCTCTCCGTCGCCCGAGATACCAGATGGGAAATAAAGAAGTGACCGATCTCAACACGAGGTAACAACATAGAGAACCATTTGCGCCATTTGTATATCTTCAGTAAAGGAGGTGCATAAAATGGATGAAAATAGCCTTAGAGAAGCAGCAGCCACAGTTACGGCACGGTGATTCATGAACCGCTCCGGAAGTCTAATGAGAGACCAGGCTGATATCCGCCCTGCTGCCAGAAAAGATTCGCGATCTTACAGCGATCTAATCAGCTGCGCATATCGAGACCAAACAGGCGCACAGTGTTACCGATGAATCAGGAAGCAATTCCTCACATTGGCGAAGTGGTGACGTGATAGAAAGTATGCTGCATTCTCACACGTTCGTGAGACATTCTTCGTGAAAGAAGGGTTTAAAGTAATTTTCTAGTTTGTAAAGTGTAAAACTTTCGCCTTTGGGGAATAAAGCATCTTGCGCACCCGAAGTATGTGGAGGCGTTCTAGTTCAGAGAATGCAGTGTGCTAAAAACAGTGTTTGGCAATTTATGGAAAGCTTGGCAGTCTACGCTGTTTTTGAGGGCGTTAGTGTCGGTTCTTTTCTTTCGCAGACGACCGCAAGTAATACGAAAGATAGCGAGGGTGCTTAGTGTGTGTATGGCATATATATTGTGTTTGGTATGGTGACAGTGCGTAGACCTGTATTTCTGAGTCGTTATGCTGGTAATAACAGCTCCGACAGCAAAAATAGTCACACACAACAATGATGGTACTGAAACTAGCACATCGCATATATTCAGAACGGATGAAGGTCCCAGAAATAGACTTTGTGGAAAGGTAGATCGAAAGCATCGACAGTGCCAACAGTGACGCATCAAACAAATATATCTAGTCGACCAAGAGAGAGAAGAAAAGGCAAAGTATAAATGGGGAAGTTAACGAGAGGCTATCTCGGGTTGGCTACCTTTTAAGGGGAAGGAAAATGGAAATGCGAATAATGACAGAAAATGGAGAAAGACAGAAACAAAAACACAATACAGAATTATAAATATGCGAGAGAGAGAGGTATTTATTATGATAGAAAAGCTGAGAGGTCGGCCTGAATCAAAGTTCGTACCTGCTACTCCACGTTAGTAGATGAGAAAGGGAGAAAAAAGATAGCATAGAGAAGTCGTTCATTATGATGGTGAAGTTGGCAATGAGAATTTTCCACACTCCAAGACCCTTCAAAGTCTGTTGTCGAGTCTGCTCTCATACAATTTGTTGAGCGCCTTCAGACTACCAGGCCAAAGCCACCTAGAAAAAAATGTAAGGCCACCACGTCACCTCCTCTCCTAGTCAATACGTCACAAGAGTCGAATGGCAGCGGGGGATGGGGGAGCGCTGCGTTTTTACAATGCGGCGCGCGTTCTGAAAACAAATTTTCTCCGTGGCTGCAACGCTAGAGCGGCAACGCGTGGAGCATTTTCTTGGTGGCTTTGGTGGGGCTGGCTGCACCGTAAACGCGACTGCTTTTCTTCGATTGTGCGTGGTTCGTCGTACACGGAAGCGCAACGATGCCTGGCTGTTCTTGCGCACCAAACTGCAAGTCCAATTATGACGGAGGACCAAGTGTCCGAGTGCACAAGTTCCCATCTGACCGAGCCACTCGGGAAGCATGGACGAGAGCAGTTCCTCGGAAGGACTTCTCGCCAACGAAGTACACAGTGGTAAGTATTTCTTCTCTCTGTGGTTATTCTGGGTTTCCAGACGAATGGGTTTCGTCAGCATAGTGCGCAATGTATTCGTGCACGCGTGCACAATAGATGGGTCTCTGCACCTGTCGACGCGCTTGTAAATTCAACGTTTTCGTCGAGCTTCATACCTGTAATGGCTTGTTCTTTTTATTTCAGCTCTGTGAAAAGCATTTCTTGCCAACGGATTACTTGAATACGACATCTTACACGGATGTCAAGACAGGAAAAGTGGTCGAAGTTGCCACGAAAAACATCCGTCTGAAGAAAACTGCAGTTCCGTGCTTGTTCCCAATTGCCCTGCCTATTTATCGCGTCCGCAAGCGTGCGTTCGAGAAGCGCCGGGTGCGAAAAGAGCGCGCTTGGAAGCCACATATTTGCAAAAAGCAATAATGCTTTCTCAGCAGACCTAAGCAGAAGAGAACGCCAAAAATGTGGTTGGTAGCTTTGCGGACTTGCTCAAGGCCTTGCCAAGCTTTCAGAGTTCGGACTTCTGCACAGTTTTGAACAAGGGCTCCAAGGTTTTCTTTTTGGGCTTGTCACTTCAATTTGCTCCTGCAGTCCGTAATTCGGTGATCGTGTCCACAGACCTGCACATCGAAGTATTTTTTGGTGAAACGCTTGTGAGGAAGTGTGGTGATGTGTTAGTTCCTGAAAAGCTGTTCGACTTGAGAGATTCAAAAGTGTGTTACACATGATCGAACAGACACATAAGGATATCAGCACTGAGCGTTCTGGAAAGGCCCGTCATCTACTGACACTGGTTTCGACATTGCTAGAGAAAGTAAGTGGAAAACATTTTGCACGCGAGTTGCAAGAATGGTATTTGGAAGTGCTTAAATTCTTGAAGTGTCAAGTTGATATTGTTTTGAATAATGCTGGCCCATATCCCCCTGATTTATTGGTTTTTGCTAGCCTTTTGTTCGCAATTTCACCTCATGCCTACTGATTCCTGAGAAGTTTGATGAAGCTTAAGATGCCGCATCCTGATACGATCAGAAGACTGTGTTCATCGTACGAAGTACGCTCTGAAACGGAGCAGCAAGAATGTAGCTTTCTTTCCTATGCATAGTGTATTGTAAGCACATATAAAGAGCATGAAAAGACTGTAACGTTAATGATTCATGAGATCCACCTTCAATCATTTTTTTTATTACAAGACTGGCTTTGTTACTGGTGCTGCGGTAAATTCATCGACTGCAGGAATAACTGCCCACGTATTTATGATACAGAGCCTGCTTTCTTCAAACAAGGATGTTGTACACATTCTTCCTGTGGCACAAATCAATGCTAAGGCACTGCACGACTTCCCTCGGAAGATTGTTTTTGATCTAGGAGCATCGTGTTTTAGAATAATCACAGTGATCTCGGACAATAACTCTATAAACAGAAAAGCCATGTCCTACTTCGCTAAGACGGCAAGTGTCACCATTGTTTACCAGCATCCTGCTGACCCATCACGACCCCTGTTTTTCGTGGTGGACCCAGTTCACATACTAAAGTGTATAAGAAATAACTGACTGAATCAAAGAAACATTGGCAAATGCATGTACTTTCCTGAACCGAAGAGTGATGAGGCTGAACCAAAGATACTTACAGCATCTTTCATGGTATTATGCGAGTTGCACGAAGCTAAAATGCATGAGCTCATGAAGCTAGCGCCAACGCTCACTTTGAAGGCACCGAACCCCTCGAACATAAAACGGCAGAACGTTAAACTGGCCTTCACTATTTTTAACTAATCTACTGTTGCTGCTCTCAGTGTCGCAACGTTCCAGCATTCAAAGGAAACATCTCAATTAGTCGACACCATTTTGACTTGGTGGAACATTATTAACGTCAAGACGCCAAGAAAAGGACAGTGGTTGCGAGATCAGATGCAAGGTCGAATAATTTCATCGTCATGTCCTGAACTAGAATTCTTAGAGAGAATAGTTCAATGGCTTGATCACTGGGGAAGCCTCAAACATGACAACGGCCGCCTGACACGTGAAACGCACACAGCTTTCAGCCACACTACCACGCCTTGCACGAACTTGCCATATACTGTCTCGAAGAGCTTCATTTCGGGTATGTTCTTTTGGGCAAATTTCAAACTGATAGCTTGAAGGATCACTTTGGAAAGTATCGGCAATTGTCCGGTGCTAATTACCACGTGTCTATAAGGCAGATATATGAATCTGAAAAGAAATTGCGTTTGCAGAAGGTTCTGGACCTGCCAGATTGGGATATGCTACTACCACCGAGCGCGAGCACGTTAGAGACAAGTGTAAATTCAGGAAATGGCCAGTTTCACGTCACTGTGACCGATTCTGACATTGAGAAAAAATCGTCAAGGCTACCGGCACTAACCTACGTTGCCGGCTATTGTGCCCATGCAGCTCTAAAAAGTTGACATGCTCATCTTGCAGCGAAAGCCTTGTGATGCAAGACGTCGATCTATATTGATCCTGACAATGCATTAATCACGAAGACGACGAGGGGTGGCCTGAAGTTTCCACGAGCAGTTGCAGTTAATGCTGTACGTTTTACTGAAATTATATTGGACAAGCTCAGGACACCAGAATATGCCGTACGATTTTCCTGCCTTCTTAGACAGAAAGATACTCTTGTCGGCCTTGTGTTCACTACGCTTCATGACTTTGAGGATGTAGATGCGCGTGATTTCGGTCATCCTGCACAGGAGGTAATGGGCATGTTGTAAGTGCTGCAGCGAATACACTGCTGAACAACTTGTGCCGCACAGAAAATGACAAATTTCGTAACGCCAAGAACGACCAAAAATTGCAGACCTTGAAGGCCTGAGATATGTTTCTTATTATTTATTTTTTATTCATGAAGCTCTGTTTTGTTGAACATCTACCTATGTTTGTGCTGACATCTACGTTGTTTGGTTAAAAAGAAACCTGTGGCGTCGCTAGGACTTATTTGCCTACATTATCAAAATTTAAACCCCGCATTTTGGCGAATTAAAATGTTAGCGTTTGAGTGTATTGTGCTACCTGTTTATGATTCGAACTCCCCATGCTACTGCAATCCATCAATTGCATGTTTTTCTTCAGGACTGAGAGTAGGCCTCTCGTTTCTGACTTAGTTTTTCACCATTATCTCAGCATTTTATGAAGACCAAAAGGCGTGCAAACAAGGCGGGTGGAAATAAAGGAACCACAAGAAGTGGTACGACAAAGACGGAAGCTTATTCTATTTGACAATTAGTTGTGCGTGAACCTACAATAATAAAATTTCCACATTAAAATGAACCTGGATATTCGTGTGTCCAGCGAGGAGTGTTTTACGCAATGCGAGAGTGAGAATGATAATTGTAATGGAAGATTTAAAACGTTTGTTTCTGAATGCAGTTGTTATCATTTGTGAATAAAGTACATTCTGTGTCGTCAATATGCAGTTTTCCTCTTTCTTTCTTTCCGTCTAAGGTTAAAGTGACTAAGCAGCATGCAGTTTGCTTGTCTTAGTCTCGACCAAACATCACAAGCACAATAAGGCCGGTCGTGTTGCGATACACGCAAAAAGAAAAAATGTCGCCAGTCAAGTAATCTAAGGAAGGAATGAAATAATGTTGCTTTCTATGTTGGTGTTGACTGCAGTGAACCAGGGTCTCCCCCTAATTTTTGCGTCCGCTATACGTGTCTTGCTTTGAAACCGAAGCATATGCATTTATACACCTCAGACTCTGCCCAAGCGGCGCTGCGGGAAAACCCGTCACCAGCGCCCCCATCGCAGCCTTGGCATGAACTGAGTAGTGCACGGAGAGCTGTGCGCAAGCGAAGGTGCATAGGCCACAATGGACCGTTCTCTTTCGTTTGTGTTGAGGTACATTTTCCTAAAAATCAAGGACCTGGAAAGCTTCTTCCACCCATCCACGCTACGGAAACGAAGCGCAGCAGGGCTAAGTACGTGTATAATATAAAATACAGTCTCAAGTGTTATTTCGGCGTGCTGCAATTTGCAAGTACAGAGAGCATCAGGTTTGTCTATAGGCATATCAGCATAAAAATCTAAGCATTTCAAATTGGTTCTTATTGAATATGTCCTGAACACAAGACTTAAGTATCTCCTATATTTTTATGTATTTTATAGTAATGTTTTGTCTCGCAATTATTTACGGAGTAAATCCTTTCATAGCCTTTTCCAGGGTAGCAAACAGAAAACGTCTTCCAAGGCAGCAAACAGTGCGCGATCATAACCAAAGTAAGCTTCCTACAGTGCCTACACGCGCTGCATCTCTCGCAGGAGCTGCAGCATCGCTCAGTACCTTAATTTGAGCTTTTCGCAGACCCTTCGAGCAACAAGCGCTCACCAATAAATGTAAATAAACGCGAAATATTTTTCTTTACACACGTGCGTTACTTCGCAATTACACATCCAGTGCTGGTACAGCAACATTATTGCTCACATTTGAAAAACGCAGTCGAACAGGCTCAGCAAGTTGCGAAGCGTGCTTGCTGTATCGGCGCAGTACAGAATACCGAAAGTAGAAATGAGCTCGCGATACAACGATGCTATAGAACAGGATTTTGAATTCTTAAATGAACCAAAAGGTTTCGTTAGGCTGACCTGCCAAATCTCTCCATTCCACTTGTTGAGATATCGATAGCACATAAGCAGGATGGTTCGCAACGTTGTTTTTTCTGTTACCAGTGAAGTGGCGGCTGCAGATTCTTGAGTTTTCGCTTGGTGACCACGGCCCTCCGTCAGGGCTACGCAACACAATTACAGAAGAACAAAATTGTCGCACTTTCTCATGCGAGCCGCTTTGTTGTGGAGAATGCAAGTAATCCGATTACCCAACAGGCAGTGGCGTAGCTACGTCGCCGGGCACCCGGGGCCCATAGGTCTTCTGTCACCCCCGCACGGCTGTAGTCAAGGAATGCGAGGATATCAACAAGTTCCGGGTGTCTTCAGACGTATATGACACCCCCCTCCCCTCCCACTGGCCCCTTTAACAACTGAACGTTGTTATTCCGTCCTTCACGTTCATGGCAATTTACAGCACAACAGTAGCGTCGATTGCGGCTTTTCTTCGTAGCGCGCGGAGCTATCCCGGTTGCCGTCGTTTCCGCCATCAGTCTGAAGAGTGAGCCAGCAAGCGCGGCCCCTCCGACTATCGCAGAAATCCATCGCTCCCTGTCTGGGTGTTAAATGCGCAAAACACTCGCAATATTGACCAAAATCTAGTTAAATTGTTGTTTCGCAGTCACTAGCTGCATAGGCAACTTAGCAAGAGAGTCGGGCTTCGCACTACTCGATTACTGCCTCTTCGCACGGGCAGGTGGCGCTACGCGTCTCGCAAAACTCCAGAGTCTGACGTCCATAGATTTCTGTCACTTTAAGCATAGAGTTTCCTACAAGAATTACTAGAGGGAACTCTGGCGCTAGTGTCTACGGGAGCTGCAATGGCAGTGGTTGTTCAAGCATGGGAATTATGGGAAGTACATGGATTTGCCTAAACTTCGTCCTTTTGGCTTCAAACGGCTTTGTGACTTTGTAAACTCGTCATTTTCAACAGTATATTGCGCAATAAATAATTAAATAAACATCATTAAAATTACCCGACGGCAGGATTCGAACACAGGGACTCTAGCACAGAAGCCTAATGTTGAAACCATTAAGCTACGGAAGCATGTATCGACAAGCGAATGAAACGCCATTATGAATTTATCGCGGGCATGCCAGTGCCCTGAGACGCTTGGCGCGTTTGGATTTGGCCACCTGGACAAGCTCAATCGTTGCAATAATTAGCAATTGTACGCGTTGCCGGCGTCTTCTGCACTTCGAATATAGATTGCGCCGAAATATACGACAAAAAGGTTTATATAGCGTAATATACAAAGCCACAAGAGCGTTTGAGTCCACACGCACGAAGATCAGACAAATCCATATATTTCCCATCATTCCCATGGTAGGACAACGACTGCAGCGCCAGAGTTCCCTCTAGTGATTTTGTAGAAAACTCTATGACTTTAAGGACAGCACTAATTTTCCCATTCCATAGTATTCGCGGCGCGCAAAGAGACGCCCTGCAAGCGCAACGAACCTAGGTGCGGAGACGCCGACGGCGTCGACTGTCCGGCCCATCCGATTAGCGTGACGTCACACCGGCGTGCGGAGGCGTTACATTTTTTTTCTAGGTGGCTTTGACCAGGCTCATGACAAGGATCAGGCGAAGGTCCCAATAGAACCTTTTCAGTTAATCGTACAACGACAAATTCTGACAATACGTCTGTCAGCGATTTTCTCTGTATATCAAATCGTGGGCAGGTGTGCAAGAGGTGTTCTGTCGTCTCAGGAATACCATATTCCTCTGAATTAAGACTGCTGCCCGACCCAATACTACGGCCACCAGGCGGCGACGCGGCTGCGTCCTTGTGCAGCGTGCTCCTCAGAGATCGTCAATAACGGTGAGTACACAGTTTCATATCCCCTTTTCAACTATGGGAAGTTGTTCGTGAATGTTCCAGGACCAAATGCATACCTAAATAATCTGAGTAGCACCTACAGTGTCTTAATTACACCGGTTTTAATCACTACCTTGTGGAAGCCACATGGTTGATTTCACAACTATAAAAGAACTTCCATTTAAATCCCTTCCCATCTGAAGATATTTGCACCAATCTGAAATAACAACTATCGGAACATAATCTTTCCTCCCAGGGCTACCTAACTGCAACATTATTTTGAAGGTATAATGCTTAATTAGCTGTATTTTTACAAATTAGCAAAGCCCTTCAGACAGGCCACTTCAGACACCTCGAGCACATTGTCACATAATCCGAATCCATCCAGCTTAATCACTCGTAATAAATAAATAATCTTCTGATCAGCATACCCACTGAGACCCCGGCCAACGTAACCGCTAATAAGTTCACCACTATTTTCAGTGGAAGAGCGATAATTTGCATTTTGAAAACCCTTCACAAAGTGCTCAATCAGCAGCCATGGGGGCAGCCATTTTTTGAACAAAGAACCCCTCCATATGCGCCCTAGGCTCCATCAACCTACACAAAGCAAGTCAACAGCACTGCCGTCCAGCAGAACACAGACAACTTTTGGGTTGTAGTGGCGAAGCCACCCTGACAGGGAAATTCAGAAAATCTTTTTGCGACCAGTGGGGAAAGAAGCTCGAAAACGACAAAATTGGGAAGTCATCTAAATCAAAGAGCACACAAATGAATAAGCCCCATATGAGAAACAATGGAGGACCTCGAATGCCCAACAATAACAGCGAAGGTCAGGTCAGGTCAAATCAGTTTATTTCCTTAAAGGCCCCTTTATCAGGGGTGTTACATAAGGAATGGGGTACAACTTGTAACGAAACTTCAACATGATAACAAACGAAACAGTTGAAAAGTGGTAGGTACTGTGTATAAACAAGTGCATATTCGTGTCAAATTGTCAATTAGAATAAAAAGCAACAGTTAATTTGGCCGGAGAGAAGAAACAGTGGCAATGGACAAATCATTTCAGTAACTAGTGGAACATTAGAAAAAAGGTAGATACATTGCATACAATCAAAAACGTACGGTAGATGATGAATTTGTACAAAAAGGTAACTAATTTGACAAAATAGAAGCAACCTCAGCAATGAACACATGGTGATTATTTGTATATACAACATGGTGGGGAAGGGAATTCCAATCAGCTGCTGTTCGGGAAAAAAAAAAGAAGCAGAGAAAGTGGTTGTGTGTGAGCGTGGTTTTAAAAGTTGGAGTGGATGACGAGCGCGTTGCGATATTCTTGCGGGTGGAATGATGTATGACACACGATTAAGGGAACTGTAAAAAACATGAAAGAGACCAACGCTGGCTATCTTACGGCGGTGCGAGAGACTCTAACTCAAATTTCTCTTTTAAAGATGATATGCTTACGTCATATGAGTAGGATGAATGAATGTATCTTACCGCACGATTTTAGAAGCGCTCAAGTGCGATAACGAGATATTTTTTATATGGGTTCCAGATTGGTGACGCATATTCGACTTTTGGCCTGATAAGTGATTTGTACGCCGCATGTCTGACATCCTGAGGCGCATGACGCAAGTGGCGCCTAATAAATCCGAGTGTTTTGTTCGCCGATGTTACTATGGTGTTGATATGCGTGCCCCAGTTAAGATCGCAGGAAATTATGACGCCTAGGCACTTGAATGATTTTACTGTTTCAATCCGATTGTTGGATATTGTGTAAGAAGGCAAGATGGTGTACGATTACGAGTAAATGACATATGTTTACCTTTTTTTGGATTAAGAGTCATTAGCCATTGGGCACACCAAGACTGTACATGGTTGAGATTTTGTTGCAAATTGTCTCCATCAGTGTCATTGTTAATGGCATGATAAAGCACGCAGTCATCAGCGAACATCCGAATTTTGCAAGTTTCATAAAGGGGTAAGTCATATTAAGAATAGAAGTGGTCCAAGAACAGACCCCTGAGGGACACTTTATGATACCGGGAGGTTGACGGAGGACTGGTCGTTGATAGTAACGAATTTCTCGCGGTTAGTGAGGAACCTTTCTAGCCATTTTAATACATCAATGTCTAAATTCAAGAAAGAAATTTTATGTAATGAGTGACGGTGAGGGACTTTGTCAAAAGCTTTTTCATAGTCGAGGAACATAGCATCAGTTTGTTTATTACAGTCAAGATCCGCATGAAGGTCGTGAAGGAAAAGAGCTAGTTGGGTCTCGCAAGAAAAGCCCTTACGAAATCCATGCTGAGCAGGATGAAAAAAATTGTTGGCGTCTGAATGGTCCATGATGAGTGAGTAAATGACGTGCTCCACTATCTTACATGGAAGACTTGTTAAGGAGATGGGGCGATAATTTAGTGGGTTATTCCTGTTGCGTGCCTTGTAGATAGGAATGACCTTTCCTACTTCCCACCCATAAGGGATGTAACCTGCTAAAAGTGACTGAGAACATAAGAGACATAAAAATGCAGCTGAGATATGCTTAGTATTTTTTAACAGTGTTGAGTTAATGCCATCGACACCGGTGGATGAAGATAACTTGAGGTTATCAATTACTTTGGAGGTACCATCTACACAGAACTCGATGGCCGGCATTACAGATATTATGTTACTAGACATTGATGGTAGGGGAGAACTAGTATCTTTTGTAAAAACTGAGGCGAAGGCATCGTTGAACGATATGGCGCAGTCGGTATCAGTCATGATATCTCCAGAATCGTGAGCGAGAGTTATGGCGCGAGTTTGAGCGGGGTTTATTACTTCCCAGAATTTCTTGGGGTTGTTTGTCTCTGAGTGTTTTCGGTAGATCGATGTTAAAGAAAGTATGCTTGGCGCTGCGAACAGCAGATAAGTACATTTTTTCGGCAGAAGAATACTTTTCCCATGTGTTAACATTTGTACTTTGCTTGGCAGATCGAAAAAGTCTTTTTTGCCTATTTTCTAGTCGCTTTACATGGTTAGAGAACCATGGGTTCCGACGGTTTGGACTGAAGGTAATTTTCGGTATATGTTGGTCAGCTAATTCAATAATTTTAGTTTTAAACAGCGTCCAATTTGTACGAGTGGTTCGCTCGTAAAATCTAGATTGAAAGTGTGGTAGAAAGGCAGCCAGTTCGTCATTAATGTCTTCGAAGTTTCCTTTATCGTATAGGCTGATAGTTTTGCGATATGTTGCACATCGTGGTGCGGAAAAGAAAAAGGTAGCGTGAATAACTTTGTGGTCGCTGATAGCAGGAAGGAAGGTTAATGATGATAAGCTGTCAGGGTGATTAGTTAGTATAAGATCTAAGATGTTCGCACAGCCAAGCGATGCACGTGTTGGTTCAGAAACAAGCTGTGAAAGATTAAAGTTCAAACAGACATCGATGAAGTCTCTAGCTTCAGCATTAGTTGATGCTGCTGAAGATGGGTCATGCCAGTCAATATTAGGAAAGTTAAAGTCACCGAATAAAATAATATGAGCGTTAGGATGTGCGGCAGTAACCTGGCATAACATGCTGTTTAATTTTCCAGGGAAATCAGGGCTGTGAACAGGTGGTCGATAACACACACCCAGCAGGACAGCCTGTGGGAAAGAGCGGATAAGTAGCCAGGCTATCTCAAGGCCAGTAGGAGGCGCGATTGGTGTACAGGGCAATTGCTTGCTAAATGCTATGAGAACCCCCCCCCCCTCCTCACGTTCCTAGGTGGTCACAGTGATGAACTTCGAAGTTTGGCAAGTCGGATAATACCTCATTATCACTGATCTCCGATGTTAGCCACGTTTCTGTTAAAATAAGTAAATTACTGCCTGATGAAGAAACGAGACTTGATATGTCTTCGTGTTTGGGAAGAAAACTACGGGCGTTAGTGAAAATAACAGATAAAGAAAAATTATTCGTTGTGGTGATGTGAGGGTTAAGCGAACCTCTATTGCACGTTGATTGCTAGTGAATCTCCTTTACAGTTTTAGATGATTCATCATGATCCTAGCGTTTGGATCCTATGACAAGTGTTTTGAAACGTAGCTTGAAAGGTGTTGCTTTGCTTTGCCGAAAAGAACAAGATGTTTGCGGGCATTTTGAAGAGCGGGTGAGAAGTCCTCGCCAATACTGCAGTTACTCCCCTTTAACTTGCGACCATTAGACAAGAGAAATTCTTTTGTTTTATAGAATGCAAACTTGGCAATGATGGGGTGGTTACGGCCAGGTGAATAGCGTCCTAGCTGGTGTGCACGCTCAATTTCTTTTGGATCGAGGCTTATGTTCATGTGCTCTTTAATGTTATCAATAAATAGTTCTTCCGATTGCGCAAAGCTTTCAGGAGGATTGGGGTCACGAATGCCATACAATATTAAGTTGCTTCTGCGTGAACGGTTGTCAGCATCCTCTATGCGGCTCTCTAGGCTAGATACCAGGAGACCAGTTTCAGAGGTAGTAGCGTACACAGCTTCTAATTCGCTTCGCTGGGGTATCTGTGCCTGGTAGTGTTGTTCCAGTTCCATAATTCGTAAATCTGTTAGTGTTGCATCGGTGCACGAAAGTTGATTCTTTAGACCTTGTACGTCAGTGATTAGCGTGCTTTGTCCAACTGTCAGCGTCTGCACCTCAGCGAAAACGTCAGCTATACTAGGCCCTGGATTGGTTTCGACATCGCCTGACAGCAACAGCAATGACTGATAGCATACACACATTCACTTAGCATAGCGAGGCAGCACTGAGGGCTCGGGAGCTGCACCAAACAGTACATTTCTTACTGAAAGTACTGTATTTAGCACTGACCTGCATGGTGAAAGCCAGCATGTTACGTTACTGCGTCGTAGCGCAGCCACCGAGCCCACAAGGTAGTCGCGATGGTTGCTGCTCCTTTATAGTAGACGGACTTAATAGTGTCACTTTCGATGTGTGGTCCCACGCCGGTTGGAGAGTCCAGTACCCGAGAGGCGGCCTAGGTTTCTTCAGCAAAGGCAACGTAGGTGAGATGTCGATCTGCTTGGGGTGTCGGCATAGTGATGGCGCATGCTTCGTTGGTCCCGCGATGCAAGCCATCTGCAGTGGAGGCAGCAGCACGTGGCAAACAACGGCGGTGATCATCTGCATTGTGAAAGCCAGCATGTTACGTGACAGCGTTGTGGCGCAGCCACTGAGCCCTGCAAAAGGACACCAAAGCCAACCCCTAAACAACCCCTCAGCAAAGCAGACTTTTTCAAAAGCCCAAGCACTAAACATAAATCAGCTGAATCATCACTCCCCAACAACTACCCTCAAAATACGTGGGGCGACCATGATGATTGGGATTCCACAAGAGAAGACCTTATTGGAAGTGAAAGCGAACAAGTAGAGTTTGCCGGAAATCATCACTATAATAAATTGGAGGACGCTAAGCTTCGCCTTCAAGAGTGGAACGCGACAGCGTTCCCGTCGACCCGCCAAGGGGTGTAAGACAATGGGCTACAGGGCAGCCATCACTTACGAGGCGCCCCGCATCGGACGCGGTGAGCGTCGAGCCATATGGTCGAGCAACGCGGCGTTCGGCGCAGCAACGAAACGTGCGCCTGAGCACGGGGAACCAACCAAAGAACTCGGTATCTCGGAGGGGAAAATGATGCACGCCAGCCAAACGTCGTGATCGGCACGGGTAGAGAGATAGACAGATAGTGATCTAAAGAAAGGAAGGACGCTTGATTCTGCAGAGGGAGCAAGGCGAAGCGTTGTCAGGGGAGAGAGAGTCCGGGCCGTGACCCCCTTCGCACCGGTCCTCGCACAGCTCCAATGCGCGCGTGGCGCGCCATCTGTCGGGGCAGCGCCGTACATAGAGAGGAGGGGGTCTTCTGTGTTTGCCGCAAGATGGCTCTGCGTGTGCGGAAAGCGCACAAGAAATGCAGCGGAAAAGCACTTCGCTACTCGTGTAATTGCGACTTCTGTAAGTTACATGTTCATAATTACCGATATACACCGCAGTATAACTTTCCACGGCTCGTTTCGATGGCAACACCGCATTCACTAGAGTCGCGTTTGTACCGCTTGGAAGCATCGAACTCGTGGCTGAGTGGTAGCGTCTCCGTCTCACACTCCGGAGACCCTGGTTCGATTTCCACCCAACCCATCTTGGAAGTTGCTTTTTATTTATGAAGTGCCTGCCGTGATTTATCGCTCACGGCCAACGCCGTGGACGCCGACGACAGCGGCTTTTCTGCGACACGAGCTCCTTAATGCTGTCGCGTTAAAAATGCAAGACTCCGGCTCTAAGCAGCCCACTTCATTCAGACTCTGAAGAAGCAAGCACTGACAGCACAGTGACTAAAAAACAAGCAGAACACACTGCTGTTAGCGACGCACCCGAACGATAGAGCGACAACTGCGGTATCATCCGTCTAAACGGCGATAACGCCGATGCATCACGACTGAGAACCAGACAAGTCGTAGTAGACATTCATGCTCAGGAAGTGAACTTCTATAAGGCGTTTATTCAAGCCCAACAAGAAGGTGCACAACGGGACACATGTTCTGAACTGATTAAAGCCTTCCAAGAAGTTAAAACTCTATTGTTTGACTTTGCATTACAAAAAGAAGCTCTCAAAGGAGACGTTCAGCTGCTTAGGGACAAGAACAAGTCTTCGCGGGACGCTCGATCCTACGCGCAAATGGACAAACAACCTCATTCTACTGGAACGACTGAAACCGCTAACACCGAATGCGAATCATCTATCTTGCTGACCAGTCCAGACAATGCACTCATCTCAAGACAAATCATCGAAGCTGTGGCAAAGACCATTGACCCAGCCTCGATTAACCTTACCAATGCTCAAATCAGACCACAAGGCCCTCGGGTTCGCATCACATCGACCAGCAAAACAGAAATTGAGGCTCTTTATGGAGAGATAAAGCGGCGCACCGAAGCCTCCAAAATATAAATCCATGTTAGTATATTTACTTCAAGTATGTTCTTCCAGTACTTGCTAAGCATGCATGACTCGAATGGGCATTGCCAACTAGAAAATTGTCCAGAGCAACCTAGTCTATAGGAGTGTGAATGTTTTGGCAAGAAAAGTGCACCCTCAACCATTTTTTTTTCACTATACAGTCTTGTGATATGCTTCATCGTTACCTTTGTTCCTTTAACTCAGTACATGTCTAAGTCCTTAGCATTGCACAAAAGGAAAAGCTTTGATACTCTGTACACTGTGTGGCACAATTAAGTTGTGATGTCATCGCGTAAATGTGTTACATGGTGTTTTGTATTGTATAGTGTAAATTTCAAGTGTATGGAAATACTCTTAAGCTTGGAATACGAACTGAATACTACTTACTAGCTATTCATGCGAGGAAATGAACTATTTGGTATATTCAAATATTTGACAACCACTGAATGTTACCTTCAGGTTACTGTTGTCCGTCTGCTAAGCAAAACATCAGAAATAATTAGAAGTTAGAACACAAGTGTTATCAAGCAATACAGAAACAAAATGAGTAATGCAAGTTTTTTCACGATTTCGCAAGAAACACCTACACCACAACTTGTTATTTTTGCTCCTAATGTTGTTAAATGTCAGATAATCTTTATGACAGCCTAGTTATATAGCAGTTTTATCTTTAAAGCTACAACCTGGGATATTTTCTTTACGAAGGGTCGTTTTTTATGGGTCTACAATGTACAAATATTTCAGCAGCATTTTTTCCCAATAGGATCTTTTTTCAGCAACCATTTAATTATATTTGTAGCTAGTCATGCAGCAACCACTCTATTATGAAGAGCTTGTTTGCGCGTAGGCTTTAACTTGTTGAGAGGCATGCATACTAGCTATTCACACTATTTTGTCTCACTTTGGCTCTGTTTTTAGGTGGCATCAGCATTATTGGTAAAATATTTTTACACAATATTCAACTGCTGTTTGCGAGACTATTGTACCTTAACCATTTTTATACTCTGTTTTTTGCAACATACTATGTTCGTGTTATTACTTTATGTGGGATCTAACAGTCTCTTACTTTGAGACTTGGCTTGTATTCATATTACGTACATCAAAGTGGGGCAGAACTTGTACTATGACGTCAAGCCCTGCTTTGTGTCTGGTTACAAGGTCTCTGTCGAGCTGAAGTAAACTCCGCTAACCATTCTACGATTGTATAGGAAAAAATAAAAGCAATTCTATTAGAACATGACTCTGTTGGCTAAAAGGCAGCGAATATTGACGCATGGCAAGAAGATATAAGCTTGCCCTAGAAAGAAGTGTTCAATCTTTGCATCATACCAGTAATGAAATGCCAATAGGCTTCAGCATTTTTAATTTAAACTGAAGAAAAGTACACTAATTGTGTTTTAGAATTCAGTTTCAATGACAAAAAGGTCAGAGAACAAATTTACTCCCTAGCTATAACAGTGATAAGTGCGCAGCAGGGATCCTGAGCATGTTCTTGATGCAGGAAACCTGCCAACGTCAACGTCATGTGCCAGCCTACCTCAAAAGCAACCTTTACCCCTTTCGTTGCACCTGTTTTGCCTGTTGCTTTAACGAAATAGATAGGGGGCTACATGAAGGTGTCGTGAGGGCCCTGGCCCAAGTTTTTGTAGTCATGGCACTGTGGTGGACAAAGTAATGGAAATGCGGGTCATTTTACGTAGTGATTTATTTCTGTATTTGTTGGAGCTCTGTTGCTGCACAGTTTTTCTAATAAAGTATTTTTCAATATCAAGCACAGTCACTGATCCCTAGATGGTCCCAACTTCACATGGTTTGCTCAATCTCAATTTGATTGTATTACCCTTAAACAAGACATACAAGGAGTGGCCATAAATTGCTACTGAGCTACAAGCTTGGCAGGGTGACTGTCCCTTTACATGGCAGCTAGAGTGAACTCATTTTTCATTCAACTGCGGAGAATGAAATAACAAGGTAAATAATGTTTTACTTAAAACAGTGTTTTACTTAAAAGCAGAACCGGGGATAAATCTGTGTTCGTTGCTTGTAAGCCTAGAATGAAGGATTTTTCTCGCTGATATCACGAACAATTAGCCCACGCAATGTCCTCTTTCTGAACACAAACATACTTAAACAAGTGAAATCACACACGTCTAAATGTAATGGAAAAGAGCTGCTTGCAACTCATGGGATGAACTGCTTACACAAATTCTTGTTGGCAAGCACTATTTTTATACTAAAATAGCGACCTAAGGACGAACAATTCGACACGTTTGGCAAAATGAAAGTAATTTTTCATGACAACAACATCATACAGAGGTATCCCAAACAGCAACAACAACGGACACATCAGCATAAGCAATACTACCTAAACGGTTCTTGATCTTAATTTCCTCGCAGAATAACAGCGCAATGCGCATATTCTTTTGCAATATATTTTGCCTTGGCATTGCAACATCTACGACCTCAATAAACTTAGGCCTATATGTACACAATGAAAATATGAAATTTGTTGTTTTACATGTCAAAACCATGATATGATGGGGCATGCAGTAGTGGGTGCGGGTTTCCGGATGAATTTTACCACCTCAAGTACTTTAACGTGCACCTAACTCAAAGTACACGAGTGCTCTTGCTCTTGCAGCTTCCCTACTAATATGTGGCGGCTAGGGCTGGGAACCGAACCCACTTCTCGATTTCAGCAGCGCGATGCTTTACCTGCTAAACATTCACGGCGTGTTGGATGTAAAAATTATGCGGCTGCTTGTATATTTGAAGCGTTTTTTTCCTCGGCACTGGCTTTGTTTACTATCAGGGATATGTCAAATAAACAAACGTGGAAGTATGCTGCTCGACACCGACTTACTTGAATGGATGAGAGGAGACCGCTTTTTTTGAACGATCAAAAAATCTCCTCATTTCTATGTTCAAAGGCGGCACTATTAGTACTTATATCCGTGTAGTACTGCCACGACCGAGCGTCACCACAGTCTCTGTAGTGTTCGCAGTGCTGCTTGCGGTGTATAAAGCCAACAGTAGCAGGCACAGCAGAATGTCAGCAAAATAAACATACGTCCTTGCACTTTAGGTGTCACCTTTTGCCAGCAAAGCATACATTTTAAACTACATCAAAACCAGCAGGATTTTAACTTGTGGCTCACAGTTATGAAACGGTAGATTCAGTTAAAATTTTGAGGGGCGAGAGATGTAAATGAGAGAAAGAGTGGCAGGGTAACCACAGTTAAAGCCTCCGCTTTGCTACCCTGCACCAGTGGAAGGGAAAGTGGAAATAAAGACGGAAAGAAAAGGGGGGACAAAAAGAAATGAATGAAAAAAGGGGGGAGCGGGATCATAGTCTCCCTAATAGGCTAATAGGCCACTGCGACGTAAATAGGTCAACAAAGCATTGACCGACTTTTCATGCGACGACAGTTCATGTTGGCATTCCCGGACTGTCTGTTCTGAAAGTGGCATGTTGCCCATGCTTGCCAATACGGCCGCTAGCCACAGCCGGTGCGCACTAAATTGAGGACAGAGGCAAAGTACAAGTTCTATAGCCTCTTCGGCGCCACAGTGACTGCAAGCTGCGCTCTCGCCCATAACGACTCGCAAGGCAAAATATCTTGTTAAAGCAACACCAAGCCACAATCGGCAAAGTACTGTTGTCTCGAGTCGAGAGAGTCCAGATTCCAGATGGGGGTTGCCTCATAATCAGATCGTGGTTCTCGCAGGGAAAACCCCAATTATTTAATTTTTTCCAGTGGGGAGGTCGAAGTCGAAGGGACGTGTACAGTCGGTGCAGACGTGTTTGCTTTAAGTTCTGGTGTGTTCCATAAAGACCTTATGGCTTCATTTGCAAGCACACGAATTTTTCATTGCTGCGTCTGTTCTGAAGAATGGTAAAGGTTTGCAGAACCTTGTATGGGAAAGTATTGGTGTCGACAAATTTAAAATGCCTCCTATTACAGTGAAGATTTGGTCAAGCACCCCTGTCATTTCCAAAGGCAATGGGTTCTTGAGTGCTTTGAATACCTTCATCTTCTGGATTCCTCTTTCAACGTGAACATGTGCGCTGGCGAGTTTCGGTGTTTTGCTTGCACCTGCAGCTGAGAATTGCTGCAGAGAACGCAAGAAAGGGTAGTATAACACCTCGCCCTAGCTTTGTGCATATTTCATCTACATGAAATACCTTATCAACTATGAAGTCATCCTGAAAGCTTGTCAGCTTCTGAAGCACCTGTCATTTCTCTAGCAAGCCTTGCCGGATGCCCTAACACCAAAAGTACTCGTTACAAAAGTTATGAGACCTGCAGGCAATACACCCACATGGACTTTAGTACTATGTGTTCCCGTGTAGTGGGAGTACGTAAGTATTATGCTGGAAACGCAGTGACTCTTTTCTGTCTCAACCTCTGTGCAGTTGAGAATAACAAGCACCCGTGAGAAATATGAAAAACAAAGTGGCATGTTTTTTTTTTTATTTCCTTTGTTGTGGACCAAGGAATGGCACTTTCCAAGACTGCAGCAAGGCTCCGCAATGTGCAGCGAAAGAGCCTGTGCACGGTTGTTTCGCTGATAATAAATAATGCATCCAAGCAATCAAATGAAAGACAAGTCTTTTGCGCACAGAGACAAGTGCAAGACGCTCAAGCACGGACACCTCATAGGCCTTATTGTCAATTATAACCAGCTCATTGCAAATGGACTGAAACGTTTTCACTGACAACACCTGTGAAAGCTCGAACAGCTTTGTCTGTAGACAGCATCTCTGCAAGGTTCAGCTTCCAGCTTACAATGAACAAGGAATCTACCTGCACAGATTTTTCGGCGACACTCTTGTCATGGCCAGATGCTGAAAGTTGGAGACAGGTCTCCACTGCATATTCTTCTTTATCTACCGTGTCAGCCCCAGCTCTGCGTTCTCTGTAGCTTTATGCTTCGACTGCTCCACCTGTAGTAATGAACAGTTACAAACTATGCATTCAATGAGTGACAGCACACCATGCAAACGTATTTTCCTTGTTTTGCTGTGCTATCCAGATACCGTTCCTTGTCTCCAAGCTCAGTCCACGATAGTTTCTGAACAGCAGCCAAGCTTAACACACGCTAATAACTGTGAAATGTGTGTGTGTGAATTACTGCAAACTAGTGCTGTTGCTAATGAATAAGATTTAATTTCATAAATCTACTGCAATGTTGCTACCGCCTTGACTCGCCAAGACCCTTCAGTTCTGTCACTGTTTTCTGTTAGCAGACTGCCATTGATGCATGATGGCAAATGACAAAGCACAGTGCAGTAAAAACAATACTAAGAAGTTCTCTGGAAGATAGTGCACAGATGGGCTAAATGCCCGATGATAATGTTGCTAGTATAAACACACGTCTTCAAATTATACAAACCTTGAGAATGCCTTGCAGATGCACGTTTGTTACGTTCTTGGGCTGCTTGTATCCTAGACAAGTTCTTCCTGTCATGAGGCCGTACAGGTAAACGTTGCGGCTGTCAACTTCAGTCGTCGCCTAGCAGGCTTCCACACGTGTAGGTCTGCATACCAAAAAAAGAATTATTTTCACTGAGCGTCATTTTTTGCAAGAAGTTGTCTAAATATATTAATTAGCTACTGATATTCTGCAATGCACATTACTTGGTGTCTGTATCATCCAAGCCATAACATTTTTCTACAGTATATTGATTATTGCCTTAAACATTCATATGTTCTCGTTGCGCTGACGCCAGTGCGCAATTAGAGCTTGGCCCTGGACGTAAACAAATGTAGTTCTGGCGGCACGACACATAACTGCGACCATACTGCGAGCTGTTGCCGGTGAAACAGGTCAAATATTCTCTGCACCCGCCCATGTAAATATACTGTAGCATTTCTCTAGAGCTACGTCATAGAGCTCCAAACATGTAATTTTCTATTTTAAATACCCGTATCTTTTCGTGGCGCTGGCCACAAGTGCGCAGCTCGAGCTTGGCTGTGCGGCGGAGTAGGAGATGCAGCGACGACGACAACATGCGCTACTGTTGAAACGAGACACCCCGGCAACCACACATTACGAGTTGATGCACGCTGAATCTGCGCAATCACTTCCAACACTCGCCCACGTACATATACTCGGGATCAAAGCCCCGCCGTTGTTCGTGCTGCTGCAATACACTGCCGCAGGCTCTATTTTTCTAACTAATGCATCGATTTTCCGTTACAAAACAAATAAACAAATGTACATCAGCAAAGAACTTTCGTTTTCTTTCGTGACTCCAGAAGAAGTCACTTCCGACGAAATGCGCACTGACCGGCTTGCCAACTTTCGACTTGACTACCCATCCTTTCTTCTTTGCGGCATCTTTAGGAAACGAGTGGAGGCGCACTCCGCTTGCAGCACATGCCATTGCTCTTGAATTTCATCATGCAATTAAGCCCATGGGATCAAGCCTACTGACCACCACGAAGAAAGCATACAAATGAGCTACCGCCGCACCGCCTGCAGTTACTCCTATACTTTTTGAAAAAATTTCGCCGTTGCGCACGGGGTGGTGCGATAGTCTACGGAACTTGCGAATACTCGGTGCTCGCACGCACCGACCCACCACGCTTCTCTGGTCGGATTCTACGCGCGGAATTGTCGGCAGCTTCACTAGACAGCGCAGCGCGTCCAGAAAGAAGCCCCTGGATCACCTAAAACTAGCGCCATCTACGTGCAGTGCCTCCTGGTTTGTTGCAAGGGACAAAAATCAGTCACGATTGTGATACTCCGTAATGCGAAACTTGAGCGCAGCTCGATGCGGGATTTCATTTCGCGATATGTTGAGGCAATGTTGAGGCATTGTTGAGGATATGTTGAGGCATTCACGACGAGAACCACACAAGCTACCCTAAGTATTTTTGGTTTAGTCACCAGTGGCTCTGTATGGATATGGGTATGCATGTGTAAATGCGAGTATGTGGGTTCATGAGAGTATATACGAGTATGTGTATATATATGTATGTACACATATGTGTATGTGTATATATGTATGTATGATGCATATGTGCTTGCATGTATGCTGTTGCCGAATATTCTGTAGAGGGGGCTGCGGGCCTCGTCAAGCTGCCTACTGGAGCAGCTTTTACTTGCAGCCTCCTCCATCAAGTAGATGGAAATAAAGCTATTCATTGCATCGATCAGAGCCGCACTGGCAAAGCCGCAATGCGCGGCGCTATATATAGGCCGACCACACAGTTGCGCTTCGCGCCAGTTGCAGCTCATGCAACCGCAATCTTTACCGCAAAAATTGGAAGACGCTTAAGCTTCGCCTTCAACAGTGGAACGCGATAGCGTTCCCGTCGACCCGCCAAGGGGTGTAAGACAATGCGCCACAGGGCAGCCATCACTTACGAGGCGCCCCGCATCGGACGCGGTGAGCGTCGAGCCATATGGTCGAGCAACGCGGCGTTCGGCGCAGCAACGAAACGTGCGCCTGAGCAAGCCGAACGAACCAAAGAACTCGGTATCTCGGAGGGGGAAATGATGCACGCCAGCCAAACGTCGTGATCGGCACGGGCAGAGAGATAGACAGATAGTGATCTAAAGAAAGGAAGGGCGCTTGATTCTGCAGAGGGAGCAAGGCGAAACGTTGTCAGGAGAGAGAGTCCGGGCCCCGACCCGCCTCGCACAGCTACAATGCGCGCGTGGCGCGCCATCTGTCGGGGCAGCGCCGTACATGAAGAGAAGGGGGTCTTCTGTGTTTGCCGCAAGATGGCTCTGCGTGTGCGGAAAGCGCAGAAGAAATGTAGCGGAAACGCACTTCGCTACTCGTGTAATTGCTAATTGTCTAAGGTACATGTTCATAATTACCGATATACACCGCAGTATAACTTTCCACGGCTCGTTTCGAAGGCAACACCGCATTCACTGTAGGCGCGTTTGCACCGCTTGGAAGCATCGAACTCGTGGCTGAGTGGTAGCGTCTCCGTCTCACACTCCGGAGACCCTGGTTCGATTCCCACCCAGCCCATCTTGGAAGTTGCTTTTTATTTATGAAGTGCCCGCCGTGATTTATCGCTCACGGCCAACGCCGCGGACGCCGACACCGATGACACCGCCTTTTCTGCGACACGAGCTCCTTAACGCTATCGCGTTAAAACGCTTGCGGCGAATGCAATGCGCGAAGGCGAGCATCCGGCTTCTTTCCCCCCGCACGGCCGGTACCGCCGCTGTCGCTGACACGCGGAGGTGAGCGCTGCACCTCCGCGTGTCACCCTCCTCGTACACTTTCCTTCTAGTGCTCTCCTCGCTCTCGTTGTATTTCATCCACCGCTGCGCTCCGCGTTCGCTCTATCATCCTTCACTGTGCACGGTCGCTCGCTTACGCCGAGGGACGACACCGAGGCATACCAACGCTCAACGCGAGAGCGGGCACCTAAGAGTGGCGCTGGCATTGCTAAACATAGCATACTTAACGTGGCCTCATAGCGTTCACTGCTTTTCTTGCCCTTCGGTTGAACAAGCCGAAGAGAGCCTGGTTCTCTTCTGATTCCGTTCCAATCTTCTCACTCGGCACCTCCGCAACATGTTGCCCAAGCGGCCACCAACGTCACCCCGCAATGGCCCGGGCTGAAGTCGTCGTCCAATCGCGTAGTATGGCGCACGATCAAAACCTTCAGCTAGTTTTAGAATATCCAGGGGCTTAAAATAAAAGTGCAAGAACGCAGTCCCGTCGGCCATACGGCGCCTTTCGCAGCGTTTGCACGCACTGGCGTGCCATGCATGTGAACGGCAGCGCCATTAGAAAATGCGCTCCTTGCTCGCACAGCTGGCGCTGCTAGATGGCACCGAGTATTGTCACATGGTAGTACACTCCTCTTGCATAAGTCGTTTAGACTGTGAACATACGTTGTGTCGCTATATCGATTCAATACTACGCGCAATATCATTGCAATTCATTGTGAGAAAGGTTCTGTCGGATTTTTTTGTGTAATGTTACTCCTGTCTGATTCACTGTCGAAGCAAACTTTTGCGTTTAGGCTGCTTTTATATAGTAGTGAACTGGCAAACTGGACACTCTCATCAAGCGGACATGCTCAATAAAATCTTGGCACATGACCTACTGATGCTACCATAATATTTACTGCGTTTTCATGAGAACGAACAAAGGAGCATGGTATCATCATCATCAGCAGCACCGGCAGCCTGGCTACGCCCACGGCAGGGCAAAGGCCTCTCCCATAATTGTCCAACTACCCCGGTCATGTGTTAATTGTGGCCATGCTGTCCTTGCAAACTTCTTAATTTCATCCGCCCACCTAACTTTCTGCCGCCCCCTGCTACGCTTCCCTTCTCTTGGAATCCAGTCCGTAACCCTTAATGACCATCTGTTATCTTCCCTCTTTATACATGCCCTGCCCATGCACGTTTCGTTTTCTTGGTTTCAACTAAGACGTCATTAAGTCGCGTTTTTCCCTCACCCAATCTGCTCTTTTCTTATCCCTTAACCTTACACCCGTCTTCTTCTTTCCATAGCTCGTTGCGTCGTCCTCAATTTAAGTAGAACCCTTTTCGTAAGCCTCCAGGTTGGTGCCCCGTAGCTGAGCACTGGTAAGACACAGCTGTTATACACTTTTCTTTTGAGGCGTAATGGCAACCTGCTGTTCATGATCTGAGAATGCCTGGAAAACGCACCGCAGCCCTTTCTTATTCTTCTGATTATTTCAGTCTCACAATGCGGATCCGCGGTCACTACCTGCCCAAGGAGCATGGTATAGCCGAACGCAACCATTTTGGTAAACACGCATATCACGCGGTAGTCACTTGTATATGTAGGAACTCGAACGCCTTAGCATGAACTTCAGCAAAAATGCCGCGTGACAGGTTGCTCGAGACACATGGCGTGAATTCGCGCACTTCTTTCACGCTCGGAAAAGCACTTGTATTGAGCAACAGGAAGCTGTATAGGCTGTTTTTCATGCTGTTCTACAATTTTCTCATTGACATTTTTCATTTATATATAATAGTTAAGAAAATGGTTAAGTAAGACTAATTGTGTAATTAGGTGAATATAAAAATAATGATAGGAGTATCTTGATGCTCTGGCAGAAACGTTACCTTGGCGCTGTCGAGCTACGTGGCATTTGCTTGTAGTTAAATCTTGTTGCGCGATAGTTCGGACAGCCTGTAGATCACTTGGCAGGACATCACAGGACGGTGCACTATTTAAGCTAATCTCGGTATGAATTTACGCTAAATGCAAAGTGCTCTAGTACTTTCATTTTTTTAACAAACCGTCGTTTTGCTACAATCTCCAGAATAATTTTCAGATTTATTCTCAAGTAGATACGCCTTGCTTACTCACCCGCTACAATTCGTAATTGCAATAGGTGCTGCAAAATAATTAATTAGAAAGCAATGTAAGGGCAATTTTAGTATTAAACGACTACGTATTTCTATTTCTCTTTCAAACCCACCGTGGTTCCTCAGTGGCTATGGTGTTAGGCTGCTGAACACGAGGTCGCGGGATCGAATCCCGGCCATGGCGGCCGCATTTCGATGGGGGCGAAATGCGAAAACACCCGTGTACTTAGATTTAGGTGCACGTTAAAGAACCCAGCTGGTCGAAATTTCCGGAGCCCTCCACTACGGCGTGCCTCATAATCAGAAAGGGGTTTTGGCACGTAAAACCCCACAATTTGTTATTTCTCTTTCATGTAATATCTGTGCTTTTGAGTAACCCAGCTTTATAAGGAATGTTGTGTGCAGCCATCAATTTTTCCAAAAGTTTACATTCTAAAGGACTCTTTGTATAACGGTTTTTCGGAGAGATTCAGAAACGTGGGGGATCTGTATATTCGCACCTGATTCACCTATCAACTTGCCTTTTGCGTCCTTTTCGCTAATGCGGAGTAGCAGGCCCATGCAAGCTGTACCACAATTTGGCCTCGCTGCCTTTTTACAAATAAATGCGCATTTTTTACGCCGTTTACACTGTTGATGTCATGTACAGCGCACCTGCTTCAGGCTATAAGCGAGGCTCCGTGCTAGGCGGATTGTAACGCCCACAAGAAATGAAATGCTTCGTCAACTTAGTGCCACCACTCGGCTAGGCATTTTGATAGTTTGATTTTCTTCGCCATGTGCTTGAGAGCACACATTGTTGCCTAGCCCGGCAGGAAAACCCATAGTGGGTTTTTTTCTTTCGCACGCGCATAAAATGGCTACGCCAAATGCGTTACCATGACCGAGGTAACTAAATTATAAATGCGACTGGTATTCTTCGTCTTCGGGCAATTTGAATCTCTCTACCTATTTAACCTTAAACTTACGATGACGCACTCATTGGTACTGTGCTCCAGCTTGTGCTATTAGTTATGTGCTAGTGGTCGCTACATCTTCGTCATTCAACCGTCGTCATCGGACACTCGTCGTGCCATCTTGGTCAAGTCATTGTCGTAGTACAGTCATTCTTATCTCACCATTGCCATGCCCTCGTCATCCTGCTGTCGTCGTGTGTCGCTGTCGCTGTCATCGCTACCATCGTTATCATTTCAGAAATTTCACACCAATGTCTTCATGCTGTCGTAGTCATAACGCGTTCGTCGTTTCATCGATGTAATTCCTTCTTAATTCCAGCGTAATCATGCGGTTGTCATTCGATTGTGAATGTCATCGTTGTATAGCCACCCTCGATATTCAACCACGGTCATGATATCGCTGTCATATCGTAATCGTGATGCCTTCTAATCAGTCAGTTGTGGTCAATCAGCCTCGCCTTCAGGTTCCGCTCATAGAGTATTTCGTCCCGCCGGCGTCGCCAAATACTGCATTTCATATCACTGTCATAGTGTCACTATCGTGACAGGGTCCTGTTTATTTATTTATTTATTTATTTATTTATTTATTTATTTATTTATTTATTTATTACAGACAGTGTCAATTTAAGGCCATAGCAGGCGGGAATATGATTGTAAGATGTATGATTTAAACAATGTAGACTGAAGGATAAATATACAATATGCATACAAATATTAAATGTGCACGTTTACTAAGCATGTTCAACGAATATATTTATAACAATTATTTATTTGTACATACTGCAGTCTATACAGACCAAGCAGGTGGGCGTATTTCCGCAAACACTCATGTAGGACAAGAATAATATATGCTCTTGTGCTAGACATATGGAACAGGAAAAGGAAAAGAGCGAAGAAAAAAAGTAACAAGTTGGCATTCTTGTATTGCAAAGGACGATATTCATACTATAATAAAAATGCACTGGGATAGTCAATATCACATCAAAATAACAAGTTCTTGTCAGAACAAAGCACTTGCATAGGCGATAACATGAATAAAAGAGGGGCAAAAATAACATTCCATATCATTGTGCAAAATACATGAGTAGTGCCTGCTCAAAATTATCAGCAGAGAAAATTTCTGAGGGTAGATCATTCCACTGAACAACTGTACGAGGAAAGAATGAATTTTTAAAGAGGTTAGTGCGTGCACGGAAAGGGAGCAAGTTGTGAGCGTGACGGTGTCGAGACGCGCGTGACAGGTAAGGTTGTATGTATGTATGTAAATTCAAGCGACTTGTCGTACATCGTGAAAAGAAATTTTAGTCGTGCCACAGTTCTTCGTGCTTCTAAGGTAGGGATATTGTTTTCGGTCATTAGTTTTGACGGTGAATCAGTACCTAAACTTGTTAAAAATGAACCGTACTGCTCGCCTCTGAACCATTTCAAGCTTATGCTTATCCTTCATGTAATACGGGTCCCATACTATTGAGGCGTATTCTAGTTTTGGCAATATATAAGTTCTGTATGCTAGAAGTTTTAAATCTGAAGCTGCTGTTTTCAGTTTATGACGCAGAAAGCCAAGCTTTCGAGAGGCAGATGCACAAACGTTCGCAATGTGTTTCGACCACGATAGAGTTTTGGTAATCGTTACGCCTAGATATTTATATTCAGAGACTTCCTTTATTTGTGTACTATTGATGCAATATGGAAATGCGATAGGTTGCTTTTTGTTCGTGACACGAAGTAAGACAGTTTTGTCAGCATTTAGGGTCATAGACCAGGTCGTGCACCATTCATGAAGTCTGGCTAAGCTAGTGTTTAAGTGAACTTGATCATCACGGCAAGTAATCTCTTTAAAGACAAGACAATCATCTGCGAACAATCTGATGTTAACGTGTGGATGAATTGTGCTAGTTATATCATTAACATAGATTAGGAAAAGGATCGGGCCGAGTACGCTTCCTTGAGGTACTCCGGACGGGACTGGTAATACAGTAGAAGCATGGCCGTTAACGTCTACGAACTGGCTACGGTTTGAAAGGTAGGCTCTTATCCAATTCATGATAAATGCAGGAAGGCCGAGCTTAGTAAGTTTTTCAAGAAGTTTACCATGAGGGACGCGATCAAACGCTTTACTGAAATCAAGGAAGATAAGATCAACTTGTCCGGAAGAATCAAGCGTTAGAGCGATTTCGTGAATAGTTGTTAAAAGTTGCGTAGATGTCGACAGTTTCTTTCGAAAGCCATGCTGAAATGGGGAGAGCAAGTTATTACTTTCAAGAAAATTAGTTATATAATGAGCGATGATGTGTTCTAGTGTTTTACAGCACGTGGATGTCAACGAAATGGGACGATAGTTTTCAATGCTTAGGCGATCACCCTTCTTGTGAACTGCAATGACACGACCCACACGCCAGTCATCAGGTAAAATCGCTGTGGTCATAGATAAAGAAAAGACAGCTGTTAAGATGTGTGCAACAGGCTCGGCGTAACGGCGAAGAAAAGAATTTGGTATGCCATCCGGTCCCCCAGAAGATTTTTCTTTAACATTAAGCAATAAGGAAAACACGCCTTCAAAAGATATGAAGTCCGACACTTGGCACAGAGAAGAAGGAGCCTCCATGGCTCTATCACCGCGGGTGAACACAGAATGGAAATATTCATTCATTATGTTAGATATTTCCCGAGGATCGGTGATCACAATGTCGCGTTGCCTTATTTCTTGCAAATGTGTGTTTGCGCTGCTAAGATATCGCCAAAATTTATCGGGACTGGTTTTTATGTAATTAGGCAAAGTAGTGGAAAAATATTTTTGACGGGCAAAAGACAATGCGTCTGAAAGCTGGATTTGTAGGTGGCTAATAACTTAAGAATTTTTGTTCCGGCGTTTTTTGGCGCGTTTTAATTTGCGTTTTATATACAGAATTTTTCTGTCAATCCATGGGTTTCTTCGTTGTGGTTTAATACGTTTTGTCGGCACGAAGGCATCAATACAGTAGTTAACGCAGGTCACAAACGCATGCCATAGTGAAGTAACATCAGTTTTTGGTAAGTTGTCAACCAGCTTCCAAAGTTCATCAAGGATAGATTGATCATTGGCATTAATAAAGTCTTTAACAGTTTTGCAGGGCTTAACATGCTGCCTTTCGCAACTATCAAGCCTACTACTGACCAGCACAAGCTTGTGGTCCGATATGCCCTCCTCCACTCGGACATCGAACTCTGTCATATTTTTGCTAAGAAATACAAGATCCAAAATTGAACCAGTATCAGCATTGACACGCGTGTTTTCAAGCACAACTTGTTTCATGTCACATGCAAACATTATGTCAAGAAGAGGGCTATCGGCCAGCTGCATCTCGGGCCTGTGCAGCCAATTAACTGCGGGTAAGTTCAAATCGCCCGCCATTATAATTTTCCGGGGTTTCAGCACAGTCTTATAGTCACGCAGCGAGGACAAGAACTCGGGAGGGGATGATTGTGACCTATAAACCGCGCATACCAGAACTACATGTCCCCAACAATTACCTTTCAAAAACAGACTCTCATGGTTTTCGATCTGAGGAAGTATTTCTGCTGAAAACGTGCTTTTTAGAATAATCGCAATACCTCCTCCCCTCGATCCACGGTCCCGACGGTAAATCTTATGTGATGTGATACCAGTATTTCGTTGCTAACGCCATCATGCAGCCATGTTTCTGTGATAATTGCAATATGGGGGTCGTATCTGAAAAGAAGGCATTCAAGTTGTTCTACCTTATTTATTATACTTCTGGCATTGAAATTTAGCACTCGCAAGATTTTAGAAATGGCGCACGTGTTCTGTCACGCATTACTAGAAGTCTTGTTTTCGCGGCTCACGACAACTCGTTGAGATGTGCTGTCATCCCAAGCATAAACGCAGCCATCAAATTTCAGTTTGTCATTGATAAGAAAAGCACGTTTTCCATTTTCGACATCCCGTTTGACAGTTTCCCAAAGAAGTTTTCGTTTTCTCAGAGTTTCCCTGCTGTAATCATTCTGGATAGATATACCACTACCCTTAAGCTTACGCACGTTTCGAAAAACGGCCTCTTTTTCCAAAAAGTCTTGGAAATATACGATAACTGGTCTTTTTCCTGGCTGTCTTCCAAGACGATGAATACGCGCGATAGATTTGCATGATTGCTGCAGTTTGTTTGAAAAGATATCATCAATGACCGATTTTCGGAACGTTTTATCATCTTCATCGTCTTGCTTTTTGACGCCAAAAACAATCAAGTTTGATCGGCGACTGCGGTCTTCAAGGTCAGCTATTTTTTCGTTCTGTTTCATAACTACTTGATCTAAAGACCGAATTTTGTCTTCTAGTGTTTGAATTTGGCAGGTTTTTCTGCTAATTTCTAGCAGTAGCTTATGGATTGCATTCAATCGTGTATTAAGAGTGGTGACGGCTTGTTCATTCGATGTAAGACGCTCCCGAATACCAGTTAGCTCAGTTAATAGGCTTGCTTGCCCTGACTGATGACTGAAGGCAATGTTTGTGCACACAAGGCGTGAATGAAAAATATAAAGTACAATATACCGCCATCAAACCACTTTCACCGTTCCATCAACGCCATTTCTACTTCCTGATTCTGTAGTTGTCACTGCATCGTAGTCATGCGCAATGGTCATGGCTGGCCATGCCGAGTGTGGCTCACAGCATAGTGGATCTGTCCAAGAGACAGTTTCTGTCGCATGAAACGAAGCAATGAAAATTTCAAAATAACCTCTACAGATGCTAAACAAAGGAATTCAGCAGTAAGGTCTGTCCCTACACTGCTTGAATACTTATCGTAATGAAGTCGACTGAAATCGTGAGCTAGTTTTCTATATAATTATTTTTAGGTGAAACTTCTTTACCTTAGTGCAGATATTCGGGCTTGTTGGTGTAACATTTTGAAGTGTTTATTGTAGCGCAGAAAACACGAGGACGCAGAACAGCAAACAGACACACACATGTACTGTGTGTTTCTGTTTACTCCTCTGCGTCCTCATGTTTTTTACGCTGCAAGAAAAACTTCATAATTCTCTACCTCATGTCCACACATCGCAGATACTGCTTGCTGCAGCCTTGCCGAGAAAAGAATTGAGGTCATTGCATAGGTAATTGCCACTGGCCCCATATCACTCGCATGTGCCCAACATGCAGAACAAAATGCTAAAAAGTAATTACAAGCTGGAATATTTGGCTGCAGCCGTAGTGATGAAGAAATCGGCAACAGAATCATCTGAATATCGAGAAACAAGTGAAATGGTCAAATCCAGGTCAGAGCGTTAGCCTGACGGGGATAGCTGAGCTACAGAGACGTGAAGGAGTCGGTTTAGGATAATTTAAGTAGGCTTCAGAGAAGTGCGTAAATTTAATTATACCTGCGTCGTTTCAAGCAAAAAGCTGCGTAATTACTGCTGCGTTTGCATCTTGATATCGTTTGGATTGACATTTGATCAAAACATAAATACTTTATTTAACGCTGATTACCACCTAAAGGTGAGATCTGTCGAAATATGTTTTCCAGTGCACTCTTGCGACCTATATGAAATCATGGATCTTCGCACGTGCTTTTGCACGGGTTCTAATTATCGGCTGAGGAGTTTGTGACAGGGTTACAGTTTGGCAGCTGAGGACTTAATGCGCCTCTTATACAAAATTGCAGGCCGAGTAATTATAAGATAATAGTATCTTGAGAGTGCAGACAAAGTTATGAACAACTCAGTTACCAACCGCACATGACCCTATGCACTGAGCCAAATAGACGTCTCAGGATAAAGCCCATATCTGCACTAATTTTCGCCGTATATTTTAAGCTACCGTGCAGCAGAAATGCGCGTGCGCAATAAAAAATAACGATGATTTTGCAAACAGAGAGCCAAATTAGATGAATGGTCTCAAGACGCAGATGCCACCGTGCTTTCTGCTATTCATAGTAGATTTCATTTTGAAAGTTATTTACAATTCATAGACGGGCGTCATTTTAGAAAGTTACACAAACAACGCCAGCAGAATAACGTCATCATGAAACACCGCACTACAGACCCATTTATAATGGTTTTATGCAATTTACTGTAGTTCTGTAATTTCTTTGTAACAGATTGAAAACATTCTAGTGTTAGCAGCCCAAGATGGCTGTGCGTCAATGCTATGGTAAATTAAATATCAAAAGTGCGCTCGAATATACTTATTATACAGTGTTCTTGCTTGTTCAGCTACATTAATGCTACCAGCGTGAAGTGCATTTTATCATACCACAAACTTGGTGTACCATTTTTTTTTATTACCGCTGCAATTTTTCTGTAGTGAGGCATGCTGATACTTGTTTAAGAATGTATTATTTTTGTCTCCGTTATTCAAGAGCGATGGATGTGCAGCGTTTGCAGCAACACTCTCAGTGGACCCCCATTTACTTGTTTCGATGGAGATATACAGCCTTTGAGCTAGTGGCGGAGAATATATCAGGAGATATTGGGCAGCGTTCCGTCGCTTTGTTGTCGCTTTGCTGCCTGCGTTAGGTTGAAGGGTTCATTCTTATTTGACGAGCTACAGGTTAAAATCTTTTCTCTGATTGTGAGGGAGAATTCATATAAATGTTTTTCAGCTTGAACGTACACCAGGTGTTTGACGGTTTTTATCCACCCCAGACAGTGCGATAACTTCTTTTTAGTTGGGTCTCTCTTTTTTGAGCGTCACATTCCTTGTGCCATAAACAGGCGCATGAACTGCATCAAGCACACATACCAGTTAACCGCGAATATGAGAATGTGCAGCGTTCAGTTATGACTCTGCGCTCGCTATGCCTGGACAAAATTGCGTACCCATATTTTTGTTCCTTTATTATTCTCACGAGATTGCAGATATCCGAAGGTCACATTAGGGCTGTTTCACATCCTGTGACTGGAGAAAAATAAATAAAGAAATATGTATGCAATCTCACGCGTGGGAGTGCGTTTTTTAGGCAGCTGTTGCGGCGCCCAGAGTTGCTTGCTGCCATGCATCGTGACAGACGCCACAGAATTATTTTATTGCAGTGAGAAAAACGTGTACGTTACAATACTATAGACCTGTCTTGATTAGGATCAAATAATACGCGTGTTATTTAAAAACGTTTTGAAGTTTAAATTTGTATTGGAGTGCGCAACCTGTGTTGGGCAGTAGGAAAAATGCATGTGTCTTACATATTCTTTTAGATACTGTTTGGATATCTTGTATCTGTATCATGATTGGTCCGGAAAGACGTGTATCAGTATCTGCATTTGCGATATATGAAATAATGTGTCGTGTATCTTAAGATACGAGGTACTGCTATCGTAGCATTTCCGCGCGAAACTAGAAATGTTGGCTGAACTCCTCAAGCTGATACTGCCGCCACTAAGCACCCTGAATAAAACCAAAGGCAGCAACAATTTATCTTTCCCCCAGAGCCCTCCAGAGAGGGCTGGCGGTAAGGACTGAGCGTTCCTATTGGTCGATAAGAATCACGTGCTGGCGCTCGCGCCACGTCGACAAAAGCAAGCGCGCGAACGTCTGCGCGCAGCCGGCCTTTTATTCTCTCGATTCTTTTTTTTGTTTTGTTTTTGCTGGGCTTGGCTCCATGAACTTACGGTGTCATGACACTTACTAGTAGCAACAATACTGTGCCGTATACGCCAATGCGTGCGGCGTCTTTCGCACAAATTCTGATGCCGCTATATTATCGTTATCGAAGTTTCTCTTGCGTGGTGCTTTAGTACAAAGTCTGGAGAATGCTGAGATGTTAGGAAGGAGATTAGAGGAAGATTGTAATACCGAATACTCCGTTTTTCTCATCAGCGTCCACAAGAGCCGGTTGAAGCTACTTTCCACAGGCATTGAAGTTTCTATTGTCTGATCTTTTTAACAGGTAAGTTGACACTTCTTCTTTCTTAAATTTCATAAGTATTAGTGGTGCCGCCTGTATCGTGTTTCTACGTATTCACTGTGACTGTGTGATACGGAACCACTGTTCTATTTTACTGAAATATATGTTTTGTTTTGTTTTTTAGCTCACCTTCAAATTGCTTACTGTTACAAGTCACCAGGTAGTCGTAGTTGTAAGTGGCTGTAATGTAAATAGCAGCAGTATGCTGCAACGCTTTATGCCAATGCGTCGCATATGAAACGTTTCTGGTCTCCACACGTTTTCTCATAGAAGCAAAATCATAAAAGGGTTGCACTTAATGAGCAGTCGCTGACGAATGCTCTACGCAAGTAGATAAGTAGAATATGAAAGGTCATTGCAGCGTTATGTGCTCTGTATAAACGGTGCGTCACAAAAAATGTCACTACCCTCGTTGTTGATGCTATACACCGATCCCGTGACCCGGTATTCCAGAAGTAGTAATACTGGTAGGGTAATACTCCGCTAGAGGGGCGTCGATGAACAACACGCCTTTGGTCTGGCGCGCGCATTCGACCACATGGTTCAGTGCTTGCTCTCCTTGTAAATATATTATAAATACGTCTCCCTGTTGTACCTGCCTTCACGTAACACCTTAGTGAAAGTGCTGGGGATCTGACGCAAGATGGAGCTCCGCAGTGGTCGCCAAGTCACCACTCTAGGCTAGTCTTCCGGCGGTAAAACTATGTCAGCGGCGGCTGCCATTCCCACCATCGTCCTGGCTAAACCCTGTGATCCTGGCACCTCTTCCGGCGCTGATGGCGACGACGTCAACGATTGGGATTCGACTCTTTGAGTGCGTAAGCGCACATTACACGTGGTACTCGAGCTTGCTGCTGGCGGACCTAATATTTTACCCAAACAAAACTGCGGAGGCCTAGCTTGATAACACTGAAGATGAGCTCAGAAGATGGAGCGTATGTAAGGCCAAACTTCGCTAGTTGTTTGGTCAAGCTGCAGGCTGCCAGCGCGCCGCCAAGAATGAACTTGCCTCACATGTGAAGACTTCTACCGAGTCGTACCTGACGTACATTCAGGATGGGCTGGCCTTTAGCCGAAAAGGTTACGTCAAGATGCCAGAAGCCGATGAGGTCGCGCATGTCTGAAAGGAATCGCGGACGTTGCGTTTAACCTGACCGTGTTTAAAGACTCTTTGATGGCCAACGAAATTACTGCTGAATGTCCATGCTTCGATGGTGCTAAAAGACGATGCATCGCCCACGACTTCACCCGCCTTCCAAACGCGGGAGCGACATCAACGTGTGACGATGTTCGTATCACGTTTCACGGATATAAGAACAGGCTGTCTGCCAGCTTTTGACATCGTTGCAGGAGTTTTAGTTGACGTTACGGTAGGGTGCGTCGTCACTCTGCCACTATAGCAAGTCAGTAATGGTATGTAACTGTATAGGTAATTACCGTTCAAAACAAGTAATAATACAGGTGCTGTGGGGGGCCAAAATGCGGAACATATTTAAGGTTTATTGGTTTCTGTGTTGCCAAAAAGAAATTCTTCATCGAAGAAGAAATACTATATAATTTGTACGAAATATTGGAAAACAAGTTGACGATGGTGTTTATTAAAGGGACGAATTGAAATATGCAATCGTTGACAATTCATTACGATAGCCGGCATGTTCAGCATATCAAGTTTAAGGAGTAGGTTAGGTTTGATAACACCATTGTCCTGCTCCCAGTCATCACGATTCGATTGCGTGGAGAACGCCTGACATGCCAACGTGCTTCCGATTAGGAGGTCTCGACAGATTTCACCGTATTGCCGAAGTCCTTGGCCCACGACTTCTCGAACAAGCTTGTGCTGCTTGCGCTATCTACCCCGAAACCATCACCAGCTGCCCACCCAAGTTGAACCAGAAACATCTTCCGCGACCACTACAACCGTGGCCCGGTACTGTCGCTCGCTCTGACCACGTCGCCGACCTTCTCGTTCACCTTCCTCACGCCGTCCCTCGTCCCCGTCCTATTCCCGTCGTTCTTCTTCGGGAAACTGACGGCTGCACGTCCTTGAGGTGACGATGCTATTACTACCTGCCCTCGAATTCCTGTGTTCACTCTCCCTACCAATCACAACCTTCCATAATATTATTCTCATTCGGTTACCCTGACAAACTGATATATTTAGTAAACAAAGCAGCTCGCCTTATTCTAGTAAAATAATTTACACTCTGGATTGTTACGACCCAGAACCACAATCTGATCAATATAATCAGATTATGACTCCGGAATAATTCTGACAACCTAGAGTTTTTTGACGTGCAATTGATGCACAGTGCACGAGTGCTTTTGCGGTATCCTTCTATTTAAGATATGGCAGTGGCGGCAGGGACCGCGATTTGGTGCTTAGCTGCGCAACGCCATAACCTCTAAGCCTCCGCAACGGGTACCGTTTTATTTTTTTTCTTTTACATTGTGCAAGGCCCTGTCTGATGTAAAGGAGGCTGTTTCTTCAGTATATTGCTAATAGGTACTCGCTTCGTTCTTGCATAAGCGGTATTCAAAATGGCCTCGATAAAAGTTTCTGCTGCTTACCGCACCCTCATTTCTCGCAGATGAGACAACTCTTGAAAAATATTTTCTTTCTGCAGTGTACATGGTGTAGTATGAGCATTCATGTCTTTTGACATTAATACATCTGCAGAACCAACTACGCGATGGAGTACTTACGATGCATTATCATGCTTATTTGTGCAGCACTGTTGAAGGATGCATATTGACGCAGTGAATATTTTCCACATTCCATGTCTCGGAAAGGTGCTTCTGTTACAAGTCGGCCCTTTGCTTTAAAATGTTGTATTGCGTCCTACAGTTTGTCCAAGAGCCTTTGGAAATTGAAGAGTTGAATGAAAGATGAGAAACTAAATAAATGTGCAAGAGTTTTTTTTTCCTGTGAGCCTCATCGAGATGCCACAGTCACGGCTAGTAATTCAACCTTCCATCTTGTGTTAGCAGCAGAATGATATAGCGACAGTAGCAGGCGAATAACCTGAAGAACAATTCGTTGTTGAAATGGTTTTTTCTGTTGTCTGTGTGAAGGCAAGAATTGCAATCAACGAGTCTGTCATTAAAAAACGAAAGCTATATGTGGCCCTTTATTGGATCAACGGCATATTGTGTATACCTGAAATGAATTTTTTTTTTCAAAATATCAGAGCGAATCCGTCTTCCAAGTGGCATGGTACTTCCAAGTGGTACTTCACTACTTATAAAGGTAGTAATGATGGAAGAGAATGCTTATATTGGTGTACACAATAAATTTGTGGTCATAAACTTATAAAAAACAATATTTCTGCACACTTGATTAGCTGTAGACGTGCAAAAAACTTTTATACTTCAAGGTTATAATCATTCATAGAAAGGGATGCAACTGGCTTGCTTCAGTGCATGGTTTTAATGTTTTTTTCTTTAACGTGTGGCCTTCTACTGTTTAAGGGATATAAAACAGGCTGTTTGCCAGCGTTTCACATTGTTGCAGGAGTTTTAGTTGACGTTGCGGCAGGGTGCGTTGTCACTCTGCCGCTATAGCAAGCCAATAATGTCGTGTAACGGTATAGGTAATTACCGTTCAAAGCAAGGGATAATACAGGTGCTTTAAGGATACAAAGTCGGCAACATATTTAAGGTTTATTGGTATCTGTGTTGGCAAAAAGAAATTCTTCATCGGAGAAGAGATACAATCTAATGTGCACGAAATATTCGAAAACAAGTTGACGATGTTGCTTATTGAAGTGACGGATTGAAATATGCAATGGTTGACATTTCATTACGATACCTGGCACGTCTATCATGTCAAATTTAATGAGCAGGTTAGGTTTGGCAACCTTTCAAGATGCATCGGGAAATTTACGCGCGACAGGAAAAGCTATAGAAAAAGAATGCAACTCAACGCTAGGGTGTTCACCGCAGCGTTCACACTTTGGGTACATTGCTGTCGCTTCGTACGACATTGCATAGGTTGGCATTATTTAAACTGCTCTCTACGCGCGATTTTCCTGTACCGCTTCAGGGCAGCCGCTCCTCGAAAAAAACATTGCATTAAATATTTGTACTGGAGATTTGAAAATCAACCTGCTTATAGAGCATTACAAGCAGCTTTCACATATCATTAGTTTCTGTGTAGCCGCTATAGTTCATGAGTTATGTCATACACAATGGCAAAATAGAGCAATTTTGCGGGCAATTTATTATGTGATTCATTTTTGCAAAACCTTTGCGCTGTAGCTTATTTAGCTCTTTGCAGATCGCTAAGTGCCATTATCTATTCAAACAGCATCTAGAATTACTGCAACTACGAAAGAATAAGTAGGACACATCAACAATTTTTTTCCCAGTGACATGAAAATAACTTTGCACATTTATGATTGTCTGATACTAAGAAGATTTAGCATACGTACTCTTGAAGAAATGTACACTGCTGGTACGTAGTTGAAATTGCAATATCTGCCAGTAGTAGTTGTGAAAGTAGAAATTTATATTTCAGATAGTCGTGAAAAAAAATTGTGGAAATGCTCGAGTATTGTTCTATACCTCCAGTAGTCGTACACGCTGTTTTGCTAGATATCGGCTCTTTGCGATCTAAACGGAGCTAAATAACCAGCAGCACAATAATGTGTGTGAATAATTAGAACATTTTGCCATTGTTCATAACATAACTGAACAGCTATAACAGCTACACAAAAAGTAGTGAAGCAATTTAAATCGGCTTAGACAACTATATATATAGCTTAAATTGGAAACTTCTAGTACAAGTAACAAAAAAATATTACGAGGAGCGTCTCTCCTTAACAATTAGCAACATTGTGACGACCACAAAATGCAATTTCGTCTCGTGGGGATCGAATACCTTGTTGTAATGGGAACTCGCAAAGGTGCGTGGTAAGTGCAAGGTCTGTAGCATGCAAAGGAAACGTGAACATGCACCCTATTTCAAGGTAGTAGGTGAACGAACGCATAGAAATGAGAGAACGGAGTTTTTCTTTTTATTCTCGCTTCGCGTGTTGGCGCTACATACCGGATTCGACAGTTTACGTCTCCGCCAGTTGAACTTGTTAAGCGAGATGTCATTTCCCGAAACAAACAGCGAAATAGCTCATGGTGCCATTTCGTCGAAAAATCGCAGCCGGTGTGACGTGCGACCGGTTGGTCGCAGTCGAAAAATGTAGGGAGGTATCGACATTGTGGCGGGTATTTACGCCGCATGTGGCGGAAACTGCACTTCCTATGCGATGAAAATCGCACCATGTGCAACAGTCTTTAGCCACGCTCTCCATATGACAAAAAAATAAAGGAGAAAAAGTGAGAAAAAATAAAGTATGAAAAGAAACGTAGCAAAAAGAAATTACCAGCCCTGCTGCCTATCGCTTATTTGTCCTTACGCTCGCGTCATTTACTGGGTATTTTGTTGCCTCGTGCCGATGGCAGGTAGAGGTTATGCCTCTTTCTCTTTCCCTTCTCCTACAGCTGTCACGTAACGCGCATTTGAAGCTATGCGGCGCTCTTCTGTGCCCCTTCTACGGCTTAAGTGAGCATTCGTGGAAAGTTGCGGGTAAAGGAAGCTTCTGCCTATCACTTTGAGACCGGGAATCAGCGCAGCAAAGCGTCGTTCGGCTGTCTCTAAAAGACAGGTACAGTTTCTCATCGAATGCACTTGTATTTTCTGGCCTACACGTTGTTTATTGCATTCTCTGCACTAATTCACGGCCAATTGCAGTAAACACTTTTCTTGCGCAGGAAAATTTAGGTACATATAGATCCACAAGAAACTAGTTTTCTTGCTCAGTTTGCATTACCAAGATAACCCTTTCTCTGGCCAGTTTACTTACATTACAGATGGTTGTAAACTGGTGGCATTAGGTGTCCAAATAATGGACTTCATTTGCATTTCTAGGGGCAGGGAATTGTGGGTGAACCGCCTATTGCGTTGTACTTCAACGCATTTCATGGTGTGTTGCATGTGCATATTTTCTGAGAGGCAGTACCGAGTTCAAGCGTAGACCAATCATAAATCGTCCGCGTGCGGTTCGTGTCGCTGGTCGCTCTTTCTGGCGGCGTTCATGCGACGACGCCGAGTGACGCAACACCAGAAAATGCCGGTAGAAACGATGGGTGTTGGGCGGCCTTTATCATTATTTAGGACGGCACCAAAATAGGTGCAGACGTAGGAGGCGCGTCGAGGGTGGCTAACTTCGAAAGCTCGACCTTCAAGTTTTCGACGCGAGAGCAATTGCTCAACTGCGAGGAGGAAAGACGAAAGTAATGCTGTCAACCTTCAGTCATGAATTTAAACACACGAACAAGGGCAGCAAGATAGCCTGCGTGGAAGGAGTGACAGCAGTCAAAGATACGACAGTCCTCTCTGATTCAGCCGAACCTACAATGACGCTCCACGTTATTGAACCAGCCTCCGATATAATTCCGGGTCTTCCAAGGCATAAGTAAGCACAGCTCAAATATATCCTGAAGGAACACAATTCCTTTCATCGCCATACGCACATACAACAATTGCTAAGCATCGCGTAAAATTTGAGAACGCCCTCACCGTGTTTCGACACGAGAACTACAAGCTATAATGAACGAAGTTGACGAAATGCTGCGCTACGTCATCATTCCGCTGTCGGAAAACCCATGTGCATCTTCTACTCATGGCGAAGAAAAAAAGGTTGGCACTCTTCGTTTTTGTGTCGATGGGCGTCACCAGAACAAAATCATGAAGGATGTGTACCCCTACCCGCGGAAAGATGGCGCGTTGGACGGGCACTGCAATGCACAGTATATTTTGTCGATAGACCTTAAGACGGGGTAGTGGAAAATGGAGTTGACGAGAAGGACAGCGAGAAGATCACCTGTATGACGCCAGACAGCCTCTGGGAATAACAGTCATGCCATTTGTTCTTTACTCGGCACCAGCAAATTGCCAGCGTGAAATAGACACGGAGTTGGCTGTCGTGAAATTCATTTTGTTGCCTGAAAACATGGCGCGTACCTACGTTGAAGATTGGCCAAAAAAAGGTGATTGAGAAGCACACCCAACTAATTGTCAAGCACGCTAAAGACAAGCATTAAAAAGTAAGCATTAGACAAATACTTGTATTTATTTATTTATTTATTCATGTACTTATTTATTTTATTTATTTATTTTCAAGAATGCGACACCTTTTGAGATTTTACAGGGTGGTCGTATTCACAACACTGAAAATAAAAAATACAACCTCATACATAGCGTAACATAGCTCGTCATACAAAGCAATAAAGAAACACGCAATTCAAATTAAACCATAACTGATTCTAACTTCTTTTTAAAAATTGCGAGCGAGTTTGAACTGTGAAATATTTCTGAATTTAGTTTTTTTCTACTCTAGTATAGTATTGCTCAGAAATGAATGTAAGCATCAACTCTAGGCACATAAGATCCAAGAGCATATGCTTGACAATAACGGGGTGACAGTCTGCAGGGAGGGCGCAAGGAAAATTCAGGATTTATATTTAGTTTGCCATTGGTCAGTCGATAAAAAATTTTGCCAGGCTATTTTAATTCTTGAAGCACATTTGGGGAGGTTTGTCCTAACAAGCAGCGGGGTGAATTATTGTGTTAGAAAGTGAAAATGAATCCTCCCACACGCCCACGGAGAGTTTATGATGGGAACAGCATGATTTATAATATGATGTCTTCTATTATTTATTTATTACTATCATTACTCATCTCATGCGTACGATATATTTATTATAAAGGTATTAGAATGCTATGACACTGCATTTCTGACACAACATATAAAAAATTATAGGAAGGCTAGAAAAGAATAGATGACAGGAGCACTTTTGAAAATAATTAACAAAAAAAATCAAATGTTATCTGGCTTTTTGGCAACAAGAAATCTGGATGAACTAATTGAGGTTAAGAAATTCTGGAACAAATTAAAATCCGATTTAAAGAACGCCAAGTCTTTATTCTATATTAATAAGTTTTCGTCTGTCTTGCACAACCCTAAACTACTTTGGCAAGGTATCAACTCAATGATAGAGAGCAAGAAACAAGACCTCCCCTCATAATTAAGGATCAATGGAGTAACTTTTTCAGCGGTCTTACTTGCTTATAAACCTAACGCTTGATCACGTTATAGCAGCAGGAGCATACCATGCATGCGTTAACTGTCATTTGACCGGGACTATAGACTCATACTTCCCTCCCTGTAGTGCCGATTCTATATTTTTGTCACCTACTTCAACAGATAGAGTCGTTAAGATCATTAATGCCTTTAGGAGCCCGTGCACGCCTTTAGAGGATGACATTGCTGTCTTTCCTATGAAATGTGCTGCTAATATTGTCGCTGGCCCCACTTACCCATATATGCAATAGAATGCTGCTCACTGGAGTATTCACAGACAAATTGAACATGGTGTACGTTACCGTTTTGTTCAGTGGAGGCAGCAAACACGACCGGAACGCTTATCGTACGATTTCGGTTCTGCCAATTCTCTCAAGAGTAGCTGAAAGCTTACTTTCTAATCGGCTAAACGATTTCGTACAAGTTAAAAAGTTATTTGTTAACCACAGTATGGTTTTCAATTCCGCAAATCGACTCAAACAGCGTTGTTAGATATAAACATACTATAATTAACAATATTGAAAATAGACTGCTTTCTGTTCGGATTTCTCTAGATTTTTGTAAAGTCTTCGACTCTGTGAAGCATACAATAGTACTAAAAGAATTAGACGTTCACGGAATTCGTGGACTTGGAAATGCACTTGTGAAGAATTATATAACTGAACGGGCACAGTATACAGAGATGCATGGTTTAAAATCTAATTTCGGTATGGTGAATTTTGGTGCCCCACAGGGTTCAATTCTGGGAGCTCTTTTATTTACAATATATATTGATGACATTGTCAACGTTCCATTAACTGCTCACGTTGTGCTGTATGCTGATAATACAAATGTAGTTTTTTCTTGTTCTAATCTCAATGTATTGGAGCAGCAGTGTAATGCCTGGTTGAACCAGCTATCCATTTGGCTTTCTGTCAAGCAGCTTCAATTGAACGTAAAAAAAATGGCTATGGCTTAGCTAAGGTTAAGCCCAGGATGCGAAGCATACGAGCCTTTATTTTAGTTGTTATGCGTTGCATATTACAAATACTCAGTTCAGCAATTGGGCGCGGCCGGGCAGCCACCATTTAACCACGTGACGTGACGTCACGACAGCCGGATGAAAAGCTGGGCCCCAACTCACGCGGTCGCGCGCGGCCGCAGCCACAACCTGACTCCCGCTCCTCCCGCTAGGGGCGCTGCGCCGGCGCGTGACGTCACGGTCACCTTCCGGCGAGCGCACGAGCTGAGACCTGGCTATGTAGCTACGCGGCCGCAAGCGAGCGCACGAGTTGAGCCTCCGCTTTTGCAGCTGTTATGACGTCATATGGTAGCTATGCGGCCGCGCGCAGCGCAGCAAGGAAGAGCGTGGTATTGCGGCTAGTATGATTCGCATAAAACGAAGTTCCTGCATTTTCATCCAAAAAACTAACCATTAAGCTATCATATCCAATTAGAATTCAAAAACACGCGTGTTGAACAGGGGCATAGCTGCCGATTTCTGGGTGTATGTTTACGCAGAGACCTAGAGTGGACAGATCATGTGAATTATATTAGAACGAAAATGGCCAGATGTATTTGTGTAATCTATCGTATCGGGCATTTTCTTCCATAACAACTAACGAAACAATTTTATTTTGCTCTTGTTCATTCCCACCTTGTATACTATAACATAGTATGGGGTACGTGCAATAAAACTGATTCCTTTAAATTGTCTTCCCTTCATGAAAGAGCCCTACGAGTATAGTGTGCAGGCCGAGCAGTCGAAGCAAATGTTTTCGAGACTTGTCATGTTCGCAATCTTTTATCAATTCAATACCTTAAGTTTGGCAGTTTACATTTTACATAAAATCAAGCAGTATTTTGATACTTTCAGTAATACTTATTTGCCGAGCGATATAACATATGATTTACGTGTTGTCGCGTTTCCTACCACCAGATCTAGTACCAGTTATGGAAAACAATGTTTACATCACCAAATCTCATCCTTGTGTAATACGTACCAATTCATTGTGGAAATAGCTGTAGAAAGTATTAGTGTATCGATGTTTAAGAAAAATGCAAGAATGCTTTTTCCTTCTGCATAATTTTGAAACATAAATTGGCATCAATTGGTTTGTTCTATCTTTACCTATTTCCTAATGACGTTTTTGTTTTCGCCGCAGCGTTTTCTGTCTACTGCTAAATATTTTGTGGAGTTCTTTATCATTAGTGCGTGTGTAGATTTTGTTATCTTTTTTGTGGTATTAATTTTTGGCGGGCAGCGTTCCTGAGAGTTATGTGCTTTGCCTGTTCGCCACCGGTGTGTGTGTGAAAACGTTTATTGTACTGAGGTCCGGAGGCTCGACTTCTCAAGCCAAGGCGGGCCGCTCCCACGTTGGCACTGTCAGGCCAAGCCTTTCAGCGACATCATGGGCCCTCTGGACTGCCCTTAGTTGGTCCTGAAACAATGGGCTTTGAATCCTTTTCTCCCACTGTGTCCATTCTTCAACGAGGTTGGGGAGAGCCGCGGGACACCCCGCCAGCATGTCTGATTCCAATGATGCCATTACAATCATTGCATTCCATCGTAATCTCCCTCTCTGGATATATTTTAATAATGGTGTACGGTGTGGGATATGTACCCGTTTGCAATAAGCGCAGTGAGACTGCCTGAGCCCTGTTCAGTTTTGAATGTGGCAATGGGAATTGTCTGCGTCCTAAATAGTAATGTTTGGTAACATCATTGTATGTTAATAAATGATCTCTGGATTCCCTCGCTTGATGGTGAACGGCTCGGTTGTGACTGTCACGGTTAGCAAGTCCTCGTGCCAAGTCATGAGCAACCTCATTGAGGTTTACCCGAGTATCGTCCACTTTCCCCATATGCGCAGGAAACCATCGGATTTCAGTTGTCATAATCACAATGTTTTCAAAAAGTTTAGCTGCAACTCCAGCTACGTAGCCTTTATCAAAACACTTTACAGCGGTTTTTGAATCACTGTAAATGAAGGCCCACTTATTACTCCTGATGGCTAGAGCAATTGCCGCTTGTTCCGCCACCGTGGGGTCCTTGGTAAAAATTGTGAGAGCGTCTTGCACCTTCCCTTGATAATTTGATACAATGGCCGTATAGGCTTCTTTACCGTTCACCCAGGCGGCATCAACTATAGCTGCCAGTTGGTTCTGCTGCTCTATTTCCTTCAAGAGTGCTTTAGCTCTTGCCTTTCTCCTTTCGACATTATATTCTGGATGCATGTTTCTGGGGAGAGGGTTGGTTCTGATCTTGCTCCTAACTTCAGTCATTAATTCTACTTCAGCCTCTATTGGACTCCTCGATGTATTCAGTTCTGCACCTATTGCCTGTAATATGTTCCTGCCAGCTCATGACTTTGTCAATCTTTCGTGTTGCGCTAGCTGTTGGGCCTCCGCAATTTCTTGCATTGTGTTGTGCACACCTAGACTCATGAGTTTGTCGGTTGCAGCATTACTGGGTATTCCTAGAGCTACTTTAACAAGCTTCCTGAGCATCACATTAAGTTTGTTAAGTTCTGCCTGCTTCCATCTGAATAATCCAGCCACATAAGTGAAGTGACAGAGAGCAAAGGCATGTATTATCTTCAAAGCGCTGTCTTCTCCCAGGCCTCTGTGTCTATTGGTAATTCTCCTTAGTAACCTAATGACCTCATCTCTTTTATTCGAGATATGTTGTATTGTTCTGTAGTTAGTATTGTTTCCGTCTATGTGATACCCAAGAACCTTGATTTTTTCAACTAGCCTGATTGCGGATCCTTCATGAGTATATAAGCACACTCTTGGCTCATCTTCCGGAATGTAACCTCTTGGTTTACGACCTTTTCTGCAATGTTTAATGACTAAGAGTTCTGATTTGGCTGCCGAGCACTTCAACCCCATGGCTTTCAGTGTGTTCTCTACAACGTATAAACTTTCCTGTAATCTGTTCTCTGTCTGTCCTATATTGCCCTTGGCACTCCATATGGTTATGTCGTCGGCATATATCACATAACGTATACCCTCAATTTTCTCCAGATTTCTTGCAACCTTGGACATTGCTAAATTGAATAGCATGGGTGAGAGCACAGCCCCTTGTGGAGTGCCCCTATTTCCCAAATTCTTAGCTTCTGATTTAAGCTCACCCAGCATGAGTTGTGCAGTTCTATTTCTAAGAAAGTCCTTAATCATGTTAAAAAGTCTCTTACCCAAACCCATCTCCGAGAGAACGTCAAGTATTGCCTTATGCTTTATACGATCAAAAGCTTTTTCCACATCCAACCCCAAAAGAGCTTTCGTATGCGCTGGGCTAGCCTGTATAAGTTGATGTTTGATCAGCAGCATAGCATCCTGAGTTGACAGCCCTGGACGAAAGCCGATCAAGTTGTATGGGAGGATCTCGTTCTGCTCAACGTATTTCGTGAGTCGATTTAGGATGACATGTTCCATAGCTTTGCCTAGACATGACGTTAAGGAAATAGGACGGAGGTTGTCTAGAGTGAGTTGTTTGCCTGGCTTTGGTATGAGGATAGTATTGGCCACCCTCCATTCCTCTGAGTATACCCCTTTTCTCCAACATTCATTGAAGTGTTCAGTTAGATAATAGATTGATGCATCATCTAGATTTCTTAACATCTTGTTAGTTATTCCGTCAGGTCCAGCCGCCGATCTACCATTAAGACTGTGAAGAGCGGCCCTCACTTCACTCTCAGTGAAGTCCCGGTCAAGTTCTTCACATATGCCTCCCGTATACTCGGGGCTCTCCTCTCCTTCGTTTGGTTGTTTAAGTGGGAGATATTTGGCTGCGAGACTATCCATGATATCTTTCTCTGTTTTATCTTTGCTTTCCTGATGAACCAACTTAGCTATAGCTGTTCTCTTGCTTGTCCTTGTTTCATTCTCGTTGAGCAAGTGCTTGAGGAGGTTCCAGCTACCTCCATGTTTGAGTCTACCATCAGCCGAATTACAGATCTCATCCCACTGTTGCTTCACGAGGGTCTTCGAATGATCATCAATTTCTCTGTTTAATTGCGCTATTTTTTTTCTTAGCCTTCTGTTAAGTCTCTGCGTTTTCCATCTCTGTAATATAGCCTGTTTGGCCTCAATCAGATGCGCCAGCCTGCTGTCCATAGCTTCAATATTTTCCTCTGTCCTGAATTCTTTAGTGGCCTCCTTGACGTCCTCTCTGAGCTGGATGACCCATGTCTGAAGGGGCTCCTGCTCGGCATGTGGAGGCCCCACTGTCCCTCTGTTCGCCCTAATTTTTCTGAAGTGATCCCAATCAGTGAATTTGAAGATTCTTGTTTCCTGTCTCGGTATGCGTATGGTTATGTGTATGATGTAATGATCGCTTCCGAGATCCAAGTTTGAATTTTCCCAATTGGCTCCTCTTGAATTGTTCACAAAAGTAAGATCTGGCGTGGAGTCCCTGCTTGTGGAAGTGCCACAACGGGTGGGATACGCAGGATCAGTAATCAAGCATAATCCCAGATCCATGGCAAGACTCCATAGCTGCTCTCCCTTTGTGTTCCAAGCGTATCCCCATGTATGATAGGGAGCATTAAAGTCCCCTCCAATAATGAGAGGGGAGTTTTTGGCAACCGAAAGCACCTTGTTGAAGAGTGCTCTAAACCTTTGTCTCATGTCGTTAGGACTGCTGTAAATATTCAAGCAGAAAATGCTTTGCGTCTTACCTCTGTTTCTTTTAAGTATAATCTCAACTAGAATAAATTCAAACCTGGAATGTCTAAGGTGAATCTCATGCTCAATGTACGGCAACTTTTTGTCAATGAGGGTCGCCAACCCCCTCCCCATTCTTTTGTCTCTACATATAACTTTGTACCCAGTGAGCATAATTTCGTCCGCTAAGGTTTCCTGCAGCATAATTACCTTTGGCCTGGCCTCAGATGACCTGATCACCTGTTGCAGTGCTGCTTTTTTGTGTTGGAACCCACGACAATTCCATTGCCACACGTTAAATCCATGATTACTGTCCATTGTTATTAGGTGAGGATGCCTTTCTATTACCTGCTATTTTCCTCTTTGTGGTGGCCCCCGACAATCCAGGAATGGACTTTATACTATCCGCCTCCGATGGCAGATACTCATCGTCGTCATCCCCTCGCGCCTCCATTTTCCTAAGTCTTTTCTCTGCCGTTAGCCTCCATTTCCACAATTTGTCCACTTTAAAGTTGGTCGTTTCCACTGTCTCTCTTAACGCTTTAATTGCCTCTTTTATTTCACTGAGGGCTGAGAAGACTGAATCACCCTCGGAACTCACCGCTCTCTTTTTAGGGGCAGGGGAGCTGGATTCCCCTGGATCGTTGCTTTTGCTCACAGGTCTATCTATCTCTACACTAGCAGGGCTTGACTGCTCTTTTTTACGAAGCTCTACTACCTGCATGGTCAATTCTTCATTAGCTTTTCTTAAAGAGGCTACTTCTTTAATTAATTGCTCTATTCTGGCATCATTGTCATCACCCACAGCCGTCGAGGCGCCCCCAGCAACCCTCGCCATACCTTTGACTTTGTCAGCCCAGGTGGTTCCTGGCGTCGTCTTCTCGCCAGGGATTGAGTCTCTTTGCACGAAGTGCACCTGCGCGTCCCTTGACTTGGAGCGCCTTCTCTCCCTGGATAGCGAACGATGCCTGGATCTGGTGCGACTCCTGGAGCGCGAGTGCTCCCTGTCCTCGGGGCGATGGTTGGGTGCCAGCTGATGCGCCTCCGACTGCGCTCTTGTTGACGACCGAGTCCTGTTGCGCTCTCTTCGACGGAGTCGTACGACGTAAGGGACTTGAAATCTTTTCTTACAAAATTTGTCGCCGGTAGGGTGATCGCCGTCACAAAATTTACACCTAGGTACACACACATGTTCATCTCCTGGGTTGCGAGTTCCACAACCTCTGCACTGAACAAAGTCAGGTGTTGGACACACATCAGAGCGGTGCCCGACCCTTCCGCAGGTGAAGCAGACGTCGAATTGCTTCCTGTAAAGGTAGCATCTCACTAGTGTGGATCCATACTTGACAAAATTGGGCACTTTGAGTCCATCGAAAAGTACTATGACCGATTCCGACGTCTTGATGCGCTTAGCAGCCAGCGCAAGCGGGTTCAAGTCATGCACGATATTTCTTGTTATCATAGCTTGGGAGTCTCTGATGTCCACTCTTCGGATGACGCCTTTGCATGTGGCATGTGGTGCCGCTTCGTATGCATTTACCTCGTATTCCGCTGCCATGATCTTGAAAGACTTGATTCTGACGTACTTCGCAGCATGTTCGGGCTTAGGTGTGCTGACTACGATGATATTTTGCGTGAAGTTTGGGCAGACAACATCTTCACGGGCCTCGTCTTCCGTTAGGCCGGACGCCTCAATGACTGCAGAACCAATCGTGGTGGTGCTCACCTTGTTCAAATTGAGCCCTCCTCGAGGCCGTATAATGATCTTGCTGTGCTCCTCAGGCAGTTGAGGCATTCTCGAAGCTCTGATAATCCGATTCTTAATCATTCCACCGACGGCGGTTTTCTTGGCGCCATGATCTCGCTGACTGCGTGGCAATGTGCTCTCCTCATCCACAGCCTTTGTGCTAGCTCGTGATCTTCGGCCAGCCACGACTTGCCAGCCGAAGTCTTCCTGAGCATTGTTTCTTTCATTTCCAGAAAAATCTTCATCGTCCATGCTTGTATCCGTCATGCCTGCGGGCAGGTGGGCTTACTAGGCCCAACAAGGGCCCTACTCCTCACTAAGCTTAGCTCCGCTAAGCTCAAGTCGGCGTTTAGGAGCAGAAAAGGTTCTGTAAAATTGTGAAAATAGGAGCCCCACCTCGAATCTTGGTGTCAGTCGATTCGCCGTCGCTTCGTGGATCCAGTGGTATGCTTCTTTTCGTTGTACTCTCAAAATTGGCGAGCGGAGCATGGAAAAAGAAACGGAGCCGATGCTTCCACGTCTGCACTGCTCGGCGCTTCTTCTTCTTCTTCCTTCGCCACCGGTGCCACGATAGGTAATTCGGGGATAAGGCATTGTCATGAGGCATGATTGATCTGCCTCCTTTAGCCTCTCCTCGGTGGCATATTGTACAATATGGATGAAATAGATATTACTGCTACTATTCAGAGAAAAAAAACGCTCCCAGCAAGGCGCTGTACTCGTTCGATTTTACTTACTACCTTTAGTCCGCACGGAGACCGCACTATATTTGCGTACTGTAAGGCAGGTGGAACAAGGGCAGTGTAAACCTTGAGTGTCATGTCACGAGACGCTTGTTACAATTTACGCCCCCTCATTTTGATGTCGCTGTGCAGTTCCGCAAATGTTTTGGTAGAATTCTTTTTTTTTGCAATTTTTAATAGTATTCTAATGGTGACGTTTTGGATAACGCACTCCTGCAGAATGACTTATGAAAATTAATTTCTTTGTCGTGGCCCCACACCAATGAAAAACATATTTAACGACTCATTTAGCAAGGCATGGACATGAACGCTTTTCCTTGATAAAACAAACAAAAAAATAAGAACAAACAAAGACAGTCGTCTACTAGAAGGTGAGTCTCCAGCTGTGGATGCGCATTTTTAGAAAAATTGTTTATATACAGAAAAAATAGCAGGGTTCCTATCGCACATTGTCGGGGCACCTAAGAGGTAGTAGGCAATGAAGCTGAGCGCTCATTGGCTATTTCTACAAACTGCCATCTGTTACAGAAGTATGCCTCAAACCATTTTACTACCATGGGATTTACCCATACGATTTCAGTTTCCGATAAGTTTTACGTTACGTTACGTTACGTTACGCCCCTCGGTTAACCCCCTTTCTTCTAGTTTACTCTTTACGGAGCAACACAACATAATTCGATTATGAGAGCGCGGGCACAGTATTCATTATATTCCATCTACCTTTTTTGAAAGGGCGGCACAAAAAAATTCAACAGCTTGTTCAATACACAGGCACAGGTACTATCATGTCAAAAAGCATACAGTTGATGCCTGTTTCATAGCAACTGGTAGAATACAAAGCTAAACGTGTCTTGACAGCACCTGTGGCACGTTTGCTTGGTGAACTCACGGTAGGCTGCAGCGAAAGGCGCACGCCTTGCGGGTAGGCGACCATGTGGCTGGCCCACTTAGCGCAACGCGTCCTGTTGCCGAGCGGCGTCCTGCTACCGAGTCGCTTCGGCGGAGGTACGAGCATTGTGGTGCGGCTCAGTACTGTCTTGTGCAGGCAGTTGAGCTGCGCCGGGCTCAGCTTCAGGAATGCGAGTGGCGGAGTTGGCAGCGAGTGCGCGAAGGCGTTCTGCTTTGCACAAGCATGTGTTTTGCCGGACCACAGCGATATTCTCCCGTCGACGTCGTTTGCTTTCTGCACCGCGTAGCGCAGCAGTTTTATAGGTTGATGTCATCGCAAGCGAAGCTTTGGCCGGCGTGTAAGCACTGCTCATGCATGTTGAAACTCCACTCCGTAACGCGTAAGACAAACCATGTGCGGAAACAGTGCACGCACCTCAGCAGAAGGCCTACACCGCCTACTAAGCCTACACCGCGTGGAATGCTCCGCTGCGCTGGGACTATTGAAGGGCTCTCTGTCGGCGCTCTTTAGTGCCACGATGCAGTACTTAACCTCACCGTTCCTAGATGATGGTCACATCCCTGTCAAATGCGAGTGTATCGTACTTGTTCACGCTGATGCCACATCCGTTAGAGGAACTTGATGGTGAAGCCCGCATTACACTTTCGTGGTTATATGCCCCGACGCTTACGATACTCCCTAATGCGAAATTTTAGTGCATTCCTATGCGTGTTGTCGTTTCGCGATATATCGAAGCATCGCGCCGATATATTTCACTTTTCCGGGGCTGGCTGAAAGCACAACTCATACCGCGTACTTGTCACTGGCCTTGTTGAGGTGGTCGGAAAGCTGATGCCAGTAGGGCACTACGACATTTCGCTGTGCAGGGCGTACGTATTCCTCCACCTGAGCTTCCTACCAAATATTACCTCGCGAATCTGGCTTTCTACTACTGAGGCTACAATTCATGAAAAACAGCTTGGTTAAGATGCCGTAGTTGGGCTTCGAGGCTATAACAAACTTGATGTTTGGAGGACCTGGTTAGAGCAGAGCGGGCGCAGTTTTCTGCTACAGCTCTTTCTACGAGCTTAGAATGGGCCGATTGATAATTGAGAATTGTTTTCGACCGTTGCTTGTACTTCCAGCCCACATGCGTTTCGTGAAAAACATCAAGTTCGTGATACCGTCGACGCTCAACTAAAACGTCTTGAGAAACCGAGTTTCCATAAAGAAAGCGCGGCCTGAGTGGTAGAAAGCTAGATTCGCGATGTAGCCGCCGACCCAGTACCGCCGGGTCAAAGTGGAGCAGCACAGCATCCCACTGCTATGAAGTAAGGAACTGACTCAGTTCCGGAGGAGGTGAGTCCTCCGTACAATCCGAAACTAGGTGATTTAATTTAACTCTATTGCGAAAACTAAGGCAGGAGGGAGAGTACTGAATTGGGCATATGTGAGAGTATAGTGCCGGGTTGGGGAAAAAGTGGGTCTGTGACCAGCACCAGATGATTTCTTGGGTCTTGTGAGGTGGTGGATAGAGTTGCCAATTATGGGGTGATAGTGGTTAGTTCTGTCGTGAAATGAGACCAGTCTGTCTCTCACAGACTCGGGTTGGAGACGTCCACGGCCCGCCTGACTAATCGTCGGGCGATAGTGTGGGCTGCCTCGTTCACCGGGTTGAAGGAGTGGGCTGGTACACAGATCAGTTCAATCTCTCGGAGGGGACATGGGGTGTGACAAAGGAGGTGGAGGGTGGTTGAGGATATGTGGCCCTTCCCAAAATAGCGTATGGCGGCTTTCGAGTTGCTGAAAATCGTACTGGCGGTGTGGTGGTTGGCGGGGGCGCATCGCGAACGCACTGCCGGACTTTTCTTTCAAGTGTGGAGCGAGCCTTCCTTACTTTTATTGCTTTCTGCCTCACTGACCTCCGTGGACTCTGAGCTGTGCGAGTGAGAAAGGACTCACTTCCTCCGTTTGGCTCCTCAAAGTGACCGATTGACGATGCTTCGAGGTGTCGGGTGTTTCCCGGGTGTGGGGGACGGCGACGGAGATGGAAACCGCGGTCCCAAAAACGTGGGACGGGCAGACTCGCCCCACCTGCCGTAGAGACAGGACCTCATTTTTACGGACTGACAACTGAACACTTTGTGTATTTTTAACTTGCTTTCTTGACCTTCTTGGTGTAATTTAAGTTTGTTTTAAGTGTTCCACTGCGTTCGACCCGCTATCTAACTTGACAGCGGACAATTTGATTCCGTCATGTGCGATCCGTGAGGCCAGTATAGTGTCCTGTGATTGCTAGAACGATCACAGCTTCCTGCGCTGTTTCGGTGAGGTCGAGTATTGGGGCTAGTACTTACGGAGTCGGCATCTATCGAAAGCGCCTCGCTTGCGTAGTACGTGGCACCACCCTCATTCGGTTAGCTGCCGGCGCTCACGAAAAACACCATGCTGGAGCCCTCCTAGACACTAAGTACGTACTTTACAACTGAGGGAATTTTTTAACTATCGAGCTAATCATCTCGGCCAAGCAGGGCGCACAGAATGGTTTACAGGCCCTATCTCCTTAGTAAATATGTAGTGAACACACACTGCGCGTGCTCGGCGCGATGGAGTCCTGCGAACCAGCTTCTTGCGCGATACGTAGGCAGTCACGGAGAGCAAACTGTGTGAAATGTGTGCTTCTGGTAAGCTGTCTCTATAACCAAATCGAGCATAACAGAATGAAGCCTCATTAGAGCTGTCGCACAGGTTCACAGCGACCGTCTGCGCTTCTGCATTTACTGTCCGCGCACAATGTTTTGCTTTCGTGGCCAGCCCATTTTCGTACCGTGCCGTGAATTTAGGCCGCGGAATATGACCATAATATACTACACAAGCAACCATTGTGGCGTGCAAGCTACCACTGCTGTTGAAAAATAAATTCGTTGTAAGTATATGGACTCCGACCCCTACGGCGCCTGCCCTCTGATGTGCCGTCATGACAATCCCCCCCCCTCTTTTTCTTTTATTCTAAATTCTCCCTCATTTCAATATCATTCCTCAAGTTGCATCGCACTGTACGTTTATCGGTCTTCTCAGCGAGAAATTTCCCACTGCTTCTATTTCTTAATCCAGCACATTTATTGTTTGCATGTACACAAACATTGGCAGTGCAATTGCATTTATTTAATGTGCTTCTTACCGTTCCCTCTTCATTCCAGTGAACTTGTCAGTATCTAGCATCACCAGGTCCGTAGACAAGAGTTTCATGGCATTAGCCGGGCAGCACGCGCGTGCAAGCATCCCAGTGCGCGCTTTCTTCTACTCTCCGCGAACATAGCAGCCCCGACTTCATAGCAAAAATCGTCACTGCGGAAGTGTTTGCTGCCCACCCAAGTTGTAGCCGATGGCTGCTCGGCAGTTCTAAGTTGCGCGATCCAAGCGTCACGCAGCTTCTTGTTCTGCCGCTACGTATGAAGGCTGATACCGGGTCCCGTTGCGCATTTCCGGCACTGCGGCACCGAACAGTAGCCCACCGTGACGGACGCCTTCATAGGCAGCGACGGCCTATTATAGTGCTTTAAAGTGTTATCCAGCAGACACCCGAAGCTGGAAAACGTCCCCACTCAATCGGAACCACAGCGCAGGCGGGACTTTGAAATTTCGTTTTAGCTCACTTTGGCGCTTGCCAAGGAGCCAACGTGGTCACGGTGTCCACGCGATCCATCATACCAGAGTTATACTAGTAGAATGCCAGCAAACTTGAGAGTAGAAAAAAATCAAGAGGCAGACATAGACAAAGAGACAGGAAGGTGTCTCTTTGTCTATGTCTGGCTCTTGATGTTTTTCTACTCTCAAGTTTGCTGGCATCCTCCTAGTATAACCATGTATCAACTAGCCCAACAAGCCACTCATGCCCTCATACCATGTCGCGCCGGCGGTGCTGGTAGCTTGTCCAGTGGTGGAGTTCGGCCCCAATATGGTGGCAGCGGCGAGAGAGGTGCCGGTCCCACTTACCGCTGGCAGCGCGAACGCCTTGTAGGTAGGCCATTCGGCTGCAACGACGTAATCTAGTTGCAGTACTGGCTGTATTTTGGCGCAGAAGACACGTGTTCATGCCATATGGCGTCCCTTATAATGGATGAGGGGCATATTTCTAACGCGTTCTGAATGTGCGGTGGGAGTTGAACAGGGCCTGGGTCGAGGCCTGAATGCCCATTTTCAGGTGGTGGAGGGCAGCCCTGCCCGATAGAGTGCGGGTCAGGTGACTGTACTGGGAGGTGAGGCAGGTCTCGCACAGTCCGAAAAGTGTGTTGTGGGTTCCTGTAGTGAGTAGCTTTGCTGTGGAGGTTGTCCGTGGGAGATGTAGCGCCGACTTATATGCTTGGCGGATGAGGCCTTTAGCTCGTCGGTGGTAGTAAGGCAGACATAATGTAGGGTAGGGTAGGGGTAGCTTTTATTTATGTATTTATTTATTTGTTTGCTCGTTTATGTATTCATTTATTGAACCCTCAGGGGCGAAGTATTACAGAGGGCAGTGGTAAAACAAAACGAAAGAGCATTTCTGTGAATAGATACAACACAAATCATCAAATTATAAAACATTGTGAGCTCGCAAGAAGATGATAAAGGTAAGCACAAGCAAAGAAAAAGAAACAACGAACCCGAGGTAAAAAAAACTATTTCTTTACTGTTAGTTAAAACATTCTTGGAAGGTTGACGGTCTCTAATCTCAGTAGTGTCGGCAGGAAGAAGGTTCCACTCCTCTGAAGTTCTGCGTAAAAATGAATACTGGAAAGTAAAGTCCTAAAAAAAACTTCACGGCAACATAATGTCGGTGATAAATGCGTGATCATAAATACTGGGTAGGCAAGATGAAATCATCGTGTAGAGAACGATGTGAAATATGGGGTGAAAAGGAGACAAGTGGTAAATTTTACGGCGAGATACTAGTGCTTACAGTTTCAGACTCGATTTCGTATTAGTCACACTTGCATTTCTAGCATAATAAGACATAATAAAACGTGCAGAGTTATTTTGAGCCATTTCAAGCGAGTCAATTAGAATGTCATGGAAAGGGTCCGAAAAAGTGGCGGTGTATACCACCTTCGAACGAATTCGTGTTTTAAAAAGTAAAACTTTAGGAGCCTGAGAAGCGCGTGAGAAATTCCCAGGAAGATAAGCCAGTGTTTTATGGGCACTGACAATTGTGGATTCAATGTGATCATTCTAGGTAAATTTTGAAGATATAGGGATGGCAAGATATCAAGTTGAAGTTCAGTTCAAGTTCAGATCAAGATATCTGTATGACGACACTACTTCCAAAGGAAGATCGCCAAGATGGTACGAAACCAATGTATTAGTAGATGCGTGGGATCACGCAAATGTCGGAACAAATGCCGCGACTTTTAGGAACCGAAAAGTGCGTTCATGCTGTTTCATATCTGTCCCCACTGCTGTGGCGCCAGACCGAGAGTGTAATCAGTGCTCGATCAGGCGCTCGAATTTTGTGATCCTGCGACGAAGGTGGTGGTTGTGCCGTTAATCATTCCTGCGTTTAAGCAGGCTGGCGCGCACTTCACACATGTGGAAGAGTTTGCTATCTGTTTCAGGGTTTGAATCAATAGCTACCGTGTGTTGTGGTAGCTGAAATGTCTTCTTTGAGTCTGTCCACTCACTTGTCGAGCGAATTAAATTGTGTCGGTGTGGCTTGGCCGTTTAGGCTTCTGAATTTGTCGCAATTTTTCACTGGTAAGAATAGGCACAGGTTTGTGAGTTGTGGTGCCGAAGGTAGAGGAGACAATATAGTGGCCACTGCCGAGAGTGTGACCAGTGTTATTAGTTTTCTTCATTGTGACGCCACTTTTCATCAGCGTTCCCGTGGATCTGGCGGTGGAGATGGGCTTAGCTGTCTTACTCTCCGAAGATAAACTCAGCGACAGATCTCCGACGGACGCGCCCGCTCTAAGCTGCTGAAGTTCTGCCTTTAACACACAAACTTTGTGTTTCAAGATGTGATCTACAACCAAGTGCCGGAAAACGGGATGGGTGCTCCATTTTCAGTTACGGCGGCTAACCTTTCCATGGAGTCAGTGATGACACGGGCTCTATGGAAAGGTTGCTTGATTCACGGTTACTTGATTCCACGGTCTCCCAAAGATTTTGCTGCGCTATAACAATGACTGCTTTTGCATCCTGAAGAAGGAATCTTTGGATGCGTTCTCGGCGCATCTGAACAGGATAGAGACATCCATTCAGTTTCAGGTAACTGAAATCTGTGGTCGTATTTATTTTGTAGACGTGCTGGTAGAGACAAAAATGGCCGCCTTTCGTTTGGTGTCCTTAGGAAGGAGACGCGCACCTGTCGCGACTTGAATTATGAGTCTCATCAACCGGCCTGCCGCAAACGCTCAGTTCCCTCTTCCCTGATACAAGCACCGCATACGATTTGCTCCACCAGAGGTGACCGTGCCTCTGACCTGTCCTGGGTGCGCTGCGAACTTCCGGTTATGTGTAAACTGTCAATTTTATTCGTTCCGTAGAACAGTGCGCGTGCAATGGTGCTTCATCGGGCGCTGTGCCAAGCTGGGCCCCCGCTGCAGTCTCCTATGTGCCAGGGGTAAGCTAGACGTTGGCAACCTCCGTATGGGAACAGTTGACGTAGTCGTGGTCTATGCTCCCGCCCGTAAGTTCAAGCATGAACCGGTGAACGTAAAAGACCATCTCAAGACAGAAAAGATTCCAGGCGTTGTTTATAGAATTCCTTGTGCAGAGTATGTTTTGAAGAGGTATGAGCCTTCGAATAGAACATGAAGAAGCGCGGGAATCTGGAGACAGGAGAAGAGAAGAATGAAGTGAGAATAAAATCGAGACGAGCTGAACGCCAGTGCCACAACAAAGCTTTACGTCTATTGTGTCATTTTACTAGAAACGCTACATTATTTTGGAGCAGCCGACAACTGACTGCAACATATGGGTGGCATTTTTGCTCGAGGAGACCTCCGCAGAGCAGATAATCTTTTCGAGATACCAAGCGCAAGACAAACCACCGGTGGAACTACCTCGCGAACACAACTCGACAGAACTCGTGAACCTGGTTTTAGAGAAGGATTCCATGGACACTGCTGAACTACGTCTGAAGGGTGCTGTGAAAGGGAACTTGCGTGTCGCGATCTTCGACGAATTAGTTCTTCAACCGATGCGTCGAAAGGACTCTGGATCACGGTCTTCGACAGAAGAGGTGTGCCTCGTTTTGAAAGCTCTTCAGCTGCAACAACAACAGATTGCGTAACAAAACTAACTGGTGACATCGCTTATAACCTCTCTAAACCCTGAGAAGCCGGTGACTAAATTTGTAGAACCCGGTATGTTCGACGGCATGTCTTCAAGTCCAGAAAGTTGGCTTGAATTCTATGAAGATATCGCAGAGAAGAACAACTGGCACTCTAATGAGGAGAAGATTACGAATATGTGTAGTAACTTAAGGGGTTTGTTGCACGGAGATGGTACGATCTGCACATTGTTGAAGATGCTGGCAACTCTTGAAACCACTGGAAGGAAAAATTCTTGGTGACATTCCGAAGCAACCCAGTGCAAAGTTCGGACGCCGCGCTTCATTTCAAATTCAAGCAGGGCTTCCTCGTCGAGCATTTTTTTGAAAAACGCCGCCTTTTAAAGCTTGCCGAGCCTATGCTTCATACTTCTGGCGTAGTAGCACTAATATTGCATGGACTGCACGCGAAAGTCCTGAATCAAGGTAAAGTACGATCACCTAAAACTACGGACTTGCTCCTGGAGTGCCTTCGCGACATACCATGTACTTCAGAAGAAAATATAACCGCTAGCACAAGCAGTCGCGTCAGATGTACCGGCGCGGATTGGCCAAGCCGTAATCCGCGAGAACCAAGCCGCCTTGCAGACAGCAAAAAGAACTTGGTTTGGCGCGCTCCCAGGGGTGGGTGAATAACGTCCACAGCGACCCTGCCCCCCTACTTTCAAACGCTCAAGAGGCTCCGACGACGAAAAACTAATATCAGTCCGACCCAATGACGACAACTGAGACCGTGTATTTAACTCGCTCAAGCCTGCTTCACATTCCTGTCAAAGTGGCAAACAGACATATTGACACGTGTACTTATCTTTATCGGGCAACCATGTTTCGCCGCCTAACAAATGTAATCGCACAACGTGGGACGCGCCTCCATGTATCCGAAGTTTCTGGAAAGTTATCGATTCTTCTATCCGCTGTCTGTTGTCGCCGAACCTTATGTTATCTGACTTCATCACCTGACGCGAATGTTGTAGAACTTTGTGGAAGGCACGTGGGTCCGAACGATTAGTCTGGAACATTCGACGACTGTTCTCTAAAAGCCGACGTGCTTGACCCGCTGATCAGATTTCCGACGATCGCCGACCGTGTTCGCAGCTATCGTTGTGCTATAAGTGTAGCCTGTTTTTGTGGGCACAGGTTCGCCCAATAAAAGCTAGGTTTGTATTCCACCGTATTGCTGCTTTCTTCACCGTCACTACCACGTGACATCTGGTGGAGGTGCTTGTGCGTTCGTGTACCGAACGCCCCCGCAAAGCCGCGATCCAAGCCCGAAGCCCGAGGAAAGCACCAACATCGCCGAAGACCAGCGTGCTAGCCGCAGACTGCAAGGACTGCCCCCAGAGCACGGAATTCTACCTGAGACGTCAAAGAAGATCGTGGTCAAGACAACCCCAATGGCTGCCCCAGCGTCCCCCGTTATCCTACAACAACCTCGGGACCCACCAACCTTCGATGGAGCAGTGACTGGAAGACCCGGAATCATGGCTGGAGACCTACGAATGAATCGCGACATTCAACAACTGGCACTCCGGCGACAAGCTGTGGCATGTCTACTTTGCCATAGAAGACGCCGCCAGAACGTTGTTTGAGAACAGGGAGTCGACCTTGACAACGTGGGACCTGTTCCGTAGCGGCTTCCTGCGCACCTTTACAAGCGTCGTACGCAAGGAAAGAGCCGAAGCTATGCTGGACGCCCGAGCGCAGCTACCAAACGAGAACGTTGCCATCTTTACGGAAGAAATGAGCTGTTTGTTCCGCCACGCCGACCCAGATATGGCCGAGGAGAAGAAAGTCCGCCTACTGATGCGTGGTGTCGCGGAGGAACTTTTCGCCGGAAGGGTAAGAAGCCCACCGAAGACCGTCGAAGAGTTTCTTGGTGAGGCGACGAACATTGAGAAGACACTCGAGATCTGAAACCGGCAATTCGATTGCCGCACGAACTCTACAAACTACGCCGGGGTTCAATCAATGGCTACCGACGATCTACGCGAGACTATCAGATTGGTCGTATGGCAGGAGCTGCAGAAGTTCTACCCAAGGACGCAGTCCCAAGTGGATCCAATCGCTGAAGTCGTCAAAGAAGAGGTTCAGCGATGGCTTGGAGTCCCTGAAGTGCAACCACGATCACCGCAACCTAAGCCGGAAGCGATTACCTACGCCGCCGTCGCCCGCCGTCAAGGTCCCCCTCCGCGACAACGCCAGGGCCCTGTAACGCCGCAATTCCGCCGTCCACCGCCAGCACGCCCACCCGTCGCCTAGCGCAGCTACGCGAGGAAGACGGACGTTTGGCGAGCCCCCGACAACCGCCTGCTCTGCTACCACTGCGGCGAAGCCGGCCATGTGTACCGCCGATGCCCATGCCGCGACCTGGGATTTCGAGGGTTCGCCGTCGATGCACCGCGCCCTCGGGAAGGTGAACGCCCTCATGACATCGCCGACTACCTCGCCGCTACTCAGTGGAGCCCTCGACGACCGTCCCGTTCGCCGTCACCTGGCCGCTACCTCTCTCTGTAGCGCCGACTATACACTGGCCCAGCCCGGGGCCGGTCAGCGAGCCCATATCCGGAAAACTAAAAGCAGCAACCGATGGAGGTGCGGTTGCTGTTCGACGAATTGACGAAGAGCCTCCGCTGCCGACGAAAATGAAGAAGAGACCATCTCGACGACATAATAACGACACGCCGCCGTCAAGACGAAGTCAGGAAGCCAAGACTACACCGACGAAAGACGACTTGACGACGCGACGTTCCAGCTTCAGTTCAACACAACGCAGCCCTGATCCGACGCTAACACCTAATTGCAATGCCAGACGAAGAACCACTGACCCCGACGTGCTTCTCGACGGCCACGCAGTCACCGCTTTAGTGGACACAGGAGCCGATTACTCCGTCGTGAGTGGACCCGTCGCCGCACAGTTAAAGAAAGTTAAAACTGTATGGGAAGGCCCTCAAATTCGGACCGCTGGAGGACACCTCATCACGCCGACTGGAATCTGCACGGCAAGAATAACCATTCATGACCGGATTTACCCTGCCACCTTCGTTATCCTCCAACAGTGTTCACGAGACGTCATTCTCGGTATGGACTTCCTGGACCAACACGGAGCAGTCATCGACCTGCAGTCGAAGTTAATAACGCTGCCGGAAGATGCAGCCGGAGAGCGCTCGTAGTCACCACGCCTTGAGTGTGCTCGAAGATCAAGTGAGCATCTCGTCTCGCTCCAGCATTGTTATTTCGGTCGGCACCAAAACACCCGCTCACGTAGAAGGCGTCATCGAAGGCGACCAACGTCTACTGCTAGACCGTGAAATCTGCGTCGCAAGAGGGATCGCTCGACTGCATGGAGGGAAAAATGAAGTGTTGCTGACAAACTTCAGCCGGGAGTTCAAGCACATCAAGGGCACGACGATCGCGTACAGAGAGGAAATTCTGGAAACCAGTAACGCGTTTGTCCTGTCGGATTCCGCCGCATCTACCCCGACGACCCTGGTTCCCGAACCAGACTACGACATTAATCCGTCTCCCCATGATTAAGCAACAGCAGCTGAGAAGTCTGCTCCGACGATACAAAGGCTGCTTTTCGACGTCATCGAGGATTCGACAAACACCAGTCGCCAACCATCACATAATCACCGAGGAGTGAGCTCGACCACTCCGCCAGAGCCCTTACCGAATTTCGCCGCGAGAACGTAAAGCTATAAGAGAACAAGTCGACGAAATGCTGCGCGACGACATCACCCAGCCGTCGAAAAGCCCGTGGGCATCCCCTGTTGTCCTGGTGAAGAGAAAGGACGGAACCCTACGTTTCTGGGTCGATTATCGTTGTCTGAACAAGATCACGAAGAAGGACGTATACCCCCTCCCACGGATAGACGACGCACTGAATCGGCTCTGGAACGCTAGATACTTCTCGTCGATGGACCTGAAGTCTGGCTATTGGCAAATAGAAGTCGACGAAAGAGATTGCGAAAAAACCACCTTCATCACCCCAGACGGCCTCTACGAGTTCAAGGTTATTCCATTTAGACTGTGCTCGGCGCCTGCAACGTTCCAACGCGTGATGGACACGGTTTTAGCAGGATTGAAGTGGCAGACCTTTCTCGTTTACTTGGATGACGTCGTTGTCTTCGCCGGAAATTTCGACGATCACCTTAGGCGGCTTGCAACAGTAGTAGAAGCCATCAAGTCATCAGGGCTTACTCTGAAGCCAGAAAAGTGCCGCTTCGCTTACGATGAGCTTCTGTTCCTAGGCCACGTCATCAGCAAGTCTGGGTCTGCCCCGACCCGCAGAAGACAGCTGTCATTGAAAGTTCCCGCAGCCCATCGACAAGAAGGCAGTGCGTAGATTTCTTGGCATGTGTGCCTACTACAGGCGATTTGTCAAGGACTTCTCACGCATCGCTGAGCCGCTGACAAAGCTAACTAAATGTGACGTCGAGTTCAAGTGGGAAACGCCGGAGGCCAACGCATTTCAAGAACTCAAACGACGCTTGCAGTCGCCGCCCATACTTGCGCACTTCGACGAGCACGCCGATACCGAAATACGCACTGACGCCAGTAGCCTAGGCCTCGGTGCCGTCCTAGCCCAGAGAAAAGATGGACATGAACACGTGATAGCTTACGCTAGGCGGTCGTTGTCAAAAGCGGAAGGCAATTATTCTACAACCGAAAAGGAATGCCTCGCAATCGTTTGGGCTACAGCGAAACTTCGCCCTTACCTCTATGGCAGGCCATTCAAAGTGGTCAGCGACCATCACGCGTTGTGTTGGCTAGCTAACTTAAAGGACCCTTTAGGACGGCTGGCACGGTGGAGCCTCAGACTACAAGAATACGACATCACTCTAACATACAAGTCCGGATGAAAACACTCAGATGCCGATTGCCGCTCACGCGCCCCCATTGACCCGCCGCCGCAAGATGACGAGGGTGACGACGGCTTCCTTGGCATAATAAGCGCGGAAGACTTCCCCGAACAACAACGAGGGGACCCGGAGCTAAAAGCCCTAGTCGAGTATTTGGAAGGGCGCACCGACGTGGTCCCTAGGGCATTTAAGCGTGGATTATCTTCGTTGACGCTTCAAACCAACCTACTCGTGAAGAAGAACTCACCAGTCCGCGCCAACTACCTTCTTGTTGTTCCGTCGGCGCTGCGTCCAAAAGTACTGCACGCGATGATGACGATCCGACCGCTGGGCACCTCGGTTTCTCCCGGACGCTATCGAGGATACAAGACAAGTATTACTGGCCGCACCTAACCGCCGATGTCACCCGTTACGTCAAGACACGGCGAGACTGTCAGCGACGCAAGACACCACGGACAAGGCCAGCGGGATTACTACAGCCGATCAAGCCTCCTTACCGACCTTTTCAGCAGATCGGGATGGACTTGTTAGGACCGTTTCCGACATCAACATCCGGAAATAAGTGGATCGTCGTGGCGACGGACTATCTCACCCACTTCGCTGAAACTAAGGAAGCGCAGCCGAAGTGGCGAAATTTTTCGTCGAGAACATCCTGCTGCGACATGGTGCTCCAAAAGTCATCACCGACAGAGGAACGGCTTTTACAGCAGAGCTCACGCAAGCCATTCTGCAATACAGCCAGACAAGTCACAGGAGGACAACTGCCTACCATCCGCAGACGAATGGTCTCACGGAGCGCCTGAACAGGACCCTCGCCGACATGCTAGCAATGTACGTCGACGTCGAGCACAAGACGTGGGATGCGGTCCTACCGTACGTAACATTCGCTTACAACACGGTGGTGCAAGAAACAACACAGATCACGCCATTTAAGCTGGTTTACGGCAAGAAGCCGACGACGACGCTCGACGCCTTGCTGCCGCACGTCACTCACGAGGAAAGTCTTGACGTCGTTACCTATCTCCAGCGCGCCGAAGAAGCCCGACAGCTCGCCCGCCTGCGAATCAAGAACCAGCAGAGGACCGACCGCCGACACTACAACCTCCGATGGCGCTTCGGCGAGTACCAGCCCGGTGACCGTTTTTGTGTTTGGACCCCTATACGCCGACGAGGACTGAGCGAGAAGCTTTTGCGTCGCTATTTCGGACGGTACAAGATATCCGACGTATTGGCGCACTGGACTATGAGGTCGTGCCAGACGGCATTTTGCTATCATGGCGGCGCCGCTCACGACCTGAAATAGTCCACGTTGTGCGACTCAAGCCGTACTCCCAGCGTTAATGAACTTTGGGGCTTCGCGAAACTGACCTTTGGGCTTTGTTTCTTTTGGTTGTTTTGTTACTTATGTTCAATGAGTGTCCTTTTGTGTTTCGCTCTCTTATATTTGTAGCATTAGGACGATGCTTTTTAAGAGGAGGGTATTGACACGTGTGCCTATCTTTATCGGGCAACCACGTTTCGCCGCCTAACAAATGTAATCGCAGAGCGTGGAACGCGCCTGCATGTATCCGAAATTTCTGGAAAGTTATTGATGCTTCTATCCACTGTCTGTTGTCGCCGAACCTTATGTTATCTGATTTCATCACCTGACGCGAATAGTGTAGAACTTTGTGGAAGGCACGTGGGCCCGAACGATTAGTCTGGAACATTCGTCGACTGTTCTTTAAAAGCCGACGCGCTTGACCCGCTGATCAGATTTCCGAGGATCGCCGACCGTGTTCGCCGCTATCGTTGTGCTATAAGTGTAGCCTGTTTTTGTGGGCGCAGGTTCGCCCAATAAAAGCTAGTTTTGTATTCCACCGTATTGCTGTTTTCTTCACCGTCACTACCACGCCACGGGAAACAAAATTTCAAATTCAAGCATGGGTTCCTCGTCGAGTATTTCTTTGAAAAACGCCACCTTTAAGAGCTGGCCGAGCCGATGCTTCCTCCTTCTGGCTTAGTAGTACTAATAATGCACGAACTGCACCCGGAAGTCCTGAAGCAAGTTAAAGTACGATCACCTAAAACTATGGACGGGTTCCTGGAGTGCCTTCGCGACATACCATCTACTTCAGAAGAAAATATAACCGCTAGCTCAAGCAGTCGCTTCAGATGGACCGGCGCGGATTGGCCAAGCCGTAATCCGCGAGAACCGAGTCGCCTTGCAGACAGCAAAGAGAACTTGGTTTGGCGCGCTCCCAGAGGTCGGGTGAATAACGTCGACAACGACCCTGCCCCCCTACTTTCAGACGCTCAACAGGCTCCGACGACAAAAAACTAATTTACAAGGGTGCTCAGTCCGACCCAATGACCACAACTGAGACTGTTTATTTAACTCGGTCAAGCCTGCTTCACATTCCTGTCAAAGTGGGAAACAGACATATAATGCCTTTGTTTGACAGCGGTGCTTCTGTGTCTATAATAAATGCCAAGCTGGTAGGTGTAAGTCACCTGCACAGTGGAAGAATACTACGGATGCAAGGTTATGACGGGAAAGTGACAATGAATAATCAGTGGGCCTCAGTAAACATCGAGTTCCAAGGTCATGAAATAGAGAGTGAAGTGCTGGTGATAGAGGGGCTAACGTACGACTTTCTCCTATCCAGACTAGATATAAAGAAACTAAAGATCAACGTATACTGGGACGATGCGGTTTTAGTGTAAGGACTATCAAGGGAAGACACACAGCAGGATAGAAAACGTAACCTGCGAGTGGTCATGTGCGCGGAGCATATTGCAACGACCCCCCCTGAAATGGTATGCATAGGAAGCTGTCCCAAGGGATCAAGTCACACAAGGTGCCTTTCGAATTAACTGACAAGATCGCAATCCGAAATTCACCTTATAACATGTCAAGAGAACGCAAGATATGGTCGAAGCAAGAATTGCAGGAGATGCTAGACGCCGATATAATCTGGCCTTCGGTGTCACCCTTCGCCTCTCCCATAACTATTGCGCCGAAGGAAGATTGAACTTTCAGACTGTGCACAGATTACAGGGTTCTTAATCGCCAGACAGAACTTATACCATTTCCACTGCCGAAGGTAGACACGATTATAGATGAAATAGGTGGTTGCCGAAGTTTTTCACGCATTGACTTGTTCAAAGGTTTCTGGCAGATACCGCTAACCAAGGAAACAAAAATTTACACTCCTTTTATCACGCCCTTCCATCTGTGCGAGTATAACCGGCTCCCTTTCGGCTGGAAAAACTCGCCAGCGTGGTTCCAGAAGATTGTGAACGAAGTCCTGAAGCCTTTCGTAGGTATCTTTTGTAACGTGTACATAGACGATATTATCGTCTGCTCCAAAACAGCCGGTGAGCATCAGGAACACCTTTCTCAGGTATTAAATGCCTTGAGCTTGGCACTCCTCAAGTTTAATTTTAAGAAAAGGTAATTCTTTCGAAGAAAAGTTGTGTTTCTTGGAAGAGTCTTTGATGAGACTACCAAAAGCACGAAAAAAGAGTCCGTCGAGAGGATATCTCAACTGGTAAAACCATATGACGTCCACTCATTGCGTGTGTTTTGGGGATTAGCAGGATTTCAGACCTTTCATAAAAGACTTTGCCACAGTAACGAGATGCCTCACACGCCTAACGCAGAAAGAAGTACCATTTGAGTGCGTTGAGGAATGTGAGAGAGTCTACCGTGATCTGGTGCACAGAATCTCTTCTGATCCTTTCTACGCACACCAGATTTCACGTTACCCTTTGAACTGAATAGCAACGCCTCACACTATGGAACAGGTGCAGCTTCTACCCGAAATGTCCAGAAGCATCCGGCCGAGAAAAGCGACATGTAGCAGGCTACTACAGCTGCACCCTCAAGCCACCTGAAGTCAACTACACCACTATTGAAAAGGAAGCTCTTGCCGTCCTCAATGCAATTCAATACTTCCGTACGTACCTAGTAGGTTCGAAGTTTACTTTATTCACCGATCACCAGCCCCTCGCTCATCTCTTGAATATGACCCAACCTAAGCAACGTATCGCCAGATAGGTGAACTACTTGCAGCAGTTCAATTTCACCATCTCCCACAGGCCAGGACCTCTTTTGACTGATGGATATGCATTGTCTAAATTGATGATACAGGCCAAAAAAGAACAATCGGAAGAAATCAATGAAGGAAAATTGTGGAAAGGCACTGAACAATTGATTTTTATGGAAAGTCGCTATCAAGTCTCGCCAACGCTGGTTTCGAAGGTGATTTATTCGTACCACGGTAGCCCAGAATCAGAAGGACACGACAGATTTTGGCGCACCTTCAACAAGCTAGCCAAGAGATTTTCGTGTCCTCACATAAAAGATGTCAATCAATGCGTTTGTTCATGCCACATTTGTCAAGTCAACAAAGTGAAATATAAGCAGCCTACGGACGCCACGATAATACCTCTTGATAATGCCACTTGACGTTATACACCTGGATTTTGCCGAGCTAAATAAGAAAATAAAAGGAGTCCGAAAAAGGCAAGCTTTCCTTTTGGCCATAGATGAATGCACTAGGATGGTCGCGGCATGGCCAGGAACGCAAGATTGGAATAGTGTCATCGTCCTCCTCCAACGGGATGTGTTTATGACAGCCAGGACGATCGTATGTGACAACGGCCCAGCGTTCAAGAGGGAAAAACTAGCATGAGTGTCTCGAGACCCCAATATATCAATCAAGTTCTGTGCGCCATACCATCCCGCGGCGAATAGGCTTGCAGAGCGTCATGTACGAGATGTGAAACAATACATCAGGATTTATGATATTACATGTTGGATGGAAATGCTCTTTAGAAGCAGCTGTAACACATCACAATCGCTCCTACACCAGTGGCTTGGGATGCAGCCCGCAGTTCGCTTCTTCAGGAGAAACCTCTATTCTTCAGGCGGATCGTGAACTGGGGCTGTTAGAAAATCTCAAGATCGTCGAGGAGAGGAAACAAAAATCGCAAGAGGAAAGGTACCGTAAACGAATGGAAAAAAAATTGACTAGAGACATAGCTCAGATATCCCAGACATTTAAGTCACCGGCCTCGTTCTAGTTAGGAAAGGAGTAACAGAATACAGTGCCAAATTTTATGATTCTTACTCTGTTACAAAGACAGCCAATCCGAAAGGAATATTGAAGACTATGGTACATTGGTGAACAGAGTTCAGTTGACAGTGCTTCGATTGGAAACGTCTTCAAGTATTACACCAGGATAGGTTAGGACAGGAAACCTGGAAGGGTGAAGCGGTATGAGCCTTCGAATAGAAGATGAAGAAGCGCGGGAACCTGGAGACAGGAGAAGAGAAGTATGAAGCGAGAATAAAAGGGAGACGAGATGGACGCCTACGTTGGCGAGTCCCACCTATAAATTTTTACATGCACCGATCTGGTTTGGCAATATCCCCATTGCGCCATTTTTGCAATGCGTTAGAGACGACTGAGCACTACTTACTGGAATGCCGGTGTTTCTCCTCCATGAGGAAAATGACATTAGAAATTAAAGTGCGACAGCTTGGCCTGCCATTGAACACTCCGGTACTGCTGTCTTTCGGAGCGCCTGTGCTTGGGCACTCACACAGAAATGTGTGCTTCACCTTAGAAAAATGTATTATTGAATCAAACCGATTTCATTGATGACTGTATTATTCTTTTCATTCCTCCTCTATTGCCTCATTTATATATTATAGATAATTCTATTTATTTCCTCTTCATAGCATGACATTCTACTGAACCCTTTCGATTTTTCCTCGCCTAAATTCATGTAACAAAATTACAGATATTTACCTCCGTTTTCTTAACACATAAGCAAAGTCTGCCCGACTCTTGGCCAATCCCCGCGAGTGGGTAAGCGCCAAACTCATCAAAGACATCATCATCATCATCATCATCATCATCAGTACCGCAGCCATGCTTTACGTCTATTGGGTCCTTTAACTAGGAACGCTACATGTTTATATCGGCGAGTTGAAATTGTGTAGGACGACTGAAAGACCGTATGCATAACATCAGAAAGAATAACGTTCACTACAGCGCACTTGCAGAAGACGCGGCAACTTCTAGTCGTGAGGTTTACTGGGACTAGAAGAGGTGACTGTTGGGCTAGTTGGTCGTCCATATTTGAAGTAGTAGCTTAGCGCAAATAAAACCACGGACACAAGAAAGACAGACAAGGACAAGCGCTTGTCCTTGTCTGTCTTCCTTGTGTCCGTGGTTTCATATGCGCTAAGCTACTACTTCAATTACTGGGGCAAGGCAAGCATAATAGCAGAAGGAAGAAATTGGTGTTCCCGTGAGTATATCGCCACGCTTCTTATACAGACTACGAAAAAAAAAAAACTCTACGCAGGTATGATGGCAATATTCAACAACGGGCCTTAGCCGAGCAAGTGCTCTTCTTTGCTATCCTTATTATTCTCCATAAAAAGTTCTTTTCCTCCTCCTTCCTCCCCCTGCGCACGATAGGCCCTTCAGTCACGTACTAAAATGGAGATAAGCGTGCCTCTTGCAGGCACTTTTTTGTGAACCATGCTACGGTAAGGAAGCCGAAACATCTTGAAAGCCTTAAACCTTTTAGTTTTGGTCGACGTTTCTCTGTTTTACTATTTCATTATGATAAGGCTCTAAGTTCATTGTAGAAGTGTGTGGGGGTCTTTGCTGAGGGTAGATATGTAGCTTTCCAGGGGAATTCAAAGAATGCGTTTCAATGCAGTTCATCGGATTGAAACCATGTAAACGCCTTCATTCACCTTCAGTTATTTATTTTAATGAAGAAGATGGTTTGCTATGCAGAGAATCCACAGACGAGCTGACCTAAGAATTATTAACGTGCAGACAAACACATATATTTAGTAGCACAGCTCATACACAGACATAAAAAACATGAATTTATGGTAACCAATAAGCATGAACACTGCGCCATTCAATCAGTGCGTTATGCAGAAGTGCAGGTTGCATAAAACTAGAATGACTAATGCATGCAATATCTGTAAAAAAGCTATGATGTACTTATGCGAATTATTCCCATGGGGCATTTAGTGCGCTTAAGCTCCTGACAGTGTGGTAATTTCCCAGAGTTTCTTGTTTGATGAACCTAATTTATTGCTGACAAGAACGGGTATTGAAAAGGAACAGAACACAGGACCATATTGTGCCTTTTATTTTCATGTTCATGTTATTTATTGCGTAATGTTTATTTTTGCAACAAGTGCAGCAGTGAAAGTCTCTGTATTTTCGAAGTAGCCGAAATAACACTCGCAAGAAAACACCCGATTTACGATTTCTACGCTCCAACAAAACGCTTGCTCGTCATTGTAGAAGGCACCTGTGTGTAGCGAAATGGAAATAAATTTCAAATAGCAGTATGGCATTGCTGGTGGTTGGCGAGTGTGCACGAAATGATCTTCAAGGCGAGTTAACTGTTATACTGCTGTATCAACCAGTAACCAGACACTGCCACTATTGTTTTTTTGGTTGTCTTGTTGTTGAACTGCAGTACCATCTTGTTCACCAGCTTTCGCGCCCCCTTTTGGTTGGGTCATATCACCCGCTCCCCTGCGACGTGCTTTGCGCTGAGGCTAAATGATTTTCTACTGTTTGTAACCGTGCGAGCGAGCGATCGCCGTGACTGTGTGAAGGTTTCGTAGACACGAGAATCATTGTTGCCATCTCGTGGTCTCGTGGGTCCATTTGCTTGCAACATGCAACCTTTACTACATGTCGAAAGCACGGTGGTGTATTTTTGTCGACGAGCAGTATTGATTTTAACTGCTCACCCGATATGTACACCGACACCCCCTAGTCCCATCTCGAGGATTTTAGATACCGCCAGTGATGTCTATACTGACCATAATATTTACTCTAGCCCAAAAAATTAATCTCCGCACTATGCCGTCCCTGAAAATTTTGCCGCTAAAGTCCAGTACACCGCACAAGTTGCCATACCGGAGATGAGCGGGCCATGCATATAAATCACACCCGTGCGCACTCACCTTAGTACAGACGAGCGCCGTCATTGAGTAGCATTTCTTTACCTCGGACAACATTCCGCATTTCGTTCTCATATGCGATGCCAATCACGTAGAGGACCGTAACATTTTCGAGGAACCGCAATACTTGTCGCGGTAAATATATGAGACCTAAGGCGGGAGTATTGCAACATAAGATCAATGCAAAAATGTTGTGCCGCTTCAGTAGCAACGTCGCTAGCTGGTTGCGCTGCTGAGCTCGAGGACACGGGTTGTGTCCTGGCAGCGGCGACCTCATTTTTAGTGGGACGACTTGCAAAACGCTGCCGCGCTTGAATACGTGTGCAGTGTAAGAACCGCAGGCAGTCGAACTCCGTAGTTTTCCACTAGGACGTGGCTCACAATAAAATTGCGGTTATACCCGGGACGTTACACGGACGTTATAGGGAAGTTATACCCGATTATTTATTTCTCATTATGATGTATGTAAGAAAGAAAGTAATTCACTATAGCAATAACAGATTCACCCTGTAGGCACAGTACCACGCTGCTTTGCGCTTACGCTATGTCAGTAGAACGAGCACTCCGTTTCATGCGTTGCGCGGAGCTTGCGGGACCCGGATCCCGGTTCTGCACGGGCTACCTGATTACCCCACTTCGCGCGATTCCGGACGGTGGACGTGTGGATACGAGACGCCAGTTGGTACAACGCGGTCATGCAGACAACAACGGCACCGTGGAGCGGCGCTGCCGCGCTGGCGTGAGTAGTGCTGCTGTATATGGGAGCATATACAGGAACACAAGGCGTGAGAGCGCCGTATGCGGGGTAAAATTTCAACCAGCGGGTGTGCGCCTCTCGGATTTTTCCTTCACGCCGCCTAGGTTGCCTGCGGCACTGCACGCGTTCGCCCAGGTTTCGCACCGCGCGCGCGTGAGCCTGTGTGTGGACGGCTCATTCGAAGGACATGTGCACGATGCACACGCTTCATCTGCCTTTAAGAACATCTGTGCGGTTGACGACAGTTTTCGTGGCTGCAATGTGGCAAAAGGGCAGCGTCTACTTAGCTACATAGGAGTCGCGGAGCACTTAATCCGAAACGACTTCGCATGTGTCGCCGGAAAAGTCGTCAGCACAAACGATGCGTGTTGCCGAAAGCTATTGTTCCAGTTTCCCACAGAATTACTGCTACAAATTTGTGTTGTCTCTGTTGACGACCACGTACTTCTATCGGCACTTGCGGAAATATACAAAATATACCACCGCGTAGCGCAAATACAACGTGCATACACAGCTTTAACTAGTACATACGCTACAATACCGGATAGGGGCAGCAGCGTAAATAGTTTGGTAATTTCTTAACAGAGGTCAAGAGACGGATGTTTAAATCATTAGTAAGCATGTCTGCTTCAGCAATACCGGTGCGACCAAGACGCGAGCCTGTATCTTCGAGCAACTCGATTGATCGGTGCAGCGGTGATGCAGGAGGGAACTGCGGTCATGTTCAATGCATCGCACACATACTCAATTTCTCGGCACGCGTAAACCTACGACCACTGATAGCGCACGCAAGATAAGTTTCCATTGTTGGGCAGTGTACGCACAAATTAAACACGACAAAGAAGACAGCACAACGCTGGTTCAACAACTGAAATTTATTATTTGAAGAAAGGGATCGTATACCCAGTTATCATGAAATCCTTGTGGATTTTATGTAAAATCATCATATACTCACGAGCGATCATTGAACGGGATCTCTTCGTTTGTCAGTTGTTTAATGCATTGTTCAGTGCATCCGCGCTAATCCATGTCTGTCGTCTGGCTTTTTGGTGCCATTTTCTTAGGAATTGTTAGGACTACACTGGTGGTATTAACCTTATCGCGTTTACATTGCTGTTGTGGCAGTTAGCAACACAACATCAATTTTCAGCCTTCCGATGAGGCGCCATCGCAAACAAGAGACGTTTCGCACGCAGCGCGAGTTAAGCGAGAGCGCGACCTTGAAGGGAAGCAATGGAAACCTACACCGTGCGAGGTGAAATCTTCCGCCAGGGGAGAAACGAGCGCTGGCGCCTACGATGAAACTTGACGTGCAGTCGTGAGAGCGCGTGGCGATGTTGTCTGGAAGAGTCGTCTTAGGTAGAGCGCTGGGGACGGACGTGTCGGAGTGGCGTGCCTAAGGGACGTGAGTGCCTACCGTTCATTCTAGCATTATAATTCTACCGCCAGTCCGAACCTTTGAGCGATGAAGGACGCCTCAGTAAACATTCACAAACTTATGCATTCTTAGAAAGCGCCTGAACTGTTGAACGTTTGCTTGACTTTTTCTATTGATATGCTTCTCGATTGTTCGCTTAAATCGTATCGATATCGTCACCTTCATGATTGCTCAATGCATTGCGCAAGATTGGGTCAGAGCAAAAAATACTAAAGCCCCTTTGTACTTCATATCTTCAATATTCTGAAATATTTTTACGTTACAAAGGCCTCTTATTTATTTATTCGCTAATTTCTTTGTTTGATCTCTGCCAGAAGAGCTCACGTGTCACTTCAATGGCTGTGCAGATATCTTGTGACTCACACGCAATACGTGCCGAATATACCCGTGAACGCTACAACGAGCAACCCAGCAAATTGTCCAGCATTTTCAGGAGGACAGACTGTTTTATAGTGCAATATAGTTATGGTAGATTAGCGCAAACCGCTCAGCCAGTGTTTCACAATTGTTTTGACCAGTAGCTACCTTGACGACATTCAAGACGATGAGTCTGTGGAACATGTAACTTAGTGTGTGACAGTGTTACTACTATGATCCGGCGTCTTCATGCCAGACAAGCCAAAATCAGCGTGCAAGAATAACAGCACCGTCTGAACGCCGCCTCCCATCACATGCTGCTCTGTTACATCCGTGAGGCCGCTTTGCACTTCCTGCTGTGAGAGATGAGAGTGGCGGCATTTTCAATCTGTCCTCACGGAGGCCTTCAGTTTATCGCAGCAATAAAAAGAAAAACAATTCTTACTACTACTGAATTGCCTTGCAACTGAAATAATACGTCGTGACGATTGCAAACTGGTTTGGTGCACTTTGAAGGATCATGTGCGTAAAACGTTTTCCTCAGCTTCACCTTATCGTAAAGCTTCTTAAGTGTCCTACTCAGCGTGAAAAGCGTCGAAAGGAAACTGGGAACAATGCCCTATTCAGGTGCGAAATTCCGTATAGAAAACTAACGACTAAGCAAATGACGGGTTTCTACATCTTCGCAAGCTAGGTTTTCAGCTCACAATGTTTAGGACGAAAGAGAGATTCCTTTTTTTTCGTGGGGAATGCACAAGCATGCAGGATTTCTAATGTTGCACTTTACAAACCCATTGGCTATAGCGTACTCTATTTGCGCGAAGTCGCAGGTGTCATTCTTATTTGTGGATCCTGGTGCGTACGAAAAGCAAACTGGCGTACATTCGGAGATTTGGGTGCACACTAAAGTATTACCCCGCATGGTCAAACACGATACACAGGTATGGAGACGTGGGCAAGTTCGTATGACTGCTAATTTTCGCAAAGCGCGGAATGACAAGGCTTACTAAGATTTAAAAAGCAACAGGACAAGCACTTTTTCCGTGGTCTCTGTTGTCTTTGTGTACTGTCTTTTTCCACTGCTGTTAAAAAAAGCCGTCAGTTATTATGTCCAGCCTACACAATGGCATCACAGTACAAGAAGGGAGATGGAGAAGACTACAGACAGAGATATAGATCGCCGAACTCTATTATGCAACATACCCGGGTATACATCATAGTGATTGTGAATTCTGCACATACACACCGAACACCCAGTACCACATCGTTTTGCGGGGCGGGGAGGGGCGGTGGGGAGGTACAAACAACCCGAAGGCACCGCGAGTGCAGCCACCGCGTTTGATGTACCGCGTTTCACCGCCTAGCAAATGTTATCGCACAGCCCAGAACAAGCTTGCATGTATCGGAAGTTGCTCGAAAGTTATCGATGGTTCTATCCGCTGTCTGTGGTCATCGAACCTTATGCAATCTGATTTCATGGCGTGACAGGAATGATGTAGAACTTTCTGGAAGACGCGCAGGTCCCCGCAATTACTTTCGAAGCTTTGATGACTGATGTATAAATGCCGACGCGCTTGACCCGCTGATAAAATTTTCGACGATCACTGACTTTGTTCGCCGCCATCGTTGTTCTTCGAGTGTAGCTTGCTTTTAAGGGCACGAATTCGCCCAATAAAACACTAGTTTCGTCAATCAACGTTTCGCTATCTTCTTCACCGTCACTACTACCTGACATCTGGTGGAAGTGCACTATGTTCGTGTACCGAGCGCCCTCACAAAGCCGCAATCCAAGCCCGAAACCCGAATACAACGCCAACTTCGCCCAAGACCAGCGAGCTAGCGGCAGACTACAAGGACTGGCCCTGGAGCACAGACTTCTGCCTGATGCGAGCACGAAGATCGCGCCCAGCTCGACAACCACATTGGCAACCCCAGTATCCTCGTCGCGCTTCAACAACCCATGGAGCCCCCTACCTACCGTGGAGCTTAATCGGAGGATCGAGAAACCTGGCTCGAAAGATACGAAACGATCTCGGTCTTCGAAAACTGGACCTCTGAGGACAAGCTGCCTCACGTGTACTTCTCCTCGGAAGATACGGCGATGACATGGTTGGAGAACCATGAATCCACCCTTACAACGTTGGAGTTGTTCCGAAGTAACTTCCTGATAACCTTCACAAGCATTGTTGAGAAAGAAAGAGCAGAAGTTCTATTGGAAGCCCGTGTGCAGCTAGCGAAGGAGAACGTTGTCATATTTACGCAAGAAATATGCCGTCTATTCCGCCATGCCGACCCAGAAATGTCCGAGGAGAAGAAACTCCACCTACTCAAGCGTGGTATGAAGGAAGACTTTTTCGGCGGAATGATGCGAAGCCTACCAAAGACCGTCGACGAGTTTTTTTGCGAGGCCACAAGCATCGAGAAGACACTCGAAATGCGGAACCAGCAGCTCAACCGCCCCACAAGATCAACAGACTACGCCGGATTTCAATCCCTGGCAACCGACGGTCTGCGCGAGACTATCAGAGCCTTCGTGCGGGAAGAGCTGCAGAAGTTGCACACAAGGTCGCCGCCTCCAGTGGCCTCAATCGCCGATATTGTCAAAAAGGTTCAGCGATTGCTCGAACTTCCTGAGTTGCAACCACAATCAACGCAGCCCTAGCCAGAAGCGATGACCTAAGCCGCCGTCGCCCTCCGTCAAGGTCCCCCTCCACGACCGCACCAGGACCATTTAACGCCCAAATTCTGTCGTCCACCGCCATCACACCCACCCGTTGCCCAGCGCAGCTACGCTAGGAGAAGACAAACACTTGGCGTGCCCCTGACCACATCCCTCTCTACTACCGCTGCAGGGAAGCCGGCCCTGTGTACCGCCGATGCCCATACCGCGCCTTGGGACTGCGAGGGTTCGCGTCAACGCACCGCGCCCTCGGGAAAGTGAACGCCCTCGTTACATCGCAGTCTAGCTCGCCTCTACTCAGTGCAGCCCTCGGCGACAGTCCCATTCGCCGTCACCAGACCGCTACCTATCGCCCAGCCCGGGGCGATAGGTAGCCGACAAGACGCCGAAGAGAATATCTCGATAGCATGATATTGACACGCCGCCTTCATGACGAACCCTGGAAGCATAGAACGCACCGAACAAGGACCTGATGCTGTGACGTACCAGCCACACATCAAGGCGACGCAGCCACGATCCGACGCCGAGACCTAACTGCAACGTAAGACGAAGAACCACCGACCTCGACGTGCTTCTCAATGACCATGCAGTCACTGCCTCAGCGGAAGCAGGAGCCGACTACTCCGTGATGAGTGGACCTCTTGCCACCCACTTTAAGAAAATTATGCCTGCATGGAAAGACCCTCAAATCTGGGCCGCTGCAGGACATCTAATAACGCCTACTGGAATTTGCAGAGCAAGAATAACCGTTCATGACCATGCTTACGCTGCTACCTGCGTTATCCTCCAAAAATGTTCACGAGACGTCATTTTCGACATCCTGAACCAACACGGCGCAATCATCGACCTGATGTCGAAGTCGATAACGCTGCCGGATGATCAAGCGATACCGCCGGGGAGCTGTCATCGTCACCCCGCCTGGAGTGTACTCGAGGATCAAGTCAGCACTCCGCCCCACTCCAACATTGTTATTACTGTCGGCATCAAAATACCTGCAGACGTAGAAGGCGTCATCGAGGGCCACCAACGGCTACTGCTCGACCGTGAAATTTCCCTTGCAAAAGGGATAGCTCACCTGAACGGAGCAAAACGAAAGTGATGCTTACAAACTTCAGCCTGAAGTTGAAGCATATCAAGAAGGGCACAAAAATCGCATACATCGAGCAAATTCTGGAAACTAACAATACGTTTGTCCTTTCTCATTCTGTCGCATCTACCCCGACGACCGTAATTCCCGAACCAGACTTCGACATAAAGCGAAGTCTCCTCATGATTAAGCAGCAACAGCTCAGATATCTGCTCAGACGATACAAAGACTGCTTTTCGACGTCATCAAGGATTCGGCAGACACAAGTCGCCAAGCATCGCATAGTAACCGAAGTGTGCGCTCCACCATTCCGCCAGAGCGCCTACCGACTTTCGATGCGAGAACGTGAAGCTATAAGACACCAAGTTGACGAAATGATGTGCGCAACGACATCGTCCAGACGTCGCAAAGCGCGTCGGCATCTCCTGTTGTCTTGGTGAAGAAAAAGAACGGAAGCCTACGTTACTGCGTCGATTATGGCCGACTGAACAAGATCACGAAGAAGGACGTGTACCCCCTTCCATGGATAGACGACGCATGAGATCGGCTCTGCAACGCAAAATAATTTCTTGTAGATGGATCTGAAGTCTGGCTACTGGCAAATAGAAGTCGACGAGAGAGATCGCGAAAAGACCGCCTTCTTAACGCCAGACGGCCCATGCGAGTTCAAAGGCATGTCATTCGGACTGTGCTCGGCACTTGCAACGTTCCAGCGCGTCATGGACACCGTGTTGGCAGGACTGAAGTGGTAGACTGCCTTATTTACTTGAATGACGTCGTCGTCTTCGCCCTTAATTTTAACGATCATCTTAGGTAGCTTGCGACAGTACTAGAGGCCATCGAGTTATTAGGGCTTACTTTCAAACCGGAAAATTTGTTTTTCGCTTACGATGAGCTGCTGTTCTTTGGCCACGCCGTCAGCAAATCTGGAGTCCGCCCCGATCCGCACAAGACAGCTGTCATTGCAAAGTTCCCGCTCCCCATCGATAAGAAGGCAGTGCGTAGATTCCACGGCATGTGTGCATACTAGAGGTGCTCTGTCAGGAACATTTCACGCATCCATGAGGCGCTAACGCATCTAACTAAATGTGATGTCGAGCGTAAGTGGGAGACGCCGCAGGCCGAAGCATTTAAGAGCTCAAACGACGCATGCAGTCGCCTCCGGTACATGCGCACTTCGACGAGGACGCCGATACCCAAATCCAGACTGGCGCCACTACCCTAAGCCTTGGTGCCGCTCTAGTCCAAAGGAAAGACGGACTTGAATGGGTGATAGCTTACGCTAGCCAATCGCTGTCAAAAGCGGAAGGCGATTATTCTACGAGCGAAAAGGAATGCCTCACCATCGCGCGGGCTGCAGCAAAATTTCGCCCTTACCTATATGGCAGGCCGTTCAAAGTATTCAGCGATCATCACAGGTTATGTTGGCTAGCTAATTTAAAGGACCCTTTAGGACGGCTGGTGTGGTGTTGCCTCAGACAACAAGAATACGACATCACTGTAACCTACAAGTCCGGACGACAACACTTCGATACCGATTGCCTATCGCGCATCCTCAGTGACGCGCCGGCGCAAGATGACGAGGATGACGACACCTTCCTTGAAATAATAAGCGCGGAAGACTTCGCTTAACAACAGCGACCAGTCCCGGAGCTAAAAAGCCTCGTCGAGTATTTGGAAGTGCACACCGAAGTATTCCCTAGGGCATTTATGCGGGCATTGTCTTCGTTGTTGCTTCAAGACAACCTACCAGTAAAGAGCTTCTCACCAGTCTGCACCAACTACCTTCCTGTTGTTCCTTCAGCGCTGGGTCTAGAAGTACTGCAGGCCCTACTTCACGATCCGACCGCTGGGCATCTCGGGTTCCCCGGACGCTATCGAGTATACAGTAAAAGTATTACTGGCCGCTTCTGACCTCCGACGTCGGCCGCTACATCAAGACATGTCGAGACTGTCAGCGACGCAAGACACCAACGACAAAACCAGCGGGATTACTGCAGCTGATCGAGCCTCATTGCCGACCATTTCAGGAAGATTGTTCAGGCCCTTTCCGAAGTCAACATCCGGAAATAAGTGGATCGTCGTGGCGACGGACTATCTCACCCGCCTCGCTGAAACGAAAGCACTGCCAAAAGGCAGCGAAGCCTAAGTGGCGAAATTCGTCGAGAACATCCTGCTGCAACATGGCGCCCCAGATGTCCTCATTACCGACAGAGCAACGGCCTTTACAGTGGATCTCAGCCAAGCCATTCTGCAATCCAGCCAGACAAGCCACAGGAGGACAACTGCCTATCACTCGAAGACGAACGGTCCTGCGGAGCGCCTGAATAAGACTCGTGCCGACATGCTAGCAACGGATGTCGACGTCGATAATAGACCTGTGATGCCATCCTGCCTTACGTAACCTTCGCTTACAACACGGCAGTGCAAGAAACAACACAAATCACGTCGTTCGTGCTGATTTACGGCTGGAACGCGATGACGACTCTCGACGCCATGCTGCCACATGTCACCGACGAAGAAAACCTTGACGTCGTCACCTATTTCCAGGGCACTGAACACGCCCGACAGCTCGCGCACCTACGAATCAAGAGCAGCAGAGGCCGACAGCCGATACTACAACCTTCGACGATGCTACAAACCAAACCCAAACGCGACCGCGCTTGGGTTTGGATCCCAATACACCGACGAGGACTAAGCTACAAGCTTTTACGCTGCTATTTCGGACTGTACAAGATAATCCGATGCATTGACGCACTCGACTATGAGATTGTGCCAGACGGCGTTTCCCTATTACGTCGGCGCCACTCATGACCTGAATTAGTCCACCTTGTGCGCCTTCAGCAATTCTACCAGCGCTAATGAACTTTCGGACTTTGCGTAGCTCACCTTTGAACTTCCTTTTTTATTTCGGACTGTGTTGCTTTAGACTTTGTTTTCTTTTTGCCGTTCTCTTGTTACATTTGTTTATAAGTGTCTTTTTGTGTTTCGCTCTCTTAGGTTTGTGGCATCGGGACGATGCTTTTAAGTGGGGGGGGGGGAGGGGGGATTGACGCGTGTACTTCTTTGTCTTCATCGGCTGACGTACCGCGTTTCAGCGACTAACAAATGTTATCGCAAAGCGCAATATGCGCTTGGATGTCTCGGAAGTCTCTCGAAAGTTATTGATGATTTTATCCGCTGTCTCTTGTCACCGAAGCTTGTGTAATCTGGGGCGCTTAACGTAAAACTTTTCCAGACTTTTCCATTCCAGTTCTGCAATCAGACCTCCGCGACTGGTCAAAAGCTTTTATATCTGTTTTATGTCTGTTATATCTTTTATATCTGTTATATCAATCTGTTTCCCGTTGCCTTTGATTACCCCTACCTCATTCCTTTTTTGCACTTCCGAGCTGCGCTACAAGCCTAAAACAGTCATGACATACCAACTCGCCCAAACTGCCACGCTTTTGATACCACCCCCACTTCGCTTGTCTGTCGCGCGACGTCACGAAAACCGCGATAGCACCCCATCTGATACGACGTGTACACACTGATTATGCATGATTTGACCGAACAAAAGAAAAATTTTTATTTCTGATTCGACGCCTTTTCGACATTAGCCCTCGACCACTGGTCAAAAGTTTTCGGGCTGCACTCACTTCACCTGCCTGTCACGCGATGTCACAAAACCGCGAAAACAAGCCGCGTCAAAGTGACGTGTAATCGTTAAAGATACATTAATATGCCGAACGAAACTGAACTTTCTTCTGAATAGCTGCAAGCTGCCCCGTTCCGAAAGGAATAAAACATGGCGCTCACCGATCGCTCAGGCACTGGCTACTAGCACTCGCCGGAGAGCATTGGTTTATTTACGTATAAAAAAACTTTTTTGCGAGGCCATGTATCGTTTTCGAGCACTTTCGGCACGTTTACGAGCTCGTTCTGCCAATTCTCCTTTGCTGAAAATCAGTTTTAGCGACATTCTTAAGCTTCCGTTGCATGCCGCCGCGATTTTCGACCAGCCCTCGCAAGCTGAGTAAAGAAAGACGTACCAACCGCAGACGCCGGCACCACTCTATTCACCTAGTTAGTGATTTTCAGTGCACTAGCTCGGTTCCATCGAATCCTTCTCCGCTTGAACGTACTCCTCGCATATCGTGAGCCAATTAGATAAGACAAAACTCTCAGTGTAAGCAAGGTGATTCGTTTTTCAAGCAAGTAAAGTGACCTTCTATGAAGGAGGAGAGTGTTTTATTGGTTTGCCCTGACAACCCTGGGGGTCACCGCCCAACGCTTGCGTCGGCGGTTACGCAGATTAGACGTCAGAAGATTGGAATTTTACCTTATATTTACCTTTGATTGGAGTTTTACCTTATAGGGCCTCCAATTTCATCGCGCGACGTGAATGATGTTGAACTTTCTGGACGAAACGCAGGTTTATATATATATATATATATATATATATATATATACAATGAGAGAAAGTAGGAGAGGGTGTGCACGAGGTTTGCTCATGCGAAAGCAATCTTGCAGTAGTACGTGCTGCCTGGGATCGCTCTGCCGCCGCTACGCTGTCGGCATAGACGCCACGCCAACAACGGAAGCTTCAGTACTGTATGCCTGTATATAATTATTCAATTTCACCTTCTACTTGTGCTGTACATGTTCGTTCTTCGTAAGCTTCGCCACAAAGCTTGACACGGAGGGCTCCTGCCAAGGAGAGCGGGGCGGGCCAGCCCGCAGCGCGGATGGGAGGGGAGTCCGGTCAATGCTGCTTTAGCGGCCGCTGCACAGTAAACAGTGACGCGTTCTTTTATTGAATACGTTAGAGCAAGCTGATTTATCGTAAAATAGTTATTGGGGTTTATACAGTTCATGTTCATGACTGGGCGAAGCATGCTTAGAGCGGGTCCAGGTAGTGCCTACTCTAAAGTTCTCCTCCCTTGCCGATTGCCCGAATGCCAATGGAATAAAGAAGGCGGATAAATCTGCTATCTGTCATCGACAGACCCTGTTTTTCAGTGTGATATTATGAAACATTACAGTGCGTTGTGTTGCTAATATTTTCTGAAGCGTGTCGCTCAAATAGGACAGAAAAGAGTCTAAAATTCACGCTACAACTGTGAAGTGCATTTTAGGAACGTAGGTGTTTCGAAATGCTCTAATATAACCTAAGCTGATGTAAATCATTTACTTACACGTTTTTGTCTTTCTCTAATGTCCATGTAGTTGAAGAAAAACCGCGAATTTTCCATCAGGCTATAGAGGACCTTAGCTATACTATTGTATTTTTGATAGGGTGAATGACTTATCGAAGAATAGAGAACGAATAGTTGGTCTGTAATACATTATTCGTATTCCTGAATAAACTGTTCTGTAGTCACGAATATCAAAATCAACAATATCAACAACCGATTGTTGAAATCGGCTTACTGTTGTTTATCTGCTAAGTGCAGGAAATTATGCTTATCAACAGTAAAACAGCAACAAAGCTTTTGAAGCAATGCAGAAACAAAATCGGAAACACAAGCTTTGTTTTCAGTTTTGCGGGGGAAATATGGCACTGCTTCACACTCCTTGGATTAGATCTTGTACACAAACATAAATACCCAAGAATAAGACATCTTTTTGTCGCAATTGAACACACAAACAAAAGGAAGACACATAAAGACAACACGCGCGGCCGCCCGTGTCTTCCTTTTGTGTGTGCAATTGCGGCAAAGACATGTCTTTTAGCAAGCACTAACTTGGCCAACAAGCAGTTCTGTGGCAATATACCCAAGAATGCATGGACGTGGGAACTGCCGTCGCCGTAGTACAATTGGTATTGCAGCGCGTGCGTAATGCGGAGGTTGCGGGTACGGCTCTCACTGTCAGCAAGTTGTTTTTTTCTTGCATTTTGCTTGAGCTTGTCATTTTTACATTTATTCAAGACTTACAAAAATTTCCCCTATCCTTTCTTTTTCCTAATATTGGTTTCATAAGTCGGTTTCTTTGTTTGATATCGTTCTGACCAGCAAATACGTGGAAGCGTTCTTACAAAACCGCACCCTTTGGTACCCCGTCTTTTCGTCCAATACGGGACATCCGGCTATGTATAGTTGCACGAGCATCGAGTGACACTCTAGTTTCTTAAGCAGCACTTCCGGTCCACCTCCTGAGACGACTGGGGAGAAAGTTCAAAGTATGTTGGAAAAAATAGAAAAAATAGTACAGTACAAAATTCATGGGTTTTCTTATAGATGTATCAGAGCTTTAGTGAGAAGTTGCGGTATTGAAGTGTCTGCAAATAATGATAAGAACTAATTAAAAATAATTGATTACCACGCACAGAAGCGTATACGTTCGAGACTCGCCACGTGAACACGACTTTGGCGAAGTTCCTGAGAAACCCGGAAGTAGAATGCACAAGTAATGGCGTCACTAATTACGTCACATACAAGAGGGTGGCTTGACATTTAATCGGATACTTAATGGCAAACAGCTACTTCCCAGTTCGGTCCGTGCCTTGCGCTCGCCTAAAGTTAACACCAGTGTGGAGGTGCGAGTGCGACTGAGAGGCACCGAATTCAAAGATAAGGGTCGCGTACCATTTTTTTTTTTTTTGCTTCTCAACTGCCAATTAGTCTTTCTCGCAGTCCAGTCATGTTGCAGTTTTATCTTTTACGTTACAAGTAGGGTTATTTTCCTTGTAACATGCCCTCTGTCGTGCCAAGGGCACACAAATACATCATGCGCATTTTCTTTTCCGTTTCCATAACGTTTGCTTTTTCTTCAACTATTTGCTTTGCATTTCTGCAAATTTGGTCGCATAGCAGCCTGTCACTATTGGGAAGCTTGTTTGCCACTACGCTCTAACGGTGTCAAGCGGCTTTTCGTGCAGTCCTTGTCATGACGGTTGTAGTGACCTTGTTTTTAAAGCGACCCTAATTGTCCTTGATAGTTGACTGTCTATTCAATGCGAGAGCTTTCCTAATTATACCGAAATAGATATGCCTGCTGTAAACACGAGCGCCTGTGCTGCTTTAGTTGATATTCAATACTTGCTATTCGTTCTCGATTCGTATTCCAGAAGGCCGATATTCGATTGCTTACATCCAGTATTTACATGACAGATAATAGAAGCTTATATTGTTTATTAGTTACTGATTGGAGGGTGACAAATACAGCATAATTCAAAAGAACACAAACAACGCTGTATTCCTAGCATCAAGATGCACTTAGTCTGTATAATATTCATAAATTTTCTTGCGGTTCTCGAAATTCGTGGTAGCAGAACTAGGTTCTGCAGAATGCGCTTAGCCGCAAGTTGTCAACACGGCGATGACAATTACCCGTCCTTTCTGCAGGTCTGATACAACATTTCCGCCTTGATCCACCTGAAAGCCGCCGTGAAGCACTGATTGGTCCGCAAGCCGTGGGAAACGGACGCGATCTCTTCAGGGGCACGCTGAAGAGCTCAACCGTTCGTATATATACGCCTTTCTTACTCACTCGACATGTCTTGTTCACCTCCTGTGTTCTAAATCTGAAGACAAAACTTATTCCATTTGGTTTTGGTAGATTAGCTCTCTGACACGTTTTTGCACTTCTTTTTTTTTTACTCAGATACCCTAAAGGCCCTTGCGGGCATTACATAGGGGGCGGGGGGATAACAACAAGATATTTCAGGCACAAGCGGACGGCTATGACAATATAGAATACCGTAGTATACGTTATCGAACACAAGAAAAAATAAAGAAGAAAGAAAGAGAAAGAAATGCATACAACCTGACAAAAAAAACTTGGTGCAAAGAATGTAAATGCATTTACAGTGGGTCAAAAGCACAACATTCTGTTTTTACCAGACGTGCGTATTGAAACTGCGTTTCATATGGCTTACAAGCGAGTCATGATCGTGTATAGAAGGAATTTCTTTTGGCAGCTCGTTCCAGTGATAATTAGCAAGAAATAGCGGTGATTGCCGAAGGAGATTCGTACGCGCAAACATGGGACGCACTTTTAAGGGATCGTCGAGGCAGGGGAAAATTCTTTGCGGGGGTTTGATATGCGATGCTGTAAAGGATGATGGGGTATGATACAATCTGTGGAAGTGGGACAGCAGTGCTAACAGTCGTGGTTTTTCAACAGAGGGTAATTGGAGCGACCATTTGATAGCCATGATGCTGGATGTTCTGGAGTAGGTATTAGTGGTGAAACGTGGTGCTTTATTTTGCTGACTCATGCTTGATTATTAGGTATGCCTGATTTTCATTTTAAATGATGGAAGCGTATTCCATTTTTGAACGAACTATTGCTGTTTGAGCTAATAGTTGAATGATTTGCTAAATCCAAATTTCGCCTAATGAATGGAAGTATTTTATTTGCTTTCGAAATTATTTCTTCGATGTGATCATTCCATGTAAGGTTAGAAGTTAAAAGGACTCCCAAATATTTTAACGTAGACACATTCTGTATGCACATATTGTTCATAAAATATGAACTGAACGTTACTGGCTGCGGTAAATGTCGTTGTTTTTCTTTTAGAAAAAAAAATTTGCCATTCAGTATCTTCAGAGGTAATCATTTCAGTCATCTGCAAACAATCGAAATGTTGAAGTCATGTTGTGACTGATGTCATTATTGTAAATTAAGAATAAAATTAGTGCAAGTATGGAGCCCTGAGAAACGCCAGATTTAACTTGCGCTAAATCGCAAAACTGATCACTTACGGAAACAAATTCGTAGCGACTGGTGAAAAAACTTGAGATCCAATTAACAGTTTTACCATGTATGTTAAGCCGGATAAGTTTCATCATTATGCGAGAATGGGGAACATTATTGAATGCTTTCTTAAGGTCAATAAATATGGCATCGATTTTTATGCAGTCATGAACAGCTTGATGAAGGTCAGGTATGAGTTCAAATAATTGTGTTTCACAAGAGCGTCCTTACTGAAATCCATGCTGAATCCATGCTTCTACCAAACCAATGGCTCAAGTGACACTGCCCAACCTGTAACTTTTAATCGCATTCAAACAGGTTTTGCCTGTTTAATAAGGAAACTTCGATTTTGTAAACATTCTGAACATGCCCTTTTTGACGAAATATACATTGAATGTGTCTTAGAGTTCATTCGGATGCCTAGAAAACAGTGAATAGCGGCTGTATCGCGTCTTCGAGCAGCTCCTGAAAGATTGCTGCACAAAATCTGTATATTATCTACACTCGTCACTTTGCCTGCACATCCGCACATATATTCCACCTGCTTTTAGTAAATCTTATTTCGGTTACAATTAGTTCCGCATAGCAGTTTTTAGTTGGGAAAAGCTTATAACACTCCAGAGCGATTACATATACAGGTCCCAGTTATCCCAATGACTTTGAATCTTCCTTGTACGTCACTTTCATCTAACCTTATACGTAACAAATATACCTAAGGTGAATGGCTTAGCTCAGCTCTGACATCGTGGATGCCTACTACGAAGCTCACATGATGTAAGGAATTTTCAGAAAACGCGTATTCAGAATTATGTACGACGACCCGTATTAGGTCTAAAAGGTGAAATATATTCCACACACCTTTTCTAACTTGGCCCGCACGTCCGCAATATGTTCTACACCTCGGTAAAACAGGGCAGTTAAGAGTGCACAGAAGGCTTCCGAGCGCGTGTTTAATGCGTTTTTTTTTTCCCGAAGCGCTTACTTCACTGCTGCACTTGAAACCTTCTCGTAACCACACATTGCTCATAAGGTACCTCGCTTAATATGTTACTGTCTGGTTCATATTTACTCTTTAAAAATGAGGTACAGCGCTTCTATGCGCTTTCGTTTTCTTTTTTTTCTTGCAGAAGCTGTAATAGTGCACTTTCTTGTCGTTTTGTGCACTAGAAATTCGTAACACAGCCAATTTTGTCCCAATATAAGATTGCTTGTACCAGCGGGAAACTTAAAAAAATAAATAGAGCAACTCGAAACAGGGTGGAAACAAGTGCCTGCTAATACCGAAGGTGCCAATGCAAATAGACTTTAAACGTTATTTGCGTGTTTTCACAGTGCCTTGAAAATAAAATTGTTCATTTGCCGTTTTTGTGTGTATAGGAAAGAAGGAACTCTTTGAGTTAATGTGAACACAAATTTTCGTGTTTTTAATTTATTTAGGTGGTGATTAACATTTCCAACCAATTTTAATTATGCCCGTAATAAATGTGGTAGTGCAAGATTCGTCTGCACATCAACCCAAAGAGTCGCTCCCACATTTTCTATAGATACAATCACACAAAATGAAATAGGATTTTTTTTTCAGGACACTGTCAAAACACGTGTATGGCATGTTAAAATTATTTTAGTACCACTAGTACCTTCGATGTAATATACTCTTATTGTAAGGAGGCAGTAGATTATCACACATCTTATAAAAAGCCTGATTATCTTTACTTTGTTTGGTGCAATTTGAACTAACTCTTTTGTCTTGCAGTAAGCCATGCCAGGGAACAGTAACCGAGAGAGCGAGAGCAGTTCCTTCATTAGCAAATTCTACCCGGATGAGAATGCACGCTCGGCGCTGTCCTACCAGCCTCAAGCCGACGACATCTTCGTCGTGACAAATTTTCCTTTCTGCGGAGACACCTGGGTGCAACTGATAATCTACCACATTCTCCACAAGAGGGCGCCACCGTCTCCTCTTATGGAACGGGCCGCGCACCTACCTCACCTCGAATTGCAGGTAAGCTTGACATTATTGTAGTCGCAAAATATAGGCGATGATTGTGTTTTTCGTAATAAAAGGCATGTTATGCATCTAGGTTTTAAACGACTTGTGTGATAGTCCACAGTAAGGTTGGTTTTGTGAGCACTCATCAATTGTCCTACACCAGAGAAACGTACTGTAACGAAAACTTGTATACTACTTCGTAATAATAGAAGTCGCTCAAATAGCTCCTCTTCGGGCAAAGTAGTCCAACCTCCTGTTAGTGCAACGTATCATTGAACAGAAGCGTCTGAACTTGAGCTGGTTGAAACAACTAAATGACGTGAAAACAGCCACAAAATCTGGTCCAGACTTATTCCGAAATCTTCGTCTATCCAATACATTCTCCTCACTTAGGTCACGTCATTCCATTTGCCCTTGCTAATCTAACTCTGTTAGCAACTGCTCAAGTCTGCGTTTCTTATACATATCAACTTAGCGTGAAAATGCTTTGTTGTGTACTCTTGAATCGAGCGCTCGGCCAAAGCAATGGTTACAGGGATTCTGCTTGCACTCTTCAATTTCGTATGTGACAAATTAACTTGGTTCATTGCTCGAAATGGCTCAGAACATTTGACGAAATTAATAAATTGACACGGTATGAGTCCTTCAGTAAAAGGTGGAAATATGCTGGGATTTGACGAAGGAAGTGAAGAACACAAAGGCGGAATATAGGAGACACATATGATAGACGTTAGGTTCCCAGTGAGGCTTTGTATTCTATTATTTTAGCTAGGAACGCCACGTATCGTAACGCAGCCCATTCTCGAATCTATTATGTGGGCGACGTTCTCCCTTGGTGAGATCTGTGCTGAGAATGATAAATTCTCCGATCACTAAGCCCGAAATAAGGTAGCTGCGGAGTCACCCCGCGAACTGAGCTAGACAAAACTAGTGAGCTTAGTTCTGGACAAGTCTTAGGCGGGTAGTGCTGTACTTCACCGAAGGAATCACGTAAAGGTTACCCTGCGCTTGGAGAAACTGGATGACCTAGTTGTTGAACCGGTGCACCAAAAGCATTCCGTCTGGGACGGAAGAGGTGAGGCTCTTTATCAAAGCTTTCGAGATACAAGCTACGGCGAATTGTGCAAAAGAACCAACTGGCGACTCCGCTGATTAGGTACCCAAGTGCCGAAAAGATCACAAATAAACTTGTGCAGCTCAGTGCGTTGGCCAGCAGGTCATCAAGTACGAACATATGGCTTGCATATTTAAATATGTTGCTAGCAAGAAGGCGCGCTCTGGAGACAATATTGCTAACATGCTTGTTTACGTCAAATGTGTTTCACAAAAGTGGTGCCAGCTTACATTATAGAAGAAGCAGGCAACTCTTGGAAACAGTGGGTGGAACAATTCCTGGCGACATCCCCGAGCAACCTAGTAAATGATGGGACATCACTAGTAGCTCGATTTTTAGGTACTAAGAATGTAGGTTTTCGGCGCATAAGACATGCACGTAAAGCCTCATTTTAGCTAATACAGGGGCAGAAATAAGCACTATAAGCTGTTCTCAAGCAACGACCTATTCTACTTTATAAAAGCGTGCGGGCCATTTTCATGGTGTGAAAATGACGTAGCGTTCATCGATAGCAGGATTTAGCTAAAAAGACGAGACACTGCTTTTGTGTCAATAGGCATACTGCAGCCAACAAGTGCGATCCATTTGTTCTGGCACTATGAGCAAGTTCTCACAATGAACTTGTTATGACACCATGAGCATTAACTCGCACCTACTGCATAAAGCGGGCGGCCACGATATCATCGCGTTTACACTTTATATGAAACCTTACGGCGACATTGACGTCATTGCCGGCGAAGAAAATTGGCTGGCAGTGTTTCTATAATTGGTATCGCGGTAACAAGATGCCCCCGAAAAAGCACTTTTGTTGCTAAAAGCAAAAATATGTATATACAGGCGAAAATGACGTAAATAGGCAGTTATAAGCACTATAAAACCAATTATAAACTGCTCATTAACCCATGATTTCTGCTCATACACCAAAATGGTGGGTACATGGCGCGCGGCCATAAACATGAATTCGCCAACAATCTGGTCTCTAGACATCTTTACTTTAGGTTCAGAGTTTGCTCGTCGACAACTTTTTAGAATAATGCCGCCTCTTCATGCTAGCTGGGCCTACTCTTTCAATTTCTGAAGTGGTAGCCTTGCTGATGCATACACTGCATTCTCCTGCCCTGAATTGATCCCCTGAATTTATAGGTGACATACAGTGGTTTCAGAAGAACCATGTACTTGATGGTATCAAATCAAGTCTAACTCGAGCAATCGCTTAAGATTGACTGACGCGAACTGGTGCAGCCGTAATCAGCCAGAACCAAGCAACCGTAGAAGTCACACAGACAACTTGATGTGCTACAGCCAATCGGGCGAATAACCTAGGCAACGATGCCCAAGGCCTCCCGCCGTCCACAAAAACTAACAAACGAGAATGATCGTACCGATCCGATGAACAAAACAAGACTGTTTAACTTCCTCTAGCTTGTTTCATATCTTCATCAAAGTGGAAGGAAGACATGTGGTAGGTTTGGTAGACGGTGGCATTTCTGAGTCTATAATAAATTCCAAGATGCTAAGCAGATGTCACTCACCTATACTCGCCAACAACTTTCTGTGGCAATGAAGTGAAAGCTACGGGCTCGTGCCTGCTGCACAAGTGCTACCACGCCAAGTAGTCCGGCAGCGTTTGACAGGGCTTTTGGTTGCTTGGAACAGTGGCTGAATTGACGCAGCCTCCACGTGCCACGGTATCGCGTTTTCCTTGACGCGGAAGGGAAAAGCCGAAAAATAAGTAAACATTTACACTAAGTGGTGTATTCTGTCTTATTTGACTATTGCTAATAAAGTGTTTGTTTTCTCTGCTCCTGCCTTATGACGCAGATTAAAACGTGGGACTCTTTTCGGAAGCGCTGTCACTTGTGCACACTTAGCCTCGGTAGCTTTCCCTTCATTGCCACTGAAAGTTGTCCACGAGTATAGTTAAATGAGCTACGTATTCAAGGTTGCAAGGCGAAAGTGGTATCCTCTAATCAGCAGGTGTTTAACGACGACTTCTACCTTAACCAAGGTAATACTTAGGTACTGGCTATCCTGTTTATGACTTATGATTTCGGTCTCCACGAGTTACAAATAGGCATGAGATAGATCATCTATATGGATATGCCGTGGTCTTACTCAAACGACTACCAAGGCAAAGAGCACTGCTGAGTAGACAGAGTGCCTTTGTGGATTGTCAAGTGTGTGGGGGATGCTTCAACTAAGTGTACTGAATTTGTAAAATTTGCAAGTTATCAGAAGAGAATGAAGCCTCACAAGGTTCCACAAGGCCTGCATCCGAAAAAACCCTTACATCACGTCTAAAGAGCGATATATATGGTTGAAGAAAGCTGCGCAGATGATGGTAGACGTTGATATGATCCGGACTTCACCGTCATCCTTAGATTCTTCCATAACATTCGCGCCTCGGAAGAGTCTCAAGGTGCGCATTGAATACTGGGTTCTTAATCGTCCCGCAGAACTTTTACCGTTACTCATGCCGGAGTTTAACGCGACCGTAAATAAAAGAAGTGAATGTCGACATTTTCACGCATTCACTTATTCAAAGACTTCTCACAGATCGCGATAGTCAAAGAGACAAAAATGAACCCAGCTGGTGTCAACTCTTTAATTCTATGCTAGTTGAATTGACTTCCGTTCAGTTAGAACTTGCCAACATGGTTTTAAAATACCACAAATGATGTCGAAGCCTTGCCTATATGTATGTGGTCAGGTAGACATTGTGGTCCTTTGCTTTGAACGAGCGGATGAGCATCGGTTCACATTTTTCAGGTGATAAATTTCATGAGCTTAGCCCACCGCAAAGTAAATTCCAGAAAAGCATCCTTCTTGTTAAGAAAATTGGTATTTCTTAGCAGTATTTCGCAGGGTAAATAAATGCGCGAAACAAAAGCTAGTCAATATGATATCATCAGTTCTAAAGATCACATGACGTCCACTCAGTGCACGCGTTTTGAGCGACTAGCAGACCATTAAAGGCTTTTCTTTCAATGTTCAGTATGAATACCATATGCCTAACACAGAAAAAAGTCTGGTTTGAGCATACCGTGATTAAGTGCATGAAATATAGCCTGACTCAAGCAATCTCTGCTGACTGTGCCTTATTTTGCATATCACAGGCTTCACATTAACCTTTCAATTCGATACCCGCACCTCATGCTATGCAAGTGGTGTAGTTTTGCCTTATCGTTCTTATTCGGTGACAAAGATAGTTGCCTGAAGATGAACATTGCGGGCTGTTTGGTATATCGGTGAAAAAGGGGTCTAAGAACAGATACCTGGGAAGCTGAAATAGTATAGTCCGACCAACAAACGACGAAGAAACCCAAGAGCTAGGGGAATGTAAAAAGGCAAACGACAGTAGGATAAAGCACAGATAGCGTGCAAAACAAGGGAGAGAGCAGCACAAAAATAAATGGTAATGTAAACCGCCACCGAGTGTTACTCTGACAAATGAGATATTTCGGCAAGCGTTCCTTCTAAGGGAATGCATGACCTAGTACAGCGATCCTAGGGGGGGGGGGGGGAGGGCATAGGTGTTCTTTTTGTATGTCGTAGTTATGGGCTAACAGATTCTGCACTACTCTACTCACAGCGTAAAAATCACAGCAAATGGCGTCTAGGGATGCAAACAAAGTTCCACGTTATAGCGGTGTGCTGATAAAGCAGCACCGCTATAACGGTGCTGCTTTATAACGGTACCGTTATAAAGCAGCGATAAAGTGGGCCGAACCAACCAGCCCTTGAGCTCATTCTTCACTCCAGACACTTTTTAATCGCAAATGGCAGTGTATAATCATCCTGCCAGGTGAATTGCACAGTCACGCGACAAGTACTGAACACTACGTATCGAGGACGGTAAACGGGTTCATTGCGAGGCAGGTGAAGCTTTCGCAATATGGCTATTTGACATGATTTTCTTTTTGTGACTGTAGTTGCGCACGTGCATGTGGCAGGTTGGCGTGCCCACGCGTGGCATACACTCTGCTACGATACAATGCGCATAATGCTTTGCCACGTCATCATCACAAGCTAATTTGCGCAACTTATACATGCAACAATTCCAATGACATATCACGAACTATTTATGAAACATGTGTACTGACTGCGGCGCATGCGAACCCTCTGTGTTTGTTTCGTTTCATGAACCGTATCTTTTGTTCTCTTTTCTCTGTGCTTTACCACAAACGTGCTGACTATTTCCACAGCGCCGACCAGTGCACTTGTTAGGTCGAACAATCAATCTCTTTTATATACATAATTAATAGGGTGTGCCTTACCACGTATGGTACCAGCAATACATAAAACTAATTTCATTCGGGTGAATTACGGAGAAGTAATAGAAAACCTGCCATTCTTGTTTTAGATAAAACTTTAAGATTAGCACTGTGCTACGAATGAAAACTGAGACCAGTGCATGAGCAATACTTTCGTAGCCAAAAAAAAGATACACCGAAGAACCGCAGTTTGGGCACGGAATATTAGCGATCATGCAGCTTAAGAATATTACACACCTAGTAACCAGGTAGGTTCAGCGGCCGCTCGCAAATCGCAGGTTTACACACCAATTTATTTCTTTTCCTACGCACCCAAATCACTTTTGTCAAATTGTGGTCTATTCAGGTAAAGTATCAGGTTGATGCGGAATTCCTATCCATGGGTCTATCTCGCAAGCTTATCCCGTTTTACTGCTGAATTTATTTGGTTCTCAGCGTCTGCCACGCATTTTCTATAAAACCTTGCGGCACGTTGACCACGGGTTAAAGTTCATCAGCAACACTTTTTGTGCAGCGGGAAATGTAAGATGGACGCAAGAAGGCATATATAAAAAGAAAAGAAACAGCGCTACAAGCAATAGCAATCTTTGTTATGAAGACAAGACCGCATGTACACTACAGGTGCCGTAGCAGACATAAATCACATGGAAGCACTAACAAACATGCGCGATGAAAGTCAACTATCGAATCATATTTATGGTCAGCGACAACTTACCAGAGGAAATCGTTACCGCTGTCGCAGGAAAACTTATTTCTTAGGGGTCAATGCTCTCGACGACTTCTAACGCACAAATAACCAAGTGCGTCTATATGCTCTGCCTCAAGTATTATGAGGATGAGATCTTTATATCGACCAATAAGGATGGTTTTATCAAGCAAAGGTCGGCAACGATATGCTTGGGTATGGAGGGCGGGAAACCCGTCAGGCGGCAGCTTTTTTTTTTGTTTTTTGTTTTCTTCTTGCGCTCTCTCAACCGCTGATGTATGAACCTACTGGTTTGGCCAATGAATTGTTTCCCAGAGGAGAGGGGAATACGATAAATCACAAATGACTTGCAATCTACGAACTTGTTTTTATGCGTTTTGAGCACTCAAATTTTTCTGTCCTTGAAGGCTTCCTCTTCGCACAGATCCTTCCAAAGTCCTCGGCTACTGGAAAAAGCATCCGAATGCTATCGCGGAGTGCCAGCTTCTTGAGATTATGTGAAAGTTAGATAATACAGGAAATTATGGCTTTGCTTCTCGTTCGTGCACTTTGCCGGTGTTGAGTGTCAGTCTGGCCTGAACTTCCGCGAATTATTTTGAGGTGCTTCTGGTCTCGAAATGTCTAGATAGACCACCCTTAAGCATGAAGTCTGATTCATGAAGCTACGCCTTATTAGGTGAGCGCCAGATTTTTGTTGACTCTTCATGGGAAAGCTTTCAAAACAAAATCAAGCAAGTGTTTAATGTGTTCCGCGATTGTCTTAATACTCTTGAAGTGGCACTTGAATGGCCGATTGAAGGAACCATTAGATTTGCGGGCTTGAAACTCGTTTGTTCCGACAACCAGTTACGCTGGTGCCAAGCTCCAGGGCTAAAAAATGAATATTCCCTTATCGCTTTAACCACCTAAAACTAACCAAGAAAGGCATTGTGACAATGTGCCGCAGCAACTAATTAAGGAAATCTTGCCCTCATCTAATAAAGTACAGCTTGCAGAATCAGACTTCACGCTTGAATGAAGCTGGCTATCCAGACCATGCTTTAGTGCCTGTAGCAGAGAAGCAGCTGAAATGCAATCGCTGAAATTCAGGCGAATCTGACACTCACTATGGTGCAAGTACAGGAACGAGAAGCACAGCCGTGATTTCCTATACTCACGAACTTTCACATAATCTCAAGGTGGCGGCACTCCACGATAACATTAGGGTGGTTTTTTGGTACTCAGTAAGCCTAAAAGGCCCGGTGTGAAGAGAAATCTTCCTAAGACAAAAAAAAAAAGTTCATTGCGCAAAACCGAATGAAAAGTATTTCATAGATTGCAAGGCATTTGTAATTTCTGGTATTCTGCTCTCCTCGGGGAAACAATTCGTGGACTAAAGCAGTAGGTTCATAAATGAGTGGTTGAGAGAGCACAATAACAAACCAAAAAGTTGCCACGTGATAAGCTTACCGACCTCTATACACAAGCATGTCGTTGCCAAACTTTCCTTGATAAAGGCGTCATTGTTGTTGGATATGAAGAAGATTTCGCCTGATTAATTATTGAGGCAGAGCGTATAGACACACTTGGTGACTTGTGCATTACAAGCCGTCGATAGCGTTGTCTCTGATGAAGTTAGTTTTTTCTGCATCAGTGCTGACAATTGGTTTTGGTAGGTTAACCCTGGTCACAAATATGATTCGATAGTTGACTTTAATCGCGCATGTTTCTTAGCGCTTCAACGTGATGTATGCCTGCTACGGTGCCTGTAGTGTATATGCGGTCTTGTCTCCATAATAAACATTGTTATTGCTGGTAGTGCTGTTCTTTTTTTTCTTCTTTAGGTATCTTCTTCCGTCCGTATTACGTTTCATGCTGCGTAAAAAGTGTTCCTGACTATTCACCGACAAGCCACCATTTCTACCCTTGTTAATGTGCATGTTCTTTAGCCCCACAACAATGTGTCCCCCCCCCCCCCCTGCTGCCATGAAGAGGTTCTTACTGGTATACTGTGGTATAAAGGTTATAAACAGGATGAGGTGCCTCAGAAAGGCTGGTGAACGTTTCGATAGGAGGACTTATCTTCAGCTTTGACGAAGATAAGTACTCCAATGGAAGTGTTGGCCAGCCTTACTGAGGCACCTTATCCCTGTTGATAACCTGCATACCACAGTGTGCTATTCCATCTGTCAGCCCGTTTCTTGATTTTGAATTTATTGCTGGTGTAATAAGAGTTGAGCGCCGTTTGCACAACTGTACCATTATTCAAGTTACCTCTCCGCGTCCCTGCCATTCAATTAGGAATGTGTTCAGTACGTCAGCCGCTCTACTGGAGATTACCAGTTTTAATGTTTATTTGCTTCTAATAGTGTTTTACGCTTAGTAATCTACGGCATTCGTATATTCCAACACTGTCGCAGGGCTCCGATGCTGTCCAGGCCATGCCGAGACCCGGAAGCATACGCACCCACCTTCCTTTCCACCTTGTTCCTCAAGCAGACTGCGCAAAGTACATCTACGTCGCGAGAAACCCGTACGACTGCTGCGCGCAATTCTTTGAACAGATGTCGAGCGCCCAAGGGAAGAGCGTGGACGAGGCGCTCACGATGTTCCCCTCGTTTTTTGATCAGTTCGTTGAGGGCCGAGCCTTCTGTGGTGATTACCTCACCGACCTTGTGTCCTGGTACAAACGAAGGTTCGACGACAACGTCCTATTTCTCACGTATGAAGATTTGAAAAATGATAACATGACAACAGTTTTGAGGATTGCCGACTTCCTGGACGAGAAAGGCCAGTATGGTGAGTGGCTGAGGCGAAACGGAAAGTTCTTGAGGAAGATCTGCGCCGAGACTCAATACGAGGGTGTTTGGGAGTGTGTGGAGGAGCACACGAGGCTGAAGATGAAGGAGGCAGCCGCCTTGCCTGATGAAGGCAAACCAGACTGGGTGAAGCAACTGCAGAAAGCCTCAGTGACCTTCGGACGGCTGTTCGGCATGAAGTGTGATGAAGGCAAAACGCGGCTAAGCCGAGAAGACATATTTACACCTGACATGATCAAGAAGCTCGAAGAGCGCCTAAATATTGCGGCTGGAGGCAGCAACCACATCATGACGTTGTGGACGAGCGTTGAGTAATATCTTCTGAATACCTGGCGTTGGTGTGGGCCGCTTATGCGTTATATAGGAGAAGAGTTCCTTGTTAAAAATTTACTAGAACGTACTATTTTCATTCAAGATTAACGTCGCCCAAATAAATGTTGACTCACTATTCAACAGCCATGTATTAAGAGACATGAGCACAAGAAAACAGAATCAGTATAATAAAGAAAAGGCGATGAAAAATTGAACGGAAGCTATCTTTTCTGCTTTCATTGAATACGCTTTTTACCCGGGAATAGTATATTTCCAGTTAAAAAAGGTAAGCATCATCGCAAAAAATACTATATCGAAGCTACAACCCAACTTGAATTGCACTCGCAGCATGTTTTAGTGAAGTCATTGTCAAGACTGGCGCTGTTTTTCCTTTTTCCCTTTATGTAGAAATATGGATCGCCGTGATGTAGAGGCTTCCGGAAAACAGACCGCACGCGATTGCATAGGCATGAACTTCTCATTGCATTAATTTTGGAAACAAAGCCTCTTGCGTTTTTAAACAAAACCATAGCATCCCGAGCTTAGTTCTCACTACTAGCAAGTAGTTATTCCTACGGAAGACGACGTGGCGTGTTGACTTTCTTCATGACTGTCTAATAGAAACGATAGCATCGATTTATTGTCCTTGCATTGAAAGAAGCTGCTGGCAGCCTCGATCGACACATGTTATTTCTTTCTTCATAATTGACTTTTGCACAATGATTTAGAACACTCATATGATTGGGTGGGAACAAACAGAAACATTTCTAACGCCGGACTTCTTTACGATCTCAATTGCGCGTTGAAATCGTAACTGCTCCTTTGTGAAAATTATTTCCCTGAGACTCGTTTCCCACCCTGGCGACTTGGCAGAAATCATCTCGAGATAGCACAGGAGCATTTTCTATGAGCTTCTGAGTTTTTCTAGGCCCACTGAGGAGAACTGTGAAATTTGGCATAGGCTCTAGGAATAGCAGAGGAGAGTTATTAGTAGAGTTTGCAGAACAGAATAATATGCGGATAATGAATACCTTTTTCCGCAAGCGGGTTAGTCGAAAGTGGACGTGGAGGAGCCCGAATGGTGAGACAAGAAATGAAATCGACTTCATACTCTGCGCGAACCCTGGCATCATACAAGATGTAGACGTGCTCGGCAAGGTACACTGCAGTGACCATAGGATGGTAAGAACTCGAATTAGCCTAGACTTGAGGAGGGAACGGAAGAAACTGGTACACAAGAAGCCAATCAATGAGTTAGCGGTAAGAGGGAAACTAGAGGAATTCCGGATCAAGCTACAGAACAGGTATTCGGCTTTAACTCAGGACGAGGACCTTAGTGTTGAAGCAATGAACGACAATATCATGGGCATCATTAAGGAGTGCGCAACAGAAGTCGGTGGTAACGCCGTTAGACAGGAAACCGGTAAGCTATCGCAGGAGACGAAAGATCTGATCAAGGAACGCCAATGTGTTATAGCCTCTAACCCTACAGCTAGAATAGAACTGGCAGAACTTTCTAAGTTAATCAACAAGCGTAAGACAGCGGACATCAGGAACTATAATATGGATAGAATTGAACAGGCTCTCAGGAACGGAGGAAGCCTAAAAACAGTGAAGAAGAAACTAGGAATAGGCAAGAATCAGATGTGTGCGTTAAGAGACAAAGCCGGCAATATCGTTACTAATATGAATGAGATAGTTCAAGTGGCAGACGAGTTCTATAGAGATTTATACAGTACCATTGGCACCCACGACGATAGTGGAAGAGAGAATAGCCTAAAGGAATTCGAAATCCCACAGGTAACGCCACAAGAAGTAAAGACAGCCTTAGGATCTATGCAAAGGGGGAAGGCAGCTGGGGAGGATCACGTAACAGCAGCTTTGTTGAAGCATGGTGGTCAGATTGTTCTAGAGAAACTGGCCACCCTGTATACGCAATGCCTCATAACCTCGACCGTACCGGAATCTTAGAAGAACGCTAACATAATCCTAATCCATAAGAAAGGGGACGTCAAAGACTTGAAGAATTATACACCGATCAGCTTACTGTCCGTTGCCTGCAAAGTATTTACTAAGGTAATCGCAAATAGAATCAGGAACACCTTAGACTTCTTTCAACCAAAGGACCAGGCAGGATTCCGTAAAGGCTACTCAACAATAGACCATATTCACACTATCAATTAGGTGATAGAAAAATGTAGGGAATATAACCGACCTTTATATATAGGTTTCATTGATTACGAGAAAGCGTTTGATTCAGTCGAAACCTCAGCACTCATGGAGGCATTGCGGAATCAGGGTGTAGACGAGCCGTATGTCAAAATACTCAAAGATATCTATAGCGGCTCCACAGCTACCGTAGTCCTCCATAAAGAAAGCAATAAAATCCCAATAAAGAAAGGCGTTAGGCAGGGAGATACGATCTCTCCAATGCTATTCCCAGCGTGTTTACAGGAGGTATTCAGAGACCTGGATTGGGAAGAATTAGAGATAAGAGTTAATGGAGAATACCTTATTAACTTGCGATTCGCCGATGATATTTCCTTGTTTAGTAACTCAAGGGACCAACTGTAATGGCTGCTCACTGACCTGGAGAGGCAAAGCCGAAGGGTGGGTCTAAAAAATAATCTGGAGAAAACTAAAGTAATGTTTAAGAGTCTCGGAAGAGAACAGCAGTTTACGATAGGTAGTGAGGCACTGGAAGTGGTAAGGGAATACATCTACTTAGGACAGGTAGTGACTGCGGATCCGGATCATGAGACTGAAATAATCAGTAGAGTAAGAATGGGCTAGGGTACGTTTGGCGGGCATTTTCAGCTCATGAACAGCAGGTTGCCATTATTCCTGAAGAGAAATGTGTATATAGCTGTGTCTTACCAGTACTCACCTACGGGGCAGAAACCTGTAGGCTTACGAAAAGGGTTCTACTTAATTGAGGACGCCGCACCGAGCTATGGTAAAAAGAATGATGGGTGTAACGTTAAGGGATAAGAAAAGAGCAGATTGGGTGAGGGAACAAACGCCAGGTAATGACATCTTAGTTGAAATCAAGAAAAAGAAATGGGCATGGGCAGGGCACGTGATGCAGAGGGAAGATAACCGATGGTCATTAAGAGTTACGGAATGGATTCCAAGGGAAGGGAAGCGTAGCAGAGGGCGGCAGAAAGTTAGGTGGGAGGATGAGATTAAGAAGTTTTCAGGGACAACATGGCCACAATTAGTATATAGACCGGTGTAGTTGGAGCAGTATGGGAGGTGCCTTTGCCCTGCAGCGGGCGTAACCAGGATGATGATGATGATGATGATGATGATGAAGAAGTAACCTCTGACCGGAGCATGGCGACATCTTTGGCATTTTCAGAGCCAACGAAATCAGAGATGGCTTGATATGAGGAAACTACAGCTACCCGTGGTCCGCATGCGTAGATGAGTCTTCAGCATAGTTGCGAAAGTGACAGCGCCGTTGGAGATAGGAGCATCCTTACCTGTTTATGCTGTGGCACGTTCTGGAGAACCTGACAAATGCAAAGGAAACGTTTAGTACGGGACAAAAATTTTGTGTATCGGTAAATTACTGGGATTGTGAGACCGAAAACAAGAAAGGGGCTGACAGATGGGATGGCACACTGTGATATAAAGTTTGTGAACAGGGATGAAGTACCTCAGACAGGCTGGCCAACGTTTCGATAGGAGGACCTATCTTCGTCAAAGGCGGCCTCGTCATCCTCGGCGTGTTAGTTTTAAAGGGTTAGTGCAGTGACGTCACGTGCGGGTGTTGTCGCTGGCGGCTGGTTTTAAAGAGAGAGATTACAAGAGGGAACAGGCGCTGTCGTCCGACGTCTGTGAGCCTCATTCTCAAGACGACGGGACAAGAGCGTGAGAGTGGGCATGCGGGGAGAAAAGAAAAGAAATAGAAGCAGAAAAAAAGCGAAAAAAAGGGCAAAAAAGGGGGGGGGGGCAAGGCGGCACCAAGACACAAAAAGGGGGGGGGGAGTGAAAGAAAAATAAAGAGAAAAATGAAATTTTAAGAAATACGGGGCCTTGGGAGCGTGTTGGGGATGCGAAAGGTTAGGAGGTATTCAGGGGGAGTCGGCGGCATGTTTTTGAGGCATTAGAAGGGCCGGTCAAGTGGTCTGTGCGCGAGTAACACAAGAGACAGAAAAGAAGGAGAAAACCCAGACACACACACACACACACTCAAAAAAAGCATGAGTTGAAAGTGGCTTGAGTAGCATAGTAGTAATAGGTCGAGTAATTTTGAAATAGTTAAGGTGGCGACGAGGAGTCTGCGGTGCAATGTATGGGGTGACTGAAAGGCAGCGGCATGGTCTTTCAAGGGGCACTGCCCCACACGCTTAACATAGGTGTCGTTACGGCGGCATCCAGAAGGCGATATTCTGGGTTGAGGCGCCGAAGAAGGCATATTGACTTCGGAAAGTGTTGTCGAGGTGGTTTAAGAAAAAAAAGATTAAAAAAAGGGGCGGAGGGGGAAGGGGGGGGGCGAAATCGGTATAACAAACAGGAGGGTCACGCGTGCAGAAGCGGGCGGGGGCAAGTGTACATGGAAGAAGGGGATCGTACAGTTGGTATAGACGTAAAAACCTGAATGAGTACATTAAATTGAGTAGTAGGCAGAAAAAAAAATTTTTTTTTCCTTTTCTCGAAATGGAAGAGTAGGTGAGGTTAAGAATTAAAGTTGACTGGTGGCCTAATGTGTTTTGTGTATTGGTTGATGATATGAGAGTTTCAGATTTAAGTTACAGCTTTTAAAGATTCTAAGTTGCCGCGTGCCAAATTAATTCCTGTCGGGTGTAGGCAATTAAACTTGTGTATGAGGTATGATTCGGTATACTTCCTTTCGCGAGGGGAACGGAAATTTGTTTGTAGTATATGGAGCCTTGCTTTGTCATACATATGTCCATGTTCATTAAAGTGGCTGGCTACTGCTTTGGGTAAATTGTGTTTTGTGTCCGCGCGGTGACCATTGAGTCTTGTATTGATTTGTTGTCCAGTCTCACCTATGTATTGTTTGCTACAAGCAGCGCATTCTAGACAGTAGACTACGTTGCTTGATGTGCAGGTGAAAGCCGAAGTTACCTTGTGTGTGTAATTCGACGCTGTACTTTTTACTGTAGTAGTGGATTGAATGTGTTTGCATGTAGAGCACCTGGGGCGGCCACAGGGATTGGTTCCCAACTTCTTCTTTTTCTGTAGTTTGGCGTGCACAAGAACATCTTTAAAATTAGTGTTGCGTCTGTAGGCCAGTCTGGGAGGGACGGGAAAAATCTTCTTAAGTTTCTGGTTGCTGGTGAGAATTGGGTAGTATTTACTTAGGATGTTATTCACGTTTGGGAGTGCGTTTGAGAATTTAGTAGTAAGAAGAGGCGTTGTTGTTCTTGTGATCCTCGGGCGGGGCTTGAGGACCTCGGCTCGATCAAGTTTGGTTGCAGCGATGTAAGCTGTTTGAAGGTCACTGTTTGGGTTGTTCCTGTTTGATAGCGTTTCTTTAAGGTGATCGAGTCTATCTATGTAGTCTTGGTTTTTAACGCAAATGCTATGTAGTCGTGTGGCTTGGCCTTTAAAGATGCCTTGTTTGCAGTGTCTGGGATGGTGGCTGGTATATTCTAGGTACTGTTGTTTGTCGAAAGGTTTCCTATACAGCGTTGTCTTTAGTTCACCATTGTCAATGTATATTGTTGTGTCTAGAAAGTTTATGCGCTCAGTTGAGGATTCTGATGTGAATTTTATTGTTGGGTGAACAGAATTCAGAAAGGCTACATATTTATCTAGACTGTCTTGACCGTGTCCCCAGATTATGAGTATGTCGTCTATGTATCGTAGGTATGTGTGGGGCTTGGTGGTGCAGCGCGATAGGAAATTTGTTTCTAGAATCCCCATAAATATGTTCGCGTAGGTTGGTGCAAAAGGCGTACCCATGCTTGTACCATGTATCTGTAGGTAGTAACTCTCTTCAAATTCGAAGTAGTTATGTGTTAGAACTAATTCAAGGAGAGACAGGTAGACTTCAGTAGAGTGTTGTGCACTGTGTTTCCTTGTGCCTGTCTCTCCTTGAATTAGTTCTAACACATAACTACTTCGAATTTGAAGAGAGTTACTACCTACAGATACATGGTACAAGCATGGGTACGCCTTTTGCACCAACCTACGCGAACATATTTATGGGGATTCTAGAAACAAATTTCCTATCGCGCTGCACCACCAAGCCCCACACATACCTACGATACATAGACGACATACTCATAATCTGGGGACACGGTCAAGACAGTCTAGATAAATATGTAGCCTTTCTGAACTCTGTTCACCCAACAATAAAATTCACATCAGAATCCTCAACTGAGCGCATAAACTTTCTAGACACAACAATATACATTGACAATGGTGAACTAAATACAACGCTGTATAGGAAACCTTTCGACAAACAACAGTACCTAGAATATACCAGCCACCATCCCAGACACTGCAGACAAGGCATCTTTAAAGGCCAAGCCACACGACTACGCAGCATTTGCGTTAAAAACCAAGACTACATAGATAGACTCGATCACCTTAAAGAAACGCTATCAAACAGGAACAACCCAAACAGTGACCTTCAAACAGCTTACATCGCTGCAACCAAACTTGATCGAGCCGAGGTCCTCAAGCCCCGCCCGAGGATCACAAGAACAACAACGCCTCTTCTTACTACTAAATTCTCAAACGCACTCCCAAACGTGAATAACATCCTAAGTAAATACTACCCGATTCTCACCAGCTACCAGAAACTTAAGATTTTTCCCGTCCCTCCCAGAGTGGCCTACAGACGCAACACTAATTTTAAAGATGTTCTTGTGCACGCCAAACAGAAAAAGAAGAAGTTGGGAACCAATCCCTGTGGCCGCCCCAGGTGCTCTACATGCAAACACATTCAATCCACTACTACAGTAAAAAGTACAGCGTCGAATTACACACACAAGGTAACTTCGGCTTTCACCTGCACATCAAGCAACGCAGTCTACTGTCTAGAATGCGCTGCTTGTAGCAAACAATACATAGGTGAGACTGGACAACAAATCAATACAAGACTCAATGGTCACCGCGCGGACACAAAACACAATTTACCCAAAGCAGTAGCCAGCCACTTTAATGAACATGGACATATGTTTGACAAAGCAAGGCTCTATATACTACAAACAAATTTCCGTTCCCCTCGCGAAAGGAAGTATACGGAATCATACCTCATACACAAGTTTAATTGCCTACACCCGACAGGAATTAATTTGGCACGCGGCAACTTAGAATCTTTAAAAGCTGTAACTTAAATCTGAAACTCTCATATCATCAACCAATACACAAAACACATTAGGCCACCAGTCAACTTTAATTCTTAACCTCACCTACTCTTCCATTTCGAGAAAAGGAAAAAAATTTTTTTTTTCTGCCTACTACTCAATTTAATGTACTCATTCAGGTTTTTACGTCTATACCAACTGTACGATCCCCTTCATCCATGTACACTTGCCCCCGCCCGCTTCTGCACGCGTGACCCTCCTGTTTGTTATACCGATTTCGCCCCCCCTTCCCCCTCCCCCCCTTTTTTTAATCTTTTTTTTTTCTTAAACCACCTCGACAACACATTCCGAAGTCAATATGCCTTCTTCGGCGCCTCAACCCAGAATATCGCCTTCTGGATGCCGCCGTAACGACACCTATGTTAAGCGCGTGGGGCAGTGCCCCTTGAAAGACCATGCCGCTGCCTTTCAGTCACCCCATACATTGCACCGCAGACTCCTCGTCGCCACCTTAACTATTTCAAAATTACTCGACCTATTACTACTATGCTACTCAAGCCACTTTCAACTCATGCTTTTTTTGAGTGTGTGTGTGTGTGTGTCTGGGTTTTCTCCTTCTTTTCTGTCTCTTGTGTTACTCGCGCCTCGCGCACAGACCACTTGACCGGCCCTTCTAATGCCTCAAAAACATGCCGCCGACTCCCCCTGAATACCTCCTAACCTTTCGCATCCCCAACACGCTCCCAAGGCCGCGTATTTCTTAAAATTTCATTTTTCTCTTTCTTTTTCTTTCACTCCCCCCCCCTTTTTGTGTCTTGGTGCCGCCTTGCCCCCCCCCCCCCTTTTTTCCCCTTTTTTCGCTTTTTTTGTGCTTCTATTTCTTTTCTTTTCTCCCCGCATGCCCACTCTCACGCTCTTGACCCGTCGTCTTGAGAATGAGGCTCACAGACGTCGGACGACAGCGCCTGTTCCCTCTTGTAATCTCTCTCTTTAAAACCAGCCGCCAGCGACAACACCCGCACGTGACGTCACTGCACTAACCCTTTAAAACTAACACGCCGAGGATGACGAGGCCGCCTTTGACGAAGATAGGTCCTCCTATCGAAACGTTGGCCAGCCTGTCTGAGGTACTTCATCCCTGTTCACAAACTTTAATTCACAGGGATTGTGAGAGAATCGAATCCTCGTCCTGGTAATCTTTGTTGGTTGGTAATGATAATTTAGAGCGAATTGAGTAATAGTTATTTTGACAATTGGTCGGCGCTGGTCCCATCGACGTTTCTTTTCCCCTTTGCAGCTCCTCGTATTCATGCTGCTTGCTCCTCGGGAGTGAAAACCATGCTTGCCTACCCATAGCGGTACTGCACCAGCAATGAAATCAGTTGCTAGCCTTGTTTTTTCATATACGAAAGGCTAGTTATGACACTGCCCATGTTGCAAGCTGACGTCAATATGCAAGCTTGCGCAACAGTAATCTTTACCAGGAAACGTATGCGGGGAGCACTACGTGGTTGGTATTGTTATCAGGAGCGCCTTATCATCAATTATGTGGTTCTGATGCTTGTTTTGCGTTTGTTCTTTCCTGAAGCGACAGCTGTTCTGTATGTTGTATGCATGTTTTCAAAGAACGTATGCACTTTTCATTTACATTGCTGAGTGTTTGAAGCCTGCTTCGCCTCCACCGCGGGTCGGCCCAGTATTCTACTACCTCTAGGACCGGCCCACATTTTTACCCATGGACGTGGGCAACAAACATTCCGACCTAACAGAGGCCAACAGCTTCGCTGTGGAAAGCTCGGGTGAGGCTCAAATACACACATTTTAGCATTCGCAAGGCGCCCGCACCGAAATAGTTTCCTTCCACAAAACATCAAGCCTGGCGTACGCGCTGAGTCCGTCTACACGCTAGCAACCCGTCTTCGATCAGGCATAATTTATCTATTAATATTAATTTAATTTATTTATTTAATATTTATTTTTTGATAATCTCAGCCCATGATATATCATTACAAAAGTGAAACAGCTAGACAAAGAACATTCATAAGCGCTACATCCCTTGCCAGGAAGTGGAAAAGAAAACTGTACCGATGAAGCATCGTACATCAATGTTGATTTTCTAGTTGTAAGAATATTCTAACTGTTGAAAACTTATAAAAACAGCAGTACCTGGGTATACAAAATCAAGGAAAAGTGTTTTGTACAAGGCACACAAAATTGGCATACAAAAGTGTTGCATAGAGAGACATACAAAGTGTTCCGTCATCATCATCATCCTAATTACGCCCACTGTAGGGCAAAGGCGTCTCCCATACTTCTCCAACTTCCCCGGTCATGTACTAATTGTGGCCATGTTGTCCCTGCAAACTTCTCAAACTTCTTACGGAATCCAGGTCGTAACCCTGAATGACCATCGGTTATCTTCCATCCTCATTACATGTCCAGCCCATGCCCATTTCTTTTTCTTGATTTCAACTAAGATATCAGCAACCCGCGTTTGTTCCCTCACCCAATCTGCTCTTTTCTTATCCCTTAACGTTACAGCCATCATTCTTCTTTCCATAGCTCGTTGCGTCGTCCTCAATTTAAGTAGAACCCCTTCCGTAAGCCTAAAGGTTTCTGCCCCGTAGGTGAGTACTGGTAAGACACAGCTGTAGTACACTTTACTCTTGAGGGATAATGGCAAACCTGCTGGTCATGATCTGAGGTTGCCTGCCAAACGCAACCCACAACATTCTTATTCTGATTATTTCAGTGTCATGATCCGGATCCGCGGTCACTACCTGTCCTGAGTAGATGTATTCCCTTACCACTTCCAGTGCCTCGCTACCTATCGTAAACTGCTGTTATCTTCGAAAACTGTTAAACATTACTTTAATTTCCTGCACATTAATCTTTAGACCCACCTTTCTACCTTGCCCGTGCAGGTCAGTGCGCAGGCATTGTAATTGGTCCCCTGACTTAGTAAGTAAGGCAATATCATCAGCTAATTGCAAGTTACTAATGTAATCTCCATTAACTCTTCTCCCAAATTCTTCCCAATCCAGGTATCTGAATACATCCTGTAAACACGCAGTGAATAGCATTGGAGAGATCGTATCTCCCGGCCTGATGCCATTCTTTATTGGGATTTTGTTGCTTTCTTCATGGAGGATTACGGTGGCTGTGGAGCCGCTATATATACCTATCAGTATTTTTACATATGGCTCGTCTACACCCTTATTCCGTAATGCCTACACGACTGCTGAGGTTTCGACTGAATCAAAAGCGTTCTCGTAATCAATGAAAGCTACATATCAGGGTTCGTTATATTCTGCACATTTCTCCATCACCTTACTTATAGTGTGAATAGCGACTCTTGTTGAGTAGCCTTTACGAAATCCTGCCTGGTCCTCTAGATGACAGAAGTCTAAGGCGTTCCTGATTCTATTTGCGATTACCTGAGTAAATACTTTGTTGACTACCGACAGTAAGCTGATCGGTCTATAATTTTTCAAGTCTTTAGCGTCCCCCTTTCTTATGCATCAAGGTTATGTTGGCGTTGCTCCAAGATTCCGGTACGTTCGAGGTCATCAGGCATTGCGTATACATGGTGGCCAGGTTTTCTAGAACAATCTGCCCACCATCTTTCAACAAATCTGCTGTTATCTGATCCTACCCAGCTTCAGCAGCCCAACACCATAGCCACTGAGCAACCACGGCGGGTGCCTACCCAGCTGCCTTCCCCCTTTGCATAACTCCCAAGGCTTTCTTTAGTTCTTTCGACGTTACTTGTGGGATGCCAAATTCCTCTAGATTGTTCCCTCTACCATTATCGTCGTGGGTGCCTCTGGTACAGTATAAATCTCTATAGAACTCTTCAGCCATTGGAACTATCTTATCCATATTTGTAATGATATTGCGGGCTTTGTCTCTTAAGGCATACATCTGCTTCTTGCCTATTCTTCTTGCCTGAGAGCATGCTCAATTCTCAGGAACGGACGCAATTGTCAGGAAATTATGACGTAGGCCAACTCAAATTGAAGGGTGGAGTAACTTAATTTTTGGGCGGGCCAAATTGAAATTTAGGGTGCGTGAACTGAAATTTAGGGATATGGTCACGCATGCCTAGACAAATCCAGTAGAGGTTCTGCATTCTTTTTGAGGGCAAAATAGCAATGGTAAAAAAAATATTAGTGGTGTGGCACTTGCAGGTATATTATTCAATGTGACTAATAACTTGTTTTGTTTGACGGATGCGCAGTATTTAGTTGCGAGGCAAAAGTGCATCTAACATATCTGCGCGAGACATTTAAGCACCAATTGAACCGGCGCCTGGGTGCTGACATGGTAAGTTATTTATATGTGAGCGTTTTCCGCCGTTGCGTATTGATAAATTACTGGGCTTGTAAGAGAATCGGCTCCTGTTGGTCGTAACTGTTCTTACGTTTTCTCTTTTCTGTTGTAATAAAATGCTCTTTCTTGCTTACTTGCTTTCTTTCTTTCTTTATTTAGTTATTTATTTATTTATTTATTTATTTATTCCTTTCTTCCTTGCTTTCTTTCTTTCTTTTTTTGCTTCAGTATTTCAAGAAATATATACGGCAGCCAGGTGCCGTATTTTTCTCGCTCTAGAGCTGCTTCTCGCACCAGTACCCAGCACTTTCCAGTATTAAGCGCCAGTCCAACGCTCCAGTATCGAGGGCGCGACCATAGCCCCATAATCCGGCATGGCATTGGACACTGGGTGAGGGATTTTTCAAAAGAGAGAGCCTTGTAACGTGGACCTTATCAGGTAGAACTTGACGTGTTCCATTATGTGAAAAATTTAGTCACAAAGCTCTTCGTTCGTTCGATATATGCTGATGTCTTCGCATTGTACCGGACTGACATTGGTGCAGATGCCCAAATGTCCGCCACAATTTTTTTAGATCATTTATCACCGCTAAGCTAGGCAGTCTAGCTGTCTAACAGGCAACCTGAAAGGTTCATGTATTTAGTATTCGGGCACGTTGAGAGATCCTTTTGAGTAGCGTCGACCGAGACTAGCACTAAGGCTTGCGCATCGAGTGTAGCACGGCTACCAGATTACTTCAGCCTCCGCAACAACAGGGCCAGGTGTTGCTGCTTACGCTGCTGAACAACGACACTGGCAGGAGCGAACGAAAAACTCACCCGCGTGCTCAGTCGCGACAGCGTGTTGTGTACGCGAGTACCGGCTTTGAGATTCCGCACAGGCCTGCCGTTCTGTGCGGCAACAGCGTAGAAAGCTCACAGGTCCGACGCACACCCAAGAAGTTCTACGTATTTCCGGTAAGGTAGTCCAAAATAAAATAAAAGTCAAGCGTGCCCCACTGCTTTTAGCAGTTAGCCGTACTTGTTGGTTTTCTCGTGACAAATTGTTGTCTTTGTGTCGTAGTCAGTGGGGGGATACTTTCGCGTGTGATTAGGGTACATTAACGGGAATCAACACTGCTTAATGGTCTTGTTGGACTGTTGGATGCATGGCTACGCGAATGCCGCGCAAACAAACGGACAATGAAGAAAATGCATGTGGAAATGTGTTTGGGCTGAAATGTCGTGGTCATGATGCCAACATTCCAACAAGCCCAATTAGCTGTCTTGATTCACCACATTTCAAGTCAGCGCTTGTGTCGTGCATTTCCTTCTTTTTACTTCTGTTTCCGCTGAATTTTCCTAACCATGAATCCCGTAACAGGGGTTCGTAGGCAACTGCATAGCTAGAAATTTCGTTCGGGGGGGCAGGGTGGGGCGGCTCACATTCCAGCTCCGCCTCCTTCTCATAGAATTTGCGGAGGGAGCAAGTTCATTATATATAACTGGATTGCAATTACCAAAGATGCGGCAAATGAATTTTTGAACGCTATGCACTGCCAACACAAGTAAAATATGTATTTTTTCATAACAGAACATACTCGTGTGTTCAAAAATTGTGCCTGAAGTAAGTGATATCAATACTTTCATTTTTTTGTATATTTCATAATTAAAGAAAATATCCCACAAAATTTAGACCTATATCAGTTCGAAGCCAGCCAAGCAGTCCATGCCGCTGATATGGCAAATGTAAAGGCCGTGAAATTAGGAAGTTGACAAATATTTTAATGAAAATTTGTCATTCAAGAAAATTGTTTACGCTTCTGTACATGTGCAACGGCCACAGAAAATGCTCAATGACGCTCTCCTTCGTTGCAATCTATTGCGCAGGAGGAGCTGTCACCGCTTGTGTATTGTGAGTAATTGCACCGAAATTGAACCGAGTAATAACACCGAAAGTCGCAACAGACAGCACATACAAAAATGAGGAGTTCTGTGAAATATACGAGGGCCAGGTAAATGAATGTGAGTCGATGCGAATGTATGACAAACGGGGGCCCTTTATTTAAATGTGGTCTCCACGAACGTTGAGACATTTGCCGTACTGACTAACGAGTCGCGTGATGCCCGTCTCATAAAGCTCCTTAGGTTTCTGCTTCAAAAAGCCTGTAAGTTATTCCTTTACGTAATCGTCCGACGCGAATCTGGTTCCCTTGAGCTGTTTGTTGAATTAACCCAAATTGTGGAAGTCACAAGGCGACTGTTCTGGGCTCTATGGCGGATGTTGCAGCGTTTCCCACTTGAACCTTGCCAGTTTTGTGTTAACCGCATCAGCGAAGTGGGGACGGGCATTGTTGTGGAGAAAAATGACCCCATTTGTCAATTTTCTACTTCGTTTGTTCTTGATTGCAACACGCAGCAGATCCGGCGTTTCACAAAACCGGAAATGATTGATAGTCTCTTCAGCTTTAGCGAATTCGGTCAGTAATGGCCCCTGAGGATCGAAGAAAAGTCAAGAACACCTTTCCGGCATAAATGACGGCCTTTGCTTCCTTTGGGGACAGTGAATCCAAATGATTCCACCGTAAGCATTGCCGTCGTGTTCCAGGCTCGTAATAGTGGCACCATGATTCGTCCCTGGTGACAATTGCAGACAAGACGTCACCCACATTGTGTTCCCGCACCATATGAGTCAAGGCAGCACCGATTCTCTCCGTATTCTGGTGGTGGTTCAAAATCTTGAGCATCCATTGCGCACACAAGAGGCGATAACCAAGATGTTTATGAATTATAGTGTGAACCGAACCATGACTGACGTTCACACGCTCTACCATTTCATCAATGGTTATCCTTCGTTCTTGTGTATTCAGCTCATCAGCCTTTGCAATTGCGTTGGGGGGGAGGAGGAGGGATTGCACGGTGGCGTTGGCCCCATTTTGGATCATCTTTGCAACTTTCACGTCCTTCTTTGAAGCGTTTCCTCCAACGCTCCACAGTGGCCAATGAAATACATCATTCAATGTACACTGTGACTTTGCGTCACAGTGACAATGACTCCGTGTCGTTTCTGAGAGCCTTAGCTGGCCATTGCCCCTAAAGCCACGGCCCCGAGCGAACAGTACGTACCAAAATTCACATAGTATGACAAAAGCATATGACGAACATAATAACGGATCATGACATGAATATTATGTTCCATGTAGGTCATGAAACAGCCGCCTACATCTTGGTGCTCTCATGGTCGTTTCGTTAACTTTCTAGGTACGAAAATCGGTATACGATGTGAGGAGTGTATGACGAAGATAAATTATAGGTTATGGCAGGAATATCATGATATGTGTGTCATGTAGGTCATGAAACAGCTGCCTATGTCTTGGTGCTCTCATGCTCATTTTGTTAACTTGGTATGTAACACAATTGGCATAGTACGACAAGAGTTTATGACAAACAAATAATAGATTATGACAAACAAATAATGTCATTACATGCTCGTGATTTAGGTCATGAAATAGTTGGATACGTCGTGGTACTCTCGTGGTCGTTTCGTTAACTTGGTAGGCTCACCGCAGACTACTTCGCATAACATCGATTCCCACAGGGCGTGGAATCTGCCGGATTTTATTTGGTAAAAGTAACTACAATTGAAGTTTACAGATACGAAAACACCAATTGGCCCATTGATTTAAAAAACCGGCGAGTGTCATTTTTATCACCGAAACGACACTTAAGCTCGCATTGCCATTCGATGCCAATAGAGTTCACGAGTGCACCTCAACGGAGTTCGCATTGGCTGCGACGCCACGTGAGGAGATGTGGCTCGAAGAGCAGAATGGCCGAAAGGACACATCTGCTTCCATGCTTGTGCACCAGGTATTCTTGTAGGTGAGAGGGCATCGCCACGACGTTACGCCACCCTCGCTCTAGCTCTGCCCACGAGCGCTCGTCGAAGGAGTAGAGCTCGGCAGAGCGGCCGAACGAGGACACGTGCAGTAGCAAGAGTGCACCAGGTGTTGTTTGAGGGGAGAGGTCATCGCTGTGATGCGTCATGACATAGACATCAGCGCTTCTGTTACAAGTGGTGTTGGCACCACACACTGATGCTGCTTGCTGGATCGGGCAGCACGTTGTGCTTTGGTACAGTACTATCGGCAGAAAACTCCAAGGACCTTTCAGCGCCGTTCAATTGGACAATAATACCTTCGCATTTACAGAAGCGCTAAGCAGTGGTTAAGTGTCCTCACTTTTTTCGCAGAAGAGCGAGCCTGTACTTGATGGTGTGTTAGGCAAAACAGATAGGAAAGATCATTCGAGCGTGAGCGCGTTGAAGCCTACCACCCAGTACAGGCTTAAAAATATAGAAATAAAATGAGCAATTTAAGAAATAATGACAAGTGTGAACGACTATGGGATGCGAGAAAAGTAGAATGGAATGCAAAGACAGGATTGTGCGAGAAGGGGCAGAAGCCGGTCTTGATGGAGTGAGCAATGATGGGAGGGGAGAAGAAGAAAAGCAGCGAGTCAGTGACGGAGGGAGGCGGAGTCATAGGAAAACAAGACTTGTGTGATATCAGGGATAAGAAGGGGGAATGAAGCGCAACGTTATCACCGGTCTTTAACCACAACATGCGGGACTGCCTTCACGACTTCCGGAGACTCTGCAGGTATATTGGGCAGGGGATGATGCAGGGCCACCGGAAGGGACAGAAAGTTCTGACAGGAATCGAGGAACACAGACTCGCGATGCTTGATTGGCTTACCGTGAAGCGGCTCTGGTTGTCCGGATCATTTGAAAACGCGCACTGAGGTAGACAGCTCACAGTAGCGGACGGAGCCATCAAGAAGTCTGCAGGCCATGTGGACTGTGAACGTGCTTCAATGCTCTTCCAGAGTCCGCCACCTCAAAGATGCTAAGCCTCCAGGGTGCAGCCTGCCTACCTTGTCGTGGGTCTGAACACTATAATTCTTAAAGTCCGGCGCTAGACGCCATCAAGTTGGCCAACTAGATTGCGCTTATGTGGGGGAGGCATTACGGCAGTATTAAAGCAGGGCAAGTACCAACGTGGTGCAGTGGACTTGGAGCGCCACACCTCGGCACCGTGACACGAAGTGCGAAGCCCAAGGTTTGCCAAGCTGTTCTGACGTCGCGGACCGCGTGTAATGAGAACTCCGAACGAAGGCGTGACGCCTAGATGGTGGCGTTATCGGTTGCTGTAAGTGATTTAGGCTCGACTATCTTGTTTGTGCGCACCTGCTTGTAGTAAAGCAGGTGACTCGACATTCTGAACTGTTTGGCGTCGTGCGATTTGTGAGTGCCCAGTGTTCAATGTCATTGATAAACAGCTGTAAGTTCACACTGTCGGATAGTTGTGTTGCTGGCCTACTGCACAAGTTGGTAATGTTGGGATTGTTGCATGTCGTTGACATAGATAAGGGATGGCGCTGGTTCAGCCACTCAGTCCTGAGAGACTTCTGATGAGACCGCAAACTAGGGGGAGCTGGCACCACGATACATTACGCTCAGACTCCGGTAGTGCAGGCCACGGTATAGCTAGACGCGTAGTGGTCCCACAATGACCGCTTGCTTCACTTTTGGGAGGACAGTGTCGGCATCCTGCACGACAAATGCATTGCTGAAATCGAGCTGAATCAGATCCAGCGCGGTGCGGTTGTCCACATGGTCGCTCAAGAAGTGCGTGAGGGTCGCTAATACTGTCTCGCCGCTTCAACCGGAACGAAAACCGCGTTCTCTCTCGGTGAGGTAGTTGGGCTCTTTGAGGAAGTTGAGGGGCTCACTGTTCAATAGCAGCCTAAATGTGCGGCGAAGAATTTAGGTGCTTGACATTTCTGCCAAAGGCGCAGCAATAACATGGACGTATTTATAGCATTTCATTACCCGATTCGTGAAACCTTCGCTTCACGTACATTCCAACATGTGCGTTGGATCTGCATCACTTTTTTTATTTGCCCGTTGATGTTTCCGCACAAGCAATACCATGGCACGCTTTACGTAGTCAATCGAATCAATGTTCGTCGCTTGCTGTCCCGCATGTCTACTCTCTAGTGAAACTGGTGGTTTCTTCAGCAGCAAGTGGCTGTGTAAACGTACAAAACAAGCATATGCAACGCCTACATGAAAACCACGAAGTATAGCCCATCCGGAAGTCACAACCGTTAGCTTGATGAAGCGAGTGAGCGAGCTGACTTATACTGTGCGGGCCTCACTGACAACGGCGTCGATTGCACGTTCTCACCTATGCCGTGGTCATACGGCCGATTCAAGGCTCCGACGCATGCTACGTTCCTCACTGTTGTCTGGCTAAAATTTGATGTCAACGAGTCTACCGTCACCACATAAAAACCGCTGAGAAATTATTCTTGCCTGTTTCACTGTAAAGCAAGTGTAAAGCTGCCGTCAGGAGCTTTACTGTGCAAAAATAAATCCATATTACATTTAAATGATGCTAGCCATTTCGTACAAATAAATATTCAGAACTTAACACATATGGTCATTTACTTGAGAAATGCACGCCGCGTTAACTATGTCTGCTTTCGCTAAAGTAGACAAGCTCTGCAAAGTTAGGGAAGACGGAACTGAAATTGGCGGTAAACTCTGATGGGCTGTTTTGAATATGAATACATGTCCAGAAGCTCGGTCCCCGATCTTTCCATTTAAATATCAAGAAAGGTTCTTCGCCAATATAGGCACGCGTCAATCGGTCATGCATTATTGTGCTCTTCAATGTATGTGGTTTAAACGTGGTCCTCAGCTGTCACTCATCTCGGAACGCTCAGTGCCCTCCGCGCATTATGTACCGCGTTATATACCGCTCTGCCGTTAAAAGCTTTTGCTGAGGCACTCACGGTGAGCGTTACAATTAATGCACCATGACTGATAAAGCCGTGGGACATTTATATTAGGTTAGCACCACAGCCTATATTTTGGGACACGCGAAGGAGGGCCACCCAACGCCCGCATTTGTAGCGTGCGTTTGGGCACGTGGGCCATACGTGTGATGGTCTGAAAGTGTTCAGCATGACCGGACTAGCCGAGTGACAACTACTACTTACTGAGCGCACTTGGAATTGGTCGCACTAAGAGACAGCACTATTTATGATTTCTTGTGCGTCGGAAAAACGAAAGGCTCATAACGTCGTTACTAAGTTTACTGCAAGACGAGCATTACAGACATTTCCTGTCGGTATCCCGGAACGCCAGGTGGCGCCAAGCAGTGCGGACGCGCTCTCAACGGCTGCTTTTACGATTGTATCCTGTTGCGGCCAAACTCAACGGACAACTCCCGAAATTGGACCAGGTATACCGAAAGGCGTAAGGATGTTGCCGATAGCAAGTTTTTGGTGATGCGAATTCCGACTCTTCCGAAATCGAAGATCATCGCCTGCACGTCGACTCGCCATGCAAACCCTAACAATTGGTGCGGAGAACGCGGCTCCAGGAGCCCGTACGCGGTGTAACCGCTACGTGGCGAGCAGCACTCCACCCGTTATGGACGAGGACCAACCAAAGACCCCAATGCACACGAACCAGGACTCCGAACGTCAAACGGAGGCAGTCACGAGTGTTGATGACGACTTTCTCTCGCCTGACGAGGTGAATTACTAGGAGTCCACCACCAACTCTGGGAACGCCGAGGACATCAGCAAGCAAGGTCAGTGGCAAATTGCACTATCACTACGAACTCGCAAGAAAATCAGAAAAGAAGTGCGGACCGCCGAGTCGAATGGCGGGGTCAAGCACCCCAACCACAAAGCAGGGGTGGAGCAACGCGCCGGAGACGCTTGGCGCGTGGCGTTTTCACAAGAGCAACGGTGGTGCCCTAGCTCCGGAGGAGCAAGTGACGGGGCCCGTGACGCAATACTACCTGCAGGAGAGCGAGCTATGAGGCGACGCATGGCGGAATGGGGCCACTCACGCCGGAAAGCACCCCCTCTACCCAAGAATGACATGAAAATCATTATTAGACCAAAGCCAGGATTGGTGATTCGGAAAGTGCGGACGCATGAGGTATCCAGAGCCATAGTCCAGGCGTGTGGCGGACCTGCAAACATCACAGGAGACGATTTCTTGCTGCGGATACGGCCGGGCTCTAACATCGTCATAGCAAGCACACCCTAAGAACGAACAGCATAAGGGATCCTGAGGATCAAGGAGCTGGAGCTGCGAGGCAACCGACATTTTGTGAACACACACATCTCCAATCCCGACAACCTCCGTAAGGGAGTCATACATGGACTGGAGCCTGGAACTGCAGAAGACGAACTCATCAACAACCTAAGAGTACGGACGCAAGGGGTACGAATACTCTACGCCCGTATGCTTGGCAAATCGAGGATGGCAGTGCTGACGTTCGATGGCCCCATCGTGCCACGCTACGTATATTACTACGGTGACGAGACGCCATGTATACCCTACCAACCCACTCGAGAATACTGCAAGATATGCCAAATTCAAGGACATAGGACGGATGTCTGTCCAACACCAACTGTCAAAGCTTGTGCGAAATGTGGCCTCCGTGACCCACCAGCGGACCATGAGTGTGAGCCCAAGTGTGCCCTGTGCGGGGGAGCTCATCCTACAGCGGCACAAGAGTGCACCAAAAAACTAAGCGCGTCCCGCAAAGGGGAAGACAGCGCACGAGACAACATAACCACGTCACAGGGACCCCCAAGAAGAGGTGGCTCAGTTCGGATCGAGAGAACTCTGACTCGAGAGAGAGATCCCGCTCGCGCACCAGGCCGACCTCCCGAGGCCTATCCAACTCCCAGGGCAGAAAACAAGAGGAGAAGCAAAGCACCAACCATCAGAAGAACAAGAAACAATGTCCGAAGAATGAAGGCGACAAAAACAAGGTGAGCTGGTCAGCAATTGCCTCCCAACCCACACCTCAAACCACTGCACAGACACCGTGCCTAGAACGAGAGCTAGAGCTCATGAGAGTTCGCTTAGGCGACCTAGAGCGTGAGAATGCGCTACTAAAGCAAATGCAGTCGCAGCAACAGAACACACAGGCTAAACCGGTCTAGTCAGACCAAGCTTCGAGGCAAGCTGTAGCAGCACCCCAAAAGCGCCCTAGATTAAGTCGGTCGAAACACTCCAGACACAAATCCAAGAGACTTTCCAACAACTGTTACCATCATTAGCAGAACAGATAACCCAACAGGTGTCAGCCCAAATAACACAACTAACGCAACAAATGACTGAGTTTGAAGTGAAGTCCGACAAAAAACTCCAGGCTCTGCAAATTGAACTCATGAAAACGGTGCGTAAGCAAATTACCGTAGCTAACATTAGAGAGAGAGCCGAGAAGCCACAGGCCAGACCAGGGCTAGTAGCCATTGCACAGGAAAGCAACCATACCTAAACATCAACCAACTATAACAGAAAATTGCGAAATCTGGCAGTGGAACTGTCGTGGATACCGGCGGAAAAGGGGACTTTTGACACAGCTGGTAAGCTCACAGAGTGAGCCACCAGCTGTCATAGCGCTTCAGGAAGTCGGATCCCTCCAAACCTTAAGGATACTAGGTGTACACACACTCGGATTCGGAGAAAGCAATAGCTACTTTGGTAGTGAAATCGATCACCGCAATCAAACATGATCCTTTTACTGACACGCATGTTAAGCATTTATTAACAGAAATCATATATAAAGGCCTGAAAAAAGAGCGCCTTTATACTAAACATTTACAGTCCACCAAGCCAGAGAAAGACAAAGTTTGACAGCCTCCTCCAGGAAACTGCCCGCCGGTAAAGGGAAGACCACTCGTAATAGTAGGTGATTTCAACGCTAAAGATTCTAGTTGGGGATACCCAAAACAGGACGCTAAGGGCAGAAACATTCTAGAACAAACGGAACAACTCGGCATGACAATTATAACGGATCCTGCAGTGCCCACTAGACAGGGCAACAGTGTGAGCATGGACATCACCCCTGACCTCACGATAGTGCAGAATTGTTAAGATGCGCAATGCACAAACACCCTAAACGATTTAGGCAGCGACCATTAGATCATCAGCACCTCAATTCGGACTGGGAAAATCAAACGACACATAGGAATAGCCAAAATTATCGACTGGGTGAAATACCGCCGGATGCAAAGCCAACAAAGCACCACAATCGATGATTTAGGCAAATGGTGTGAAAGTTTAAGAACACAAAAGGATAAAGTCACAAAAGAATTAGCCCGCACATGTGAGATACCTGAGATAGACGCTCACTTACTGCATCTCTGGGAGGCACGCAGATGACTAACAAAAAGAATGAAGCGACAGTCACAGAACCGGAAGCTAAACGTACGCATTGCAGAAATCACCCGCAAAGCGGAAGAGTACGCAACGCAACTAGCTACGTCCAATTGGGAACGCTTCTGTGACTCCCTTAATGAAACACTGAGTACCGCAAAAACTTGGCGCATACTAAGAGAAATTATGGAACCAACCAAACCCAAGAACGAGGGCCTGTAAAGCGGTGGAACGGTTAATCCATACTTACCCAGGGACGGAACAAGAACTCAAAGAAGAACTATATAACAAGTGCTTCGGAACAGACCCATCTCCCGCACCCTGTGAGGCGAAATACGGGGGGGGGGGCGCCTCACCCTGATCTCGATGAACCCATCTCCATCGAAGAAATTAGAGCTGCCATAGCGAAAATGACCCGAAACACAGCGGCAGGCAAAGACCGGATAACTAACTCCATGATTAGAAACCTAAGCGATGAGGCTTTAGAGGCATATACTACCTTTATAAATGTACATTGGCAACATGGTACTATTCCAAGGGAGTGGAAGCACGCTCAAATAGTTTTAATTCCCAAGCCTGGCAAGAAATTAACAATTAGTAACGTTAGACCAATCTCCCTAACTTCCTGTCTGGGACACTATTTGAAAGAATTCTGAACTCTAGATTACGAAACTACTTAGAGGACAATGAAATCAATCCAGACACTATGTTTGGATTCAGACCCAAGCTCTTAACTGAAGACATCCTCCTACAGTTGAAGGAAGAAGTCCTAGCAAATATACCAAGATCAAGCGAACACGTTGTCATGGCCATCGACATAAAGGGCGATTTTGATAACGTAAGCCACCAAGGAATACTCGATGGCCTGGCTGAAACAAACTGCGCAGAGCGGATATACAACTATGTCCGCAGCTTTTTAAACCAACGAACCGCTGAGATTAAATTTGGCGCAGTAGAAATGAAGACCTTCAAGGCACCCAACAAGGCCACTCCCCAGGGCGCAGTGATCTCGCCAACGCTATTTAACGTGGCGATGATAGGCCTTGCAAGGAAACTACAAGCCTTCCCGGGTATCCAGCATGCCCTATATGCGGATGATATTACAGTCCGGTGTGTCACCGGGTCGCTACGTGAAAAAGAAGAACGATTACAAGCAGCTGCCTGTGAAATCTAGACATACCTGCGAGACAGAGGGATGCAATGCGCGTCAGAGAAATCTGAGATTATACGAGTCTGGAGAGGGAAAGGGGATCGTAACGTCCCGACGGACCCTGACCTTAAACTGGAAATCAGACTTGGCAATGATGCAATACCTGAGAAGACCACAATCCGGGTACTAAGCATGTGGCTACAATCAAATCAACACTGCCAACACGGGCTTAACCTCATCAAGACGGCAACACAAGTCTCAAGAATGATAAAGCGGGTAACCACTAAAAGGACGGAGATGAAGGAATCAGACACCCTTCACCTAATCAGAAGTCTGGTGGTTAGCCGCTTCATTTACAGCTTGCCGTATTACGAGCTAACGAAAACAGAGAGGGATGCGATCAATTCGTGCTTACGGATAGCATACAAGATCGCCCTACAAATTCCGCAATGCGCTTTAACCGAAAACTCATGTCTCTCGGAATTCATAATACATTCGAAGAACTGGCAGAATCTCAACTGATAACTCAAAGAAACAGACTTGCACAAACGACCACGGGTAGGAAACTCCTTGCCAGACTCGGGTATCACGAGTTCCTAGAAAAACGCAACCAAGCTAAACCCATCCCCACAATAATCAGAAACAGCATCAAAGTGGCGCCAATACCCAGAAATATGGACCCAACTCTACATGCAGGCAGAAGAGAAGCCAGAGCTGCATACATTGAGAAAACACACGGCGACAAACCAAACTCCCCGCTTCGTGGACGCGGCAAGATACCCAGGCAGGCAGAAAAGAACGGTAGCTGCTATCACTGACTATTTGGGCAGAGGAATCATTAGCGCCTCCACTCGCAACGCCACTATCGTGGAAGCAGAAGAAACCGCAATAGCCCTTGCTATCAAAGCGACGGAACCAAACCAACAACAAATAACCATCCTATCAGACTCTCGAGCGGCATGAAGAAACTACCTCAGGGGACGAGTATGCACCGCAGCCTAACGGATTATACGAGATATAAAACCCCGAGCCAGATTTCACCTTATATGGGCACCCAGTCATAAGGGAATCAAGGAAAACGAAGAGGCTGACAGAGTAGCTCGTGGGCATGCTACACACCACGGGTGCTCACAGGACGCCTCTGAAGACCTGATCCCGATTGACCAGAACTACTCTGAAATTTAAAACTACCACAGAGGAAATAGAATGAAACTACCACCCCCAGATAAGAATTTCAGTAAGGAAGAACAGGTTATATGGAGAAAGCTGCAAACGTATACATATAACAACCTGCACATTCTCCATAAAATTCACCCTGAAAGATATGCGGACACATGCCCATGGTGCGGAGCCACGCCAACTTTAGACCACATCTCATGGGCATGCGCGGCATATACACAAAAGACAAACACAGAAATTACGGATCATACACAATGGGAGGCGGCGCTGTCCAGCTCACAGGAAGAGGTCAAAATGGCCATCATCCGACAAGCAAGACGGCGTGCGGAAGCCAGTGGGGCCCTTGTCTAGGGGCTGCAACCACTCAGCGTTTTATTCTCCAATAAAGTTGTTCTATCTATCTGGCGGTATCCCATAAACTAAAGGCCCAAGCGAATAAAGCGAGAGAGTCGTAAAACAATATACGCAAAAGCTTAGGCTAACAGGATTTCCTGTTATGACTGTGAGTGTTCATTTCCCACTGTAATAGTAAGTCAGCTTTTCACGACAGCTTCAATTACGATTACTGGTCTAGGCGGGCAAGTTATTCAAAATTACTTGTTAGGCCAGCTGCTGCTACCATTGCGTCGCTGTTGTCACGCTCTGGAGGGTGAGAAAAGAAAGAAAATGTTGGTAGGTCTACCAAAGGCGCGTCTCTTTTGCTAGCCTACATCGCAGGAAGGTGGGTCGAGGTACAGAGCAAGGCCCGTACAGAACACTCCCTGAACTAGGGAGCGACGCGAACAGATATGGCTTTCCATCATGTCTAAACTTGATTTTGAGAAACTCCAGCATTGTGATCATTGTTTCCGAAAGGTATCACACATCAGCCCCGGATGCAAGACGTTTTTTTCTCTAAACTCTCTCAAACAAATAAAGCGTCTACTAAAATGTTGCAGTTTTCATAAAAGTCGCAATATACTCTAAGGCGGCACAGTGAAGTTGCATTGCAGCGGCGAAAACGTGCAATGACGCCTGAATAATTACATGAAGGGTGCGCTCGATAGGGACGGTAGTTCGGACATGGCGGTACTCTAGGAAACTGGCACTGGGGTGTAGGCAAGCAGCGGAAGACCCCTTGCAGCATCCATTCCCGAATGCGGTAATGCGACTTTTCTGAAGAATGCCACAGTGCGTACCACGCCTTCAGGAATGTCCTTCTTTAGGAGAAATTTTCTAGCAAGACGTTCCAACCATCTCATTTCAAGATGGATAGAAAAGTGTTACTGCTCAAGAATTTCGACAATCCGCAGGCTTTCCTTCGGCTGTAACTATACATCGTACAAAACGACAATTGCGACGCGACGTGATTCACCGGGGATACCGAACAGAAGCGGCTGTTGCCCGAAATAGATGGGCCGGAAATGTACAAGGAAGGTCATATCATGCAAAGTAGACAGGATGTGTATAGTTATAAATGTGAGGCGTGTGTGCTTCTGGCTTCAGAGAGGAAAGCAATAGTAAGGCAAAACTGTAAAAAAGAATTGGAGCCGCCTTTTCCACTGGCTTACATTGAAGGCCGCTGTTTCCTTCGCAGAGAAAGCCTGTTCGTGCGTGGTGTATTTTGTTCCGTGTTTTATTCGACTTTTGTTGTTTCACAACCTTTCAATTCAGAGAAGCGGCAAGCACTTGGTGAGGACCCGAGTAACACACACACACACACACACACACACACACACACACACACACACACACACACACATATATATATATATATATATATATATATATATATATATATATATATATATATATATATATATATATTACCACTATTGTACTACAAACATCAGCTAATGAAACCTGAGTCGACTTGTACCGCGTTGAAACAACGTTATTGAACATACAAAGACGCACAGACGCACACACAGCTCAACCTTCGCGGATAGTCGCTATCGGACTACGACGACACCTCCTTTTCGATGTCTACCGACCACAGAACGTCTTCTTCAGTTCCATCGAGTGCATTAGAAATGACTCACGTACAGCATACTGGAACTCGGCGACTGCTGATCAAGGCGTAAAGAAACAACGCCCGTCCGATGGCATTACGGCTAGCTACATGGCATAGAGGCGCTTTTCTTTTGTGGTAAAAAGCGGTTTCGCTTTTTATTTTGTGTAGAATTAGTTATGATTGTAGCGCGAATTCACATCCTTAGGTTGTCCTCGTTCCGTTCTTCAACCTCTTTTTCTAGCTGCGTTACAGCATATATAAACGAGAGCAGAAGGGAAAGAGAGCGGCTCGATGTTGTTATTCATGACCATATAAAGCCAACAGAAATTACTTATTTATTTATATATTTGCTTGTTTGTTTGTTTGTTTGTTTGTTTGTTTGTTTGTTTGTTTGTTTGTCCTCAGGGCCCTTTCGCGTTATACAGGGGAGTGGGTCACACAGAAATAGGGAGGAAATATATTAACAGTTCACACGGAATATTTTCTAGTATTCGGTGGAACAATGTTAGCTGAAATGGTAATAGATACAGTACTATCATGACAAAATATAAGCAACATAAATATAACCAGCACTCCTCTACAAATACTTGTTAACATGCAGTGTTAGCTAGTCTTTTTCGATAAATGTCATTGGTAGTAATAGAAACAATATCAGCGGGAAGTTCATTTCATTTCATTCTTTGGACGTACGTAGCAAACAATAAGCGTAAGAAAGCGTATTGTGTTACGTGAACAAGTTCTAACTTTATGATGATAATCAGTATGGCGAGATAAGTAATATAGTAGCAACGTGGATTTTGGGTAAAGAGTAGGGTGCAATACAGCCTATGAAAAAAAAATGATGGCGAGAGATCCTTGGACGTGTTGCCAGTGACTCAAGGCCCAGCTTTGATTTCATTGAAGGTACGCTCGCAGTATGGTTGTAGTTCAAAAGAATAAAATGAGTTGCGCTTTCTTGGGTTAGTTGAAGGGAATGGATTAAGTTTTCGTCGAAGGAGTCCGATATAGCTGCAGTACATTCTGAGTTCGACATTAACACGAATGTATAAAACTAATTTTACAGGTCATGAAGCACGAGAAAAGTTAGGTGGAAGTATGGCACCAAGCGGTTGTCTTTGTTAATAATGTATTCAACATGATGATTGCACGTTAGTTTCGATGGTATATGCACGCCTAACTGCTTATATGAACTTGTGGTTTATAGAGCAATGTTACTCAGTTAGTACACAGGTGGGTTATCGATAGATCGGGATCCCCTCACAAATTTACACTAGTTGACGTAAAGTTCTATTTGCCACAATCGGCACCAATTGCTGACTTTATTAAGGCCGGCCTGAAGCGAGGTGCTGTCATGTTGTTTAGTTACTTCTCTAACGACTACACATTCATCTGAAATTATGTTTATCGCATGTTATCGCTGAAGGTAAGTCATTATTACGGATAAAGAATAATAGAGGTACCAGAACGAAGCCTTGGGGCACGCCTGGCTGAAAGTGGCTATAAGGTGAGTTGAGACTCTTAGCTGCTACGAACTGGTCACGATTGATGAGAAATGACTCTATCCACTTTACAAGGTTACGATGGCGTTTTAATTTGGTCAGTTTCTAAAGCAAACGTTTATGACACACTTCGTCAAAGGCCTTTGACAAATCTAAAAACACGCAGTCGGGAAGAAAGTTCACTGATCTGATGTAGTCTGTCAGTAAATGTTAATAATGTGCATTTATATCATACATATTTACCAAATCCGTGTTGTGGTGGCGAAAAAATAAATTAAACTCATGAATATGTGCACTGTTACCAACAATGCTACACTCTAGTAATTTGCACCAGCTATTGGATAGTGATGTGATGCAATGATTTGTAGATGATGTGTTGCTGCAAAATTTGTGCAGAGGAACAATTATTCTTATTTCTCATTCTGACGGAGGAGGAGGAGGAGGAATAAACTTTTATTGTAGAACCAGCACTTTACGATGGCCGGGCCTACGCCTCCCACGAAGGGACGTCGAGGGCTTGCCTCGCCGCCGCCTCGCGGGCGTGCTGAGTCGCCCAGGTTTGGTCATCGAGGGCGGAGCTCCGCAGAGCCTCCTGCAACCTCGACGAGAGAGTCGTGGTGTTAGTCTGTGTGTAGTGTGCTGGGCACTCCCATAGCATACGCGGAAACGTAGCCGGGTGAATTCCACAGCACCCGGCTACGCAACGGGCTACGGTGACTGAACAGCACATTTTTTTTCTATATAAATTTACATCACAGGCTCCGGTTGGAGCCTGTGATGGGGATTTTACAATAAAATACATGATGAGCATGAACAAGAACACAGGAAAGTAACAGTAAGCAGAACAAAAGAATGCATCACTATGGAGTCTCAGTTCATAAAATGTGCACATAGCACCTAGAAAATCGTTCCAAAGTGCGATGGCTTGTGGCAAAGCCGAAGAATTGAAAGCTTTAGTTTTACCAAATATGCGTTTGATGCTGAGGTGATTATGAGGGCGCCTGGATGCACGTAATGGTTTTTCAAGTGGCAGTGGGATGGCGTTACGCTGTGAATATATTTGTGTAGTAAGCATTACAGAGCAACAGAATGACGAATACTTAACGTCTGGAGTGGAATCCCTAGCTTAATTTTTCTCATACTGGAATGGCAACATGTGGCGAGGTATTCGTTAAATATTTTAGTTATTATACTGAAATCACAAGAATTGGTGTTTCTTTCAGAAATTTAGCACCGATGTTAGCAAAACGCAGGGTCAAATGTATATTCACTGGATCTATTAGTCGAATTACAACGGGAACTTCAACAGTAAATGGAGGCAAAGTTAAAAGGAACCTTTCTTTCACGCGCGTAACGTTTGATGCTTGAAAACGCGCGTGCAATCCGTTAACGACTCATATTACCGGTGTCTAAGAAAATGAAATGCTCCGCAGTGATTTTTCTCAATGGCGTCTCTAAGCCTAAAATGCAAGTAATTTTTTATTGCGCTTTGCTTTATGTGGGCCGAATGTACACGTATATAGCTGTGACGGCTCATTTTGACCGACGAACTGGCTCACCGGGGTCATAGCAACAAAAATGTGACAGTCAGGACTCAAATAAAAAAAAACGATTCTTTCACGTGCAAGTTGTAACGTTTGTTGATTAACTACTCGGCTGTCAACCTCGGCTTGCTCCGAGAAGGGCACGTGTCAGTTGCAGTGTGGCAGTACGCTTTCCTGGCTTTCATTTTTTTCTGTCTCTGCCACATGTGCGCCTCACACAGCGCGGTTTTTTGAAATATTGCTTCTTCACGCGTCCTTTTTACCTTTAAAGCTAGTGTGCCCGTGAAGCTGTGACAGGGAGTAAGAGTCCGTTCTTATTTGGGCTTCAGTCAAGACGTACGCTCACTTCACTCGTAGGAGGATCCGTACTTCTATACCCAGGTACGATGGCTAATTGATTGTAGATGTTTTCTTTAACCACACCTTCCTTTGCTCAGAACGTAATGTAAAACAGAGCCTATTCGTCAGGAACACGATGTTTATGTAGGATGTGGGAGTGCTTATGTTTGAATCACTAAATTTATAAAAGCTAGGGTCTTACTTGCCGAAGGTTGCGCCGACAATTAGGCGTTATATGTGCAGACGATGTTTGTGAACACCGTGTTTGGCACTTCTAGCTTAGTCATTAGAAAAACCTGCTTTCCTCTTGGTAAAGGGCAACCACATTTTGATTTCGCTTGTTGCGGAATAATCAAATTTGTTGAAACTTGCAAGTGAACTTTCTACATAGATATTGGCCGCCTAACTAACCTCGGAAGCCGCAGAAGTCGTTCGACTAAAAAGACAGGTATGTCAGCATTAGAAACCGATTCACGGACATATGATAGTGGGGGAGATAACTGATACTTTAGAGACAGCGAAGCGGTATAAGCGACTTTTCACACCTTTTGGAAGTACATAGGGCCTCTTTGCTGGCCCATTTCATATTACGATGGCGGCGGCAGAAAACAGCGCCAATCGAAACGGCTAGTAGAATGAGCCCACAATAGCTTATGCTGTAAAACACGTTGGTCCATCTGCTATCGCCTTGTGGAACCACAAGCAATACTAGATTGCGAACTACCTACGGAATGGTTCACCTAACCTTGATTCTCACAGTGCGTGAGATCTGCACTATCTGTTCTTTTGCGCTGTCTATTTTGAAAGCAGCTCTTAATACAGCGTGCTTACGTTTTAGAAAAGTCAGTCATGCAGTATGTATGATGTTCAAATACCAAGCTTCGTCACACGAAAATTATCACTAGAGGTTTCGCATCATAAAGCACGACCAGCAGATGTGATTTCTTTGTGGGTGAAGCATGTACTTGCACTGAAATCCACGAAAACATAACTTTCCTCTTGCTTCAAATTAGCCATTGAGCACAAAAAAAATGTCTTCTTTCTCCGGCATTAGAATCTGGATGAAATTTTCGAGCTTCTGTTTGAAAGGTCTCACGTGGTAAAATAGTATGGCTTGACGGGCCTTATGAATTTAATTTATAAGCCTGCGAATTATTCGTTCAAATATGCACAAATATGAGCTATAAACTGCGTATGTTACCAGAAAACCATGCCCGAGAGCCGCAGCCATCACGTGGCGGATGGCGCTGCGATCAGCAAATTCTACCCCGAGGACAGTGTCCGCTCGGCGCTGTGCTACCAGCCTGCGCCGGACGACATCCTCGTCGTCACACATTTCCCCCAAAGCGGTGGCGACTGGGTGCAAGAGATTATCTACTACATCTTCCACGAGAGCGCTCCACCAGCTTCGCTCATTGATCATGCGGCGCATCTACCGCACCTCGAAATGCAGGTAAGCGTGGCCTTGTTCTCTGTACAGTTGCGTCCAAGGTTTACGTCAAGATGGCTAAAAACGTACGTACTCCGGCCGTAAACGGTCGCGCTTTCGACCACGCTGTTCATTCTCAAAATCCTGCCCTTGGTGTTATAAAGGAACTTATTAGGGCAGCACGGTAGAAAGCCAAGATACACTGAAGCCAATTGAAACTGTAATGCAGAAATATAACGAGGAAAGCAAAATGAATGGGGATGGAAAGGTGACTTGTCGCTGGTCGAACAAGAACAAACTCCATTATGCGGTCGTTCCTGGGCACGTCCGCGTTTAAACTAAGCCTTGTTCCTGTTAATAACAGGCAGTCAGTCAAGAGCAAATGATGTTTTTTTACCAAGGTGTACTGTGCATATATAGCGGATCGTATATACCTTCTATACTTTCAATGATAGTCTTTAAATTCTTGCCGCATTTCGACATGCTAACTGAGTAGGGTGGGCGGTTCGATTACTTGCAAATTTTAAAAATGAAAACTCCTAATACATGATAGTTTTCCGTGATGGTGCACTGGGGCTGCTGTCGCGTGGCGTGTTTGCTTGCATATTTAAGGGAGCCATTTGGTCATGTCGATCGGTGAGCAGTACATGGCTGAATGTAGTAAACACGCTGGCTATATGCTTTAGTGCCCTCAGGCTAGTTACGACAGACTTTGCAAGCAGCGAGTCGCTGGAAGACCAGAAAACGTGTGTCGGAGCCAGCATTCATTCCGCGTTTTACTGGTATCGCATTCAGTCCGTTAGAAAAGGCGCAGGGTGCCGTTAACGTTATACTTTCTCTCGAGCGTGATGTGACACGCGGCAACGCTGCTACACTTGTGGTAAATGACCGCTACCCCTGCAAAAGCATCTTCATAATAATTTGCAGATATACAACAGAGTACAGTCACAAGAGGCGGATACGTCGCTCTACAGAGCTCACGATCTGCTAATGTTATGTTGCGCAGTTCCGCTCTTCAATTCGAATGCAATGACTAGACTTTTCTTGGCGTAATGTGTTCTTAATGAAATGATAAAGTGTAACAATTGTTATAGTAGCTTTACTTACAAAGAATATAACACAAAATTCCGTTTTGCATCGTCAAGCACTGTCCTGAATGTGATGAGGTTCATTACCTCTTAAATAGCATGCAACTTGAGTGAGTGCTGATTACATATTTTCTTAGAGATAATGAATATTCTGTCTCACAAATATTGTTAAGATTAGGAAAAATTCAAGCATCAAATTTACAACCCTTTAACACTGCCATAAAGAAAACATCACACTAGTGAAAGTTTGATCCATTGATTTTAGACTTCACACTTTTCACACATTCTCGACCGCACCTTTTCCTGCCTCATTCGGAAAGCAGTTGCCCTGAAAAGAACAAAATTACTTTTGTAACGTCTGCTTAGGCAACATACGTTGTTCGCTGTTTTTCACTGCACTTTATATAACATTTAGGCGGACAAAAACAACGTTTTGTACATTATGTATCGCTGTGAGATATACCTGGACTTCGTGAGCAGAAGTTTTGCAGTAGCCCTAGCATCGTCGCGTAAGCTTCGTGGTATATATCATGTTGCTGCTTCACATGCTGCCACAAATGCTGTCAGAGGACTTCAGTATTGGTTTGCTGCAGAGTTGTAGATATTGTACTTCAATTTCTTTAAGTCAGCACTTTCTGGCAACGTTCTGAAAAAAAATTATAAATCCTTTGGGATGGTGCAGTCCCTCAGTCCAAACCAGCAGGCCCCAGTCTTGGCAGGTAGCGCTCAAGAGCGGCAAGCCGAGCTTCGAACCACCGTTCGCGCTCACGAGTAACTTTGTCGTCTGCTTCTTTGAATTCTGGCGCCGATGCTGTAGTTTCCATACCGCCCCTACCACTGCGAAAGTTATAATGGCACTAGCCCACGGCGGCTTGCAATGACGGCATCGCGGCCCCGGTGGCAGGAAAACCTTGAACACTGCCGTACTGAACGAGGATCGGCGGAGCAGGTAACGTTCGGTCACCGAAGTCTTCGAGGAATCCGAGGGCGCTATACCTGGCTGGGTTCCCGGACGTACGTTTCACGAAGATGCGGCAGACCAGGTGGTGGAGCCTCCGACTTGTCGAGGTCTTGCAGGAACCAGAAGGCCCTAAACCATTACCGCAAGCACAGCTGGTCCGGTATTCCTCCTGGACATCACTCTTATGAGTGCACGCAGAAGGTCGCCGGAAGTAGCAGCTTCCCGCTCGCTGCCATTCCACCGCACAGAGACCCCACGGCACTGCACCACGCAGTTAACAGTACGGGGAGATAGCAGACGGTGATGATCCTCGGTCGAATGGTGCCGCTACCACTATCGTAGGCAACTGAGCTCAAGCTCCCACGAGGTTCCCGTCGCAGCCATCGTTGAACTCCTCTTCTTCGGAATCGTCGTCATCGTCTCCGCTGCCATTGCCGCCAGCCGGCACCGAGGAACCGCCGGCACAATCCTAGACTAGGCCCTCTTCGGGCTCAGACGAGGACGACTTGCCACTCTTGTTCTCGGTTCGGAAGGACCCGACGAGGGGTTCTTCCGAGCTGTTTTCTGCGACAGCTTGCCTTTGCGTGCTTTGGCCGCTCCTTTACCGTCAACGGTCCAGTAGTCGTCGTTCTCCGACGTCTCCGACTCCCTGGACGCGGCCACGCCTCCGGCTTTGGAGCCAGGCGTGATCCCCATGCTTCGACAACTTGTCGCGTTGATGCAGTACTGCATCGAGCTGAGGCAGTAATCGCACCGGCAGGTCCCTTCTCCAATGGTAGCGCTCAGAGCTACAGCCGCACGTAATAGACAGCTCAGCCCCCGTGTCCCATGCCAGACCCAAGCCAGACGGCTTCTGGCTGTACTTCGCGACAGATGCGAATTTGAGCGTCAGTAGTGGCGGTGGGCAGCGTAGACAGTCTACCACGTGACATCATCACTTAACTTCTCACCGTGCTTGAATGCAAATCCGGCCACCACGCTGATGTCAGTGCAAGTTCGTATCACATGTAACTTGTTTTACTTTTTGACGCCGTGACAGTATTTTGCTACATTGCAACCGATACCGGTTTTTTCTCATGCAAGACAGGTATGTTGTGCCGTCACGATTGTTGTTTGCTCCGTGTGTCGACGTGCTTTTGCACTAAGATGGAGGAAACGGGGACATCAATCCAAACGATCTATTGTGCTTTTGTTCTTCTGGTATGGGTAAGGCTGAGAAGGAGGAGGTGCCCTGAGGACGACAACACAACAACGGCGTTCATCGTCAACCTTACGGGAAAGGGCAGTATCAACAAAAACAAAAACGAGAACATTCTTGGCGTTCACAGCATTCACTCTAAAGTGAGTGAGATTGGGCTTCAAGTGGTCCTTAAAGCCGGACGAAGTGATACCACGCTCTTGTCGTAAATTCCCGCAAATGCAGCTGCAGTATTTGGTTCAATAAACGTAATAATTTTTGCACGAACACATAATGAAATTCAGGCATAGCATAAGAAAGGAATGCAAAAATCAGACGCAGTAATCCACATTAGATTTTAGGAATGACATTAATCACAGACTGCGCCTAATCAATACTGTTACAAAATCAGTCATGCATTGTAGCAAAAGCATTCATTCCAAATGCACAATAATAAAGTCACTGCAGATAAAAACAAGAAACAAATGCAACAACACTAATAATACGTTCATTCTAAAAGCAAGCTGTTTGAACACTGAGAAAGAAATTAAACGGTCCTGCTTTCTCTTAACGTCGGCATGCGATGAGCGCAGGAGTAAGGTTTAAAGGTTATACTCTTGTTGTACCTTTTCTGGCATTGCCGATTGATTGGCTAACAAAATCGAACGTGCGGCTTCAGTTATAAAGCCTCAAAACAAAACACCTTCTCTTTTGATTACTGATTACGACCACCTGATAGACTGGTCCTTAGACCAGAGACACAGAGAGAGATATATAAATATTGAATTGACATTTGATTCTCCCTTCCACCTTTATTGTCCTGAGCTTCTAGGCGTGAATGTTATGTACCAAAAAATGAATGAGACATCTAACGGGGTGCTAGATGTCTCATCTTAGTCTAATAGAACAAGAAAAGGAGGGTTTTAAGGGGAGAGTTCGAAAGCAGCAGGCCTGGTGCTAAGGGTAGCAGTTTGTGGCACTTCGCTCCATGATTTGTCATTTCGAACATTTAGATTTCTCGTAGCCGTAACTCCTTCGACGATAATCAAAACTTCCCGAACGGCTGTTGCATTCAACATCTGCGGTAGGTTGTTCCGTTCTGTATCATACGTTCACATAAGAAATCGCTAACATAAGAAGAAGCTAGCCCTCAAGCTAAAGGAAAAATATAAATTTATTTAAACAGGAAAATATTACAACCAGAGAACGAAGTACGCACATCGTAATAACCGCGGAGATAATCTTTTGTAGCGTGCGGTGTGAATTCAGAGTCTACAGTGAACATTTCTTTTATCGAAGCCGAGTGGTTCCTTTGCGCATGGCTGATTCATCACGTACAAATACTAAAGGTCGTGTCCTACGAAGTCTCGGTGATGGCTAATGGCATGGAAGGCACATGTAATGGCACAAAGCCTATCTCTTAATGTGATTGTTCTCTAATAGCCGGCATATCGCTCGCTATTAGAGAACAATCACATTAGGGATAGGTTCTGTGCCATATCCTTTTTGCAAAAGAGACACACGTCTGCCACACGTCTTCGCAAAGTGCGCAGAACTCAAGATCCCCTCCTCCCCTTCCTACCAACACCCCCAATCCCCAACCCCTCGAGCGATAGGAGACTTTGTTATCCAGCCGCGCCCTACCGATTCAGCTCGCACTGGCGGAGAAGCGTCAGGAGCTGCTGGAAACATATGGGTCCCGTAACAAGGGAACCACCCTTTCTGGTGCCTGCGTGCACCACGTATTTATTTTGGGCTCAATAAATGTTGGCTCATCATCATCATCTAATAGCCGGCATGCGTAACGGCCCCAATATTGTGTGATGCCTAGAGTTCATATGGTAATTTACTCATTGAAATAACGCACAATTTCAATTAGCAGAAGGTGAACACTCCGCAGTCCGGTGCGGTGCGCCGGTATCGTTCTCGCATACATTAGTGGATCGAGGTGGGGGAAATTTGAAGCACTGATAACCAGCAGCTTAGGGAGTCCGGGTCGAGAACTCTGCTAATGCAAATATGTCACACCGCTGCTTGAAGTACATTTCCAAAAAACAGTGACTGTTTTGAATGGCTGCCGGTTTCTATCTGGCAACTTGATAACTAACGCAGTATACCATTGCCAACAGGCCGCAGATCTCAATTACAGGGACCTAAAGTAAAACCTCGCTCAAGGTTTTAGCTTCAGATATCAAAAATATTTCTTTTTTGGGGGGGGGGGGTGAATCGTGAATCATATCTTCGTAATTTTTTCTAAATAAATGTCTTTTGTTTGAACTGGCTCCGAAAAATCAAAACAGAGTTGCGGAGCGCACACACATGCATGCATCTGTACAGCAATCAGCCCCTGTGCTCATGCGTGTGGAGCTGGATCTGAGATATTGTTATTTTGTGGCCCACACTCCTTCCAAATAGGAAAAGATTTGGTTATCTGTACAATGGCTAGAGCAGTTTGCAGAAGAACATGAAGGAGCTTGCTGCACCTTGTGCTTGAAAGGAAAGAAATAACATCCGCCCGTCTTGTAGCACGAAGGTACAAAGAAAATTCATATGGGCTTCACAGAAAGAAAACTTCAGAGTTTACGAGAAGAATTCGTCCTCGACCATGATTCGAACACGAGATGAGTGCCTTTCCGGGATGGTCGTTCTACCATCTCAGCTAACCAACTACAGGCTCATGGATCGCAGGTTTATGGCAAATTCCACACACCGAAGCACTAATAGAAAAAATTCTTCGCGATTCTTTTTTTCGCTTTTATAATCTTTTCTCCACTTTGCGGGCTTTCGCAAAACTTGTTTGCGATGTGTCCGAATATTTTGATTAGAAGACTAATTAGCCGTTGCTCTGCAAGCTGCCAGCATCCTGGTTAGCTCAGATGGTACATCAGCAGTCGAGGAAAGGCGTTGGTCCTTGGTTTGATTGCCGGAACAGAAATAATTTTTCTTCAACGGCGAGGCTTTGCTATTGAGAAACGCGTATGGAGGTCCTTTACAGATTCGTACTTCAAGGCTGGCGGGTGTCAATTATCATCCCGTTCTATAAAATTCTCTGCACCTTGCGGGATTCACAGAACTGATTTCGCATTTGTTGGGTCAGTTGATTCCGAGTTTCACTCGAAGGGCGAAGCACTGGCAATGATTTGAAAGTTGTATTATATTAAGCGAAGCCTTGTGTTGGTATGCGCAGTGCAAATCGGCAGTAAACATTCGCTCAATAACGCACGTATGTCACCTCCACCAAAATACACACAATAAACGATTTCACTCGATGAGCGCCAGCAGTGCCGGGTAACGCTGGCGGAATGACTTGTTTCGGCAGCTGGTACCACGCACGCTCGTCTCGAAACGATCGTTATGTGCTGGCGCGCTTTTTAGGATTTCCTTGTGCAACCTCGGAGACTGAAAGATTGCGTGACCACTGATCTAAGCCAGCGGTAACACATGACACATCAAGGCACAACTCTTCTCGATTCACCTTGGGCGCTATTCTGGACATTCCGCCATTTTCTTCGGTGCGTGACGTAGGCGCGACGCAAACAAAATGGCGCTGGTGGCCCAGTTTTGCTTACGTAACGTGACGCCAACTTGACGTTTCGCCTAAGAAATTGAAATGGAGGCATTGAATATAGCGTTATCGGTAAAGCAAAACAGTTTTCCTCCGCAGTAAAAATAAAGCAGCTATCTCAAAGCGTATGATTATTCCGTCGAAAACGCTTCTCGCTTCCGTCGTCTGCAGCGTACAAGCCATCGTCTGCTTCAATAGCTAGGATGCGTGTCCCCGGAAAACGGAATGAGTCATCGCATGTTGGCGCCAACGCGCTTCTTTTCTTGCTTAAGGCAACATACACGACCTACCAGTGGTGATGCGCGCACGCGACGTTATCGCTATCTCGCGAAACGCAAGTGACTCAGCCCGACTCGGCTGGCTGAGAAACGGCCGAATATCACCGATAGCGTTGCGCGCGCCAGAGATATCTACTAGAGGCAAGCGCCGGCGCTGCCATCTCTTGTTCATTTCGCTAGTTACTCGCACCGACGGAGGAAACTTCAAGGCGCCGCCTTGCGTACATTTCTTTTTATAAATTAGAAAGAGGCCGTTGTCTTTTGATTGTGCGAAAAGGCATTAATCTTCATTACAATACAAATGCAGCAGTGAAAAGTGGACAACATTGCCGAAAGTTTGCTATGTTCAACCAATAGTATTTCGTATAAACGCGTTCTTTTAAAAAATGATGGCCCCAAACACAAATGCCAACACCACCCGAGAGCGATGCAAATACTATGAGCACGCGTTATGAACAAAAGATTTTCGTGGTGCCAAACGACGGGGAAAATGTGGCCATACGCATTCCTCTCGGCTGCCATTGCATATGGCTGCCCATTAGCATAATTCGCGCGGCTCGTCGCAGCAAAAATTATGGCGGAAAATCTCAGCAATGGCAGCCCAGTGCAACGTCACGCATCGTCAAAATGGCGTTTACGAAACAGCCCTTCCTGTGACGCTCCTCATGAGATATTCCTTCAGCCAATCAGCAAGCTGGCGTGGCGCATGTCTTGAATCGCCACCACATATTCGCGCAATTGCAGATGCATTGCACTGGCTTCTGCACGCTACCGCTCACATTATTTTTGAAGCGCTAACATCGCAATATATCTGCCAAGGACCAAAAAAAATGTATTAGTCCATAATATTTGCAGCTCCACGTCACGTTTCGTCATCTTGATGAAAACGCAAAATGGCATTTCGCAAAACTTCCGTTTCCCGGCACAAATTTTATGGCACGTGAGTTCTCCACAGCCAATCAGAGAGTAAACATTGCGGATAATGACGGCCGTGCAGCCGCCATGCGTGTCGAGAATAGAGCCCCTTTTCAATCGAGCTCAATTGCTGACCCTTGCACCCGCAGCACATCACCTGACCTTCAATTCCCAGCTCGTGCGCCGGGCATGCGCCATCACACGCGGCACAGCACGAATAAATAGCCCCCATAGCATGGTGATGGCAAAACACAGCAGCTATGACGACAGCATGTACACACCTGTGGCGGCCGCATAATTGATATCGCAATGAAAGGAGGTTCCGCTGTTTTCTTGTGTCGGACACTAGGATCGGATTTTTTGTCATTTTGGTTAAACAGGATAGTGTATTTACCTGAACACCAAATTGTGTAAGACAATCACTTACCGAAATCGGTAATTTCATTGGAACGCGAAGACGTTTGCCTTTCTTCATGTCGATATATTTGAATGTAGAATTTGTCTAGCAGAGTGGACTGCTAAAATCGAAACAAAGTGAAACGATGTGATCAGTGAGGTAGTCGAGGAACTTTGCTGGCCTTAGCGGCAGCGTAAACCGAGCTAAAAGCACAGGCTCCCGGTGTACTTTATCCCTCACAGACAGATTGACAAAGGACGGGGGCGAGCGGCGTCTGATGCGAGACGAAAATAACGCAAACATACAAAGACGGGCGCTGTTTGTCTCGCGTCAGCACCCGGCGTCATCACCCAGGAGCAACTCGTACCAAACAACGCATGCTTTCTTAACAAAATTACTTCCACAACGTGAGCCCTGAATGCTATCATTGTCGACTTGCGCCCGCTTACTTAGCGCCCCGTTATGCGGAATAATAAAAGAAGTTTAATCTTTCTTTCCAAATACAGAAGAAAGTGGAACAAGAGCTAAATGCGCACACCCCGAGGGGGGAACTTGCTCCAGTCGGCTTGAAATGTTGAGGGGGGAACTTGCTCCAGTCAACATTTCAAGCCGACAAACAGACATACGAGCATTGAAACGTGATGTACTTCCGTTGTAAATCCTAACACAAATATGCCATTATCTACAAATTAAAAATGCAAATTGCAAACAGTAAGCAGCTACGCGGAATTTACAAATATATAAAGCACTGTTCACGTACACTGTGTAAATGCGCTCAAATACCTAACATTAATGAGAAAAAAAATTCTCGCACACGATATCTCAGACAATTCATCGAACAATAGTTTTAGCATAGGATGCATTCATGCATGCAATTATATTATTTAAAGCACACATGAGAGAATATAAATAAACATTAAAGAGAAACACAAAGAAACCCTATATATTTCACATAATTGTATTGTAACACACAACTACTTAGATGTTTTCATTTATCGTTCACTGAAGTTAGTTTCTTGCTCTGCTCCATTTAGGAAGGCGAATTTGGTAGTTTATGTGCTGTGTACAAGAATTAGTTGTGATTTCTGGTGTCCTCACGGTGTTTCTCCTCGAGCATACTGTGGTGGAGGTATATTTCTATATAATCAATTTTTACATGCTTTATTCGTTTGTAAATATATACCTAAGTTACGTTAACAATTTCATGTTTAAGAAGCAATTGATGAATACGTGAGTCCTGCGGTCATCAGTTATTGTTATCTAAAATTCCGAGGACCCATTTCTCTATGACATTTATGTTAGGAAAATTCTGGTTACTTGGTGCATAGCGAGTGGCAACGTGATCACATGAAATTAAATAGCGTACAACAGGGCTTTTTAAACCACTGTGACAGCAGCCCACTAAATTCAAAGAGCCAGCCTACAGACTTACTTAGTTATTTCGTTACCTTTTTTTACATGTGTGTTCTAAGACAGCTAGTCCTGAAACACGACAGCTAAAAATTGCTTTACTTCTACCGCGTTTCTCCTAGTGTCATTAAATGATAATGCTGTATCTTCGTTCAAAGAGGTATTTCCTCGTCCTAAGATAATGTGGTTAGTTTTACATACACTTAGTTGTAGTTTATTTTTCCATAGCCAAATTGATAGTAGATTTAAATACTGATTAGCTAATTGCTTAAGCTGCGGAAGTGTTCTGGCCACGAAAAAGACGTTGGCACCACCAGCAAACCTAATAAAATACTAGCAATTTGGACTTTCATATAGATCGTTGTGAATAATATCAACAATAATGGCCAAACTGTTGACCCTTGTGGTATCTCTCTTACTATTCTAGGTTTTCGCGACACATTGTTACTGAAGGCTACATACTGTAGACGGTATATCAGGTAATTCTTCATAAGGTAAATGCAATTCATCGAATACCATAATAACTGAGGTTGCATAGAGTGCTTCCATCCATGTAGTGTTTATTAAGATGCGCAGATGTATTTTTCTTTGTACTGCAAAGGAAGCAGAAATTAAACAGAAAACAGAAATGTCATTTTTCTGAACTCAAAATGCCACAAAACTGGTGTTACACATATGTCCCATCACAGAAGAATTAAATACTTTTGAGCCCGTCACCTTAACGGCTACCTCGTCCTTTATGAAGTCAGTGTGACTTCCTTTGGCAATACCGCACTATTTCTTAATCAACCAGGATCGTTTCTTCTTGTCACAACACAAGCTTGAGAGTGTTCTGGCAGTTGGTAGTTGTACTGCCCTAGGGATTCTTACAAGAAACTACAGAATGATGCGTTTACGATGTACTTATCTTCATTTATTTGCTATTGCAGGGCTCCGAGGCTGCACAGGCCATGCCAAGACCCGGAAGCATCCGCACCCATCTGCCGTTTCACCTCGTTCCTCGAGCGGACTCCGCAAAGTACATTTACGTCGCAAGAAACCCGTACGACTGCAGTGTCTTCTTCTTCGAGCAGCTCTGTAATTCTCAGGGCAGAACCGTTAACGAAGCCTTCGAATCTTTCCCAGCATTCTTCGAAAAGTTCGTCGAAGGCCGTGCACTCTGCGGTGATTATCTCACTGACCTCCTCTCCTGGTACGAGAGGAGATTCGACGACAACGTGCTCTTTCTCACGTACGAAGAACTAGTCGAAGAGAACAAGACGTCAGTCCTGAGGATCGCTGACTTTTTAGACCAAGAAGGCGAGCACGGGAAGAAGTTGAGACGGAATCGGAAGTTACTTGAGAAGATCTGCGCAGAGACGCGACACCGGGGAGTCTGGGAATGCGTGGACCGAGATGATAAGCAGAAGGCGAAGGAAGCTGCCGCCATATCTGACGAAGACAAACCGGATTGGGTCAAACGCTTGCAAAAAACCCAAAATTCGGTGGCATTCGGCAGGGTATTCACCAAGAGTTGGGAAGAGAGCAAGCCGCACCTTAGTCACGGCATCGTATTTACACCAGATATGATGGCGAAGCTGCAAGAGCGCATTATGACTGCGACCGGAACCACTCGCACTGTCATGAGCCTGTGGCGCGGTAACAACTAATCTTCAAGATACGCGAGGATTGGCTTCATTCGTGCAAATCGTCTGTTTCGCCCTTGACGCAAACTTACCCGATTACAATCATTTTAAGAGGCTAAAGTGGTTAATATTCATGTCAACAGCAGCGGCGATGCCAGCATGCGTTGTTCGCAAATGCGAGCAGCCACATTCCTTCACCAGCACCAAAGTTTATGGGACAAAGTTATCGAGTGAAAATTACAAGTGAAATAAACTTTGTTCAGTACATGTTCGAAATCACTACTACGGTATTCATACCTTAGCAATAAAATTGATAGAAATAAGGTTTATGCCATTATTGGGCCGATTTGTTGTGCCAAAATTAACATACTAGTATATCTCTCATAGCGTTACGGGTTATTACAGATTGATTTCTACGCACTGTGCGACCAACGGCCGGAAAACAAAACAAATGACCGCTTGTAGTTTAGTTTCCTTGAGTGTGTGGTAAATCATGCATCTTGTTGTCTCTATCGAGCGCTGCTCAACTGGATGGCACCTAGACAGCCGCACAAGTCCGAGGATGTGAGCTCTAATCTCAGCCTCATGTGCGCATGTGTATCCGAAGCGAACGCATGTCTCTTCTCAAATAGGAGCGACACAGCACCGCACAAGGAAAAGACTGATAGAAGGCAGGCGTTCATTTGGCGCCTAACTTGGCGTTGACTAACTGCTACACCCTATAGTCGCGGTGTGCATAAGCAGGGCTCCCGCAATTCAAGGATAAGAAACAATACTAGAGTGTATATTAAAACGTGGTCACATGCCGCTATACAAGTGAATGGCTGCCAACAAACCTGCTAAAAGGACCATATGTTTACAGCTGTAGCATCCGAAGTGACCTGGCGCAATATGGCCTCGCACGTGAAGTGACCTGCATCTCTTTGGCGTAGATTTCAGAACAGAAACATCGAATAGGTAGCACCCCCTTCGAGTCGGAGACCTTCGGCAAGGCCGGTCAGTAGAGGAGTGACCGGGAGAGTTGCAATTAGATACGCGCAGTTTCGCCGCACGAGAGCTTCTCCCTACGCCCCACTACCATGGTAGATTAGAGCCTCCAGGAGAGTGGGGACGCGAGTTCTAGCCAAAGGAGACCAATCCGGTGCGCCGCTGGCCCACTTGGGGGCGGAGAGAAGAAAAAGTGTCTTACGCTTCCGCTGCTGTTTTGCTCCCTCGGAGGGCAGAGAGAAAGCGGCAGCCCGCGGGCGCGTGGTTCGAAAGTGGCATAAACACGATGTGCCCTTACTCACAAAGCGTGCAACGCGATGGCGCCACCACAAAATGGACGGACGTAATCGCCAAGACTTTACAACAATCAAAACACAGCACCTATGTTCAGGTTTCCTCAGCGAATAGTTAATTGTTCCACTCATCGCCGCATAAATAATATGCTCACTGATCAAGTCAACCTTTTAGCATGCATTTGTTATTGTGTACAGGGCTATTTTCGTATTATTTGCGTTAATTTCCTCAACATCGCCAATAACTTTATAGCATTAACCGACAGTGCGCCTATCACAGACTGAGCTTTCCAACATTGATGTCAGAGGTAGCTAACCACCAGATACTAGGTCCACGTCTTCAGATTTGCCCACTGGTAGTGCGGTAGCGTATCTTTGGAATCAGTAGACACCAATGTATAGATAAGCAAACCACATGAGACTCTTTCCAGTGCCGATGCATGTTAACCGGGTAGTCTTTACATATTCACTAGCTCTAACACTTAGTTCTGAGCTTCCGGCAGACCCTTCATGCGCAATAGTTATGGACGTCCATCATCGTAGATATTTGGGCCTGTTGGTGTAACATAATGAACTTTTTCTTGTGGCTCAAAAAACACAAGGACGTAGAAGATAAAACAGGCACACGCAGGCGCTAACTACACACAACAAGTTATCTAGTAAATACGAAGCTACGCAACGTACAGATACCCTTTAAGGTTGAGGATTACAGCATTTTAGAGCGTCGATGCCTTCGGAGATCACTCTTCCGGCTTCATCTCCCGGTGCTAAACGGGCGACTTTACGCACTAGGGAGAGCTGCTCGGGCCTGGTCCCAAATACACCGGAGAAATCAAGCGGAACAGGCCAAATAAGGTATGGACGACGAATTTGAATAAGAAAAATAGATAGGATCCTTAGGAAAAGAGCGCTGTTTTTTTTTTCTTGTCCCCCCCCCCCCCTACCCTTATAACTTGAACATGCCGCCTTCTCATCGGTGCATTGCTTCGTTAAAACAGTAAAACTTTTATTCTTTCTAGCAGCCGCCGACTTCGAAAACCGCAGGCGATAGGGTTGTGGTTTCAGCTAACGGAGGTGCATTAGACGTCATGTATACCACCAAAATCTAAAGAGCCAGTTGGTCAATTCCCGATCCCGGTGACTTTCTAAACAGGTATATGCGTAAGCATTGTATTATTAGCTCTTACAAATGATCATTTGCAGTACCTATCGTGGAGGATGCTGGCAGCGAGAAGATTCGCGTTACATTGGATGTCAATCTGTGTAAAAGATTGTCACAGGAGTGCGTGGAAATAGACGCATCACTGGACATAGACGCCATAACTGTTGTCAGGCTTCCAGAGTGGATTAAACTTTTCATACCCATTCTTTTTTAATAAGCTGACGTCTCACGAAGTATTTGTGGTGACGTCTGCCAGCTTTAACATACGTGATTCACTTCTGTCACGGTGTCGTTTTTTGGCTTTTTGACGATGCTCTTCACCGCGTGGTAAAGGGATCTGCTATGTTGCTACGAGACAACTCAGTTATTTTATTGTCTCCATGGTGAGGTCAATAACAAAATGGACCTGTTACACACTTGTTATTGAAATGTTGCTGTTGGTCTTAGATTGACACTATTCCTAGCACGAAGCTACATCAGGACGACTCCAAAAACGGATGAGTTCCCAAGGTCCGCAACATAAGATATGATAAGCAGCACCGTGCTTGAACGAAGACTGTTGCGTGCGACGTCGCACATGAAACTGAAAGCTTTATTGCGATAACAATGTATGAACATGCGAGGCGCGATCGCGATGCCGGCGCCACCGTGCTGTCATCATATGGGCAGTACATGTGTGGTCCGCGCATCGTGTGTAAGGGCACGTCAACATTACGCGCAAGAACGCGCACCGCATGCCGCAGGCGGTAGAATGCTCACCGCCAAAATGGGCAGCAGTATCGTTTTATACTGTGAAGTAAATCGTACTGGGTGCTATTTTTTGCCGTATTCCACTCACCACTGATAGGGAGACCTATGAGGAACGGCCATTTCATTCTAGTGAGTAAACTCTCCAATGAAGTATACAGGTGCCAAACTATGATTCAGCAAGATTTTAAAATATGCAATTGCCACGTAGCTGGACAGAACCAATGTTATTAATGTTATTTGGCACCGCTTAAAGATAGTATTAGTCTTCTTTCTTTCGTTCCGCCTAATTACATATTTACTCTTAATTTATTATTCAACGTGTCAAATATTATAGTTAGACGAAACGTTTCAATAAAAATTGTAGAGAAACATGAAAAACTTCCGATACTGCTTTCTGTTGCTCAATACCTGCTACATAATAGTTTTTCCGAGCGTCCCAACGCTTCGCACTCGGGAAGCATCGAACAGAATCACTCCACGCCATCTGGCGTAGGGCGCGGCAGCTAAGCGGGATGGCGCATGCGGGTGGTACGGCAGAGGGCGATAGCGACACACAGATTCCCCTCTCACCCCGTTTGCGGCTACTTAAACTCGTCATTTATGATATATACTTGCTCACCATTCTTACGCATTCCTATGTGCCCTAGTGCTGCCCCCTTCCTCTCCGTATGCGTTAACTCACACTCCTGTTTTAAAGGGAAGCTGAAAGGTTTTCCAGAAAAAATGAGTGAACATCTGTACATAATGGTTTTCAACCCTCCGAATTCGAGTATCGTATCGAAATTGAGCGAAAGAAAGCGCAAATGTATTTTATTTTGAAGAAAAGTGCAGCAGCGGACACGCCCAGCTCGCGCGTCTCGTTTCCGTCTGTGATTGGTCGGTGCGCCTCGTGACGTCACCTCTAGTAACCGACCGCTGCCGCTACACATGAAGCGCGGTGCCAGGTAGTTTGGTGCTGTTTTTCTGAGACGGTGATGGAAAATTTAGAGAGACTGCGTTTTTCTGAGGAGTTCGGCGTTACTCCCTTCATGTACGAGCCGATTGCGAAGTAAGATCTTGATGAGGGCTAGTTGGTTCATACTTAGGACTGAGGTGAAACAGCGCGGAAAAGACGAGGCGATAAATGTGTGAGCACTCCCTCTCTTGCCTTGTCGGGAAAAGAAATAACATTTTTGGAAGAAAGATTAAAATGATGATTTGCAGATGTTTTTGTGAATGATGTGCGCATGCCTATGCTGATGAAAGCTATAAATGTCCGGTGATTTTCAAATAAACTTCCAGTTGGCAATCAGCGCTTGTCTGTGGTATTTGCTTCCTTGTGTCCTCGTCTTTTTCGCGCTGTTTCACCTCAGTCCTAACGATTGCGAAGAGCCGGCCTCTCGAAGAAGCAAACGATGCTGGTGCGAGCAGTGCTTTCAACGCGAACAAAAGCAAAGTCTTGGGATCTCGTGTTGGAAATGCTCTTTGGTGAGTATGTTTTTTCAAAGCGATCTAGTGATCTCGCCGATCTTTCGCCGATCTAGTGAGCTCGTTTTCAGTCAAACAACTGTAGTGTTGTGTTCCTGCATGCCTCCTCGTGGAACGTAAGCCGGGATGCGATCGTCGGCATTTGTGCGCTGTCCAAAGCTGTCGGCAATCTACAAAGACGGTTTAAACGCGTGAAAAGCTTCCCGGTTCACGCAGTACGTGTAGTGACCTTCATCTGTTGACTTCCACTCACGTTGACTACCACTCACGTTGACTACCACTCACGTTGATTACCACTCACGTTGACTACCACGAACGTTGACTAACACTCTACATACACGCAGACGCACCAAGAAAGGAATGCAGGGTCGATCGAAGCAGATTACGATGACACGCACGCAGAAACAAGCGCGGTCAGGCATGGTCGCGGACGCTGCGAAGGAACGAAACAGAGTTGACGTCACAACACCGCGGTTTCCGGTCTCCGCTCCGCTCGCTCACTCAACGGGGGGCGGAGCTACAGCGCAATTTCAACCGACTATTACGTCGCTCCTAATTGAAAAAAAAAACCAAATTTTACCTACATGATTTATAAGGTTCCCGCATCCGTATATGAGCGTCTTATTGAATTCGACAGACTCTTCAGCTTCCCTTTAATGTTACGTTACCTAATCTCGGCGTGACGAGGTATGATTTAGTACTATAATCACGTTCATTATACATCTACAAGTCAGCCAACTACCCGCTTTCTTTTCCTAAAGTTACTTACAAGATACCCACATTCAAGGTATGTCAAATTCGTCTAAACTCGATGAGCAATACCTTGCATGCCATCAAAATTGACTGACCGGTTTCCCTGTATGGGTGTGCACATCTACGGATGCGGTAACGTTGCACAAGCGCGTGCGTTCTACTGCAGTTCCTGTTAAATTTAAGTGCTGTTACAGCTTGTCTCTTTAATGAAGTAATGCGTAAAATATAATTAGAGTCAGCGTTACGGACTAAAAGAACAATCAAATAAAAACCTCCTAGCAAATATAACTGTATACAAATACGTGATTCGTAATGCACAGAACTCTGTCAGTGAATATCGACAATCATGTGTGCAAGGTGCTCGTATATTACAACACCGTCCTTCCCTTGACCGCACACATCAAGCTTGTTTTTAATGTCGCTGCTGACGACTTCACAATAAAATGAGCGCAGATGACTGACGAGCATTTGGAAAGGCAATTTTTAGCGAAGGTAAACTACACGTGAAGGTTGCTGGAAATGCACTGAAAAAGAGACAGAGTCAAAACATTTATTCGGACCATCGAAGTAGTTGCTCCTGGGGTCGAGTGGGTGGTGTCCTCATTCCAGGACTCCACTGGCCATGGCTGCTCAACGTACTTGCTGGTCGAGAGCTTCTTTTCCCGCCAGGGTATCGCTGGTCAGCTGTACCTCCCACCGCTCAAATGACGTGCTAAGCGTCTTTAAATGTTCAGGTTTGCCCCTGCACCCCCACGAGATGTGAAAGAGTGTAGAGCGTGTGTCGCCGCACCAGGAGCAGATGCCGTGATATGTTTTTCGGAACATGTTACTGTATAGGTTTGGAAATAGCTTTGTCTGAATAAGTCGGAGAGCTACGTCATCTTCAGTGCTGAGCTTTCTGTGAGGCGGAGGATAAATCCTGTGGTTGTGTCGCTGGATCTCGAGTCGTTCGCAGTAATTGGACGGCAGGGGCATGAAGGTAAAGGGTGGGGATAGATGAGGCGATTGGTCTTGCACCACTCGGTTGATTAGCGCTCGAGCTAGGGCGTTCGCCCTTTCGTTCCCCTCCAGCCCCGCGTGGCCCGGCGTCCAGGTAATTTGATGGTATTCTTGCAGCCTCGGGCCTAGAATATGAAAGAACCAGATGTTCGTGTTTATTTGCTGGTCAACTTGCTGTATTTCTTAAATGTTAAAGGTTGGCTGCAAAGTACCGTATAAGCAAACATGCACCTTTAGTTTTTTCTCCAGTCACCATTTGCAATAACACTACTGCGCATGCATGAGAAATATATTTTCCAGCCTAAACACTTCAAACCGCAGAATAGAAGAGCCAAGTATAGTTCTCGATGGAAGACGACGAAGTGTCCCTGCTAAGGTGGCTGTTGATCGCTCCTGTGAAAAATGTAGCTATCCGCGTAAATACGTTCCATACTTCAAGAGATTAGACCTCCAGGCATCTGAGGTTGCTCCGAATGCTCATGCGCTGTCTGGTTTGCTCGAATTCAGCAAGTATCACTCCATCATCCCTGCAGCTGAATTATGCACCGGGACTAGGCCTAGTGCCTCCGCTGACGCGGGGCGGTGGTAGCTTCGCCGGTGTGACTAGTCACGACGGTGTTACCGGCCGCACAATTTACAACTGAGCCTGTATCCCCGCTCCTGGTTCCTGCTCCAAGTCCTTCGGCTATAGCACGCGCGCCGCCTTCTCAAAATGTGTGAGACCGTGAGTGATCTGCCCTCAGGGCAGCAATGGCTTCCCAATCACCCATCGGGAATGGTGCTCCAATTGTTGTGCCCGAGGAATTCAGTACCCCTACCGACAAGTCTTCTGCGTTACAATCTGTGCCGCCGGCCCCCCGCGGTTCTAAGTAGTGCCCTTCGGGACACTATGAACCAGATTCATCTTCGGCAAACAGCGGCTCCCAATGCAAGCGTTCCTGGCTAACGACTGACCCCCCAGTTGTGCCGACACCTGGCTCGCACCTGGCTCGGTTTGCTATGAAGCAAGCATTGAATCTCTGGCCCGCACTAGCCTCACGGAGATTCCGAACAGGATTATTCAAGCGAATATAGACGCGTGTCTTGGCGCAAGAAGCTTCCGCGGCTTCACAGCCAGAAAGAAGTATATACAATCTCTGTGTGGCTTCCGATATTGGCTGCTGCGGAGCGTTTACAAACGGTTCAGCGTGTCTCAATCACAAGCGATGTCATGGTGCCGGTCCAGGCTTACATGTAGGGCGTTCGGATTTACACCGCTGTATTGTTTACAACGTTGACGTTTGCGAGGATGAGACTGCTCTCCAGCGTGGGCTCTATGTCCTACTCGCCGTCTCATTCAAGCGCGTTACATGGGAAAGGGGTGGTCTTGCATCGTCAACCAGCTGGGACCGCCTACTCCACCAGCTCGCCTGCACTATTATGCCAGCTGTTTCCGACCTGGCGACATTCGCCGATCCTTTCAGTTTAGAATGCCAGATGAATCTGTACCAGTCAGCGCAATGTCTTACCAATGTGGATTCTGCAAGACCGACGACCACGAGATCACCTCTCCAACCTGTCCCGCAAAGCAAAAAGCCAGTCTAAAGGTTTGTTGCGGTATTCATAAGCGATGCACAAACTTGCTATCACACGACTAGTGCAGGCATTTAACAGGTTTGCGGCGCTCCAGTGGGATAAGGACATCTGGCCAGAGCTTTCCGAGCCCGACCCACCTGCACCCCCTTTTCAACAGACTTACGGTGAAAAGTTCGCAATGATTTCCGTTGCCAGCTGATTACCCAGAAGCAAAGCATGGCCTAACATCCGCGTGATGATATGGCAGCAGTTGGCAATCAAATTGCCTACCTTCTCGCGGAGAATTCAAACTCCAACAACACCGTGAACTACTTGTGAGTCGCAGACGAGCAGTGGAATCTCACACCACCACAAATATCTATTCCGCTGCGTGATGGTCTATGTTGCGCCATGCAGTATCGCTTACTGATTCTACCAAGTCTTCTGTTCCGTTGCCGGATAACTCCCTAACGACCCTTCTGCGGTTCATGGTCAGCTAGATATTAAACCTAACATCTGTGATTTTACAACGCCTGGACTCGTAATCAAAATGGTGGGTCAGGTTTTTGTGGTGCGCTGAAGTGGAACTGCAGAAGCCTCTCCGCGGAATTGGGGGAGATTAAATCCCGTCTTTGGATGAACAAGCTGCAGGTATGGGCCCTGTTGCTGCAGGAGACCAACGCCTTGCCTGACATTCCGGGTTTCATGGATGCCTGTCTCATTCGATGAGCGGATGTCACGTGCACATGGCTGCCTCTCCAGGAAAAACGAAAATCTATGCTGATACACGTTACACTCAAGTCCGCCTTTTTCTTGAAAACTGTTGTAACCCTTATAAGGAGGTAGTGGCAGTTGCTGCGAAGTTAACCAAGGCAACTGTTGTGGTAGTGTCATACTACATAAGACCAGCCGGTGGCTCTTTTTCATGAATTAATCTGGGCTGGTTATTGAATGTCTGGGCTGTTATTGAAGAATATCGAACCTAAGGTGTCCCATTTTACTTGGTGGCGACTTCAACGCCCCTCACCCAGATTGGCAGTACCCCACTTCTAGCCCTCGAGGTAGGCGTGTTCGGGCCACGTTCGCAGATGCGTTGTTTGTTCTACTGAACCATCCCGATTCAGCAACGCGGGCTTTGCCTCAGGCTTGATTTACAACATACACACCGAATTTTACAGGGTGATCGGGTCTCAGCACTCACACTAGGCACTTGGAGTCCGACTACTGCGGTAGAGACAGCCACGATATCGTCGTCAGTCTTTATCCGTCGCAGGCCCGGCGATCTCGGCGCAAGTGCAGCGTGGTCAACTGGAACACATTTCTCCAAGTCACCTCTGTGTACACGTCATCGCTACTTTTTGAACGCATACAAAGCACGCTCAATGAAACTACAACCATCAGATCGGTAGACATCGGTCGACATGCACCGGATGTCGGCCTGCTCAACTTGTGGGCTGCTCGCAGAGAAGCTGAGCTGGCAGCATCCCGAGACCCCACTTCTGCACAAGCACATACAAGACAATTTTCTTACTGCAAAGTCCCAAAGGTATGAACTTGACCTCTCGCGGTGGCACTGGCGTAAGTGGTGTCAGCGGTTTTCATCCAAGACATCCAATGCTTCTCTCTGGCGAACGTTCCGTGCCATGGAACACGGTTGCCGCTGTCCAAACGCGGCGGCCACAGCCTGCTTCGTTGCTGGCTTATCGCCGGATGATAGCGCCAGAGAAGCAGCCCGGAAGTTTCTCCCCCAGCACAACGGCTTGCTTTAAAGAGCCAATGGTGCTTCCTTACCAGGCATTGCAGCACATATGGGCAAGTTATCATCTACAGCAGACGCCGAGGAAGTTCCTTCACCATGCCATTCACGCAAGCTCTTTCACCATGGCTGAGTAGCTTGCAGTGATAGATGGTGCCAGTCGCAAGACAACACCCGGTCCAGCCTCTATTACTTATGAGGTTTACAAGAACCTGAGTTCCGCTGTACTGCCTCAGCTCCTCGACACCGTTAACCAGGTTTGGCTAGAGCGCCTTGTCTCTTCGGGCTGGAAATCGGCTATTGTGATCCCGGTTTCGAAACCAGGTAAGCCGGTGACCGACCTTGGAAACAGCCGACCCATTTTCCTAACATCAATAATCTGCAAGCTTCCTGAGAAAATGCTAGCCACATGAGTGTAATGGTTGCTAGAGCGTCACCGTTCCTACCACTATGATCAAATTGGCTTCCTTCCATCCATAGATACTGAAGATGGGGCTTCCTCAGTTTTATTGTCAACTCGCAATCAGACCGTTAATGCTTTCCTCGCTATGGACGCCGAAAAGGCGTTGGATAAGATCCGACATGCTGCCATCTTGGCTTGAATTGACATGCTGCATTTTCCCCCTTGAGTAGGTAATATTGTCAAATCCTTCCTTCAAGTGCGAGACTTTGCAGTCTGCTTCAGAGGTGACGCCATCTGCTCATTTGTACCTCCTCGCACCGTACTCCGGGCAGCGGTATTGTCACCCACGTTATTCAATATTGCTTTCATCCCGCTTATATGGCGCTTGCTCCCTGTGCCTGACACAAAGTTTTTACTCCACGCTGATGATATCTCGGTTTGGAGCACTCATCGTCACTTGCAAACTCAAGCTGCTGCCCTTCAATCGGATTTAGATATTACGTCGCCTTACGCTTCACCGGCCGGCTTTAAGCTTTCCGACAGCAAATCTGCTTACATGTCGGTCGCCAACCGCTGGAGACGGCGCGAACTCTCTGCAACACCCATTCGTCGTCAGCTATCCGGAACCCCCTTCAACAATGTTCAACTATAAAAATTCTGGACTTGATGGTCCTCGAGTTGGGAACGGGGAGTGCTTGAATCTACTGAGCTAAGAAGCAGGCAATTCAGACGTTGAGTCTGATTAGGCGCGTTGCTCCTAAAACGGGCGGCGCCCGCTCATACGTTTTGCGACCTTGGTAAAGGCGGTAGTGCAGCCATGCCTTCTTTATCAAGCTCAATGCCAGCATCTGGCGGGGGCACAATGGCATCGCTTTGAAGCTGGTAATCGCGAGGCGATGATGGTCATCACTTCCCTTCCCCGCATCATCCCTATCATTGCTCTCCAAGAGAATTCACACCTGAATGCACTAGGCGAGCTAGTGCAGCAGCGACGCGATGCTTGCAGGCTTAAGGCGAACCTTTCACACGCAACGTGTGCTCTCAGGATTTACGCTTTCTCGCGCTCCCTTGAGCTGTAGTTTGTACACGAAGCGACGCCGCTGCGTGAATTGATGTCGGGCGGCGTATATCTGTTCGCTTGGTATCACTCAGATGTACAAAACTCCAGGGAGGAAGAAATGGCGATGGCGGTGGCGGTGGTAGGCGGCGACAGGTGGAGGCCCACCTGTCGCTTGGTTCCTTCGTTATTTACGTTGGTACAAGCATACAGGACTGTGAAACTACCACTGCACTTTATTGCCCTTGCGTACCTACCCTGAATAAGACATCCCAGTTTCAAATCCAACAGCCTCCTTCCTCCTTTTGTGCTAAGCACCTCGCAGTTCGAGAAGTGCTGTGCTCCGTGGATGCCTTTCCCATGGTCCCCACGGCCAGCATCGTCATCCGCACTGATGCCCGCCAGGTGACGCGGCTCGCCCCTGCGACGCGTTAGTTGCAGCCCTGGAATATGTCAGCACATCCATCTTCTGGCGGTACGCATGCCGCCGCAAATATCTATCGAGTGGATCCCACGCGACCTCCTGAGTTTCCAAAGCCGTGTGGATTCTGCGGCGCGTCTAGCGACCTCTAAATTGTCACTGGCTCAGCACTTCCCCTAGATGGTGCCACCCTTCGTTTAACAAGAAAAGAGCACCTTCGGCGCTTCACACGTGCTGTCATACCTCCGTGAGCGGAATACCTCCCCCGCGATCTTACCCGTGGAGAGGAGGTGGTGCTTCGGAGGATCGGGTCGAGTTTTTTTAAATATTTATTTATAGATAGTGCAATCACTTATGGGTAATTTTAGTAGGGTGGTACACAAGAAAATGCCGCATACACGAACATATAGTAGATACAGGTTACACAATAGATAGGATAGATACAAGCTATCAAAGGCAAAAGAAATAAAAATGCATCAATGTTTACGTTATGGAGGGTCCGTTTCGAAGTACTTAAAAACTTTATTCGGAGGAAATATATGACATGAAAAATAAATGAATAGGATGCAAGTAGATATAGTTCACTTCAACGCAATTCGGTTAATAAGTTCGCGAATTCCTCAGTTAGTGAGGAAAACAACAAAATGTCGAACAACTTGTGTCCTGTCTGCACGCCTCACTTTTTCTTGCATAATGAATCCTGACGGACTAGCTCAGCTTTCTGTCGTTCTAAGAAAAGGACGGTGCTGAAGCAATTGCATTAGTTAGCTTATTCCAGTCGACTATGGTGCCAGGAAAGAATGAATACTTAAAACAATTACTGCGCGTGCGAAAATAAATTACGTGCGCTGCGACTGGCGCACAGCCGTGCGGCTGTGAGAGAAGACACTCGTTGAGAACCCGAGCAGAAAGAAACGTCTCCGTTCTGCGACCGGAATACGAATCCCTGCCGCCTTGGTGGCGCGTACGCTGTGACCGCGTCGTTAACGTGTAGTTTATTGGCATAATGAATGGCTGCGTACTCGTCTGTAGCAACGGGTACACGTCGTGCCCAGCGGGGACCACGTTTCACGGTCTCTCAACTCATCCGTGCTTTGTCGGGCAGCGGCAACGGTGGATCACGGCTGTGCGCCGTAAAAAGTAAGATTGGTTCCCGTGACCGTGTCTTCTCTCTCGGCCGTCTCGCGTTCTGCGTTTTTGTTTTTCTTGTGCCACTAACCGGCACATTCCAGTGCCGACGGAAGAGACTGGGAGCCCTCTCGGCACACGAAGATATGCAGCGTCCATTTCATTGCGGGTGCGCCGTCCAATGACGTGTCGTCCCCGTCGTACGTGCCAACGATATTTCTTGACGAGTACCGTAAGCTGTCCGTGCTTCTGGAGAATGAGGCTGGATGCTATGCAAGGTGAGAACTCCGCGAAAGAGGCACTGTCTTTTTAGACTAGCTCTCAGGTATTGATACAATTAGATGCGATAATTTCTTGGCGACACCTGAGCCAAGATTTCGTCCATCGGTGTGCTCGATGGTTCGTGTGACCGGTTTCACTCTAGTGCTGGCAAAGGCGCAGCCGCTAGAGTAGACGTGCGCAAACTGGGGGTGGGAACAACCCTCTCCGAGAGGTCGCCGGACGCTGTGGTCACGACTCCTCGAAGAGCTCCCATAATTAACGCAGAAATAGTATGGCGGGGTAGCCGTACGGCACTCGCAAGCTTTGAAAGGTCGCTAGAGCCTATCTTGGCTTAAACAATATTTTCCGCAAAAAAGAAAAGCGCAGTGACTTCACACAGAGGAGATGGCCAAGTGCACACACACCTTGAGTGGTGCATACTTGGGAGTCAACAGCGGTGTATGTATTCATTCCGGGGGTGATTAAACGAGCAAAGTCTGCAGCATGGAGACAAATCTGCAAGCGGAATAAAAATGTAGTCTCTTTATTCTTGTTTTAAGGGATCTGGCAGTCGTTAGTTTTTGTTTCTTTGCTAGTTTTGGTCTTTCACCAGAGCATGACAGGGAGAGAAGGGGGAGAAATTTCGTGATATGTACCTGTTGGCTGTAAACGAGATTCCTCCAATCTAAATGCAATCTAAAGCAACACCTCAGTCCGTGTGTGCTATGTCTCTGTGAGCCAAACATTGCTGATTGCAACTGGTCAAAACTTACAGTAGCAGAGCCCCCCTCCCTAATTAGACAGACATTTTCTCGTTCAATGACAGTCTGCGTTGCCATTATCTAAAGAAATTACGGTGTGCATTTTGCTTCATAGAATTAAGAAGCGGAGAACAGCCGCAACAACTGCTGCAGATCTTGCCCGCTCCTCATCATCTTTGTCAAACGTGGTGCAAGCTGCACCACCTACGGCCACCATTGACGTGCCAGCTTCTCCAGCACCAGCAGTCACACTACCGCTTGAGCAACCTGAAGGCACAGATGGGAATAACGAACCCAAACAACTGCAAGGAGTTGAGGTAGGTTTGCTGTACAACTATAAGGTACCGAGTAAGTGGCTACTCAACATTTGCAGATTATAAAAAAAGGAATGCAGGGTGGGTGCTTCCTGTGTTTGAAAACTAAAAGTCAGAACAGACATATTGTCATGAATGACAAGCGATGCAGCAGCGAATAACAAACTGAACATTTATTGTGACAGACTTGTGCGAAAAACAAACGAAAAGAAGACTTTACTGCCCCAGTTCAAGCACATCACCCCAATGCAACACAAAACAAAATAATGTTACACTGAAAAGCAAGCTGAAACACGAAACGTGCACAGTCCTATAGAATGTAGAACGGCTTAAGAAGAATAACGTGAACCACCTAGGGTCGCAAAGGGCTGCGTGAAAAAAGCTGGGTTTTGTGAGACGCAACTTCATAGTTCCAGTCCCCCAGATAACGAACAATCCTGCAAGGTCCAATCCATGCTATTGCTTTCCCTATTAAGAACCTGCGATGGAAGTTCCCTTCTCGTTCATCAAAATGAACGTTCATTCAGTTTCATATAGTTTCCCAGGGGTACTGAGGTGAGCTTTGCATGGGCTTTTGTGTCTTGGTGTGCCTGGGGTGAGATATTGTAGAAATGCCTTTTTTTATGCCAATGCATTTTCTCGTGACGTCAGCGATATTGAAAATGGAGGTTGCGTATGCACGACGTCTTTTTGGATAGTCCAATCAGAAGCTGCCTTTATTGGCCGGATGTTTCTTTCGTATTCTCTTCTCGTATTCCTGGGCTATATAGCAAACTTGTTTTCAAAAACGACACTTAAGCAGACTTCCATGCTGCGTAAAACAAATTCATGTTGTTACCTTACAACGCAAAAGCGGCCGCAGCTTAAACAAATGCAAATGCAAGTACTCCTATTTTTAAAGCCGTAGTCGCATATTAATCGCATGTGCATCCAATCTATGCCGTTGAGAGCACACGAAATGGCGGCCTCTGTTTACCCGACAGCTGATGGCCTCTAGTCTGTCCGTAACGCAGCGCAACTAATTGCGACCCACAGCGGTATACTTGCGTGTGAGAAGAATCTGCGCTCCTTGGAGGAGCCGTGAGATACAGGAGCGAGGTGAACAAATATTGCTCGTGTAGTGCTTGCATTGTCGTGTGGTTTTCGCTGCATGTACTGACGCGCGATAATTTTCTAGGAAGAGCCAAGAAGAATTATCCTTAACACCCGAGGACAAACTTTGCAACATAGTGGATCGAGAACTGTGAAGGCACTCAGCACCTTTCAATAGGGCAGCACCACGACAGAACAATAGCTTCGTCAAAGTGATCGCAGCAACGGTAATACTACCTGGGCCAGGCACCCCTGCACGGACGGTTACGCTCCGAGAAAGAAGCTACTACAACGGCAAATGCTAGCAGTGACTATTCTACATTAGTGCCATCAAAGGCAAAAAACTGAATTCGTAGCCAGCACTTTATGCAGGTGCTTAGCTTAGACAGAATGTTTGCCTCTGAATTTCTTACTCTGCTGCGGGCCGGCTTAAATTCCCAAGTTTAAAAAGAGACAATGCCTGCAAAAGGGCCATGGGTCTCAAAAGATCAGGCGACTTTTCTCGTGCAGTTCATCGAGCAGCACCCTTAACTGGCGGTTGAAGGGCTCCACATTGTCAGCAGGCCTTGACTTCCGGCGTTTGGCATACGTCGGCGCGATGTCCCAGCGTGCCACGTTGAAAACACGCGTTCACTTTCTCGCGATATAGCGTGCATCTAACAAGGATAGAACCATACTTGACAAAATTGGGCAGCCTGAGTCCATCGAAGGTCAACATGACTGTGCCCGTGCCCTTGGTGCGTTTAGTCTTCAGGGATACCGCGTTCTTGCTGTTGATAGCTGAGATAGCCCGGCGGAGGTGCAGCGCCGCATCATCAACAGAAGTTATATAGATTTTTTTTATTGAACATAGTATTGTACGTTCTAAAGAAGTATTACGCATAATTTAAACAAGCTGTCGTTGGTATGCAGTCTTGTTCTGAGATACTGCATCGCGTCTCTTTTATCAGCGTTTTCAGCTCACGCTGGCTCTTAGTCGTCCGCCTCTATGTGACGTTCATCTCTTAAGTCGCGCGTTATTTCACCGATTAAAATTAGACAGCGTTGAATGGCGTAAGGGTTTGCGGTTCTTTCGCGCAGTGTCATGTAAGCTTTCGCTAGTTTCTTTCGATGATAACATATCGGCTACTTTGCCTGTGGTGCGCTGTAATAGGGCAGCGTATCGTCTGGCGGCGAAAACGCGGCTCTTTTGGCAATGACGGCCTAAAGTGCTGGAGCACTCCGTTCTACTGCAGTGTCAGCTGTCGCTGCAGCCTGGAGTCAACGCTGGCAAGTGGTGCCATAAGCGTACAACAAGGGGCCGCGGAGATGAGCAGTTACGATTCTCGCCGAGGTCATGTATGCCCATGTGGAGCTCACCGACTGCTGGCTGTGGTTTGTCCTGCTGCAGCCAGCAGTTTTTGCAAGATTCCTTTATTGTACAAAAAAACAAGGGTTTATGTATTCACGGTGCATCACTTATCGGCACACGTGCCATGGGTTTAAACACGGAACACATGCACACAGGATAAAATTAAATTATGGGGTTTTACGTGCCAAAACCACTTTCTGATTATGAGGCACGCCGTAGTGGAGGACTCCGGAAATTTCGACCACCTGGGGTTCATTAACGTGCACCTAAATCTAAGTACACGGGTGTTTTCGCATTTCGCCCCCATCGAAATGCGGCCGCCGTGGCTTGGGTTCGATCCCGCGACCTCGTGCTTAGCAGCCTATCACCATAGCCACTGAGCAACCGCGGCGGGTGCATGCACACAGGATAGTCAGTCCAGTCACATCCCTGTGTTATCACATCCCTTCCCACCTAGTAGTCACTGCCATAACGAAGCACTGATCGACGTACACGAGAAGACCTAGGGCATGCTGGCGGAACTACTGGTATAAGCGATCTCTGCACTACAGTTTGCGTCAGTGGAAGGATAGGCGATCTCTGCACTGCAGTTTCAGTCGCTGGAAGCTTGAAGCAAGGGTTAGCGTGATAGCCTACCGGTATAGCATCTCATGCTCTCCGAACGAGGTTGCGATGACGTCGGAGTACTGAACCATCCGAAGTCTCTATACCGTACATGGCGTGGCCCAAGCGATGCAGTTTCCGTGCGGCCAGCCGCTTCAGACCACGAGAAAAGTTCCGCACATACACGGGGTCACCGTGTAGAAACTCCCTCGAGGATAACGGCTTCGTACATCCAGGGCCTTTCACGTCAGGGTGCAGTCTCGACAAGACAGAGCGGAAGCTCCTGCCCAGCGTGAGTTCTGCTGGCATCCTCCCGGTTTCCGAGTGGGGTGTGGATTCTGGCTTGAATAAAAAATGAGAAGCTTTACACGCCACTCCGCCCTGGCTCTGCTTTCGAAGCTCACACTTCAGCTCGCGAACCATGCGCTCAGACTTTCCGTTGCTTGCGGGATGGTATGGCGCTGTGTACATGTAGCGAACGCCATTTTGTTCAAGAAATATTGCATTTCGTTGCTCCAGAAGGCGGTACTGTTATCAGAAACAATTAACTCCGGCAATCCATATGAAGCAAACATTCTTCGCAGATTTTCGGTCACAGCTGAGGAATAAAGCGATGGCATTATCTTGATCTCGGTCCAGTTTGATAGCGCGTCCACGACAACACGAAAGAAACGACCGTAACCAGCTCTGTAAAATCCATGAATTCTCCTCCATGGGCTGTCGGGTTTCGTGCAGAAATGAACAGGCGTTTTAGGTTCGCTTTCCCTGTTCTCTTGCCAGAGTTTGCAATGACGCACGAAATCTTCAATCTGGGAATCGATTTCCGGCCACCACACATATAACCTTGCCAGAGCTTTCATGGCCGTTATGACAGGGTGCTTCGATGCTGAATGGCCAGGTGATTTTCTCTCAGTTCTTTTGGCAGTATGACCTTGTTACCACACAGAAGGCAGTCAAAGTGAAAAGAGAACTCTTCGTGCCTCACCTGATAGGTGGCATATTCTGGGGGCACACCTTGTTCTGGCCAGCCAGTTGCGACCCATTTCTTCACACGCGACAGGCAAGGATCACGCAGAGTGGCTGATGCGACATCTATTGCGCTCACAGGAGGGAACTCCATTGCTTCCAACGAAAGGACGTCGCCAGGAGGCTCGATGTCCCTCCTGTCACCAGCTATCGGTAGCCTGCTTAGACATTCAGCGTCTGCGTGATCTTGGGGTCCTTGTATACTCCAGTTTGTATTCGTAAGCAGGTAACAACAAAGACCGCCTGAACACGCGCGGCGACAACACAACAGGAATCTTCTTGGCTCGTTGAAAGATACCGAGCAGTGGCTTATGATCTGTCAAGATGCGGAATCCTCGCCCAAAGATGTACTGGCGAAATTGACGGGCGCCATAGACAATAGCTAGAGCCTCGCGGTCAATCTGAGCGTAAAAACATTCCGCCTTAGTGAGTGTTCTTGACGCAAATGCAACAAGTTGCTCGAGTCTGTGAGCATCGTTGTGAGCTAATACAGCTGCCACACCCATGGGTGATGGATCACAAGTCAGGATTAAGGGTGGATCAAGGTTGAAATGCACTAAATGTGACTGTGAACCTGGCAACGTTTAACGCTAGAACTTTATCTAGTCGGATGAGTCTAGTAGTGCTATTGGAAGAATTAGCGGGCAGTAAATGGGATATATACCGCTCAGTGAGGTTAGGAGGACAAAAAAAGCACATACAGTGTTAACAAGCGGGCACGTCCTATGCTACCGGGGTTTAGTGGCGAGACCAGAACTAGGAGTCGGATTCCTTATTAATAAGGATATAGCTGGTAACATGCAGGAATTCTTTAACATTAACGAGAGGGTGGCAGGCCTTGCGAAATTTAATAAGAGGTACAAATTGAAGGTCGTAGAAGCCTATGCCCCTATATCCAATAATGATGACCTGGAAGTCGAAAGCTTCTATGACGACGTGGAATCGGCGATGGACAAAGTTAAAACAAAATACACTATACTGATGGGCTACTTCAATGCCAGGGAAGAGACGAAGCAGGCTGGCGAAAGGTCAGTTGGGGAATACGGCATAGGTTCTATGAATAGTTTGCTGAACGGAATAATATACGGATAATAAATACCTTCTTCCGCAAGCGAAATAGCCGAAAGTGGACGTGGAGGAGCCCGAATGGCTGGACTAGAAATGAAATAGAATTCATACTCCGCGCTAACACTCGCATCATACAAGACGCGGACGTGCTCCGCAAGGTGCGCTCCAGTGACCATAAGATGGTAAGAACTTGAATTAGCCTAGACTTCAGGAGCGAACGAAAAAAACCAGTTTATAAGAAGCCAATCAATGAGTTAGCGGTAAGAGAGAGAATATAGGAACTCCGGATCAAGCTACAGAACCGGTATTCGGCTTTAACTCAAGAAGACGACATTAGTGTTGAAGCAATGAACGACGATTTTATGGGCATCATTAAGCAGTGTGCAATAGAAGTCGATGGTAATTTCGTTAGACAGGATACCAGTAAGCTATCGCAGGAGGCGAAAGATCTGATTAACAAACGCCAATGTATGAAAGCCTCTAAACCTGCAGCTAGAATAGAACTTGCAGAACTTTCGAAGGTAATCACCAAGCGTAAGACAGCTGACATAAGCCAGTATAATATGGTTAGAATTAAACATGCTCTCAGGAATGCAGGAAGCCTAAAGGAGTGAAGAAGAAACAAGGAATAGACAAGAATCACATGTATGCGTTAAGAGACAAAGCTGGCAATATCGTTGCTAATATGGATGAGATAGTTCAAGTGGCTGAGGAGTTCTATAGAGATTGGTACAGTACCAGTGGCACCCACGACGATAATGGGAAAGGAAATAGCCTAGAAGAATTTGACACCCCACAAGTAACGCCGTAAGGAAAGAAACCCTTGGGAGCTATCCAAAGGGGGAAGGCAGCTGGGGAGGATCTGGTAACACCAGATTTGTTGAAGGATGGTGGGCAGTTTGTACTAGCAGTAATTCTAGAGCTGTGTGCTGCAGAATTACTGCACATGCTGCCCTTGGGGAGCAGAGTTACGTGTCTAATTAAAGGCGCTCCTCGCGCCCCTATTCACCAAATCTGGCCACATGCACAAAAATCATCATTTTGAGGAAAAGTCAACTTCACGACTGCGCCTGCACTGTCTTTCGCCACGCTATCATTGTCGCGAGCTTCTGCTTGGGCCTCTGCAGCCTCTGCCACACCTGTGCTGGATGTGTCGGGTTGGTGTGTTGTTTAGTGCAGTTTGAATGGACGTTCTTTTTGTCGCCCTACGGCGCAGCGTCAAGATTGCTATACGGTGCTTCTCAGTTCTATACGATGCTTCTCCAAATTTTTGTAATTGGGCGCTTTGTCTAATTACATTGCCAGTTTTACTTTTAACCGAAAGCGAAAAACAAAGCAGCAGCATATCTGTGGCTCACGAATCTGAGCATTCGACAATGTGTAGTGTACTATGTAGTGTACAGGGTAGTGTACCAGATAACCCTCTCTTGTGGCAGCAGCTACATAGGGCAGACGGGACGGTGTTTAAAAATCAGACTGCAGGAGCACCGCGCAGGAGTAGAAGGATTGGCGGGTGGCGGCAAACTGGGCTGACCATTGTCTCCACTGTCGTAATTGCACGCCTAGGTTCCGCGACACAAAAGTCTTGAAGATGTTTGCGTCACAGCTGAGCCGAGAAATCTATCAAGCTTACTGTATAACAATGCAATTTGGCAGCTGCGAAAGCAGCTCTTCAGTGTCATTGAGTGAAAAAAGTTAGATTATTTACATACAAATTTGTGCCACTAACCCCCTCATGCCAATGCAGAGTGATGGTTATTCGATGGTAATCAAGTGTGATTATGATACATGTATAAATACGTGGCTTTCTTGGAGTAAATCTGAGTTGAAGTTCAGCTCTTGTCCTGTGTGTTTCCTTCTTCGTCCGTTCTCGTTTGCGCGGTTACATAATGCAATCCAGTATCGACCACCAACTAGCCCGCCTCTCCTTGTGGTGAGCCGACGATGGTGGTTCAGCCTTGCGTGCGGAAGGGGACAAAGGGGGAGGAGGCGCGCCGTTTTGCGTCGCGTTCATGGCACCGGGAGACGGGTGAAAGGAGGGCGTCGTATTTGGGCCACGCGTGGTTGCGCGGGCTATATCTTGAAAGTAATCTCCTTTGCGGGCACAGTTTAGGTGGGCCCGATGGCTCCTAGCTCTGGGTGCCCTCTGTTCTCGCCGCTCAGTTCGCGTTGAAACGATAGACAACGCGATTGCTCGCGCCAGCTCTTTGACAACGAGCGTCCGCGAACACATCGGGTCTGATGTGTTCATGTTTGCCGGTGCGCGCTGGCACCATGTTTGTTAATTTAGTTTGGAAGCGGAAGTTTACACGAAGCCCTTCTACTGCCAGCCTTTCTAACACTCTAGAAGCAGTTAAGAATCGTGCAGCGCGTTATATTTGTTCTGATTATTCTTACCACACTAGTGTCTCTCAGCTAAAATTAAAGGCAGGAATTTCCAATCTATATATAAGGCGTCATGTATTCAGACTGTGTCTTTATTACAAATTTTATCATTCTGCTCCTAGTACTTCAGTCATCATTCCAGCACACCGTCAGTCTTACCGATTACGTCACGAAAAATCTGCGTATCCTCCGCCTGCCCGGACCACTGCGCACCTACATTCTTTCTTTGTGAAGACTGCCCGGGACTGGAATGACCTTTCCGCCGACGCCGTGCACCACTCCAATCCACATCATTTCAAGGCTGCCATTGACTCCATATTCCACTGGTCACCCATCCCTCATGTAATAGCCCACACTGGGGCCTTTGACGTAATAATAAATAAATAAGTAAATAAATAAATAAATAAACAAATTCGTTGCAGCACTCTTGACGTTTTCTTGAATTTTAATTTTCTCTGACTTTTCGGGCGGCTAGTTGTTTTCCGAGGACTTGTCCTAGTGTTGGGCGTTCTCGTTTCACAGTAGAGCAATGTTCCAGATAATGATCAAAATTTACACATTACATTTAGCAATGACACTGCGGATTTTGCTTATTGTTAAACTCTGGGAAGTAGAAGGGAAATATTTCGGGTTCTCATATAGCTTGTGATAAGGTAAAATTTGTTGCAAAATGTCTAGGAATGTTATTAACATTCTTGATCCACTCGTAGGGATAACCATTTTTGCCTGCCTCATTCCAGATCATCTTCCATTTGTTTTATAATATTGAATTCGAATTACTTTTAACTAATTTTTTCCGTATTGGCAAGTTTTGGAATTCCCCTAGTGTCTTTGTTGCCTCGTTTGCTAGCTATTTCGCAAATGTGTTATCTAGGTCTCCACTGTGAACCTCGATGTAAGTTTTATTTGGGTTTCTTTTGTTTTCAGTTTTCCTTTTAAGATCTGCAATAATAGGATTCTGATGTATAGGGCGTTTCAAGAAATGTAAAGCACATAAACTATCTGAGTGTACTTGAAACTTGCCTTGTCGTTCTGCTTCTTCTATATATTCTAATACTTTTGGTATAGCCACAGCTTCCGAATCAAAATCCCTGTTACGATCAGGAAACAAATTTTTTTATGTGACAAATTTTCCCTGTTTGATGGAAAACAACAAAACCCACACGGGTCGATTCACTTGTCGCTGAACCGTCCGTATAGATCCTAAAATTTCATGTTTCATTTGCTTCGATTAAAATTTGAAGTATAACTTTTCAGAAGGATATTTCAACCAATCATCTGTTTTACTCGTCATTTGATGTAACCACTGCTTTATTCCATACAAAGTTTCCTTTATGGTAAATAAATCGTGTACTTCTTTACTTCCTTTCTATTGTGCCGAATATTGGTGGAATATTACAAAGAATGTTCAATCGTACGTTGTAAGTATGCCTACAATCCTTGGGTATCATAATTAGAGAAATTTCTTAAAACGATCGCGATTTCCTATGTATAGCTGATTATTTAGATATCAGACAGGTGCTCCAATCACCATCATTATTTCTACTCGCTGTTTGTAAATGTTGCTTAGTCTTCTAGGACTTCCCAAATCTATTGCTCTAAGTATTCTGCCTAATTTGTGTGTTAGGTCACATATATTTTGGTTGGTGTACCAAGGCCTCCTTGACTCGATGCCTCCCGCGTGAGCTGATGAGCTGCTTCCTGCCCCTCTCGTCTTTGCTCTCACCCACCCGGGTTAGGGTACCTCGATGCCAGCGCCGCCGTTCAGGGTGGAGACAACCTCAACGGCGCCGCCATATTGAAGCACATGGGATCGGCTGCGCTAGCGTTCGTAACGGCGCCGTTTATGCTCTCGGCGTGCTTCCAGTGCTTTGATTTGAACAATCTTTTTATCAAAATTGCACTGAGCTTCTTTTTACTCATAATAGCAATTTTAACATACGAGGGTTGAAGACGTAATTGCACGAATTAATTTAAGGGCCCCGAGTGGTCGAGGTTGAACAATTAGTGTGCCGTCAGTTGGCTATCCTTTTAAACAGGCTATCATATTAAAAATCCGTTGCCGGGCAGGTGCTACCGCTCCGTGCGAATGGAAGAAATTGTTTTTTTTCTTTTTCTACGTTGTTTTTGGTTTTTCAATTCCTGCGCTTTGATAACAGCCGTGAGTCATCGGCCGCTCGCGCGCGGCTGTTGGTCTCGCTTCTGTCGCACGAGCTGTTTCCGTTTGTTTTACTCGCGAAGACAACCTGTCTACTTTTTAATCTTTCAAAGTGTAACTGCGAGTTCCTCGCCTGTTTATTACCCACAGGGGTGCAATCACATCTGTTTACAGGCTGGTGCTGGTACATACTAACGATGCCGCGTATACCAACGTTGCCACTGCGCCTGCGTTTTCTTTCACGAGGCCAACGAAAACTGATTGCGCCTCATTGGCGGTAGGATAAACCACTACTGCAAGTTTCCCACTCGTTTAATTTTTCTGACAGGCGCACAACCACAGAGCGTTCTTGCGTGCGCTCATATGCAGACTTCGCTTGCGCTCTGGACATGCACACCGGTTGTTCTGCTACGATTCCTCCGTTTGTGAAGCACATTTCTGCATATATTTTTCATTGTTTTTATTTTATTCATGCCCTTCTCTACTCATTTATAAACCATGCTTTTACACCTACACAAAAAAAGGTGAATTTGAGGTCAATAAATAACTGCAGTAATTCTTTTCTAACAGTTTTAAATCAGAAATAAAAGTAACCGGCTTTACAAATTTATGCTTTGTTAAAAAGACTCGACTAGAAAAGGTTTAGTAAGAAGCTGCAGTTTTGACGATGCCTGTGCATGTAATTCCTATTTCACCTGCAAAATCGGGTGTGGTGGGCTAGTCTGTTAAAAATAACTGATCCCTAAAGGTTCAGCTTCATTAGTGCTGAAAAAAAATATGCAACCTAGCTTTTAAACCTCACCCCTTACAGACAGCAAAGGCAACAAAAAAAAACAGTGCAAATTATTTATTTAGCGTCAAGTGCAGTCGACCATGAAAAAACGCAAACTACAATACAAGGGCCGTATAACGTTAAACTATTCCAATATTCGGACGTCAAACTTGCGTAACCGCCGACGCAAGCATGTCTGAAAAATCCAATCAAATGCTCTCCTTCTTCACAGGAGGTCACCCTTGTTTGCTTGAAAAACGAATAACATTGCACTGAGCGGCTTGTCTTATCTAATTGGCTCACAAGAGGCGAGGAGCATGCTCAAGTGGAGAGGGATTCGATGGGGCCGAGCCACTGCACTGAATATCGATAACTGGATGAAGAGGGTGGTGCCGGCGTGTGCAATTGCTCTGCTTTCTCTAACTTAGCTTGCGGTGGCTCGTCGACAATCGCGGAGGCATGCAACGGAAGCTTAAGAGTGACAATAAAACAGATCCTCAGCAAAGAAGAGTTGGCAGAACGAGGTCGTAAACGTGCCGAAAGTTCTCGAAAACGTCACACCGTCACGCAAATACACTTCTTACACGCAAATAAACCCATGCTCTCCGGAAGGTGCGAGTAGCCAGTGCCTGAGCGATCGGTGGCAGCCATTTTTTATTCCTTCCGGAACGGGGCAGCCTGTGGCTATTCAGAAGAAAATTCAGTTTTGTTCGGCATATTAATGCATCTTTAACGCGTACACGTCACTTTGACGCGGTAAGTTTCTGCGGTTTTGTGAAGTCGCATGTCAGGCAGGTGAAGTGGGTGCCGCTCGAAAACGTTTGACCAATAGCCGAGGGCTAATGGCAAAAAGGCGTCGAATCAGAAATAACTATTCTTGTTTTGTTCGGTAAATCATGCATAATCAGTGTGTACACGTCATATCAGATGGAGCGCGATCTCAGTTTTCGTGACGCCGCGTGACAGACAGGTGAAGTGGGGTGGTCCAAAAAAGTTGTTCTCCAATCGCGGTGGGCTGATTGCAGAATCGGAATAGAAAAGTTTGGAATAGTTTTACGTTATATCGCCCCAAGTGTGCAAGACAGAGGGGCAGATAAGTGGGGTATGTACAGTGTGGTTTAACCTGAAAAGGAAAGCATAAAATAAAGCATGAAAACATGCAAATCTCCAAATAAGCGAGCACGATATAGGGGAAAAAAGGTGCTACATGCACTGTGGTGTTACCTTTGCAACAAACATGAAAACAAAGCATGATGAAAGATGCAAACTACAAAATAAGCCAGGAAGTCAGTGGTAAAAAAGGAGCTATTTACGGAGTGGGGAAAGATTTAAAGTAAGGTACTCTACGGCAAGTTCACGCCAGCCGCAGCCTTGCTGCCATAACCGTCGTCTGAATCATAAGGCTCGTTCAGCCAGCGGAGGTAGATACGCAGTCGCATGACGATAAAACGGCCCATCAGTTTTCTCATAACGCTTGGGTGGTCAGCGCATTCACTAGGTGGCAGAGAAACTGATCGCTCAATAAGGCTAGTCTATGTATTGATTGGGTGATCCAAATGACAAATATCATTTCCCTGTGAAAACTTCTTAAAGGCACATTCACAGGAAGAAACAAAGCGCAGTATGGTATGGCTTACATACACCAAATTTCTGGAACCTTGATTGTACTCCTTGAGCTGCACAAGAACATGCTCATCGGAACCCTCATCAGCAATCAGGGTCTCAGTACAGGTGGAGCATTGTTTGCTAGTACATATAAAACACTTCACCAAATACCCTGCCAAGTGAGCAATGATATCATTTTCTACAAGAGACAATGGCTCACCCTCTGTGTCATCATCATTGTACGAGGGTTCTTGAAATTCTTTCTGCACTTCTTGAATCTCTGCAGAGAAGAAATCCACTAAGTAGTTCCTGTCGTCAGCTTCATAACCAGAGTTCTTAGGTACCTTGACGAACTGGATAACTGACAATTCTGAGCGCATATTTTACATCATAGCACTGGGCACGAATGAAATCATCCGGACGACCGAAAACAAGTTCTCCAGGCAATCTTGGGCCAATCGTCCTGTCAAGGAGAATGCGTAGCCACATTTCTCTAGCAGAAATTCATGGAGTTGAAGTACTACAGCAGTGGACATTAGCACCCCTGCCTGGCATGGCTTCCAGACCTTTTTGATGCCAATGCCTAAGCTCTCAATGACTTCAAAAGCGAGTTTCAGCGTTGCAATAGCCTCTTCATATTTGCTTTCATTTGATAAGCTCAGAGCAAAAACAGGGTGCAGTGCAGTCATGATTATGTACCACTTGAAAAGTACTTCCCAAACCAAGGCTGTTGTTTCAGCCTCGGGCGGCAGCTTCATGCGCTCTACAAAGTACCTTATAGCTGCAGGTGCTTCGCGGAATAACTGAACAGCTACCCCAACCTTCATCTTTGTTAAGTGGCTCTTGAAAACGTGCACGGCACTCAGGTTAGGTGCCACCTTCAGTTGTTCTGAGTCCATCTTTAGGACTGCTTCTATGTAGTCAATCGACACATCATCATCGTCATCATCAGCCAGGTTACGCCCACTGCAGGGCAAAGGCCTCTCCCACACTTCTTCAACAGCCCCGGGCATGTACTAAGTGTGGCCATGTCGTCCCTGCAAACTTCTTGATCTCATCCGCCCACCTAACTTTCTGCCACCCCCTGCTACGCTTCCCTTCCCTTGGAATCCAGTCCGTCACCCTTAATGACCATCGGTTATCTTCCCTCCTCATTACATGTCCCGCATTACATGTCCTGATCGACACATCAGTGCTGCGTAAATTGTACTTTGCCGCTATTTCGTCACTAAGTTTCATGGGATCTTATCACTCGAGGTGCCCTGTAATATCTTTTGGTACATGTGAAGCGTCCGGCATAAAAAACAATGACACAGAATTGTCACATGGGTGGGGAACAGTGCATCTACTGACAGAGTAGCGGGAGCTTGATAGGGGTAAGCTCCGCCACATCGTACGGTTGGAGCTCCCCATGTCGCATGTCACGCACAGCACACGCAAAGAAATGTCTGCACAAAGGTTGATAAAATGGAAGACAAAGTCTCTCAGCTTATCTCCATTGACAAAGGCACCTGTGTAGTGATAAGCAATCACCTGATTCCAGCGGGTGTTTAGGCCCCCAACCATAAAGACGAGTACATGGTTTGCTGCTCGGTCGGTTTCAGGGAGCGTTACTTTGCCAAGGAAGCCGTCACCACTGCGGTCTAGCTCGACACCCTTGCGAATCTCAATTTCACCGAGAAATATGACGCAGTCTTTTTCAATGTTTCACATTGCGGGCACATTCACTATCATCATATTTACTATATCAATCAAAACGCCAGGCTTAAATGACAGGTGCTGCAGTCGTCTGCAAAGTGTTCTTCGTGAGGGAGGAGGATTGCCCTGTTCTAAAAGTAAGTCGCAGCCTGCAGAGCCGCAAGCAAATTTGAGTTGAAGCGCTTTCTTTATGGTTTCCGCACTCCATGCACTACTTTCTCGGCTCTTTCTCTTCTAGGCAGCCTTATTGTCCTCGTTCAAGAAATCCAGACTTTTGGTCAGCGCTGAGAGGTCTTTTTCTAACCGCTTTGTTTTCCTGGCAGCAGTCCTCAACTTCTTTTTTTGGTATCGACAAGTTTTCATGCAAATCAGTGTTTTTCTTTTTCGCATATTGCAGAGCCTTTCGTAGCTCACATAAAGAGCGAGGAAATATATTCATTGCTCTCACGCTCGACTGAATTTTCTTCGAAAGAAGAGGTACTATCTCGACTCAGTTCTGCGGAGTCTTCTTGGTCAGCGTCTGTAGCAACTGTTGAGGAGGAGTTGGTGCCTTCCTCGCCAGCAAGTCCACATTCGGCAGTCCATCTCATAGGGAGTTACCTTCGCTTAGGTTGAGCTGAATTAATAATAACAATAAAGAAAAGACATGTCTCAATGCTTATTGAAATAACTGCAAATCGCGGAAATAATACGCTCCACTACAATTATTGCTCGCGTCTAAAGTCGAACAGCGTGGGCAGCGTGACTGGCAGCAGGGGCATTGCATGAGGACATCTTTAAAAAGTTTATCGTTTACGCAGATACCCTGACCGGAAACTTTTCACCCACCCCCGTCTGTCTCAAACGGCACTCTTCGTGGTGACAGATCGAAGTACTGCCCTCCCGGACGAATCATCGCCACGTGGTGAAGCTGCGACTGCGTGGATTCATCGTGGCCTGCTGACATCATCAACAAGGCTACCACTGGAGGTCACTGCCCCGAGCACCTTCCCTTTAAATAGGCACGCACCGACGCCAACCCTCCACTGGCAGCAGCGGCATTGCATGAGCCACATCTTTAAAAAGTTCATCGTTTACGCAGATAGCCTGACCGGACACTTTTCACCCACCCCCCTCTGTCTCAAGCAGCAATCTTCGTGGTGACAGATCGAAGTACTGCCCTCCCGGACGAATCATCGCCACGTGGTGAAGCTGCGACTGCGTGTATTCATCGTGGCCTGCTGACATCATCAACAAGACTACCACTGGAGGTCACTGCCCCGAGCACCTTCCCTTTAAATAGGCACGCACCCACGCCCACCCTTCTCTGGCAGCAGTGGCATTGCATGAGCCACATCTTTAAAAAGTTCATCGTTTACGCAGATAGCCTGACCGGGCACTTTTCACCCACCTCCCTCTGTCTCAAGCAGCAATCTTCGTGGTGACAGATCGAAGTACTGCCCTCCCGGAAGAATCATTGCCACGTGGTGAAGCTGCGACTGCGTGGATTCATCGTGGCCTGCTGACATCATCAACAAGACTACCACTGGAGGTCACTGCCCCGAGCACCTTCCCTTTAAATAGGCACGCACCGACGCCCACCCTTCACTGGAAGCAGTGGCATTGCATGAGCCACATCTTTAAAAAGTTCATCGTTTACGCAGGTATTCATACCAACTTTTATTTTCTTTTTCTTTCCTTTTTCCATACCACTGTCACTGCTGCCACCAACTGTGTTTTCCTCCTGCTTGTGTTCAGTTTGTATTTTATTTTTATACCATGCCAACTAATGCTGAACTCTAAAAAAAAAATCGAGGATCTAGAGGCTAAAATTAACAGTTTAGCTAGTGACACCTCTGATAAGGTGTTCGGCAGATTTTTGCTAAAGATGAAAGATTCCGGCATTGATGTTGCGGAGTTAAAGAAGGAAGTTGAATCCCTTCAATCAAGTGCACAACACTTGAATCAACTTGTCGAGGACTTACGTGGCCAAAATACCTCAGTGGTAAACGAGAATAAAAAATTAAAATCTCAAAACACTTCACTCACTCGCAAGGTGGAAGAACTTGAGCAATATTCACGCCTCAACAACGTTGAGATCTAGGGCGTTCCCTGTTGCCAAAGAGAGGACTGCCTCGCAATCATAGAAAGGCTAGGGGAGAAGGCTGGATGTTCCATATCACCTCATGATCTCGACATTGTTCATCGCGTGCCCACACGGTCTACTGACAAAAAAAAAACGTCATTGCTCGTTTCTGCTCTCGAACTAAAAAATCTGACTTCATCAGTAAAGCTCGTAAGGCCAAGCTTTGTGTCAGTGACCTAGGCTTCTCCAGTATTTCTAACGCACCTGTCTTCGTAAACGATCATCTGACCCCATGTGACAAGGCCCTGTTTTCCAAAGCCCTAACACTGAAGAAAGAAAAGAAGTGGATGTTTCGTTGGACTGACAACTGTCAAATCAAGGCTAGAAAGACTACTAACAGCAGAGTTCTGCGCATCCGTGATCATTACGACTTGACTAGAATAGACTAATACCATAGCAACCAGTGTTCACTGTCTCACCGCTTATCATGGCCTTTTTCCTGGAACCTAATCAAGTTAACTCTTTCATAAGTGGATTTCATTCGGTCATTCATTTCAATGCTTGAAGCCTTCGCAAACACTTTGAGGAGATTGATCATTTCCTTTTTTCATCTTCTAGCTCATTCTCATTAATTGCCTTGACTGAAACTTGGTTGTCAGACGATGACAAAAATCTTTATTGCTTCCCTAACTACAATTCAGAATATTGTAACAGATTAACTAGCAGTCATGGTGGTGCGGCATTATATATCTCTCCTGATCTTACTTATCGCAGACGACATGACCTACATTTACCTATCAATAATTGCGAATCTGTCTGGATTGAAATAGTTAATTGTTCTCCCTCTAATGATAACAGCGATTTCATATTTGGATGCATTTATCGTTCGCCTTCATCATCAGTCGACGACTTTTTTTATAATCTTGATCATACTTTGCATACCCTTTCACTAGAAAATAAAAATGTCATTATAATGGGTGATATCAACATTTACCTACTCAATGACATATCACCAACAGTTATTTCTTGCACCAGTCTACTACAAAGGTACGGATATGAGTGCTTAATTGATGTTCCTACACGACAGCTTCCTAGTGGCACAGGAACGCTAATTGATCATGTCCTATCTAACTTAATAACTTCACCAGAGGCAAAAGTTCTTGATATGGACATAACAGATCACTACCCATTGCTTCTACGTTTTAAACATAACTGGATTCCTTGCCCTCTTCCACACTTCAAATACGTTCTGGACAAATAGAGCTTCATAACTGCCATTGCTAATATAGACTGGTCTGAAATAAAAACTTATATTGATCCTCAAAAAGCATTTTCTAAATTTGTTACTGTAATTATATCACTTATTCATAAATTCACTTGTAAAAGGAAATGTAAAAAACCATTGCATTCTCTCACAATCCATGGATGTCTAAAAAGTTATTAGCAGCTTTGCGTAAACGCGATAACCTGTACAAAAAAACTAAAAACCAGCCTGTTAATACCAAATTAATTGCACGATATGAAAGGTTACGTAACTCTACAAACAAGCAGTTAAAAGTGGCAAAACCATTACATCTTTAACAAAAAATCTTACAAGCCGGCAATAACAGCAAATTGAAATGGAACATTGTCAACTCCTTTCTAAACAGAAATTCTAAACCAGAACAGCTATCAAAAATTATATACAATAACTCAGAGTATAACTCCCCTAACGAAATAGCCAACGCCTTCAGCTCCTACTTTTTTGATAATGACACACCCTCTCCTTCACAAGTCACTCAACTTAATCGACTCCCTCACACATTTTTTCTTTTCCCCACAACGCCAGAAGAAATATATAACGTTATATGTCCCCTAAAACCCACCAGTGCTGGAATAGATGAAGTTCTACCTGCTACCATTAAAATGATTGCCCACCTAATTTCTGATATCATGTGTCATATTACTAATTGGATACTCAAGACTGGTGTGTTTCCTAACGAGCTTAAACGCGGTAAAGTCATTCCAGTTCTAAAAAAAGGTGACAGTACATTAATACATAACTACCGCCCTATTTGTATTTTACCCTTTTTCGGCAAAGTTCTGGAGAAATTAATCGCAATGCGTCTAACCAAATATCTCGCTAAATTTAATATTCTCTCTTCATGCCAATTTGGCTTTCGTAATGGATACTCCACAGATTTGGCACTTATACGCCAACCTGACCAATTAAAAAAAATAATTGACGATGGTCTATTTGCAGGTTCAGTTTTCATTGATCTAACAAAGGCATTCGACGGCTTAAACCACATTATCCTTTTTGCTAAGCTTGAGGCTATCCGTGTTCGTGGTCCTGCGCTCTCATTATTAAAAAGTTACTTATCAAATAGGGTTCAAATATTGTCTGTATCTAACGTCTACTCCAGAGAACAAACCACTAACATTGACGTCCCTGAAGGATCCATCTTAGGACCAACACTGTTTTTGATTTATATCAATGACCTACCTAACTGTTTGTCTTCTACTAAGTGCATTCTATACGCTGATGATACTACCATATTTTCCTCTGATAAACACATGTCACTTCTTATTAACAAGCTAAATACTGATCTACAAAATGTTTTAAGTTGGTGTAATGCCAACCTATTATCCATTAATGCCACTAAGACTAAATTTGTTGTATTTTCCTCACATCAACAACATTCGGCATTCTCCCCTTCTTTAACTTTCGGCTCACACTCCATCTCTCCCAGTCCATGCTCATCTTTTCTTGGGATTTCTCTTGACTGCAGCTTGAAATATAAAGATCACATTTCTCACATCAAAAAGAAAATAGCATACGGTATTCGCGTTCTAATTAAAACTCGTCCCTACTTTACACATAATATATTAATCTCGCTATACTACTCATTCATTCACTCTCATATTAACTACGGCATACTATGCTGGGGTAACACTTATAACACTCACTTGGCATCCCTCCAGGTAATCCAGAACCAATCCATAAGAATAATTACAAGCAGTTCACGCTTTGCTAATGGAAAATCCGTACTACATGAAAACAACATCCTAACCATTTCAGAACTGACCAAATATAATCTAGGAATTTTATTCTACAAATATATGACTAAGGAACTACCATCAATCTGCTTCTCACCTTGTGACCTAATAGCTCATAGTCACACTAGATTTGCACTCAATAATAATTTTCTTCTACCTAAAGTGCGAACTAACTGTGGTAAACAGACTGCGGAATTTTCCGCAATATCGCTTTGGAACACTTTACCCCCTATCCTCAAAAATGCAAAAAATTTATACCAAGTTAAAAAAGAACTAAAATCATTCATTATAAATACTTACTGAAAGTCTCCTTGTTTTTTTTTGTATTCCGTTTTTTTATATTGTCTTGCTGTTAACAAATGTTCTTATTACTCATATGCTATAAAGATGTTTTGATATTACTCTTAGTTCTCATCTGTACTACTGTTGCTTTAAACTTTGTATAACATCACAAGTCTCTTTAGCAGGAGGTCCCGATACAGTCTTTGACTTTGGGACCTCCTTATGTATACTACGCACATGCAATTATCTGTATTTTTACTAATAAATAAATAAATTGTAAATAAATTGTGAGAGCTGTACACTTTAACAGGTGGCGTCCATCGTGTCGATTTCTTTCAAACTGGTACTCAAGAAAGTGGAGCTAAAAAAATAAATAAAACGTCAAATGTGATTATTCACGTTTGTTTGGACTGATACAAAAATACTTGTAAAAATAACCAGTTATTTAAGGTGCTTAACAGAAATGTTCATAAAAAATGTTGCTGTATTACCGAACCTCGCACGTTTTCAAACAACGCGCAGGCTATGACGGACGCCGAGCCAGAAAGCTCAGGAAAAATTTCACCCATAATGTGCGTTAGCTGCACGCTTACATGAGTACATCCTGCTTAGGTATTTAGCTCCGCCACAGAATACTAACCACGATCGGGAATCAACATGCAGCGATAAGCTCTGCTTACGAATAGCGTAGTGCAAATATGCCCACGATCATAACATCGGCTACGTCGCTTTCGAATACCACGATGCAATTATATACCAATAAAAAATCCTCTATGCACTTTGACATGAGAGCCGCAATTATCTACTGAGATCTCAAAGAAAACCGCACGGCTTCGAGTGGCACCTGTGCCACAGCTGCACTCTTCAGACGAAGCAGTGTGTGCCTTCAGTAGCAAATAAGGAGCACTTAACTTTTGGTTCGTCTATTTTCGCTCAACGTAACAGTAACTCTGCTGTGTAAACAACAGCGACGCGAACTTTGCAAAAGAGACGGCAGTGCTTCCTGTGAAAATATAAAACAGGTGTGCGACGTCACGATATTTTGCTAGTGTTAAATATTCCGCGAATAAAAATCACCGTCGTCCGGCTCTAAAATCAGGGCTCTACTCGGGTAGAAAAGCTAAGTTCAAAACAAAAAACACGCTCGCGCCCGTACGTACGCACGTACCTATACGCTGCCTATGCAGCTGCGGCGTACACGAGTTTGCTTTAATTGCAAAATACGGATGGATAAGGCTTTACTGTTTTTACTAGCTCTCAGTTGCGTTCCACCGATCCCGCTTTACTTGAGCTTCCCATTTCTTTCTTCGCTCCGAGTCCCGGGGAAAGCGAGAACAACGCAGGCTTTTACGTGTTGACTCGGAGCACATTGGCACACAACGGCCCGTCATGATCTCTCAGTGGACTTGACAAGCTTGTCAGTCATGCAGTCGAACACTGTCAAACAAGTTGAACCACCAGCGAGTGCCTCGAACAACGCAAGCTCAGCTGTTAGCACCGATCAAGTGCGACCACTCTGACCGCCCACCGTGATTCGAAATGGCGTCGCAGCGAGAAAGAGGCGGCGTGGGGGGTGGTCTAAGGATGCCACCACCCTGAACGGCGGCGCTGGCATCGAGGTGCCCTAACCCGGGTCGGATGCGAGCGCTAGCTGCGTTGGCCGCTCCAAACTTAAATTACGTAGCCCTGCCTCCGAGATTTTGACGGCGTCTTTTGCGATCCCGGAGGCAGGACCCGCGGTCTCTCGTCAAGCCATTGGTCGAGCGCGCGCCAGCCTAGTAATCGTCACTTCCTCCGCAACAGGAAGTGGGTCGGCTGCGAGCGCCGTCTCTTCACGACTACCCTGAACTACGGGAACCTCCGCTCCAATGGAAAGACTAGCGACGCGGCAGGTATCTAGTAAGGGAGGCATTGGGCGTACTCTAAATGTGGAATGAAGGACAAATTTAAATCAAATAATACGCGTAATATTTTTATTTCATTTACTTGTTTTCTTCTATCTCCTCCTAGAATTACCTGCAAGGCGTGGCTAGAATATTTTTCCCCATTACAACGAATGATGAAACTTCTGAAATAATCCCGCAGGGGCGTCTGCGCAAGCAGGCGTTTGGTGTGTTGCGACACCACGGACCCGAGCACACGAGGGTTGGCCCCTCCCGCGTGTAGCCGTGCGCGGCTTAGCCGTGTCTGGGGAAAAGGGGATCCTGGGGGTTGAGCCGAAGCTGGGTGTTTGGACCTTTAAGGCCCCCCGGCGGAGGCAACACACCCCTTTGGCCTCTGCTTCACATAGACGGCACCCCCGGACTGACCCACCCGGAGGAAATCGGCAGTCGCCTTTTCCTGTCTCTCCCTCCTTCAATCTTCGTCTTTATCTCTCACTTTTTGACCTTTCCTGTCTCCTTTTCTCTTCTGTTTACTTCCTTTCTCCTGGCGGTGAGGGTTAACCCTGTGTGGCTATCCAACCTTGGGTACACCATATTCGGTTATAGTGACGGCGTACGACTGGCGTCGTGCAGTCTTGTATGCAAGCTCTGCCGCGTCCCCTCGTTGGGCTCCGTGGTGGGTGGTCGGCGCTGTTGCCGAATGTATATATTTCTTCATGGAAACTTCTTTCCCTTCCCTTGTTGATCGCCCTCAGAAACGAGGGCGCACCGAAGATGTCTTCAAGTTTTTTGGACACCAAACCCAGAATTTTCCCCGCTTCCACGTTGTTCATTCTGAAAAGCCAAACAAAGCCGTGCGAAACCTTTCACCATTCCTTGTATCAAAGTCCCTGACTGATGTTTTTGGTCCAGGTTATAAGGTATCGAGGATGACAAGCGGCGATCTCCTCTTGGAGCTCCGCGATTTAAAACAATATGAGAAACTATCGCAACTAGTGTCATTTGGGGAGACTCCCATAACAGTAACCCCGCACCGTACAATGAACACCACCCGTGGTGTTGTGTCAGATGATGATTTGATTGACCTGACTGAGGCGGAGCTCCTGGAGGGCTTCAGCGAACAAAATGTGATCAACGTCAGAAGAATTAAGATGAGGCGGGACGGTAAAGAGATTCAGACGAAGCACCTTATAATTACTTTTGGATCAAGTATCTTGCCCGAGTCAATCGAGGCCGGGTACATCAAGCTCCGTGTTAGGCCGTACGTGCCAAACCCACTCCGTTGTTTCAAATGCCAGCGCTTCGGCCACAGCTCGCAGAGCTGCCGAGGCCGCCAGACTTGTGCTAAATGTAGTGCCCAAGAACACACCTCTGAAGCTTGTGAGAACGCTTTCCACTGTGTAAACTGTGACGGGGATCACGCCGCGTACTCGCGGTCGTGCCCCTCATGGAAGAAGGAAAAAGAAATTGTAACGATCAAAGTAAAAGAGAATATATCCTTCAAAGAGGCACGCAGGCGGGTTTCATACCTGCCCAAGAAAAGTTTTGCCGATGTGACGCGTCAGGGGGCAGCGACACAACGGCCACCGGCGGCTGTCCGACCCACAACCAGCGAGTCGGCAGTCACGCCATCTGCCCCCGCGGCGGTTGCAGCTAGCCCTGCTCCGTCAACCCACCAGACGGGGCCACCGACCCCGAAGGCGGGCGCAGCTGAGGCTGCCCCAGCCTCCGCGGCCCCTTCCAGCGCTGGCAACAGCCAGCGCAGCCAAATCCCCCACGGAGCCCCATCGACCTCCGGGCTGGTGGGTGCACGGGTCTTGCCTTCCAAGGCAGGGCCCTCGCTGGTAAATTCTCGCTCGCAAGAGCACGTGTCCGGCGCCTCACAAGAGGCAATGGACACTACAACTATCCTCAAGGCGCACCCAGCGCCTAAGGAGCGGCGAGGCTCCCTCGAACGCTCCAGAAAGAGTAGAACGCCCGTTACAGGGCCTCGAAAGGGCTCTGTAATCTAAGACATCCCTTCCGTTCCCGTAAACTCAGCACCAATTAAATTTAAAATATGGATACACAAATCATTCAATGGAATGTCAGAGGTCTACTCAGGAATCTTGATGATGTTCAAGAACTTATCCATAAACACAATCCAAAAGTGCTGTGTTTACAGGAGACCCACTTAAAATCTACACACACAAACTTTCTCCGAAAGCACGTTACGTTTCGCAAAGACCGCGAGGATGCTGTCGCAGCATCTGGTGGTGTAGCTATTATTGCTGACAAAAGTGTAGCGTGTCAGCATCTAAAGCTCCAAACGGCCCTTGAGGCCGTGGCCGTTCAAGCGATACTTTTAAATAAACTCATTACGATCTGTTCTCTGTATATACCACCACATCATCACCTTCACAGACGCGACTTAGAGTCATTAATAGATGAGCTCCCGGACCCCTATTTTATTCTTGGTGATTTTAATGCACACAGTACTTTGTGGGGCGATTTACGCTGTGATGCACGAGGTCGCGTCATTGAACAGGTACTTTTTTCCTCCGGAACATGTCTCTTGAACACGAAGGAGCCCACATATTTTAACCTGCCCAACAAATCATACTCTGCCATAGATCTTAGCATTTTATCGCCGACGCTTTTACCCTATTTTAAATGGAATGTGCTTAACAACCCGTATGGGAGTGACCACTTCCCAATAATCCTAACCACGCCGAAACAAGATCAACTTCCCCCGCTGGTCCCTCGGTGGAAGATTGACTCAGCCGATTGGGAACGGTACCGAACTCTTACTTACATGACGTGGACTGAGATGTCTGGTATAACCATAGATGATGCTGTTGCATATTTTACAGCTTTTATACTGGATGCCGCCTGTAAATGTATTACACAAACGAGCGGCGTGGGTTCCAAGCGGCGTGTTCCCTGGTGGAACGATGCATGCAGGCAAGCACGGAGGAACCAGAACAAAGCGTGGGCGATATTTCGCGATTCTCCTACAGCTGAAAACCTGGAAAACTTTAAACATGTCAAATCCCAGGCAAGGAGAACGCGCCGGCAAGCAAGACGAGAGAGTTGGGCGAAGTTTATATCAGGTATCAACTCGTACACAGATGAGAGAAAAGTCTGGAATAGAGTGAATAAAGTTAATGGGCAGCAAACGTATTCCTTACCTCTAGTAAATAGCCACGGAGAAAGCCTTGAAGACCAAGCCAACTCTCTCGGTGCACATTTTGAATACATATCGAGCTCTTCACACTACTCCGAAACCTTCCTAAAGTACAAAACACAAATAGAACAGAAAAAATTAGAAAGAAAGTCTGCTAAAAGTGCGGCGTACAACGATCCATTCTGTATAGCAGAGCTGCAGGCAGCACTAAACTGTTGTAATACATCCGCCCCAGGTTCAGACCGAGTAATATATGAGATGTTAAAACAACTACCACCCGAAACACAGAAAACCCTCCTCTACCTATACAACGTTATATGGTCTTCCGGCGAGATCCCCTCCGTTTGGAAGGAGGCTATTGTAATTCCAATTCTGAAACACGGGAAGGATCCTTCCTCTGTATCAAGTTACCGACCTATAGCGCTAACAAGTTGCCTCTGCAAAGTATTCGAAAAAATGATTAACTGTCGCCTACTACATATCCTCGAATCAAATAAATTCCTCGACCCATACCAGTGCGGGTTTCGCGAGGGTCGATCCACTAGTGACCATCTCATACGTATCGAGGCACGTATTCGTGAAGCTTTTGTTCATAAGCAGTTTTTTTTATCAGTATTCTTAGATATGGAGAAAGCTTATGATACTGCGTGGCGGTTTGGCATATTGAGAGACCTCTCACAGTTAGGTATACATGGCAATATGTTTAGTGTTATTGAAAGCTATCTGTCTAATCGCACATTCCGTGTTCGAGTGGGCAATGTCTTGTCACGGAAATTTATACAGGAAACAGGAGTGCCGCAGGGCGGTGTGCTCAGCTGCACGCTCTTTATAGTAAAAATGAATTCTCTTCGTCTACACATACCACATAACATCTTCTATTCAACGTATGTTGACGACGTGCAGATAGGATTCCAATCAAGTTCTCTTGCAATCTGTGAGCGACAGGTCCAGCTTGGCCTTAACAAGGTCTCCAAATGGGCTGACGTGAACAGGTTCAGACTGAACCCACAAAAAAGCACATGTGTCGTTTTCTCGAGAAAAAGAGGCCTGCACGCTGATCCTGAAATTCTGTTGCATGGTGAGCGCCTGCCTGTAAACAAGGAACATAAATTTTTAGGCATAATTTTAGACGCCAAATTAACCTTTGTACCGCACATAAAGTATCTTAAAATCAAATGTATGAAAACAATGAATATCTTAAAGGTGCTCTCACGCACAACCTGGGGCAGTGATAGAAAATGTCTCATGAACCTATATAAAAGCCTCATACGCACACGACTAGACTATGGAGCCATAGTTTACCAGTCGGCTACTCCAACTGCTCTAAAGATGCTAGACCCTGTACACCACTTAGGAATTCGCCTGTCCACAGGGGCCTTTAGAACAAGCCCAGTGGAAAGTCTGTACGTTGAATCGGATGAATGGTCACTTCATCTGCAGCGAACATACTCGTCTTTCATGTATTTTCTTAGAGTAAACGGAAACAGTCAGCACCCCGCGTATTCCACTATAAACGATTTGTCCAGTTGTCAACTTTTTCGCAATCGGCCCACAGTGGCAAAGCCTTTCTCACTGCGTGTCAGAGACATAGCTGAAGAAACAAGTTTTCCCCTGCTTGAATACCATCCTATGTCCCCTGCTATACGGCCCCCACCGTGGCAGTGGCAACCAATAGAGTGTGATATATCCTTCATAACTGTTACAAAACGCGCTCCTCTCGCGCATATACGAATGTACTTCCTGGAATTACAACACAAATACTCATGTCCTGAATTCTTTACAGACGCATCAAAGAGTAATTCTGGCGTATCTTACGCAGCAGTCGGTCCATCCTTTTCGGATACCGGTTTTCTGCACACGAACACAAGTATCTTTACAGCAGAGGCCTACGCCATATTGGCTGCCGTTAAACACATTAAAGAATTGAATATCCCAAAGGCAGTGGTATACACAGACTCTTTGAGCGTCGTAAACGCATTGAAAACTGTGAAGAAATATCAAAATCCTATAATTGTATCTCTCTATTCAGCATTATGCACCACCTATGCGTCCAGGCAGCATATCGTAGTATGCTGGGTGCCGGGGCACCGCGAGATTGAAGGAAACGTGTTGGCTGACCAGCTAGCCACATCCGTGCACGCGAACGCTGCAGACATTTCCACGACTGTCCCTGTAATGGACCTTAAGCCCTCCATAAGGAAAACGCTCAGGGCTTTCTGGCAGCGGTTATGGGATAAAGAAACAGAAAATAAACTGCATGTTATCAAGCCATATCTTGGCAACTGGCCGCCGGTATCAAAGAACCGCCACACGGAAGTAATACTTTGCAGACTTAGAATAGGACACACATACAGTACACATGCATACCTCTTGTCAGGTGGTGATCCACCCATGTGTGATAAGTGTGGTGAGCCACTTACCGTGCTTCACATCCTGATGCAATGCAGAGAATTAGATGCAAATAGGAAAAAGCATTTTCCATTACCTCACCGGCAACAAATTCCACTTCATCCCCAAATGATTATAGGTATGGAACCTCTCTTTAAACATCAATCACTGTTTCAATTTTTAAAAGCTGTACATAGCTTTCATACTATAGCGCCAGGAAATCCGTAGTACAGCCTCCTCACAGAGGTTTCTGCTGCGGTAGCTGCATTGAAAGAAAGCACCTGCCTCCCAGCCTTTGGGCTCAAAGGCTTTAAGGAGGCATATGTGCTATTTTCATATTCATACATTTTAGCCCCATTATCACTTGTCACTCGTCCTATACCCAGAGACCACTCCACGTATCACTGTCATAATTTTATACCTATATATCGGTTTATGCTTCTGCGATAGCGACTAATTTTAGGCCACTTTACAGCCATGTTACACCTCATCATCGTAACTCACCAATCAGCGCTTAACACATCATTATCAGTAATGGCGCTCTTTGGCCACACCTGGCCCTTGCGCCACTAAACAACACACATCCATCCTTCTGAAATAAATTTATTTTCCATTTGTTTGGCACATCGTTTAATTATCCTAGTGTGTTATTCGAATTTACATCCGCCTCATTTCCGGAAAGTAACATAACTATAACGATTATGTCACCTGCAAGTGCCTGCATATGCCCCTCACTCAGTCAAGAACTTTATTGAAGTCCTGAGGAATTTCAAGCCGTTGGAGATCCCACGCGGGCAACTCCTCCGGCAGAAACCGTAGGCGACGCCCAAGTCGGGACGGGAACGTGGTGACGCTCCGCCAGTTCTTGGGCCCTCTGGACGGCCATGAGTTGGAGTTTGAGGTCTGGGCTTTTGAGGGCTTCTTCGCATTCGAGCTCACTGGAGAGAGGGCCCTTTGGTAACGCGGTACGTTGCCATAGCATGCGCGAGAGTGAGCAATAAAGTTCTCGGCAGTCTGGGCAATTCGCCGGGATTTCTGAGTTATAGTGACTTAGTAGGCCTCGTGACGGATACGAGTCTGTTTGTAGCATTCGAAACGCGGCCGCCTGCGCCCGTTCGAGTTTGGCGTGTGGGAGCGGGAATTTGGTTTTGTCTTTCCGATAGTGGGAGGTGATTTCTTGATAAGTGAGCAGCGGGTCATTAAACTGAATGTCCAGGCCCTGGGAGGCCGTGGGACCGTCGCGGCGGGCAAGTTCTCGCGCACAGTCGTGGGCCGTTTCATTGAGGTTAGCTTTTTGCGGGTGAATGTCTTTCCCCATGTGAACGGGGAACCAGGAGAGGCACCGTTTGCTCCCTTTTAAGCTCGCTAGTAGTATACGCGCTGCTATATGCCCCTCTGCGTTTCTTTTGGTACTAAAATGTCCGAAATAACGAAATTCCAAAAGAGAGGACTGGAAGGTGAGCTTGTGGTGAGCCTGTTTCTAGTGTCATCGTAATAGAAACATTGTCAATATGTAGGTTATTTCTGTTTGTTTTTTATGTTTGTGGATGACATAAGATTTGGATAACATTTATATTGTGCGAGTTTCTCAGTAACATTTAAAGCTTGAATGAAGTTAAAGGAATTTTGATATTTAATGAATTAACTAATGACTTAAATCCGTCAAGTTTTGCTTGTTGAAGCCTTTTCTTAATTTCTTCTAGCTCTAATATTGTGCATGTTCTATGAGCCGAGCCATAGTGGTGTCTTTGAAGAAGACATCGTATATAGAGAAAGTATTACCGCGTGACGTTTAATAATTTCTCGAGAATTTTGCTGACGACTGAGTTACACCTGCTGACGTGCAGTTATTTTCGCCTGAAATTGTGAGCTGACTTACCTTTAGGTATTAGCATTATTCTTGATCATTTCAATTATTTGGGAAATATCCTGTTTCTAAATATCCGTTAAACAGATTTATTAAAAGGTATTAGGTGAATTATGTAATTTTTTTTATTAATACGGTCTTTAAGTGGTTTGCACCTGGAGACACATTTGTCCTCGAATGTTTCGAAGACGCAATCAACTTTGATTCCCATGAACTTGATTGATCATGTTTCACCCCCTTGTTTTATCTCCTGTATCATTTGAATAAACGCATTGAACTTCTTGATTCAAGTTTTCTTGTAGGTTAGTTATGTGGTCTCCCAATTCTTTTTCATCTACATGACTTTCCTCCACTCTTGGACAAGTCGGAAAAAAGTTTTTGTAAAATTTAACTTAATCTTTCCGCTAGGCTTGTGTTATTTTCACCATCCTCTTTTTAGGGCTAGTGAACATTACTTTTGTTTTGAATTCGTCTTCTACTATATTATGGGGTAGATTGCAAGGATTGTGTATTTTTTTAGTGTATGTGCCTTGCCAACTTTTGTTTTTCGCATTTTCTATCATATTCTGCTATATTACATACTCCATGTAGTATTCTTTTTTAAATTGTAAACTTATAACTGTTTTAGCTCTTTGAAATCGTCTTCCTTTGGCTCGCTCTTTTTGTCCTTTTCGCTCTAATTGCACTTAGCACCAAAGGTATGATTTAATTTTTATGTTTTAGTGGGCTTTTCGAACATTTGTAATTATTAAGGATATTCCTATATTCCTTTTGATATCCTCTTCTTAATATGATCTTGAACATGGTCGTACCAGTTATCTGTTTTCATCTCTTCCAGTATTTTTTGTTGGCCATCTAGAGCAATGTCTACCTGTTAATAGGTTACCCTGTTTCAGATTGTTCCGCTAATATATCTATTGTCATTGTTATTGCAGTTTTTCAGCCCCTTCCAATTTGATATGTCCTCTGCTAATTTTTTGTCTAGTACTGTTAGGTCGAGCCATCATTTTCCTTTAGTTGCCTAAAATGTAGGTGATGAATGTTTATCATTAATTATGTTTAGAATGTGCGTAAGTGTAAAATACAATATTTGCTTTCCTCTGGCCTCATTATTTAGTCTACCCCATGTATTATTTTTGGCATTGAAGTTGCCCATTATCATTATGCTTCTATAAGGAACATTTTCTAATATATTCTCGATATTGAGCAAGATTGAAACAATCTTAACCTGTGGCTGACAGTAACGCTTTAGAATTAATATTTCTTTTTCTTCTTTCCCTACTCTTGAGGCAAATATCTTATTCTCTATAAGGATTTAGAACGTTATCATTTCCTCGTTATATATTTTAATGGCTACTTCTGCATTATTTGCCATTTTTAATTACAGGGAAACAAGTAATTTTTTATCAAGGAACACTGCAGTTGTAAAACAGTAATGTCATGTCCGTCTTTATCCGTGCAGTTCCTGAGTGACTGTATTGCTTTAAATGGTGTGGCCAGATTTGCCTGTATTTGGTGGACGTGCGAGGTAAATCTTGGACGATCCTGGACGACCCAGCTCTACCAACTATCCGACGGAGTAGGCGCTTGGCCGGCTTACGACCCCAAGCAGCAGACATGGCCGATTCCGGAGAAGGCAGTGACGACCCCACCTGTGGCGGACCAGACAGCAATCACGCAGGTCAGGCTGGCTTCTGGACACCGCTGCGAGAGCCACCCATCTTTTCGGGGAAGGCGAACGAAGACGTCGACGACTGGCTCAAACACTACAACAGAGTGAGTCGCCACAACCACTGGAGCACTACGAAGCAGCTCGATAATGTGGTTTTTTTTCGTGCTGGAACCGCGCTCCTCTGGTTTGAAAACCACGAGAGCGTTCTGACAAGCTGAGACAGTTTTGTAGAAGAATTCACCAAGTGCTTCGGGGACCCAATCTCTAAGAAAAATAACGCTGAGCAGACGCTTTCCCGACGAGCTCAGATACCTGGCGAAACGTGTACAACGTACATAGAGGCTGTTCTAAAATTATGCGGAATCGTCAGCACTACCATGACAGACGAAGACAAAGTAGGACATCTGCTTAAAGGAATCGCTGAAGACGTTTATAATTTTCTTATAACGAAGGAAGATCTTAGTACTCCGTCTGATCTGAGGAAACACTGCCGGGCGTTTGAAGCGCTGAAAATGAGAAGGATTGGGCGAAAGTTTGGACGATTGGACAATGTTACTACTATTGCAAGTGTGTCCGTTCCAACCCACGACGACATCTCCTCAGTGATTTGGCAATTGGCTAAAGAAGAGCTTGAACGCCTTAAAGTTGTTGACGACGCTGATACGTGCCATCAGTGTGCATTTGGTCATCGTTCTCGTGTGCCACCGTCCACCTGGGCATCTCAGAGTTTCCGAGAACCTCGCAGGACCTATGCTGATCGTACGGAGAGCAGCAACTTGCCACCGCAACCGACAAGTCTGGGACGCTGACAAGATGCACAACAACGATTTGTTCCGCGGGCTCTTCCCTCTTACAACCAGCCTGAGAGTACATTTCCACCCATAAAACCCATGTCACCGGTGTCACCCGCGACAAGCCGCGACTCCCGCATTTGCTACAGCTGCGGTGTGCCTGGACACATTGCTAGGTATTGCCACCGCCGCCAGCAGAGTGCTCCACGGTTTAATTCCTTCCCCCCCGCGTGCCTGCTGACGAGCCCTGGCCGTATCCCAGTTCCCTCCAGCGGCTGCAGCAGGGACGCGCGAATCGCAGTGACTCCCCCGTTTCCGATCGCAGCCTGACACCACCACCGACACGACAACGACGTTCTCCATCACCTCGTCATCGCTCGTTATCACGCGCGCACACTCTACTTCCTCTTTCTCTGCCTCAGTCGCGCAGTGCTGCGACAATATGTATTAAAGTGTTGTTTTCTTTGTCCTGTATGTGTATTTGCTTGTTTTTCTGCTATGACATTGGGCCAAGTTTTTGTGTGAGCTTCATTTTAACGTTATTGAGTTTTGTTAATAAATGAGCTGAAGAACCGTCTTCTCTCTTCGAAGTGTTAAGGTGCAAGTTGGACACTTCCAAGGCAACATTGAGTGTTTGGTCTCTCCAAGGGAAAGTTTTTCCACACATGGCCTGCATTTTGCTTCGTTTTAACGCTCGTTTTTTTCGCTGCCTTGTTCACGACAGATGGCGCATCGAAGACGTTCCCGACATTCGTTTCTTGTGCGCCAAAAGGAGACATTTTGTGCACTGCGGGTTGAAAATGTTGCCCTAAATAGGACGTCAGTTCCAGTTGATGTTCAAATTCCCCTTGTTTCCAAGTGCTAAGGAGCCCGTGTGCTTAGCGCCGAAATCGCAGTCACTCCGTTCTTACCCGTCCAGTGTCTGCTGAACTCTATATCCTCCCTGTCGCGCAGGAGGGGAGCCTGATTGGTGACGCGTTAACTGGGGCATTCCATTCCTGTTTCTTGGCCTATTCCCACCACCTTCATTTCCAGTCTTCTTGATTTTGGTGTCTTGATACGTACATTTTTTTCATTGTTCTGGTAAATTGCCCCTTTTAACTTCTCCATGACACCTTAGGAGGTAGTGGTTACAACTACATCTTCACTGTCAGTCCGCATAGTTGCATCTGTGAAACCAACCTTTAATGGTTATATCTTCTTCTTCAGTGCTGACTGTAGGTTATTCGGTGTCCGAAGTAATGATTAATGCATATGACTTCTGCTTTCCTTCGTCTTGTTCATTACGACAATCAGCAAGACCCTGTCGAGGTGCCTGTGCAAAGTTTTTGCCATTTGTCCTTTCTTCCATCTTGACTAGTCTTCCTTCTAGAAATTTATCCTCATGGCGCCGCTGTAAGGTGATTGTTTTCTATTTTATGTATACAGACATGATGACGTCCAGCTGGCATGAGATTTTTCATCGCCTCCTTATGCTGCTATGATTCCTGTCAACGCCTTCATGAAGACATTGTCGCACCTTTTGAGACTGATAGTTTCGAGGTGTCTTTATTTGATGAAAAACTCATTCTTGTCTGTTAAATTTCCCTTAGAAACTGTTTCCTGAACTTTTTCTTTGATTTCTCTTTCACTTGACGTTTTCACTGGTTCCAGAACTTCATTCCGACATTTCGAGATCTCTCACTAGGTGCGAAAAGCATCCCACAAGAGAATAGCTTGTTCTCCCGAGCTCATTCTTGATGTATCATCCCTTTTTCGGGACTTGCTTCTATCTCTTGTTTTCAGTTTCCCCACGACTTCTGTGTTATTCTTCTTGAAGTTATTCTTGTGACTTTTCTGGGAAGTCGGAATCTGGTTCATGTTCACTTTGTTTTTACATTGCAGCCCCAAGACCAGAAAGGAGTCGGGTTTGTTCATTCGCGTTCTCTCCTGTCTTTTTTTTCTTGGAGATGCCAGTTTTTCACCAGACTTCGCGGATTCTCACATCCTGTTCTGACAACCTCGTCAATTTCTAGTCATAGTTACTTGTTGTACTTATCTGCGAGTGTACTACGATCCGGTAAGCAAAAAATCACAGGTCAACAAAACTTAGCGGAATTTCCCCAGTTGGTCCGGCAACTGTGCGTAGCAGGTTTTCAACTGTAGGTGCAGCTGAAGCTTCTTTACAGGTCACAGAAATCTCACAGCGTCTCCAGCTTTCTATTACCAACATGCCCATATTTTTTATGATTCCGTAGATACAAAAATCTTTGCTGTAGATTCAAAACTCACCGAGCCGCGTTGATAGCTCGAAGTGACAGGATGCAAGAAAGCGGCACCCTGTGTTGGCGGGAAACCGCCGGAGAATATTGACTGTTCTCTTAATTTTTCAGTTCTGACAAGCGTTTTTTTTGCTACATATAATAATAATATTTGGGATTTCACGTGCCAAAACCAGTTTCTGATTATGAGGCACGCCGTAGTGGAGGACTCCGGAAATTTTGACCACCTGGTGTTCTTCAACGTGCACCTAAATCTAAGTACACGGGTGTTATCGCATGTCGTCCCCATCGAAATGTTGCCGCCGTGGCCGGGATTCGAACCCGCGACATCGTGCTCAGCAGCCCAACACCATAGCCACTGAGCAACCACGGCGGGTGTGCTACATATAGGCTCAAGAGCACTTCGCGACAATCAAACAGCCTCTTCTTCCGTTTTCTTCCTCATTTGAGCTTGAAATCAGGAGAAGTGTCTCTCCTAGGTTGGCAATATCTGCCACCTGGCTTTGTTTACGATGGAAAAAGACCTTTTTAAGCTCTTTCCTGACCGATTTCGATGCGTCACGCTCGATTTCGACACGCACATATACGTGTGCCGGGTGTTTTAATAGTGGAGGAGTACAAAACTCGAAGACTTTACTCCCTCTTTTCCGGACTTGAGATGGAAAAAAATTCGAGGGCGCTTAAGCTTCGCCTTCAAGAGTGGAACGCGACAGCGTTCCCGTCTACCCGCCAAGGGACATAAGATAATGCGCTACGGCGCAGCGATCACTTACGATGCGCTCCGCATCGCACTTTTCACCCACCAATCACGCGGTGAGCGTCGAGCAACGCAGCGTTCGGCGCGGCAACAAAACCTGCGCCTGAGCAAGCGGAACGAACCAAAGAACTCGGTGTCTCGAAGGGGGAAACGATGTACGCCAGCCAAACGTCGGGATCGGCACGGGCAGTTAGATAGACAGATAGTGACCTAAAGAAAGGAAGGACGCTTGATTTTGCAACCCTTGCGGGAGCACGGCGAAGCGTCGTCAGGGGAGAGGGAGTCCGGGCCGCGATGCCCCTCGCACCGGCCCCCCACAGCCCCAATGCGCGCGTGGCGCGCCACCTGTCGGGGCAGCACCGTACATTGAGGGGAGGGGGTCTTCTGTGTTTGCTGCAAGATACCTCTGCCTCTGGGGAAAGCGCAGAAGAAATGTAGCGGAAACGCACTTCGCTACTCGTATAACTGCGACATCTGTGTTACATGTTCATAATTATCGATATACGCCGCAGTATAACTTTTTACGGCTCGTTTCTAAGGCAACACCGCATTCACTAGAGGCACTTTTGTACCACTTTGAAGCATCATGCTCGTGGCTGAGTGGTAGCGTCTCCGTCTCACACTTCAGAGACCCTGGTGCGATTCTCACCCAGCCCATCTTGCAAGATGTTTTTTATACATGAAGTGCTTCCCAGGATTTATCGCTTACGGCCAACGCCGCCGACGCCGACATCGACGACACCGGCTTTTCTTCGACACGAGCTCCTTAACGCTGTCGCGTTAAAACTCACTCCTAGGCACACGAGTGGCCGCAGGGCTTGGAGACGCTCATGATGGTAGAAGGAGGGTACAATCAGAGAACGGATCAGGCGAAAAGTGGAGAAGGATAGGAGGGGAAGCGGCCTGCGCGGGACCTGAGTTGCCGGCGGTCGCGGCATCCGCCGCCGCGTGGGCGATTTTATCTGCACCTCCGAGGGGGAGGAGCAGGGTGGCCTGAGGTGGGGAGGGCTACACTTGTCCTGGGCGTCCGCTGCTTTGGTCAGTACGTGGTACGAGCGTGTCTGAAGAGCGTCACTGCTCCGGCAAGGGGCGATGGCGAGCGGCTACGAGTAAGAATCGATGTGACGCTCCTTTGGGTGTCGCCGCCGCTTCGGCTGGTGGCACGATTTCCCTGCACTAAGAGCCGCTCCCGTCGTTAGTGGAACGAAAGCGTAAGAAAAGCGCCGTGCCGCGCAAGACGGGCTGTGCAGCGACGATGACTACCATATGGCACCAGAGTAGCGCACTTCCTGTGTATGGAAACAAAAGCGATCTACTCACAGCGTTCACTTCCTAATATAAGCCGTGTACCTATATAATCATAACACAGAATATTGACGCGCGAAATGAAAACACCTATAGATCTGCGCGCAAGTATTACATTATGGCGTATCGTAATTGTCACTGAATTTTTCAACACATTAACGCAATTTATTGACTCTACAGCGCAATGCCGTGGCCAACATCGCTGATTTGGTTAATAAAGGGAATGTCTACATATGACATATAGAACGCAGTAAACATAAAACACAAATAGTGAAGTACTTAGGAGGTCTTTATTTGCAGCAATGCAGATCCGTCTCGCAGGATGTAGAATTCACCCAGACATCATGGCTCGGAACCATCTGATGGCGTACAGGATATACCTCACGTCAGGTGACCAATTGTAGCAGTTCTGAAATTGTTGGATAACTTATGGTACAAGGAAGGTAATAAAACATCGTATACTGCATGAGTTCATATTTAATTTTGCTAATTTCTTCGAGAAATACGCAGAGGTCTTGTCGCGCCCTCCAAGCGTAACTTCATTAGCCTGAAAAGCAACAAAATGGAGCAGTACTGTTTCATTGCAACAGACATGCCTCAATAGCTGGATTCTCATTCCATGAGAGAAGGCGTGTAGCCATGCATTGTTCTAGTTGCGGCGTTGTAAGGTTGTTGCTGAGCTGCTACGAACATTTGATGCAATCGTTTACTCAGCTAGAGCACTGCATTAACCTCTACCACCAGGTCATGTTTGAACACACCTAAGTAATTTACTAGACTAGGCCAATTTTAATTAAAATCGTGGAAAATGCAGGAACGGTGGCATTGTAGGAGAACAATACGAGATAAGTAAACTTTTGTTGGTTAACAAGAAACGCGTATAGGAAGCAATGCTGCAAAACTGTTTTGAAAGAGGCAGAGCACTCTTCAAGAGGCGTAAGCTCCACGTTACCTCTAGCCCTTCCACCTACATTTATTCCAGTGCATGCTGACAGAATAAATTCATAATATTTTTAGGCTACGCTTATTTTGACTTGTAACATCAGGCATGTACCGAAGAGCATATAAATAACACATTGGCTGCGACATGTATTAATAAGTTAGATACAACACTAAAAACCACAAAAGGTAAGGAAAACACGTTCTTGGTTCAACTGTACCATAGTCTAAAGCAAAACTTGGATATGTTAGGAAGTTATGCCGATTCAACACACGTGTAGAAATTGATGTGAAGTGAAGCTTTAATCAACAAGTTGACATGAAGAAGTTACAACCGACTGCAATGTGGATAAATTGTTTTACTTTCATCCTGTGCACGTAAGCTCATGCAATGTTTATGTCTGTCGATTCCACAGATCACTTTATTGTCATACCACATTCACTTATGTGGTATGACAATGTACCAATGTGGTATGACAATGTATCAATACTAGGACCAGTTTTATTCCTCGTGTACATCAATGACCTTCCAGAATACATTACACATTCCAGTTGTATTTTATACGCTGATGACACAACAATTTATTCTTCTAACACTTGCTTGGTATCACTAATATCTCACCTTAATGCCGACGTGGTTAAAATCGTTAATTGGTGCCGAGATAATATGCTCAGTATTAATGCTACTAAATCGAAATTTGTAATTTTTTCTTCCGCGCAAAAAAGTGTACAGGAGAAGCCATGCATTAACATTGGTTCGACTTCGCTTCAGGCTGTTGACCATGCAACATTTCTTGGAGTTGAACTGGACAATCATTTAAAATTTACAAATCACATATCATTATTAACGCGTAAAGCAGCATATGGTATCAGAATACTAATCAAAGTCCGCCCATATTTTCCTATACGTATATTAATTTCACTCTACTACGCATTTATTCACAGCCACATCTCTTACTGCATTTCTTCTTGGGGTAATACTTACGCAACTCACTTGGCACCCCTGCAACACACACAAAACCAAGCTCTGAGAATAATAAGTTACAGCCATTTTTCATGTAGTGCTCTGCCATTACTCCGCCCATATAATATTCTGTCCGTAGTGGATTTAAATAAATGTTGTCTAAGTGTCCTTACTTATAAATTTTGTCGAGGAGAACTACCAATTTTGTTGATATCAAAAGACCAAACTCCCCATTTCACTGGCACTCGATTTTCACACCATAATAACTACCTCCTACCGCAACCAAGGACTAACTACGGCAAACTTACTGCGAACTTTTTAGCAACATCAATATGGAATTCACTACCACCCTCCATTAAATCATCTCCTTCCATTCATTTATTTAAGAGAAAAATTCGTCGCCACTTCTTGGGAAAGTGATTGTGTTGTATAATTTTTACGCTTCTGTATGTCGAATAATACTCCTTGGATCTGCTTTTCGTGTTTATACTTTGTTGTTATTACTATGACTCGACTTTGTTTGTTAATACTTACTGTGCCTAGGATTGCTACTGCTGTTAACCGCATTAAGTAAACTTTTTCTATGTATTTTTTGTTGGAGGTCCCTCCTCAGTCTTTGACTATGGGACCTCCTAGAGTTACTTCTGTAAAACATTTCAAACGCTCAATAAACTGAAACTGAAACTGAAACTGAATAGACCGCTCAGAAGCTGTGATGAAAAAGAAACGCCTAATCAGGTGGAATCAGAGTGTGAGACCTCTACGCAGTAATGTCACGAGCACGATGGCTATGTGTGATATTTGCCGATAAAATAATCACGACCGTTATATGTACAGGCACATAATTAGCTACGTTTAGGCATTTCTAACTTCTTTAGCCATAACGGTAATATAAAGACGAAGGGCCGAATTTGGAAAACTTTTCGTTCGTAAGTTATGTTTTTCATTGGCTGCTCGCCTTCGATAATAATGTGTCCTACATCACTATTGGTTGGCACGAATGCTTTTACCGTTAGTACGTTTTGCGAATACGTGCCCAGTTTTTTTACAGCCACACCACTATACTCACGACACCAGATACTACCTTCGGGTGCGTACAGCGACAGACGGGAGAAAATGGGTGCAATTGCGGTGCGTGTTCGCACATCGTTGTGTTTATAGACGTGTTCTTGCCACATCTGCTGAGGTGTTTGCCTTAGACGTGTTCATACCGCACCTTGATAGCGGTATGTACAAAGGTTATTCACAGGAGCGGCACTGTGACGCTGTTGTCTGCACCACCAACCAGCCACCGAGGAAGCTGCTGATGAAAGAACCCTTCGATCGACATTCACGGAGACCGGAGAAGCCTGTGTTTGTGTGAATCGCATTCGGCTGTTCGCCCACGGCTGCTGCGTTAACTGAGAAATGACACTGTACGATAGTGCCTTTAAATGGACAAACGACTTCGTGCCCAGTGAGCTTCCTCGGGTGGGTATTCGTTTTCTTGTCGGGAACTACACGTCTTGCCTTCCCGCTGAAAGCTTGCGAGCCAGCGATAACAGCATAAAAGTGCCGTTTGTTCTTTTCGAGCGTCTTTATTCCAAGTATGCTCGGTCCACTTTCCGTACGGAAAACCCATGAAGCTCTGCCCGTACCTAAAACTGCCTTTCAGACACGAAAAGAAGGTAAGCTGAATGCGTTCAGCTTCGGGTGTCGGCTACGTAGTTTGCGCAGTAATTGCTCCGTTACGAGAAATAAACAAGGCTTCATGGAACTTGGCGGTTTTTGGTGCCCTGTGCTTTACATTCACATAAATGACTCGCATGACTCGTGACTGTGAAAAAAGAAAACAGCATATGTCTCGCGCACATAGAAGCAGAGAAAACCACGCTTCAGTATCTCACTTTATATTTTTTTTTCGGGCAAGGTATGGTTACTTGGACTGCTATAATTGTGTGATGCTCACACTCAGCCAAACGAGAAGCATGTTCGACCACTTCTAACAGGGATGGTGTCCGCTTCAGCGATGTCGTACATGAATACGCTAATTACTGTGTGTTTTGTAATTGCCCCGAGGGAGAAAATAGACGCGTGTAACTGCAAAAGCAGGCGATATAAAATGCAATGCTTCGATCTCGTGCACACTGCACTAACCACTAGTTAAGCAACTAGTCGGTCAGTGAAAGGTGTGTGGCTGAATGCGTGCGTCGTCAGTACGAGATATTTTTCATACTCGGTTGGAGTAAACTCTTACGCAATCACGCAGCGGTTAGAAATTTCCCTTCCGACTGCCGTACTGTTCCCATACGTAGAAAACATTATTGCATTTATATCGGTCGTACTGTGCTAAAATCACACAGTGATCGAGATGACAAAGCATGGTTAACATATAGCACAATGTGTGGCGGGAGCGCACGGCAGCCTTGTGGTACTATTCTTTAAAAAAATGGAGGGATTCTAGTACCATTCATACAGTGCCTCAAGTCCTACAGAAACGTGTATAGCCAAACAAATCTCGCAGAAGAAAGGTTCGAGAACTGCCGGACGTTGTAACTACAGTGAACCGGACGACGCTGCAGTTCCGTTGAAGTTCACGGTGCCGCCGGCTGCATGACTCCCCAAATTATTTAAGTGGCTTATTCTTGTGACGTGAAAAGTAATCACATTAGAAAACATTGATTCACCATCCCGGCCCTGCGGAAGTACATGTCCAACTTCGTGTCCGCTGAAGCTGTAGGCAAACCGTAACTGCTGATGAGGGTATGAGATGTCTTATTCTTCATCATCAGCCTGATTACGCCCACTGCAGGGCAAAGGCCTCTCCCATACTTCTCCAACTACCCCAGTCATGCACTAATTGTGGCCACGTTGTCCCTCCAAACTTCTTAATCTCATCCGCCCATCTAACTCTCTGCCGTCTCTTGCTACGCTTCCCTTCCCTTGGAATCCAGTCCGTAACCCATAATGACCATCGCTTATCTTCCCTCCTCATTACATGTCCTGCCCATGCCCATTTCTTTTTCTTGATTTCAACTAAGATGTCATTACCTTCCGTTTGTTCCCTCACCGAATCTGCTCTTTTCTTACCCTTAACGTTACACCTATGATTCTTCTTTCCATAGCTCGAGGACGACGCAGCGAGCTATATAAAACGAGATGTCATTACTGTAGTGATAATCCACGTGGTACCTCTGTCGTTTCGCAGCGTTCTCAGCTTACCGGCGCTCATCGTCGCTTCTGGTGGGCTTGTCACTTGTGCTCGGCTTCTCTGGCCTAGACACCTTCATCCTGCCGGGCTTGTCTATTGCGCTGAACTTTTCCAGCAAGAACATTCGGTTCCTCCAGGACATGGTGCTTGCACTCGGCTTCTCGGGCTCCGTCTTCATTTGTGGCACGTGCACGACGCCGTTGTTGACATTGACACTTCTGTGGCCTGGAGTGTCCTACCCATAGCAGTGCTTCAACGGGATTATCCACGGGAACTGCAGGCGGGGCTGTTCAGCAGGCATGGGAATTATTGTAACTCTATGGGTTTGCCTAAACTTTGGCCTTCTTGCTTCAAACGGCTTCGTGACTTTGTGACTCGTTTATTTTCAACAACATACTGTGTAATAAATAAATAAACATCATTAAAACTGTCCGACGGCACCATTCGAACACAGGGCCGCTAGTAGAGAAGCCCGATATTGAAATAATTACGCCACGGACGCATACAGCGAGAAGTGGCATAGAACGACCTTAGGATTTTCTCGCCGACTAGTCATCAAATATGTGGTTCGGACGCTTATTTTCTGCTTGTGTTTATTGAAACGACTGGGGTCTGTATGTTGTATGCGTAATTACAAAGAACGCATTAATTTTTCACTTCAGCTTGCTGAGTCATTGAAACCTGCTTCCCCTCCGCCGCGTGTCGGCCCGGTATGGCGCTACTTCTGCGATCGGCCTACATTATTTCCAAGGGAAGCGGACAAAAAAAAAATTACACTGACTAAACTCCCTAGTGCCAATTTTGAGCGAAGCTGTTTTGAATTCGCCATATATCGTAGCAGCACCGAATTGGATTCTGAATGACCGAGTTCTCTCGGCGGCGTGACTGAGCCTCTCCTCGGGCAGCTCGTTCAGCAGCAGCGGCAGACGAAGCATTCCCACCAGTTCTGTGGCTGTGTTTTGAAAGAAGGCATGACCACGATGTCTCGCGCGGAGGGCAATTTGTAGCGGCGGCGGCGACGCAGGCGATGTAGCACGTGTGTGAGTGAAAGCGCGCGATGGTGTGCCGGTGAACGCGGCTCAGTCTCGCGCGCGCAAACGAGGAAGGCGGGCTCAAGCGCACTCTCTCCTGTCGCGCGTGAGGCATGGGTTCGGGCGAGGGAGGGAAGAGCGGCGGCCTGCTTCTCCGGCGGCTGCTGCGTACTGCGTGGCCGTGAGCGCGCCGTATTCTCAAGGCGACCTGCGACGCGCGGGCGTCACCAGGCCCGGCGCACTCTCAAGTTCAACAATTGGCCACAGAGAGCGAAAAATCAATCGAGGCGCGTTTCAGCGTAAGCGCGCAAGTGGAGCTACTGTAATTTGCTCGCATACTTTAATTTGTGCTTTTTCTGCTGGGAGCGCTGATCATGCTGAATTTTTTACTTTACGCAAACCATTGACATAAACACTCGAGGCGTCTAAGGATGTTGTTTTATCTCAGGCAAAGAGGCAGTTGATTTTTTTTAATTTGATTGTTGAAGCTGCTTTTTAGTCAGCGTCAAGGTTTTTGTACTTGATTAACCACCGACAGCCGACAGCCTATTGGTATCGATGTGTTTCCTGGCCGTTGGCGTTCGAATACTACGGCGGTAAAACATTTTCGAAAGTATGCTGGTTTCATCTGCGAGTCATTACATAGACTTGCTGTAAAGAGGTCTACTAGTGGCAAAAAATAGTGCCTCATTTTGTTTAGGCGTTGATTATCATAATGAATGCGGCGGAGGTTGACTGAGTACGCTTGAAGGTACGTTTTTATGCCGTTGATCTCCATAACACCGTAAGTATGCAAACCGATGTAACAGAACACCCGATGCATCATTGTGTGTTCTCCGTCAGCGCTTGTTTGCTGTACGCCTACTAATTCTTCATTTCTTCTTCAACTGTTGTATCCTCCTTTTGTCCTTGTTCTCTTGTGCTTCAGTTACAGTATGTCATTGCGTCAGCTGTAATGCGCATTTGCAAAACCAATACGTTTGATAAGACCCAGTGGTTATCATAATTTCACTACAGATGTATTAAGCTGACACATATGGTTCAGATACCGATACCTGTATGCGCACTTGCACGACGTTGATGCGGATATTAGGATAATTATGACACCCGTAAGGAAGAGGCAGCTGACGGCCGTAAGCTGTTGCGTTCTTTCCGCCAAACTACCCGGCCTGGCAGTGCTGTAAAGATGCTGTATAAAAGTGACACGTGGTGACAGGGAAATTATTATACTTAGCAGCCGACCGTACGTTTTGTAGCTTAGGTCTCGTTTCTTGTGCGTTTGTGCTGTTTATTAATGAGCCAGTTCTTGACTATAAAACCGCGTTTGTGTGGATGCGTAGACGTGTGCTTTTTGTTGTACTTGTAAAATGCAAATAAAATATTTTCAGGCTTACTCAATCTTTGGTGTCGTGTGCGTTTATTCCAGTCGAGGCCATCGTGCCACCTGGAAACCGCATTCTGTCAGTAGCCCTACACGATATGCAACAGCTGGAGCGCGGTGACTCAACTCGGGTAACGGCGGCGTAATAAACGAAAAACCGCTCTGGATGCCCTTAAAAGTCAGTTCAGAGTGTGCCTTAACTCGATATGACTCAGCGCTACATGTATTCTGCTGCGCCTCGATCGTGCTTCCGCCAGTTTGGTTGCGGTGTGGCAAACGTAGCGCCTACATATATATGCAGACGCTGCGTTTTCACACAGCAACTAAACTGGCGGGAGCACGATCAAGGCGCAGCAGCCAAAAACCCAGTAAAGCCACAGAAGACCTGGTAAAGCGGCCATACTGTGCAAAACCCCGCTTCCGTTTCCTGTTGTACAGCGCCACCTGTGGTCGCATACTTTAGTTCATGACGCCACCGCTACGCTTATTTCCTTAGCACTGTGGAAGGCAAAGTTTCCCTTCTCGAAGTTTGTATAGGTGTTCTGTGGCGTCACCTTCAAAGCGACATACGATGTTTGCAGGGTTTTCGGGGCGGCGGAAGCTTCGTATGCGCATTGCTTTCGAAGTTTCGTTCGCGTTGAAGCAAGAAATACACGAGTGCAAATTCGCTTGCTGCTGCTACCGCGATTCCTCACTCCAGCGTTTCCATACGCAGTTTCCGCTGTCCTGGGGCGAGATGTGTTCACGTTTACCTGTGCGTTCGTGGTACCGTGCTTGCTAATTTAGTTAAGCAAATGCGTACAAGCTTATGTGGCCGCTAAAAATGCTATCCTTACTTCTTATAATTATCTACTGATTTGCTATCGCAATCGGTGGTTCGCCTTCCGGGTGACACTGCTACTTTTGTTTTTTTCATCTCTAGCTTTGCGCAGCATTCGCTGTCGTCTTTCGTTGCGGTTGTTCTCTCGGTTACAAGTGACACCTACGCTCCCCGAATGAACAGGTCGACTAATGAGACGCTAACAGCTTTGCTTTATAAGACACACCGGCATACCGAGACGACAAGTCAGCTGCAGCATTTCCGTAACCAGCCACACCACAGTCCGAGATAACTGCTGAAGGTGCGTACATAGTTTAGTAGAACTTGTTGTTGGGCGAGTTGGTAGGTATTAGCATAGACCGACACAGTGTACATAGACATAGACATAGACCGACACAGCGGGAACGCACGCGCACACGCGCACACGCTTCGTCAGTTGGCGAGAGCAACAGCATGCATAGGCATAAACATCTAAGCGTACAAAATAAAGTTACAATTCAACAACAGATCATACTCCTGAAAGCTCTTTCCCTGTCAACATCTTTGTGACACGCCTCTTTAGGCCATTTTTTATTACAGAATGAGCAAGACTTCTTGTGCATATCCTATTAAAAAATACATGTTTTTAAACGGACAGGAAACGAACACACCCAGTATCCCTGTATTAATACAGCTGCTGTAAAAATGTATGCGAATCCCACGCGTATGTAGAAATCAGTGATAAGCGAACCTGATGTGTGGTGTGCTGTGTGTTCAACATTTTCTTTGATGAAAGCGCTTTTACTCATGGCCGGAGATGTTGAGGAAAATCCCGGCCCTTTTTCGGAAAACGCAGAACATGAGCTATTAAAGGCAATAGAATGCCTACCAAAACTACTAGAGGGCCAAGAGAAGATACTCGCGGAACTTGAAGTTTTGAGGTCGCAGCAGAAAACACTGCATGAGCAAATTGAGCAGATGACAAAAAAGGTTGAAGCTCTGACCGAGGGCAATGGAAGGGAAGGTTTGCGGGCACACAACACTAATCTGGCTGATACCGTGCGCAATGTATTGGCAAAACAAGACGATAGTGAAAACAGGTCGCGTAGAAATAATTTACTTTTCTTTGGTTTGGATGACGCCGAAAAAGAAACATGGAACGAGTCTGAGTCCAAGGTGATTTCGCTTTGTGCAGACAATCTCGAACTAGAAATTAACCCCTCCGCCATAGAGAGGGCGCACAGAATTGGCAGACGCGCAGTTAACAAAAAAAGGCCTGTAATTGTGAAGTTCACTGCTTTCAAAGATAAGCAAAGGGTCTTGACTGCTGCCTCTAAGATTAAGGGAACTAACTTTTCAATAAGCGAAGATTATTCTAAACATGTTCGTCAGGCAAGAAATTCTCCGCTCGCATATGCACGGGAACGGAAAACGAAGTACACGCTTAGGTATAACAAGCTGGTGATGGGTGGGAAAACATATATTTTTGATGGCTCTAGTGGTTCTGTTCGAGAATGTGCGCAATAGCAAACAACACAGCCTTCTTCCCGATTTACTAGAAATAGACCCGAACAACTTTCTTTCATTGTCGTAAAATGCCGAAGCCTGAAGAATAAAACTAATGATTTTGCAGGCCTTCTATCGATATCAAAGCCTGACATTGTTATCGCCACCGAATCCTGGCTAGACTCTGACATTGCGGATTCTGAGGTATTTCCATGAGACTATGCTGCATATAGAAAGGACCGAAATGCGCGGGGAGGGGGGGTGTTTGTTCTAGTTCGGGACACAATTTAAAGTGCACCATTTCTTATAGCTAACGATACCTGAGAGTCTGTATGGTGCAGACTATGCTTTTCACATGGAAACGCCCTTATTTTCGGTTCTTTCTACAGACCACCAAATTTGAACACTGTTGAACCAATTATCAGCCTTTCAAGGTCACTCTCAGTCCTGTCATCTGAAACGATAATTCTGGGTGGTGATTTTAACATGCCAGATCTTGAATGGCGTGACCTATCTCCTGTACAGAATAATAGGTCATTGCTTCAGTCTGCATTTTGCGAGCTAATAATGACCTATGGGCTCTTCCAGTTCGTTGATTTTCCTACTCGTTTTGAATATACAGACGGAAATGTGTTGGACTTGGTCTTTAGTAACTATAAAGATATCATAGGCTTCATTGCACCATTGCCAGGGATTAGTGATCATGAAGTAGTTGCAGGTGCTATTCGTTGCAGAAAAATAGAATTTACCAAAATGCGGCCGAAAAATGTACTCTTTTATGAAAGGGGTAATTACGAAGCTATTTCTAATGAGTTAAATGAGTTCCTGCCTATATTAGTGCTTTACAGTTCATTTAGTAGCATCGACAGTCTGTGGGTCATATTCAGGGATAAACTGCTTTCATTGACCTCAGATTTCGTTGCGTCTAAGGTGGTTTCGACTAAGCTCCGCAAGGATAAACCTTGGATTAACAAGGATTTACGTTCAGCAATTCAGAAAAAAATCAAGAACTAACAAAATATATTGCAAAACTAAAAACCCAAGCATGTACAAAAAGCTAAGGGATATCAGCACAAAACTTAAAAGCGAATTGAAGGTTGCGAAGGATGCATATCTACAAGCCTTAGCAGATAAACTAAAAACAAATCCCAAAGAGGTCTGGCGGTAAATCAAGAGCAACAAGAAGGATAACACTGGCATCCCAGCCATCACAAATAATGGTCACCTAATTAAAGAGGACAAAGGAAAAGCAGAAGTATTGAACAAGTATTTTCATTCAGTTTTTACAAAGCCATGTAGCATTGCTATTTCTTACACACCAACACCATTACCGGAAATGGAAAACGTCGCCGTGAGCAAGGACGGAGTGGAGGCTTTGTTGTTTAACCTAAACCTGCATTCAGCTCATGGACCCGATGGAATTTCTAATCATGTTTTGAAACAATGTTCAAGACAGATAGCGCCTTTCTTAGTAATATTATTCAACAAGTCACTAGGTAATCAAAAACTGCCCGAAGATTGGAAGACAGCTAACGTGACTCCGATATTTAAAGAGGGCGATCGTACACACGTAGGCAATTACAGGCCGATATCTTTAACTTCCGTTTGCTGTAAGTCTCGAACATGTCCTGTACTCTAATCTGATGAAACATTTTCAAACAAATAACTTTTTCACTTCGGCTCAGCATGGGTTCCGCTCTGGTTTTTCGCGCGTAACTCAACTAGCCGAATTCACTCACGACATTGCACTCGGTCTGTATCATGGTGAACAGATAGATGCACTCTTTGTTGATCTGCGGAAAGCATTTGATGTCGTCCCGCACAATCTACTTTGCTTAAAATTATCATTCCTAGGCCTTCCTGAACATATTTTTGGCTGGATAAAGGATTATTTACACCTGCGCAAACAGCAACCTGTTCTTAATGGGGTAAACTCGGCTCCAATGCACGTGCTCTCGGGAGTGCCTCAAGGCTCTGCGCTTGGGCCTGTTTTGTTCGTAGTTTATATTAACGATTTAGTAGTAGGCCTTAAATCAACAGTTAGACTGTATGCCGACGACTGCGTCATGTATCGTGCAGTGAAATGTTATGCCGATATGTCTGTCTTACAGGACGACCTTGAAAAAGTATCTGTTTGGTGCAAGCGGCGGCACGATGACTCTGAATACTGGTAAATGCTACCATGTGCAGTTTACAAAGAAAAAGAAAAAATTCCCACTTCTTATTGCATAAATAATATTGCACTCAGTACCGCTAATGATGTTCAGTACCTCGGAGTTACGTTTTCCGAAACGCTTGACTGGACTAATCATGTTAACTTAATAAACGCGAAAGCTTACCGCCTTCTTCACTTTTTCCGACGAAATTTTTAGCATTCTCCTTCATCACTGAAGGCAACCTTGTATTTAACAAACATAAGGCCTATTCTAGAATATGCATGTGTTATCTCGGATCCATACACTAAAAACCTCACAGAAAAACTAGAACCCGTCCAAAAGCAAGCAGCACGCTTCGTAACAGGAAATTATAATTTTACTACCAGAGGATCCAGAATACGGGAAGGGTTGGGTTGGAAAACTCTTTCTTCACGCAGGAAAATCCTAAGATAGAAATTCCTTTATAATATATATAAAAGTAAAACTGGTATCGACAAAACACTGTTCATCAAGGAGCCGCATTACGTTTCATCTAGGAGAGACCACGCTAACAACATTGGAGCTTATCAGTGCCGTACCAATGTGTTTAAGTATTCATTTTTTCCTAACATGATTTGTGATTGGAATGAGCTCCCTAATGAAGTGATGGCAGCTTCTAGTTTTGAAAATGCTATTGAGAGCCATATTCTTTGATTGTTTTGCTATTCATCTTTGCACATACGCTACTTTTTTTCTGTTTTGTTGGTTAGTTACTTTGTCACTCACTTTGTTTTGTACTTTGTTAGTTTCTATTCTGCTTTTGCGAATTTCAGTGCCTAAACTATGTTGTATTTACTGATGTATTCTTTTGATGTTGCTGAATATGTTTCCATTGTGACCACCTGCATTTTAACCCCACTACGATAATGCCGTACAGGCGATGTAGGTATACCTAATAAATCAATAATAAAAATAAATAAACCTTTTTTCGCATTGACTAACATGGCGTCACTTCTTCGATTGCACTTGTATGAATATCAGCGCTTATCACTCAACGCATGCTCTCCTTCAATTTTTGCATTTCCTTTTTTATTCATAACCAAGTACTATTGTTGCCGCCTACTTCGCTTGTTGCATGTTCTTCTAATTGTATATTCGGGTACCGACCCAGTCGCCAATGGCCAATCTTGGAGATCGGCCAAGAATTTTCATATGCCCAGTGACACATGCCCAGTTGCACATTCCCCATGGGGCAAGTTGTCTATTGGCGCACATACTCGAGAAGTGGGACATGCCCAGCTGGAAATACCCAATGATTCTAATAATAATAATAATAATAATAATATTTGGGGTTTTACGTGCCAAAACCACTTTCTGATTATGAGGCACGCCGTAGTGGAGGACTCCGGAAATTTTGACCACCTGGGGTTCTTTAACGTGCAACTAAATCTAAGTACACGGGTGTTTTCGCATTTCGCCCCCATCGAAATGCGGCCGCCGTGGTCGGGATTCGATCCCGCGACCTCGTGCTCAGCAGCCCAACACCATAGCCACTGAGCAACCACGGCGGGTCCAATGATTCTAGTTTGCTCGGCCCGATACCCAGTGGTCTTGTTTGTATAATAGATAACCGCGCAGCAGACAGCACGCGCAAAATGTGCGCAATAAGTAAAGTCAGCTCCGCTTTAAGATGGTAATTCGGCTTGCAGGGATTCAGTGTAAGAAGGTAGGAAAAGTTAGTGAAGGGTTTAAAAATTGGATGTTCAATAACTACATTGAAGTTTAACATTTTGTGCGTTAGTACCCTGAATGTACCCTGAATGTTTCTGTGAATGAACATGTGCCATAGTGTGCATGCCAAAATGATAATCAAAGCAGCATTACAATTAGGAATGAAACATTTTAATACGAGCCATTTTTGCCTCCTTCGACCATTTTGCAGAAACTTGCCGAGTATACAACATGGAGCACTCTGAATGTGCCGCGGGATGTATACCGCTGGCTATACGGGCGTTCTTCTTCTTCTTTCTTTATTTTTTTTTTTACAGCGAAGCTCTTAGGCGCCCGTTCCTGCGTTTCGCATCGGCGTCGGCCCTCGGCGTAACCGAGCGAACGCGAAGCGCAGTGGCGCTTGAAAGATGACGATAGCGAAGAGAGCGCGAGGAGGAGGAGGAGATTGCAGTGCAACCATGCGGCTGAAATCAGAGGAGGAGGATATGGCGAAAACGCGACAAAAAATATCGTAGTGCCGTGCAGACGGGCTCTGCTGTAACTACTACTACGAGAGTGGGCCACAGTAGGGCGCCGTCGTCTGTTCACCGATGGCATGCGGCGAGCGCGTGCGCCAATACCATATATGGAAACAAAGCGCTGTATGAGTGGAGGTACATCTGCAACGGCTGCTGCGAATAGCGCCTACGCGTCGCCCAAGCGCTGCCTCTTGCACTTCCCCGATTAGCGAGGCAGTCGCGCCACACTTCGCTCCGTTTCCAGGGTGCCGCATGAGAAAGATTGTCCAGTCAGCCAATATATCGCGAAATAACCATTCATAGAGCTGCACTCCAATTTCGCATGAGAGAGTTCTGTAATCTTCGGTTATTTTTTTAGACAATACACAACTCTTTAGAGATCATGTGGCAGGTAGCATAATTGAGGTCATTGAGCTAAATTATTCCACGCGGCTGACATTCCTCAAACAAGAAATCGAAATGCATGCACGACTAACCTAAAACATGTCACTACTTAGCTTTTCAATTAATTATTTGTAGGACACATGTGATTTATGGATTGTAACCGGTGATAAGGCATATTCGCTTGGAATAAATCGTAAGTATCAAACGGTTTAGCAGATATGCGCTGCGAAACTTGCGGGTAATATGCACTATTCTTTTCCTTACTTTTTCAACCCATAGCCGTTTTATGCATTACAGCACTGAAGTAACTGGAACGCCCATCTATTTCATTCAATAATTTGTATGCTTTAAAAAAAAAGAACCGGTACATGCTCGAGCGACAACAACTTTACCCACTGTGTATGTGCCTCTGGGCATGTGAACATTGTTGGCCAATCCCCCAAAATGGGTACGTGCCACTAAAGTTTGTTAGGTGCCCAAATATACTAACATAACAAAAGACAAGAAGTGAGGTTCGCAATAGAAAATGGAAGAAATCTGAAGAACGCTGTTATTGCATAGCAACCAGTTGCAAATAGAGAGCCCATGGCCACCTTGGACACATTTCACTGGTAGAGAGAGAGAGAGTGAGAGAAATTAGCTTTGCTGTTCAAACAGCTCATCGTGAGAACGGTCGTCACTTATAAAACATCGGGTGCTGCGTAGGGCAATATCTTCAATTTCAAAAAAAGATATGGAACGCTTTGTTCAACTGTTGTGCTTTGCCAAGCATACCGCGCGTGACGACGACGAAATGACGGCGTGGAACGATCCTAGAAAAATCAAGCCGAAGAAACGACCATAAAGGCTGGACGGCGACTGTGTGACGACCGGGCGATGACAATTGTGGTGTGACGACAATGACGAAATAATCGCGCCGGTGCAATGGCGACAACGATGTGACGACGACGTCAGGACGGCAGCGAAATGACGAGAAGGGCATGAAGACGGTATGCCAACAACGGGCTAAAAATATGAAGGACATTAAACTTCGTCTTTAGGAGTGCAACGCGATAGCATTCAAAGATCCCTGACTGGTTCTCACGCTTCCCTACAGCTGCACCTTATGTAACCGTACAGTCTACCGGGAAACGCTGTTGGCGAACGCTATGCACGAAGGCGACTTTTCTGGTAGAGACGTGGCCTCTTTCGTGGACGGCGATGTAGTAGAGTGCCTCGATGCGCGCGCCACCACTAGCGGAGGCACGCGCATCGAGGCACCCTACGATGGATGGATGAATGGATGTTATGAACGTCCCCTTTGGATTCGGACGGTGGGTTGCGCCACCAAGCTTTTCCTACTGTACTGCCTAATGCCCTGCCGCAGCAAAGAAGAAAAAAATAACTCTTAACTCCCACAACCATATTATCTGATCCCCTATTGCGAACTGTGCTTTTGTGCATCTCCGTTTTTTTTTGTCGTTTCCCTACCTTTCTTCCACCAATCCTCCAATCGCCTCTTACTAATCCCTATTGAGGACATGTTTACTTTTCTGCTCCTCTCGCTGAGCCGAAGGGCTTCAGGGAGGCCAGTGGTGCCTAAATCGACCACTGGGCAGACGTCTTCACATTCTAATAAAACATACTCCATCATTTCCCTAGATTTACCGCAGCAATCACATGCTTCTTCTTCCTTCTTATATCTCGCTTCATAGGTGCGTGTTCTAAGGCATCCCTATCTTGCTTCGAAAAGTAATGAGCCTCCCTTTGAGCTATCATAAATTGTTTCTTTCCTGATCTCGTTTTTCTTCTTAAGTAGTTACTCATGGCAGGTTTGTTTTCCATTGCCGCCACCCATGAGATTATTCCAGCCTCTCTGACTTTCCCTTGACGTTATTTGTTGCTGTGTTGCCCACCCTACAGGTCGCATACTTGCTGGTAAGCTTCCTAGTTCTTTTCCTTCACTGCGAATCAATCTTTTTCCTGTACAGATACCTCAACACTCTCCCAGCCCATTTACTTTCTTCCATATTCCTCAGTGGTTCTCCATATTCAATTTTACTGCGAGCTTCCCTCACTTCAAAACTAGTCCAGCGCATATCACCCTGCACAATTTCATTTGTAGTCTTCCTGTGAGCCCCCAATGCGAGGCGTACCACTGACCTTTGGTTCCCATCCAGTCCTGATTGTGCCCCGGATTTACAGCAAACAACCGCATTTCCAAAAGTAAGTCCTGGAACCATTACACCTTCCTACATACCTCGGTGCACCTCGTACCTATTGTATCCCCATAGCTCTCTGTGCTTCATTATGGCTGCATTTCTCTTCCCCATCACTGCTATTGTTTTTTTCCTATGTTTCCATATATCTATTGCCTTCGTTTAGCCATATACCAAGGTAATTATATTCAATTGCCCGAGGTATTTTTTGGCCCTGTGTCGCCACTGTCTGTTCACTGTTTCCATTAAACAGCATAACACCTGATTTTCTAACACTAAATTAAAAAGCTAAATTGTTGCCTTCGTGTCCACAGATATTAGCCAGACGTTGCAAATCACTTTGCTTGTTAGCTCGCAACACAATGTCGCCCGCTGTTACGTTTCGCCTATGACGCGCGCTGTAGCCGGCGCGGATTCAACGGACGCCGGGGCTTCGTTCCATGCGGCGGACATTTTGGCCCGTTCGGAGCGGCCGCGACGCATCCCCGCCGAGCGCGTCCCGGCATGTTTCAGTGCCACGTGTCTTCGTGTGTGCGTGTGTGTGTGTGTGCCCACGCTTGTCAAAGCGCGGCAGCTGGGGAGAGGAGCTCCCCCAGTGTGAAGCGAGGAGGTCTGAACGGCGCCGGCCCGGCTGATGCGTCACCTCCTTGTCTCTACATGTCTCTCAGTCCGTCCGTAGCTCGCTGTCACGTGGTGTCATCTCGTGACCTTCCTTCTTGCCCGCGACGCCAAGAGTATAAGAGCAGCTGCCCCCGGACGCCAGGAGAGAGGCTCCGATTTCTTCTGTTGAGTAACGTGCTCTCCCGTCTCTCTACTTCGGTCGACCTGACCGCCCGCTCTTTGCGATGCTAGAATAAACAAGTTGTTCTGTTAGCAGTCGACTCATGCTTTGCTGGGACCTTCGGATGCTTGCAGTGTGCCCCAGGCCGCCAGGCCAACGCTACCCTTGGGGCTTGCGACCCATTTGCAACAACGGGCGCCAGCGGTCCGATTGTAATAACGGGTGTCAGCACTGAGGTTCCAATAGCTGGTGGCAGCGCTGAGATTCCAACAATCGGTGCCATCAGTGAGGTTCAAACAGCTGGTTGCCAGCGGTGAGATCGCGACAACGGAGGCCAGCAGCGAAGATATGCGGTTGACTGTATGCTGAGCAGCACAACGACCATCCGGGAGCAGTGCAACGAGCCCTGTGTGATGACTGGTTGCCTGCAGCGGAACGACTGCGCTGAATTCTTGGCTGCGAGGTTTGGTGAGTGCGGGACTTTCTTCTTCTGAGTTTTGCCAGGCTTTTGTTAGTGTCAGAAACAGAGCTGGTAATTGTGGTTGTCGTTGCTGCCGGGTTAGTTTGCGGCAAGACAATAGTAGGCAGTAGAGAAAGCAGCATTCAGAGCAGCCATGGATTTGAAGTCGTTGCGCAAACCGAAATTGTTGGAGCTTGCAAGAGAGTTGGGTATGGATGTCTCAGACAAACTCAGAAAACCAGAACTGCTAAGGGCTAGTCTTGAGTTAGGAGCTGAGGATGACGAGCTGTCGGAATGCCTTGAGACCATTGAGGAGAGGGAGACGACAAAAAGACAGGAGCGCGAACTTAGAGAACGAAAAGAGAAAGATGAGCTTGAACGAAAAGAACGAAAAGAGAAAGAAAAAGAAGAGCGCGACCGTCAACACGCTTTGGAAATGAAGCGTCTTGAGGTGGAGATGGAACGCGCTCGTAATGGAAGTCAGGCACACGGTGCAGGAGAACGAGTATTGTTAAAAATGACTGACCTGATGCGGCCGTTTAAGCTTGGAGAGGACATTGGTTTGTTCCTGGTTAACTTTGAGCGAACGTGCGAGAAGCAGGGGTTCTCTCGGGAAACGTGGCCACAGCGCTTGCTCACTTTGTTACCCGGCGAGGCGGCCGACGTAGTCGCTCGCTTGAATAGAGAGGAGGCAGAGGATTTCGACCAAGTGAAATCGAGTCTGCTAAAAAAGTACAGGCTGTCCGCGGAGGCGTTCCGTCGGAAGTTTCGGGAAAATGAGAAAGGCAAAAGTGAGTCGTATACAGAGTTTGCCTACAGGCTTATGTCAAACATGCAGGAGTGGCTCAAAGAAGAGAAAGCGTTTGGTGACCACGAGAAAGTTCTGCAGTGTTTCGGGCTAGAACAGTTTTATAGTCGGTTACCTGAGAACGTGCGGTACTGGGTCCTGGATAGGCCAGACGGTAGTACGGTGGCTAGAGCCGCTGAGCTAGCCGAAGAGTTTGTGACGCGTCGGGCTCGCGGAGCTAAGGACGGTCAAAAGGGTGAATTTGGCTCCAAGTTTGAGAGGCCGAAGTTCACGCCCATGAGAGCAAAGGGGGACACACGTAGTGCGGATGCGAGTGAAAGCAGTCCGACCGAACGTAAGGAGACGGCGGCAGCCGAAGCCGAACGCAGAAAGCGGTTCGAGACGAGGCAAGCGCGCGTGTGTTATACGTGCCAGAAGCCGGGTCACTTTTCGGCGCAGTGTCCGGAAACAAAAACAAAAGTAGTGTTTTTGTCATTATGCAGCACTGACGAGAACATGAAGCTTCTCGAGCCTTACATGCGAGACCTCCTCGTGAACGGGAAGGAGTGCCGAGTGCTTCGCGATTCCGCAGCTACGATGGATGTAGTTCACCCCTCTTACGTAGAACTCGATATGTTCACGGGCGAGTGCGCATGGATCAAGCAAGCCGTGGAAGCTCATAGCGTGTGTCTGCCCGTAGCAAAAGTGCTTATTGAAGGACCTTTCGGAGCACTTGAGACGGAGGCCGCAGTGTCATCTATGCTGCCCCCCCAGTACCCGTACATATATTTTCGAACAGGTCCGATCACCTCCTGCGCGAGAAGGGGCTTTTGTTTGGTGAGGCTAGCGTTCAGGCCTTAACCAGATCGAAGGTTCGGGAGCTCGCTGCAAAGGCGGTAGTTGCGGGGCCGACGTTGTCGATCAATGAGAAAGGGTCAGAGGCGCAGCAAGCTGATATTCAGAGCACGCCCGAACTGAATAAAATTGAGCCTGTAGCGTTAAAGGCACCAGAGACTGGAGAAGAAATTCCCGATGCGGGAAAGTTAGAAGAGCTATCTGCAGATTTGCTCGTCGCGCCTACGTCAGACGGACTTAATAGGTTGCTAAAAGTCAGCCGGTCGGCTTTGATAGCCGAGCAAAAGAAGGATGGCAGCCTAGAAAACATACGCTGCATTGTCAAGGAAGGTGTCGCCAAGAAAAATGCTCGCTTTGTGGAAAGAGGTGGGGTCCTGTACCGGAAGTATTTAGACCGCAGGGGAGTGGAGTTCGATCAGCTGATCGTGCCTCAATGCTATCGTCAGGATCTGTTGCGCTTGTCGCATGGGGGTTCGTGGTCCGGACACCTAGGAGTTAAGAAAACTAAGGACCGTCTCTTGCAAGAGTACTATTGGCCAGGGTGTTTTCGGGACGCAGACCACTTTGTGAAGACATGCGACACCTGCCAGCGGGTGGGCAAACCAGGGGACAAATCGAGGGCGCCGTTGAAGTTGGTACCTATCATTACGGAGCCTTTTAGACGGCTCGTTATTGATACAGTGGGACCTCTGCCGGTAACAGCCATGGGGTACAGACACATTTTGACTGTGATCTGCCCAGCGACAAAGTTCCCTGAAGCAGTGCCGCTTAAAGAACTCAGCCCAGTTGAGATAGTCAATGCACTACTGTCCATATTTGCGCGAGTTGGTTTTCCTGCGGAAATCCAATCAGATCAGGGCACAGTGTTTACTAGCGCTTTGACGACAGCCTTTCTCGAAAGGTGCGGGGTAAAGCTGTTACACAGCTTAGTGCACCACCCCCAGTCGAATTCCGTTGAGAAGCTCCACTCCGTCATGAAGCGCGTGTTGAGAGCATTGTGTTTTGAACATCAAACTGACTGGGAGCTGTGTCTGCCTGTGGTGATGTTTGCATTACGGACCGCGCCGCATGCGGCTACGGGGTTTTCGCCAGCTGAGCTGGTGTACGGTCGCTCGCTGCGGTCTCCGCTTCGCATGCTTCGAGTATCGTGGGAAGGCAGGGGCGACGACCCAGTCGTGGTGGAGTTCGTGCTTAAGCTCCTCGAACGCTTAAGAAGGGCACAGGAGTTGTCAGGTGAAGCAATGGCAAAGGCCCAGCAGAGGGCCAAAGTTTATTATGATCGGACAGCCAGGGCCCGTCGTTTTGAGGTGGGCGATGAGGTCATGATATTGCGCACATTGCTAAAAAACAAGCTCGACGTGCAGTGGGAGGGCCCAGCACGAATTGTTCAAAAACTGTCGGACGTTAACTACGTGGTGAGTCTGCCAGGAAAACGGAAAGCACAGCAAGTTTACCACTGTAATCTGCTCAAACCCTATAAGCAACGGGAAGCAGTAGTGTGTATGATGGTAAACGCTCCCGAAGAGCTTCCGGTCGAGCTTCCGGGACTAGGCTCAGTGACGAACAGGGAAGACACCGATCAAGTCATTAGTGACTTAATCAGTAAAGCACCGCAGTCGCCTGAGCAGAAAACCGAACTACACCAGCTCTTACAAGAGTTTCAAGGTCAGTTCTCTGAGAGGCCTGGTAGGACTTCTGTCCTTACCCATGATATAGAACTTACCTCCCCAGAGCCAGTACGATCCAAGGCGTACCGGGTGTCACCCCGCCAGCACGATATTATGGAGGCTGAGGTAAAGAAGATGCTACAGCTCGGTGTTATTGAGGCGGGTGAGAGTGATTATACCTCCCCTTTGATTTTAGTTGAGGTACCGGGCAAGGAACCTCGTCCTTGTGTCGACTACCGCAGGCTAAATTCCATAACTAAGGATCAAATTTATCCGATCCCTAACATCGAGGAGCGCCTTGAGAAAGTTAGTAGCGCTCAGTTTATTTCCACCCTAGATCTTGTCAGGGGTTATTGGCAGGTTCCACTTACAGAAGAGGCTAGTAGGTATGCGGCGTTCATTTCACCAATGGGAACATTCCGTCCTAAAGTGTTGAGTTTTGGTTTGAAGAACGCGCCATACTGTTTTTCAAGCCTCATGGATAAAGTGTTGCGGGGACAGCAAGAATTCGCTTTACCGTATTTAGACGACGTAGCGATATTCTCCGCATCCTGGCCTGAGCATTTGGCACACTTGCGGGCAGTGCTAACCCGCCTGCGCGAAGCGGGCTTGACAGTCAAGGCTCCCAAGTGCCAGTTAGCACAGGCCGAGGTTGTCTACCTCGGTCACGTGATTGGTCGAGGTCGTCGCCGCCCCTCTGAAATAAAGGTGGCCGCTGTGCGAGACTTCTCGCAACCGCGCACGAAGACCGATATTCGGTCGTTCTTAGGTGTCGCCGGCTACTATCAGAGGTACATCCCCAGGTACTCTGATATCACGGCTCCCCTGACGGATGCTCTAAGAAAGACAGAGCCGCAAACAGTCGTCTGGGACGACACAAAGGAAAGAGCTTTTAGCGCCCTAAAGAGCGCCCTAACAAGCCAGCCCGTGCTACGATCGCCCGACTACACAAAAGGGTTCGTTGTTCAGTGCGATGCTAGTGAGCGAGGCATGGGCGTTGTACTGTGCCAACGGGAAAATGGAGAAGTAGAACACCCCGTCCTGTATGCTAGTCGTAAGCTGACCAGTCGTGAGCAGGCGTACAGCGCCACGGAGAAAGAGTGTGCGTGTCTCGTGTGGGCTGTTCAGAAATTGTCATGCTACCTAGCCGGCTCGAGGTTTATCATTGAGACGGATCACTGCCCTCTCCAATGGCTGCAGACCATCTCTCCCAAAAATGGCCGCCTCCTGCGCTGGAGCCTCGCTTTGCAACAATATTCCTTTGAGGTGCGTTACAAAAAGGGGAGTCTCAACGGTAACGCCGATGGCTTAAGTCGAAGCCCCTAACGTGGGAATCAGCCTCAAAATTGTTTGTTATTGATGTTTTTCTTCCTGAGGCAGGATTTTTAACATATTGCTTTTGTGTAGTGTTTCAAAGTGATGATGTGCTTTCTAGTGCAATTTTCCGATTTGTGGACGCGTTCTGAGTGCTGCTAGACTACTGTAAGGAACTAGGCCGTAGTAAAAAAAGGGGAAAGAGCCTGGCATGGCTTAGTGAGGGTTGTGCCGTGCTTGCTGACTGAGCGGCTGAGTTTCGGCGTAGTTCTAACGCTTGCTGGGAACGAGAGAAAAATGGCAACTCTCCCGAAGTCACTTTGCAGTGTCCTCTGTGAACCTGAACGTGAGAACGAGGCCTTCTCGGTGCGCTGCGCTCAAGAAACGCCGAGGGACGACCGACTTCGGTAATGAGCATCATCGAGCGACATCCCTCCGGACAGCGGATGCAGTCCCCTGACCATCGGGATCTCCTTCCCCCGGCGGGGCGGTCTGTTACGTTTCGCCTATGACGCGCGCTGTAGCCGGCGCGGATTCAACGGACGCCGGGGTTTCGTTCCAAGCGGCGGACATTTTGGCCCGTTCGGAGCGGCCGCGACGCATCCCCGCCGAGCGCGTCCCGGCATGTTTCAGTGCCACGTGTCTTCGTGTGTGCGTGTGTGTGTGTGTGCCCACGCTTGTCAAAGCGCGGCAGCTGGGGAGAGGAGCTCCCCCAGTGTGAAGCGAGGAGGTCTGAACGGCGCCGGCCCGGCTGATGCGTCACCTCCTTGTCTCTACATGTCTCTCAGTCCGTCCGTAGCTCGCTGTCACGTGGTGTCATCTCGTGACCTTCCTTCTTGCCCGCGACGCCAAGAGTATAAGAGCAGCTGCCCCCGGACGCCAGGAGAGAGGCTCCGATTTCTTCTGTTGAGTAACGTGCTCTCCCGTCTCTCTACTTCGGTCGACCTGACCGCCCGCTCTTTGCGATGCTAGAATAAACAAGTTGTTCTGTTAGCAGTCGACTCATGCTTTGCTGGGACCTTCGGATGCTTCCAGTGTGCCCCAGGCCGCCAGGCCAACGCTACCCTTGGGGCTTGCGACCCATTTGCAACAACGGGCGCCAGCGGTCCGATTGTAATAACGGGTGTCAGCACTGAGGTTCCAATAGCTGGTGGCAGCGCTGAGATTCCAACAATCGGTGCCATCAGTGAGGTTCAAACACCGCATAAAAGAAACCTGGAAGCTGCTGCTGAACTACTCTATACGCCTGTTTGTATGAAAGATTAAAGCCGATATTACTTTCTTCTGACGCCCTCTCCAACCTCACCATGTACATCATAAACAGCAGTAGGGATAAAGGGCACGCTTGCCTCAGTCCTTTGTTCATATGAGCTTTCTCCTCGCTCCACATCTCTTCCCATTCAACACAAACGGTATTTTCTAGGTAAATCTCTCGCAAAAGCTGTGGAAAATCGTCGCCTAAACATGCCCCTTCCAGAATATCCGACAAAATGTTGCGGTTTCCGTTTTCATACCGTCATGTAATGTCTAAAAATGCCGCATATAACAGCCTGCTTTCTACTTTTGATATTTTAATACACTGAGTAAGAACAAATAGGTTATCATTTAAACGCCTACGTATTCTGAAGCCCTTCTGAAGTTCTCCCGAAATTCCATTATTATCTACCCATGCTTGAAGCTTTAATTTGATTGCCTGCATTGCTAGCCTGTATATTACCGATGTAATGGTCGTCGGTCTATACGAGTGGATTCTATCTTTCTCCCCCTTACCTTTATATAATAAATTCATTCTACTTTGTCGCCAACTGTCTAATATTCGTCTTTCTTTTAAAGTGTTTTCCACTGCTTTCACCAGTGCTTCTTTACTATTTGGTCCTAGTTCATTAGTGAGCCTAACGAGAACCTCGGCTAGCCCTGTGGCTGTGCGCTTAGGAATTTTCTATTCGGCTTTCTTCCAGTTACAATTTGTCAGCACCAGCTCCTTTTCCACCTGGGTCGCTTTTATGCCCTTTTTTTTCTTCAAATACAACCCTGTCACGGCCTTGGAAAGATTCGGCTGTTATTTTTCGGACTTAATTTATTGCCGCTTCTCCTTCCAGCTGTTTTTGATCATTGTGTAGGATATGTTGTATTGTTTTTGACTTCCTGCCTAATGAGTTTATGTGGTTCCAAAACATTCTAGGTGCGGCCTTCTTTTTCTCACGTATTTATGAGAACCAGCGTTCACTTTCACCTTTCAATTTTGCTTGCACCAGTATATGAACGTTCTCGCCTTTTTCTCCCAGTATATTTCCCAATAACTGGTTACATCATCCTGCGGCGACTGCGCCTCCTTTGCATGCCTGTGCTCTCGATATGCTTTCTGTTGTTCGGCGATCGCTTCTCGTATCTCCTTGTTCCACCAGCTTTTCGGTTTCTTTTTTCCTCTCCAACAAACATGTTGTTTCTTTTTCCGTATTTCTGTCGTTATTACGCTGAGAAGCTCACTATATTTCCTTTCTTTACTTGGCCATTTGCGAATTCTTCCTTGTCGCTGGATTGTTGGATGGATGGATGTTATGAGCGTCCCCTTTGGAACGGGGCGGTGGGTTGCACCACCAAGCTCTTGCTATTAAACTGTTTATTGCCCTACCCAAGACGCTGCGGCCGAGGCGAGTGCTATCTGGCGGCGTCGCTAGGAACCAGTCGCGCCGCTTTATGGCCTTCGAGACTTGAGACCGTTTGAGACCGGCATGCGCAAAGCTCGGAGGCTTTGGACACACTATGAATGGCAGAGAGGCCGGAAATGGGATTGTTCTGAGTTTCCACGCATCAGAATTATGTTTTCTCATATATTGAATTTACAATTCATCGCTGTCGTGTCTACAGGTTGTGTGTAAGGGTTACTTTATGCTTTTTCAGAAGAATTTTACCTTGAACAATTCAAACAGTTGAGTAACTTCCTTGCGTTACCCGAAAGGCATGTGTGGTTGGGTGTGCGTGGTTCTAAAGTATTTTTGTTGAAATTGTGGTCAACGATGGACCCCAGACGCAGACACTGGATTTTATGCGATACGGTGCCCTTAACGTTATCGCATTAAAAATGAACCTAATGTCAGCGTTCTTGCGTGCGACGGCGACACGATGGAGAACGTTCTCGCCTGCCGGTGAAACCACATGCCAGCGAAGGCTGCTGAGACGCGTCCACGAGATTGCGCGATCCGCTTGGTTGTATGTTTTGGTAAATAAACGTCGCAGTTACGGTGGACCCGCGCTAATCACACTAGCTAATCACCCAGCGGAGTGATTTCGTTCATTGAACGATCGTACACATCGCCTCCAGCACAGCAGCGCTCGCACGGCCAACCACACCGAGTATTGGCATTTAGCGCTTCCTGGGCCACCGAAGCCGAAACATTTTCGTGATTTTGCAAACATGCCTACTACCCACAGTAACAGCAATCGTGCGTGTTGTTATTTCGTCTCGAGATGTAACGGCGATGGACACGCAAAACACTCCGAGATGTCCCGACCGAGGAGATGGCGCCGAGCAGCGCTATACTGCTGATCCTGTGCTTCGGCGCTTTTTCGTTCTGTTAACAATGAGCTTGCACATTCCACTGCACTTGGCCCGTGATATGGCAACTACTGCCCAATGTGGTACCACAATTTCTGTCCACGGCTTAAAGACGTGATTACGAGGATCCAGTTGTTGTACACCGTAGCTAAAATACCACGCCTCACCCAACCACGCGGAAACTTGCCCCATTAGCCCTTCTTCCGACAACTAATCGAAACATTCTAGCGGCTTTTCAACCATGGGCGTAACCCATCGATCCAGTAACAGTCATTTTGCGTCTGAATTTTCAGCGGTGATGAGCACGCAAAAACATGAGGCACGTGGTCGTGGCGCAACACATCGAGCTGCGCCCGACCGGGAAGATGTGCTTCGCCGTTACACATGGAGGAGGAGCGATGACGTGGATGAGAAAAGTCATCCCTTCATATCAGTCGTCACTGTCGCGAGAAAAATCGCGCGAATGGGGTTTGGACGCCACGATGTTGAAATTACGGCGATGGTGTGAGGACCATGGCATGATGACAACGTGATGACGACGATAGCATGGAAGGAACTGTATGACGGCAACGGCGTGACGGTGACGACGTGACGACAATGAGATCCGTCAAATACGTCAAGCATACGTAGCTGATCCAGAAGATAGCTACAAAGGGGTGCTGCACAGATTCCCAGCCCACACCGAATCAGCACATCTCCAAGACCTGCGAGTCAGGACACAAGGAGTGACTATTGAAAGGGCCCGAATTCTAGGAAACTCAAACTCCGCTCCCCTCACCTTCTTGGGAGGCACGCACTCCAAATGCGTGTACTACATGGGAGTTGAGATGCTGTGTATGGAGTACAGATAGAGAATGCAAACGTGCCTAGAGTGCATGCGAGGAGAACACCGCTCAGACGTGTGTCCGAACCCCAAGAAGATATGCCGGGGCTGCGAACTCGAAAATCCACCCTCACAGGGACACGAAGTAAGTGATGTGTGCCGGGTGGGGGCGGCGGGGCACGAGACACGTAGGTGCCCGAACAAACTGATTGTTGTCAGTCAAGAGCGGAAAGACGGCTTGCAAGACTCGTTCGCGAGGGAGGTCGGGAAAGAACACCGAAAAGACATCGGGGCCCTGGTTCGAGTCGACGGAGAAGGAGGAGGACCTCTACCGACGCCGATTGAGATCCAAGTCACCATACGGAAGCAGAACGAAAAGAAATACCCCATCGAAGTCAACTCGAGGGCTTCCAAATGGTCGCACCTGCCTCAAAAACAGCAGGTGAGCTGGACGAGGCTTGTTTCTTCCACTACTTCAAAACGGATTACCGGCGAAAAGGATAAACGCATCAAGGAAATGGAAAAGGAAAATGCACGACTAAGAGAACTGCTCTTAGAAGAAGAACAAACGAAAATCACCAGGTAAATAAATATCACAGTTAGAGGTGCGAATAAATAACAAGATACAACAGCGACAAACACTGCATCAGTCTAAAAAAATTGACTAAATCAAGGCCGCGCCAGACATAACCTCGGACTCTGCGCCGTCTCCGACAACACCAATCTCAAACAACACGCAAGCAACGGCACCGTAAATCCAAACAATGATCACGGACCACATGAAAATATTCATGCACGAAATTATGGCCTTAGTTCATCAAAAGCTAATGGAATTTCAACAAGTATACACGAAAGACGTGGAAGAACGTAAGGCATTCGTGGCGGCACAACTTAAACGAGTCACGATGTCTGTTCCGACCGAAAACAAAAAAATGCGCAATTTCTGTAGGAGTGGGTTCGACAAAATCTTAAATAAGCCACTGCGTAACAGAATCCGATGGCTCGGAGACGGAAACATCACGGGCATTAAATAAGAATGGGCAGCATGGATTATCACACTAACAAGCAACAACGAATACCAAATTCAGACGAAATAGAGATCTGGCAATCGAACTGCCGTTCCTTCACTAGGACAGCAGCAGCTCGCCGATAGTTTATCAAAAACTCTGAGAAACCAAAAACCACTACAGACGTGATGTTTATGCAAGATGTCGGAGCCAAGCCTGTCAACAAGCTGGGATACTACACCCTTAGCGATCCCCAGAATTCGACGTGATGTTTATGCAGGATGTCGGAGCCAGGCCAGTCAACAAGCAGGAATACTACACCGTTAGCAATCCCCAAAATTCGAAGGTCGCCACGCTGGTGAGCAAGTGGATAAACGCTCAATTATTAACATTTCCAGAAATTGAGGAAGATAATAATTCCATAGTTATCAGTGTGACGCCAATGAAGCGAAGGCACACGCAGTAATCACAAATGTGCACAGTCCCCTCAAAAGCAAAGGGGACGACCTGCCCCAAATTCTCTCTGCAGCAAAAGATTTTACGGGTACCTGTGATAAGGCGGTGTAGCGGGCGATTTTAACGCAACCCACATACTATGGGGATACGCTAAAACATCGCCCAAAGGCTTCCTACTCGAGCGCAGCGTCACGGCCTTGAAATAACTGGCACTAAAGCAAATCGGCAAACCGACGCGCACGGGTAGCAATGTAAGCAGCGACAGGGCTCCCGAACGCGCATATACAATTAACGTCAGAGACGCACAGTGGGTTTCCCTTGACAAAAACCTTGGAAGGAGCCAGGACACCATCCGAATAGCGCTCTTCACGCCCAAGATCACGTGAGCAATACGAAACACTAAGTTAGCCGAGCGGCCTTGTTATAGAGAACTCCAGAGGGCGCTGAAGGAATCGGATACCACCCCAACCAACATGAGGAGATGGGCTCAATTTCTTCAACAACTGCACGCAGATATTTTTTTAATTTTTTTATTTAACATACTGTTAGTCCCACTGGCACTGTTACAGGAGTGGATTTATCAGCAAGATACAGGAATACAGTATACAGTACAGTATACGCCAGTTACACATCAAGCGTGCAACAATACAAACAGTATACAGTACAGTAGCGTAATACGCCAGTTACACACCGAGTAGGCAACAACACAAGATCACTACAGTCTGAACATGATCATCAGGTCTGGATTGTTGACAAGACTGACGAGGCTGCGAGCTCAGCGAACTTTTCCAAGGAATCCTGCGCAGTTATGGATTTATCTAGGCCGTTCCATTCTCTTATGGCTCGAGGGAACAAGGAAAAGTAATATGCGTTGTTAGCACAAGAGTATTCATTCATCGTAAAGTCATGCTTGTGACGTGTTTCTCTAGAACGATTAAAACTAATGTAAGTAGCAGGATCCATGTTAAATGTGTTATGAATTAATTGATAAAGAAACTAGAGTCTATGAAGCGTGACGAGGCTTGATAAGGTGTCTAGGCTTGCGTAGGAAAGCAGCTCTGTGGGAGAATCAGTGAGCCGGTATCTATGGTAGATAAAACGAACAGCTTTTCGTTGAACTGATTCGAGCATGTGTACATCTTTTTGCATATATGGAAACCAGACGACGTTTGCATATTCTAAGATTGGACGGATAAGGACTTTATATGCGAGTAACTTGGTATCTGAAGTCGCAAAGCGCAAGGTGCGCTTAAGGAAGTATAAACTGTTCATTGCTTTTTTGGTAATGTTTTGTACTTGGGTTTTAGAGCTGAGATTATCAGAAATAATCACACCAAGGTATTTCTTTTCAGTTACTGTTCTGAGCACGCCGTTGCCAGTACCGTAAGAGAAATTAAGTTTTGTTTTCTTATTTGTGACAGACATCACTACAGTTTTTTCCATATTTATTGCCATTTGCCATGTATTGCACCACTTTATGATGTTGCCCAAAGCTGTGTTTAACCTTATTTGGTCTGCATGAGTGTTTATTTTTTTGGTATAACACGCAGTCTTCTGCAAAGAGACGCATCTTCACATCAACGTGGTATGTTATGTCGTTTATGTATAAGATGAATAAAAAGGGTGCTAGCACAGAGCCCTGCGGCACGCCAGAAATGACCGGAACGATATGAGAAGCATGGTCATTGTATTGCACATATTGTCGGCGTTCCGATAAGTAGCTGGCTATCCACCCCGTAACGGGACCATCGCCAAGTATTTTGTTTAGTGTGAAATTCAATTTAGCATGTGCCATGCGATCAAAAGCCTTTGAGTAATCAAGGAAAATTATATCAGTTTGGCTTTGATGATTGATTCCCTCTGCGAGGTCATGAAAGATTTCTGCCAGTTGGGTAACAGTGGACAACCCTGCTCTGAAGCCATGCTGGTTTTGGTGAATGATGTTTTTAGTCTCAGTATGTTCTTTAAGAAATATTAATAAGATGTGCTCAAGAATTTTACAACAGGTACATGTGAGGGATATAGGCCGGTAATTGGACGGGGACGTTGCGTCGCCTGATTTGTGAATGGGCACAATTTTTGCTACCTTCCATTCAGCGGGCAGACAGCTGTCCTGAAGTGACTTAGAAAATATGAGGTAGAGATATTCACTGATTGGTTCGGCATAGCGCCTAAGAAAGCAGTTTCGAATTCCGTCAGGGCCACAACTCTTTCTTTCATCAAGGTTCAACAACAGAGAAAGAATCCCAGGTACACTTATGACCGGAGTGCCAGAAAGTTGTGTAGACTCATTACTATAGCACGATAATGGTCCTAAAACACCGTTATCCACGGTGAATATCGACTGGAAGTAATTGTTAAATGAGTCAGCTTGCTGCTTTCCACGTGTAGGCGAACTAGCAGTAACATTCTTTCTGTTTAAATGCCTCCAGAACTTGGCTGGCAAATTTTTAATGAAGTTGTTAAGTGTAGTGCCACAAAATCGTTTCCTAGCTTCGAGTACTTTATTTTTTAATTGTTTTGTTAGCGAAATTATGTTTACCTTTAGTTCTAAGTTTGGTCGTTGCCTATTTCGTTGCCTTAATCTATTATTTTTCGTTTCATGTGGATTATATCTCGAGTAATCCATGGATTGTGCTTGCATGTTGCCTTCTTTTTCAAAGGAATGAAATTTGTGATGCAATGCATCACGTGCTTTTTAAATTGTACCCACAAGGCGTCAACAGTTATGATACTCTGAACATACAAATCATAAAAATCATTAAATTCATGAATAAGATACGTCATAACAGCCGCGTCGTTCGCTCTGTTAAATGCGCGCACATATTTCGTCGGACCGCGCTGGCGACCCAAGTTTGGCAAGAACAGCGTACACAGTACCGCTCATGGTCAGAAGTTCCTTTTGACACTTCAACTTTACAGTCATCTATTCTGAAGTAGTTACTAACAAACACCAAGTCTAGTATAGAATTGGATGATCCTCGCGCACGAGTAGGCACCAAAGCCATTGAGCGCACAGCGCAGGCACCGGTGTACCACCTGGTCAGCCTATCTGAAGAGCGGTGGAAACTGGCCATGATGTCTGAGCCACATGTCTGACTGGCCACACTGGCCCCACGTCTGAGCAACTGGCCACACGTCTGAGCAAACACATGAGACAACGCATCGCTCTCTTGGCAGAGTAAGCCCAATGCCACGCCAACGAGCTAGCTAAAAACGAATGGGCGACGTTCTGCGGAACTCTATCAGGGACTCTGGGAACGACCAGTACTTGGCAAATGCTACACAGCATTCTATACGCGATGAGCACACGTACTGAGAATAACAAGAAGCTTTAAATTATAGCAGACAACTTGGAGGGTAGAAGTACTACTCGACAACCTTCAGAACAAATACATAGGACCCTCTGCCGCTACACGATCGCCCAACACGACGAGGCTATACGCGGGATTAGCCAACCCTAACTTAAATGAGGAAATACCGCAAGCGGAAGTGTACGAAGCGTAACATGCCGCACTTAAGAACTCAGCACCGGGTCCAGACTCGATCACAAACTCAATTATTCGGAACATAGATTCGGTGGCCCTAGCGAAAATAACAAAGACTTTAGACGGCGAGTACTCGATCAAGGGCGAATTGCACCAGTAATGTAAATTGGTTAAAATAATCATGATCCCCAAGCAAAAAAGAATCTATCGATCGATACACTCCGGCCGGTATCGCTCACGTCCTGTCTGGGAAAGATCTACGAAAGCGTTATCCATAGCACATTGCAGCTATGCCTGGAAGAGCAGAACTGGTTCCCGGACTCCATGATAGGATTTCGCACGGGTTTATCCGGTCGAGACCCCCTTTCTCTACTTACAGGCGAATTCTAACTAATATACCGTACGGCGACGAGAGACAAGTCCTAGCACTAGACCTCAAAGGAGCATTCGACAACGTCTCTCATGCCGCAATATTAGAGGAACACGAACTCGTGGGTTGTGGTGAGCACACATACATTTACTTACGAGCGTTTCTTTCCAACCGCGAGGCGAGCATCAGTATTGGCCAAATCACTCCGGATTTATTTAAAATGCCTGACAAAGAAACACCTCAAGGAACGATAATATCACCTCCTATCTTCAACATGGCGATGTGTCGCCTCGCACGTCATCTGCATCGGTTACCCGACCTAGGTAAACACGCTCTACTAGGATGACATCACGCTGTGGACGAGCAGAGGTTCCCAATGGGATAGATAATATACGCCCCAAAGCGCAGTGTTTACGGTGGAGCAATTTTCCCGAGAAAGCGAGCTGAAGTGCGCTCCCGAAAAATTCAAGGTCATCCGGATACACGCGATAGGCTATGAATCCAGATGGCCGATAACATTGTTGTTGAAGGCCACATGGTCCGAGAGGTACCCACGATGCGAGTATTGTGTTTGTGGCTTCAGTGCGACGGGAGATCAGCACAGACGCTGAAAACCCTCGGATACTTGCGTCGCAATTTCGCTCTAGCCCCTTTACATCTAAAACTGTTACTTTACTAATCTCTAGTAAAACCTAAACTTGAATTCGCGTCGGCAATAGGGGTCCAGCTCAACACACCTTAATGGACCTTACCGAATCCGTACAAAACCGTTCCGCTCGTTTCATTACCTCCATCATCGTACAGCTAGCATTTCCTTAATGAAGTCGAGTTTTAGATGGCCAGATCTACTTCTCCGGCGAAAAATTTCTCGCCTCGTCATGTTTCATAAAATCTTCCTTTTTTGCACATCACTAAAAAGCCAACTTCTTTTTCAGCCTTCCTACGTGTCATCTCGCAGTGACCGCCAGTGTGAGGTCGCCATCCCCTATTGCCACACTAATGTTTTCTTCGACTCATTTCTGCCAAAAACTTGCAGCGAGTGGAACCGCCTTCCCCCTTCCAATGCGTCAGCTCTGGACAAGCCATCTTTCCAAATAGCACTTACTGTCTACCTGATGCAATAGCACCACTAATTTTGTTTAAAAACTTGCACTCCGTACTTTTGCATTTGGTTTCATTTTTTGTAATAGCACCAATATCTGTTTATAGAAATCTGCACTCTGTACTTCTGTATCGGTTTCTTTTCTTGCATTGTACCCACCCCCTCTCTAACGCCCTTCCGGGCTTTGAGGGTATTGAAATAAATAAATAAATAAAAATATAAATAAATAAATAAATAAATAAATAAATAAATAAATAAACAAAATCCGCGACCCACAACATAGCCCAAATGATACGTCAAGTGACGTATCGAAAGGTGGGCACGCGAGAAGGCGATGCCCTCAGTCTATAGTCGAATAGTCGAATAGTCGAATCACGTATGACTTACCTTACCAAATCCTTAACACGGAAGAGGAAAGGCGGGCCAACACGATAATTCGAGCCGCTTTCAAGTGTGGCCCTGTGCCTGCCTAAACGTACCTCCACGGAGCGCATGCTAGCTTTGGGATTACATAATACTTTCGATGAACTCAGGCAGTCCGCTCTGATGCGACAGGGGGAAGGCCTCAGCTTCACAAAAACTGGTAGGGCAATAATGGCTAGACTCACTATCCCAGCATACCCCATTTATCTCACCGAAGAGGCCATACCTCTCCCTCCTTTGGTGAGACCCAAAATTACAGTAGCTCCAATTCCCGAGAACATGCGTCCCGAGTACAAAAAGGAAAGGCGCAAAGGACGCGCACAACAGATTCAATCAGCGTACTCTAATAACCATAGGTACAACACGTGCTACACGGACGCAGCTGTTTTTGCAGAAGCGACCGGGCAGCGCTACTAAAGGAGGTACGCCCTGGCAGTCGTGAACGCGATCAGCCAACAGCAAATTACTGCGTCGGCCACGGCGGGATCACCCACCTCGGCTGGAATATTAGCAGTGGCGATCGCACTCGCTCACGCGGAGCGTTCGCGAAGAGACTCGGTCGTGGTCACGGACTCCCAGGAGACATGCCGCATGTTTCTCAAGGGGAACGTGACTGCTGCTAGCCTCCCGATAATCCCTAAATCCTTCAACCACCATCATCGCCTAATGTGGTGCCCGGGAATGAAGAGGCTAATGCGTTACTCGAGGGTATTACAACCGAGCGACGGCAGCCTCTTCTAACCCTAACCACTCGCTCTATCCCTCTCAAAATCTCACCAATTTAAATGCAAAAGACATCCTTGCTCATCAGAGCTGAGTCCGCAGAAAATAGCCACCGCCTCGCCCACAATTTAGCGGGTAAGAGGCCACCGCTTGGCGCAAAATACAGATTGTGGTATTCCCCCATCTGAAATTGCTAAACGGCATGTATTCCACTCGCTATAGGGCCAACTTCCCTTAGTGCGGTGGCATACCCAACCTAATTCTTGTACTGGGAGTGCACTAAGCGCCCTCATCGGCCAAATAGCAATGACACAATGGAGCAGTTGGAGGCACAACTCGCCCGTTCCCACTTGGTATCACAAAAGTCCTAAATTAACCAGGTTAGGAAGGCAGAGAAGCCAGTGGGGCCCTGGACGGGGGTGCTCCGACCAACCCTCCTTAAAATCTCTTCTTGATAAGTAGAGTTTCTTTCTATATATATTTGTAGTGGGAAATAATTTTTTCCCGAGACCTATAAAAATAGACTATTTTCTCGCGGTAACGAAAGAGTTGATGTCCACTGACAATACGCCGAACATGGGCGCACTTTCCGTCTACATTTCGTCTACATGAAAATTTGCCTACAGCGGCTGGGTTTCGATTCTGCACCGTTGTCACGATGTCTGTTGGGATTCTTCATATTGACACGTGGTAGTGACTATGACGAACACATTTGCAAGACTGTAAATGGCGAAACTAAACGATTTGTTAAGTGGTGAAACATCGTCACCCGATAAAGATAAAAACCTACACGTGTCAATATTGTTCCACGAACGAAGGATTATGACTGGAGGCTGTTTACAAAGTATATATACAAAGGGTAACTGCAGCGCTGGCCAGTTCAGCCAGCGCTGCAGTTACCCAGTTAGCTCGAGAGCCAGAGAGCGTTCGTCGTCTTCGTCGGTGCGCCCGCGTGCATCGGCCACAAGAGACGCACAATATGCATGTATCGTTACCCCCGGCGGTAGAAGAACCGTCCCTGGGCGTCTAAATATCGCTGATAACAGGAGAATAATATGGCTTGAGGCGCTCGACATGCACAACGTAAGTAGAATTTGGGGTAGATGAGGCACTGGTACTGACTGGGGCGATTTCATAGGTGACTAGATTCAAGGCCCGCAGCACTCGATATGGGCCTATGTACCGAGAAAGAAGTTTTTCTGACAGGCAGGTGTGACGAGTCGGGGACCACAGGAGTACTTGAGATCCAGACGAAAAGTAGACGTCTCTGTGTTGGCGATGGTACAAGCGCCGTTGTTTCTGTTGAGAGGTCAGAAGGCGAGTGCGGGCAGTTACGTGTGCTTGGGCTGCCATGGTGATGGCCTCAAGTGCATACTCGCTGGTCTCTGCTGCGGCAGATAGAAGGGATGCGTCCAGTGGCAATGCGCGTTCTCGGGCGAACAGCAGAAAGGACAGGGAATAACCGGAAGAGTTGTTACACGAAGAATTATATGCAAAAGTGGCATATGGTAGGGCCAGGTCCCAATCAGTATGGTCGGATGAGACGTACTTTGCAAGCATGTCTGTTATGGTGCGATCAAGGCGCTCAGTGAGACCATTGGTCTGTGGATGGTAAGACGCAGTCAACTTGTGCTTGGTGAAGCAGGACTGCAGGATGTCAGCGATGACTTGAGAAAGAAATATCCGACCATGGTCTGTGAACAGCTGTTGTGGAGCACCATGCTGCGGAATATCGTCGCATAAATGGAAATCGGCGACACCTGTGGCGCAGCTTGTTGGAAATGCTCCGGTGATTCTGTTGCGCATGGCGTAATCTGTCGTCACAGCGACCCACTTCTTGCCAGACGTGCATAGAGGGAAAGGGCCAAGCAAATGCAAGCCAATGGGAAAGAACGGCTCCGAAGGAATGTCGAGCGGTTGAAGGCAACCGGCAGGGACCGTCGATGGTGTTTTCCAGCGCTGGCATTTTTCACACGCCGCAACGTATTTCCGGACGGAGCGGGCAAGACCTGGCCAGAAGAAGCGTCGGCGAATCCGGTCGTAGGTGCAGGAGACGCCAAGGTGACCTGCCGTTGGTAAATTGTGATGTTCTTCCGGAACAGCTGACCAACGGTGCTTAGGAATGACGAAGGGCAGGGCAGGACTGTTAAGGCCTACATTTTGATGGTATAATACACAGAGAACAAACAGGTGAAAGGACGAAACAGAAGGCGAAAATTCCTAGCCATCAACGATGGCACGCAGTGACATCACGGCCTTGCTCGTCGGCTGCGTGTAGCAGCTGAGAAACGGAGAAAACGCAAGCGTCGGTATCGGGCTCAGGGTTGGCGGGTAATTTGTCCACTGGATAGCGTGATAAACAGTCTGCGTCTTGATGTAACCGGCCCGACTTGTACACTACTGCACAGGAATATTCTTGCAGCCGCAGAGCCCAGCTACCAAGCCGGCCGGTAGGATCCTTGAGTGAGGAAAGCCAGCAGAGCGCGTGGTGGTCCGTGATTACAGAGAAGTGTGTGCCATGCAAGTACGGGTGAAACTTGGAAACCGCCTAGACGAGAGCCAGGCATTCACCATCTGTAATCAAATAGTTGCGCTCCGCTGCTGTGAGGTGGCGGCTAGCGAGTGACAACGAGATCTTGAGCCTGTTGGCGCTGGGCTAAGACGGTTCCGATGCCGTGACTACTGGCATCGGTACCCACCTCTGTAGGAGATGACGGGTCAAAGTGGACTAGTATAGGTGGGTTGGGGAGAATGTTGGTGAGGTGGGCAAACGCGGCAGTTTGAGCGGGGCCCAGCATAAACGGCACGTGCTTCTTCAGATGATCAGTAAGAGGTCGCGCAATCACTGCGAAGTCTTTAACGAAGCGTCAGAAGTTGGAGCAGAGTCCTACAAAACGTCGGATATCTTTGACTGAGTGAGGTACATGAAAAGGTACGAAAAGACGAAAAAACTCGATATGGCCGGTGATGAATACGGTTGGCATCACCAGTATTTATGTGATGCTTAACAATTGAATTCTGGCCCAATTGGAGATTGCTGAGGTCGACGATGTCGTAGTAGGAAACCAAAAGGCGACAGAGAGCTGCTGCCTGTTCAGAAAATCGATCCACAGAAATCATAGGACGAAATGTTGCTTCAGGGCAAACAGCATCCTGTGGATATGGTGAATAATTTGAGCAGACATCTACTGAAAACATCGTGACGTGGTCATTTCCTATAGCACGCAGCGTTGCAACCGATATGCCTTGGGGTAGAACTTCTTTTGTCAGGCCAAAGTTGTTGACAGAGAGGCATGTCCGGTTATCGGCAACGGTGACTACGGAGTGGGGCACAGTGATATTGCACATCAAAAGGACATCACGAACAGGCCTGGCGACGTAATCACCATCGGGAATAGTAAACGATGATAGAAAACCGACGAAATTCAAGGCTTTAGGCGACAGGCAGATGAAGGCGGTCGTACTATAGTTGTGCGGCAGTTCGGCACGAATATGCTCGAGTAGAGGAAGTTCCAGTCATAGGGCACCGGCAGAACAGTCGATCAAAGCAGAATGCGCGGTAACAAAGTCGAGTCCGAGGATTGGGTCATAAGGGCCATTGGCCAGCACAGTAAAAAGAATAGGAACGCGGCGGTCGGCGATATTTATACGGGAAGTACACATTCCAGTGATGTCAACAGTGCTGCCCTCGGCCACTCGTACGGCTCGAGTCGCAGGAGGCGTGAGAACCTCCCTCAGTCGACTACTAAGGTCACAACTCATTATGGACACCTCGGCTCCAGTATCTATTAACGCCGCCAAAGGGACACCGTCGACGTGAACATCAAGTTTTGGTTCGTTGGGAGGATCAATGGAGGATGTCGACACGACGAAGATAATGCAGCACTACCTCCAGGGGCTGCATGGTCTAGTTTTCTGTCCGGGAGGGTCAATAATTGGTCGGCGACGAAGAGCGGCGTGGCTGGGGCGATGGGGACCTACGGCGCTGGGTTGATGGCGACCGAGCAGGAAGACTGACATGGACGGATACGACAGAGGTAGGAGGCATACGGTGAGGCAACCAGCGGCGTGCGTCGGCATATGAGCGAGGAGACAGAGAAAATGAGCTCGAATACGGTGACGTCCAAGAGGTGCGGTACTGGTAAGTGACGTGGCGAAAGCGGAGGCAACGGAAGCAAATGGGCTTGTGGTCCGGAGGTCTCTACTCGATAGGGTTACAGTATCTGGGAGGGGAATACAGATTGCCATGAAGCGTAGCAGTCGGCACCAGTCGGGCATCACCTCGGGAGACGGAGCAGGCAGCAGGAAACCTACGTTTGCAAATTCTTGTCGGACAACTGCCTGAATGAAAGAGATCGCTGGGGCTGGTTGGTCAATAGTGAGGTCAAGTTGGCGTGGATGGAACGAAGCAGGACTTGTGTCCTCGAGCTCGTGGAGAACAATGCGCTGACGTGCTCATTTAAGGGTGGTGAACCGGTAAGGTCGACGCAAGTCGACGTCGCAGCCGTGTTAGGGAGCCGGAAGAATTGTGGAATGACGCAGCGGCTTTTGGCTAGCTCAATGCGGTGGCATTCCTTCACAATGACGTTGATGGTGGACACATTGCTGAAGACCAACAAGTTGAACGCGTTGTCCGCGATCTCTTTGAGTACGTGGCTGACTTTATCAACCTCAGCCATTTTCTTGTAGACTTTCCGGCAAAGAGTGAGAACGTCTTGTATGTAGGAGACATGCGATTCAGTAGAAGACTGAACTCGGGTAGCAAGCTCTTTTGTAGCAGCCAGCTGCCGACCGGTGGGATTTCTAAAGAGGTCGCTGAGGTTCTGCTTGAAAGCATCCCAGCTAGGGATCTCATCCTCATGTGTCTCGAACCAGACACGAGGAGTTGAAGAGTTCCGCCCAAGTAGAATAGGACATTCGCTTGCATAATGGTAGGGTCCCAGTGATTGTTTCGACTAGCACGCTCATAGAGGCTGAGCCAGTCATCAACGTAGACATCATCTTGGCCGGAGAATATGCCAGGATCGTGGGGACTGGTAAGCGTAACGTACGTTGTTGTGGGGATCGCATGAGTGGAAGGAGATGAGGTGTCGTCACCGGGAGGCATGGTGGAAAGCACGACGGTGCGGCCACTGCGGAGCTCCGTGGCGAGGACATGCAATGGCACCCTCCACCAAAATGTTACGCGAACGAAGGATTAAGAGTGGAGACTACTTACAAAGCATTTTTCAAAGGGTTACTGCAGCGCTGGCCAGTTCAGCCGACCGCTCAAGAGCCAGATAGCGTTCGTCGTGTTCGTCGGGGCGCCCGTGTACATCGGCCACAAACACGCAATATGCATGTATCAATATATATCAATATCAAACCCTCATCGTCGATATTATTCAAGCAGCCTCCCAACAAGCGGGTCTCACGCACCCAGCACGATCGTCCTACTTTCTGGCTGAAGCCTGGACTGGTCTCCCTCTAGTCTGCTGCATTCAAATACCTATATCATCGTTTTCGCTGCCTACTTGGCTAGTTATTGAGAGACAAGGGCCCTACCCTTTATAGCCAGCTGCTATGTATCCTTCTTTCTGCTTCAAGCGGTACTTGCCCACAATTGACCTACGCAAGTAGGTCAATCCTGTGGTCAGCAGTTCGACGTGCCACCATCGTGGCTCAGGTTCTCCGTTGTTGAGGCCCACAACTTCTGTATTCTTCTCTTCAACATTTACAAACAGATGGCCTAGCCAAATGCCACAAACAGATAGAAATCAGTACGTTAAATATGTTCCTATTGTGGAATTGAATGCCAAGAACTGCGACAGCGTCCTGCCGTTAATCACCTCTGCCTTCCAACACCGCACGACACCGAGATCACTCCTCAAAATTCTTCTCTAAACTAAAGGCACGATCTATAATTTCGACACTATCCAATTATCTGGTGGCCCCTCCTGAAGAAGCTTCGCCCGCCTTCGCGTTCTCGCTTCCCAAGCTTGCTCTAATGCGTGATATGGCGGTTCCCAATAACATGGCCATGGCACTCTCTTAAGTGCCAGCGATGCTGATACGGGGCTGAAAATTATTTACAAGCCAACTGTCTCGTCAGGGCAACATTATCGAATTATTACTGTGACATCTTTAAGAGGCTCATGCCGCCGATGGTCTAGAAAACCCGGTGTGAGGTACAGAAATTCATGTGAGCTCGCCTGGCGAAGCCACGGGCTCGTGCCACTGCTCGCGCGTTTGTCGTCGTCTTCTTCAACAGACGTCTCCAATGTCGCTCAACAGGAAAAAAAGACGGCTAAGTTAAGATAGAAACAATTAACCCCCGATCTTCGGCGGGAGTCAAAGCTTGAGCTTATATAGAATGGTCTTAAGGCGAATGTTTTTAAGGCGCATGTAATATAGAGTTAATTAAGGTGCTCGAACCCATCACCTTTGGTGGGAGTTGATCCTTGAGCTTATGTGGAAGCCGAACCCCGGAAATTTGGTGTTGAGGTGAAGGTAATTAAAATGGTATAATTAAAGCAAGATAATCCACGACCTCTCGTAGGAATCGAACCTTGAACTTATGGGGAAGTCGAACCCAGGACATTTGATAGGAGTCGAACCTTGAGCCTATGTGGAAATCGAATCCACGACGTTTGATGTTAAGGCGAAGCTAATTAATATGGACTAATTAAACCCCCGCGTTCCACGACCTTTGGTAGGAATCGAACCTTGAGCTTATGTGCAAGTCCAACCCACGACATTTGGCGGGAGTCGATCCTTGAGCTCTTGTTGAAGTCGAACCCATGATGTTTGATGTTAAGTCGAATTAGGGCATAATTAATTAATATAGAGTTATTCGGGCACTCGAACGCACAACCTTTGGTGGGAGTTGAACCTTGAGCTTATGTGGAAGTTGAACCTACGAGCTTTGGTGCTAACTAGAGCGAAGTAGGACACAGCTATTTAAGGTAGCGTCCATTAAGGCACTCGAACGCATGACTTTGGTGGGAGAAAACAAGTACTAAGACGTAACAACGCACTCAAATGAGAATGTCAAATACACTAATGAATGACCCTTGAACGCGCAGGCTTTTGCCTTCAGCCTCTTTGGCGTGTGCTAAAGTGATTGTCTTTTTTGTGTGTGGCGATTAGACGTTGTTTTATACAGCTAATATTTATCGCCTGAAACAGCGTCACGCTATGAGCATTGCAGTTACGATGTTGGCTTTTTTTTATTTCGTTGCTTCTTTCTCACACTGGCTCGGTGATAAAATGGCTGTAATTTAGGAGAGCTACACCGCTTTCCGAAGAACGTTCGGGAAGAAAGCGATGTCGCGTGTTGCAGAAGAGAAAAGAAGGAACACTGTATATCTAAGCTTGCAAGCCTATACAGACAAAAGCAGGTATCTGCGACAAATCGGCCGCTTTCATCAGTGAGGCGAATCATCCAAGTACACCGAAAATAGTGGGGAATTAAGCATGCCGCACGTAAAGCCTGCCGAAATTGAGCACCGAAGACGAGGAGACAGCCATTGTTGCCGCAGCTGTGGAGAGCTGTTTATCAGTGTTTATCAAAACTAAGAAAGGTGCAGGGTTAGCACGTGTGTATAACACAACCGTGAAGCGTTGCCTGTACGCTTCAGGCCTCAAATCAAGCAGGGCGGCTCACATGCCTATGGTGATTGAGGGCAGCAAGCAAAAGCACCTCCAATTTGCTCGGCAGCATCAGCGATGGACCGAGGAACACTGGGCGAAAGTCGTTTTTATGGACGAATCTTCTTTTACTACAAGGTGAAACCAGCGGCAGCAAGCCTGGCGGCCTCAAAAGTGCCGGTAAGTATGATTTGCAGAAGCTCTCGTGTCTTAGAAAGTGCTAACACACATTTTGCGCACTAGTGTTGGCTCTCCAGATGCATATTCATATTACTGTAAAGAATATATTCATTCCATTAGCCCTATTGCACTCCGAGACCGCACTTTGTGCTCCCGCCGATCCATATCGCATACGTGTCAGTTAGAAAAGCATGCAGGTCCTTGAAGCTACAGAGTACGACGCTATATTGCCTGACACGACATGAGTGCCTGTTACACATTTGTATACCACCACAGTTCTCGCATTCAGGATATATTGCACTCGCGATAAATAACTCGTTTAAACTAAGAGCGGAATAATAATAATAATAAGAAGAAGAAGAAGAAGAAGAAGTAAAGAAGGAACACATAAATAGTAACAATCCTTCAGTTCGAACATCACAAAGCTGCATATGGGGTAAAATTCATGCGATAGAATAGAATAGAATAATAATTTACGTTGTGCTTACAGACCTGCCGTGGTTGCTCAGTGGTTATGGTGTTGGGCTGCTGAGCATGAATCACGGCCACGGCGGTCGCATATCAATGGGAGCGAAATGCGAAAACGCCCGTGTACTTAGATTTAGGTGCACGTTAAAGAACCACAGGTGATCAAAATTTCTGGAGTCCTCTACTACGGCGTGCCTCATAATCAGAAAGTGGTTTTGGCACGTAAAACTCCACAATGCATAAAAAAATAATTACTTATGTTCTGCTTACCAAGCGAAACAGTTCAAGCGGAGCATTGAGCGGACATATAATCAGCTGCGCTTGCCGCCAATTCAACAGCTTCAGTTCAGCCAAGTTTAGATAAACTATCACTGAGATATGCTTGCACTGAATCTAATAAGACAGGCACAAACTCGAGAAATCCCGTAGGATATTTTGCTCCTCAATAAATAGTAGCACTTGCAGATTTGATTTACGTGCACTGTGGCATACGTTGAAACGACCATCTGCCAGAATTTAGGCATAGGAAATAACCTCTGATCACAAACGAAATAAGAAATGAGAGGGCCCGTTTACCATATTTTCCATGGCAGTGTTCAGGGAAAATTCGCCCATTAGAAAAAGCTAAAAGATAAAGCCATTGCAAACTTCTCGCTCGTAGACAATGCTCTCATTTTATGTTATAACAACGCAAGCAAAATATTTTGGTTCTTTTGGGGGTATCTGCCGGACTTCATACAGCCAGTCGCTGCTAGCTGTCGCTCTGGAATGAGCGTTTGGGGCACCGTGACTGCCGAAGGCCTAGGACCCCTCGTGAGAATCCACAACCGCTTCAATGGACATTTTTACTGTGCCCTCCTTGACGATGTACTGGTCCCATACTTTGGAAATGGCCCATTTCCTGAAAATGAATTCATCCTGCAGCCTAATAACTCTTCCATAAAGGAGTCCCAAGATGTTGCTGCGTATCTAGAGAGTGGTGACGTGGCAGTCCTCGAATGGCCTCCACAGTCATCTTACCTGAATATAATTGAAAATGTCAAGGGCAACGTAAAGGTTGCTGTCAACCACGGACAGCTCCGAGTCCTCTATTGTTGAAGAGGAGTAGCAGCGGCTTAGATCAAACACCAACATTTGTCTGTCCCCATACGGGTCCCCGCGACACAGAATACAGGCTGTGATAGTTGCTGGAGGCGAATCCCACCCGCTACTGAACTTGGGGAACTTTCGGAAGCGCACTCCACACGCGAAAGTAAAAGACCTTGCCCCAGTAAAGGCTCAGTGGCCTGAACAACAATAAAATCTTTGCTGCTAGTTAGCAGCTCTTGGTGTGGCTCTTTATGCTTGTTGTCTATGCTTTGCACTACATTCGCCTTTCCCAAGAAAAAGCTTTTGCGGCGCAAAACCTTCAGTGGAAACGAGCAGAATTACTCACCCATACTAAGTCGTTTCAGCACGACGTATAAGCTTATGTGACTGAGGGGATGAACTTCCGACCAAATGCATCGTCGTTCACCCTGCTTAATTTATGCAAGCAATGCCTCGCATTTAAACAGACACTTGCATTGTGGATTGAACGCATTCTGACTTTTTTTCGTATATACGGTACGTGTTGCTAATTTCCGTGACTTCGTTGGTCAGAATGGAAATCGTATCAAGCGATCCGCGGGCACCTTCAAGATAGGCTGAGCACGTCAGCGCTCCGATCAATTAAAGCGAGCCAGACGCCATATCCGGGCACATGGTATTGGCAGCACCTGCCGTAAAACATCGCATATGCTTTAGAGAGCACACGCATAAAATAAAGCTTTGTTCCGTGACCCTTGTTACTTCCAGAATGCGGTCAAATCCTGAGAATGCTCCGCTGCAGTGGCTCAATGGTTAGGGCGATCGGCCACACTGAGTTGGGAGACCCAAGTTCCATGCCGGCAGCAAGTGGCACGTTTCAATGGCGCCGAAATGGAAGGACGCGCGTGTGCTGCGTAATGCTATAGTGCACGCTAAAAGCCCCGGGCGCTCGAAATTATCCGGAGCCCTCATCCACAGCGTTTCTCATAGGCAGAGTCACTTTGCGGCGTCAAATTACACAAACCAAACCAAAGCAATCCTGAGAGGTTTGGAAGCATACATGCGTTTAAGAGGAAGCTTTAGCACGGGTGCTCTAATCTAAATGCATGTAAAAGGAGAATTCCTTTTTCTGAGCAACCACTGCACCAAATTTGGCGAGGTTTGTTGCATTTAAAAGAAATTTTTAAATCTAGTGACTGTTGGTTTCGAATTTCCGATTTAGGTCGTCAGTCAATGTTTTATTAAAAAGTGGAAGAAAACAAAACTTTTCAGAACACGAAACTATGGACGCCCGTGTATACCGGCCGTGTTGTGTTAGTGCGTTCTCTTCCGTTGTCTCCGTCTTTATTTGCGGTCAATATGCGGTCAGTAAACACCAACTAGGCCAAACTGAAGTTCTTCCGAAAATATCAAGTTCACAACGCTGTAACTCAGCAAAGAAAAATTATATAACAAATATGTGAATTGCATCTAATTCTACATCTAAAGTGGACAAAATTGACATTTTACACATGAATCTAAAAAAAAAATTAGTGATATGTAAATACAGCTTTTGCGGAACCCTTGTACACAACCTAAGAAATTGACGTATGATGTCAAATGAAATATCACATTGGTCCGATTTTAATCATCCATTCGATACCGTTTTTAGAACAGCGATATCCGCTCTTGATGCAGAACCATTAATATATAAATGTATTGCTTGTATTTTTTTATCACATTTTCTAATTTCTGAAAATATTTTTAACGAGATTGAGGCCCTAAATCGAAATTCCTCTTCCAACAGCCACTAGAATTTAACCTTCTCTGTCAAATGCAACACATTTCATTAAAACCGGTCCAGAGGTTTTCTCAAAAACCTTTTTGCGCTTTACCTGCATTTGAATAGGCTGCGTCGGAATTGGTGCCGAGCTAAAGCTTCCTCTTAACGGGGATCGTTAGAACTGAAAGAGCAACGGTTCAGTGGGCGTACGCAGAAACTACACGACACGCTGCAGTGAGTGAAGTGCCCCTTCCAGCAACGCCGTCGCCGAGCGCTCAGTCGCTACGAGCATGATGAAATGTGCTTCACAACAAAGCAAGCACCGCTCGCAAGTGAGCTTTAGGAGACGACACGAAGCCCCGCCTCCAGGCCCCCGCGCCTGCGCCTGCGCCACGTGGCTTCTACGCGCGGCCGCGCTGCGCTGTATTCGTACTAAAGCGCATGATATACTCCGACGTAACGCACGCGAGCGGCCACGCGCGGCGCGGTTAATAAGGGTGAACGGCCCTGTACATCGCCTAGCACCACGGGCTGCCATGGTTTCCACTATGTCCGGTACCAGCCAATCGTGGACGACCGCAGCCGCCCCCAGAAACGTGGGCGTAGTACTGACAAACAAAGAACTTAGCAGCCGAGCGTCTTCGCTCTAGGCGGGCAGCGTCCTTAGTCCAGGTGGGGCCTTACCTGTTCGGTGCACGCTATCAACCAGCATTAGCTGGTCCTAAGCCCAGAGCCTAAAAAGTTAGTGCAACAAAGAAAGAAAGTTCCACTTAACAATTATTCTCTTAACAGCCAATGGTATCACGAAATAAATTAACAGATGAAGGTTTTATGTACTGAATTTCCCACGTATGTATAATTTGATTGTACTTGATTGTACTTGATTGTATCATTTGAAAGAACAGTCAGTACTAAAAACGGTGTTGCATAATGCAACAAAAGTGCACGACGGCAGTCTGACGCACTGCTACGTTCACGTTTTGCGGCCTTTCTCGCCGTATATAAGCAGGAGGTTTAAGTAAGGCGAACGTCACTCACGTTAAATCTAGTCAGTATGTCTTTTAATACAATATTGTACTTCTCCTTGAAAACCTGTAAGAGAAAGGCAAACTATCATCAAGATCATAAAAAGAACACAGATCGTGCTTCGTCCCTACACTCGAGTCTTCGGTAATGAGAAATATAATTTCCTAAATTGAAATAAAATTAACCGTGCAGGGTAACATCAGATGTATTGCGTTATTCTACTAATATACTAGCCCTCCAGCACGAATATATGTAGATTATTAGTAGTATTAGTAATATAACGTTATAATAATATATTACTATAACAGTGTAGCCACTTGTACCAGCGTACATGTATGTGTTCTTTTCTGCATATGAATGGCAAAAGGGATTTCGAGCACATCTGTAGCGCTCTATTGTATTGCTCCCCATCGCAAGGGTGCAACGCGGAACTTCGCAATCCTGTTGTGGACCGCCAGTTCCCTGGTTCGTGCCACGACTCTTGGGTGTGGCAGCACAATCCACTGCGTGCACGCCTAGCCCCACAACTGCAGCCTGGCGAGTATCTACTTGGTTAGTATTCGTAATGCTCACCCCTAACCGTCATTTTTTTTTGTAAAATGAGACTCAGGATATCCCCTTGAGCCATGGCTGCTTGTTCCAGTACCCGGCAGTCATGCCGGAACCACCTCTGAAGGCCACTACCACCGGGAGCACGCATCCATGCGCAATCTTGTGGAACGATGTATCGGGGTGTTGAAAAGCAAGTTCCGCTGCTAGCAGCACTTTCGGACACTGCTATACAGCCCCGACAGAGCAGCGCGAATCATTTATGCATGCGTTGCTCTCCATAACATTTCCTTGGACGTGGGCGACTGGACATTGGACGATTATGGTGGGGAAGTGCCACCAGCTGAGGAGCCAGAGGAACCAGGAGACATCCAGGTGCTGGCACCGCGCGACATGTTCCTCAGAGGAACGCTGCAGCGCTGCGCCGTTCTCGGCCTTTTCTGAAGGACACAGGAATGGTGAGTTTTCCTAATACATAATTTATTTATACAAATGGCAGTGCACCTAGGCTATCGAAGGGCTGTGTTTGTACAGTGGAAAATACATTAAAAAATTTGTATACAAATCAGGTGGACCTCCATACAGACGGTCAATGTTGGAAATCCACACAACCGACTGATTATGATAATTTAAACACAAACGAAGTAATGTTATACAAAGAATGCTTTAAAAAGATTGCCACAGCCGCGGACTCGGATGCAATTATACCCTCTCCACTGGGCAAGAGTCTCCAAAGCTGCCACTTATTAATAGCAGTATTCGTGAAGCAGTCGTAAGGCAATGCTTCATGCCCCTTCATCTGTGAAGAACTGCATTTGCTGCTGCTCCCAAGCTAGCATTCTTTTGTGCAATATGCACATCACAACCTGCTTCTTTCTTCGTGAAACATTAGCAATGCTATGCTACAACAGCTTATATGTGTGTTGTGCACCCTATAATATAACATTGCGCTCGTCACATCATGTCCAAATGGGTAGAGGTAAATTAACGTAAAAGCGCAAAAATAGAGAAGTCAACTTTATCACACGCTATGATGACCATTACATCACAAACCCTACAGTACAACATGCTACAGGTAGCAAAGCATGTGAGAACATTGCAACATCAGCATCACACAATTGATTTTCACCACGGCACATAAAACTTACAGTTACAATTACGTGACCTTGCAAGAAAATATGACTTTTACAGGTATGTCCGCTCCGTTGTCAGTGTTATGAGTCACTAACTGGAAGCGTTCATATCTCGGCAGCAATTGTAGTGCGATGCTAAACAACATGTGAACCATAACTGTAAAAAAGGTGAGTGTACTTGCCAGCTGTGATGAAACATAAGTTACATACAACAGGAATAATTGGCTCTACAATCTCACAGCACGCAGAAAGTGTCACACGTGAAACTTATTCTTGCAATAACTCACTTGGAACGAAGACTAGAGGAAACCAATCACCCGCGTGGTGCAATCATGACGGCCATTTTGCTTTGTGAAACTATGCAACTTTTAGAGTGAGTAGTTTGGTGCTCTGAAAAGAAACCACAATGTAGTTGTTGCACCTTAACCTCACTGTGGCCAAAATGAAAATATCACAGTGCAAACACTATGCGGTAGCGCTTCATAACGAGCGCAGTAAGCTACAACACACAACGAGGCAACATGAATATCAGTACAAAACCCATATACAGAAATCGACAACTATCTGTAATGAATCCATTGTGAATGACTCGGCGCCTTTGAAATGTGTATTTAAAAAAGCATGCTCGCGTCGCAGTTGGACAAGCATAAATAGGTAGAGGCAAATACTACAGAACAAAAATGAGTGCACGCATTTCGCCTTCGTCCAAAATATCCTCCTGTATTACTCACACAAGGAAACTTCAACACTAAAATTCAAACAATAAATAAATAAAGCAAACAGAACTCATGAAACACAATAAATGAATACAATAATATCGAAGAAGTGAAAAATAATACTGTCAATACAATAATTTCTTTTTTGTTCCAGGTGTGCACACGCCACGGCCATGCGCCATGGCGCGCACCTGCTCCAGGATGCCCTGTTGAGCCGCTGCCGTCCTCTCTGTCGCGACAGCGAGGCGGGTGGTGTACTCTTCGATCCTCCGCAGCACCTGGAATGAATAATCGTGGTGGAACTGTTCGCATGAGTTGCTGCTTACTCGCAACCAGCTCAATGTTGAAAGCTGCTGTTGTCTAGAATTGCAACGTTCACAACGATTGTCTCTCTCTTGAAGGGACACTGGCCTGGTGGCATCCTTTGGCAGTATCAAGCGTCGTGTACAAGCTATGCCCTCTTCGTTTGGACAAAGACCTGCTGGAACTACTCTTCCGGCATCTACTCAAATGCATCTCTCACCACCAAACAGCCCACTTCATGGCTAATCAACCTTTTGCCCGGTGACTGATCGTTGGCAAGATGCGGTACCAAGCCCTCATTACAACGCATATTTCTTGTTTACATCCCAAGTTGGTTTGTTTTTCAGATTCATGATTTACTTATGATACCACAGCATAAAAAATACTCATGTCCTTCATGTAAAATGACACAAAGGATCTACCAACGTGCAGCATCTCGTCACCCAGTTCCACGCTGCGGGCGCACTGCGACGACGTGGTTGTGAGGGTATCCGCCCATTGTGGTCGCTGTCAACGTGGTGGCCGTATAGGACACTGCAACATTGAAAGCATGCAGCATTTTCTACAGTTCGCACTGCATTTTATGGTATGCATAAAACTGGCTATGGCCATGTTATGGCGCATTGGGTTAGTTCAATAAAATACGAGAGCTTATTTACATTAACACCTTGAGGATCAATAACAGACCAGGTGCAGCGGCCACCCTTTCTGTGAGTGACGCGCCGCGCGGAGGATCCTCTGACGCTGTTTTGTAAACACATTAAACGTTTACTAACTGCACACACACTTGGCGATAATGAAAATACTAATTCCTCTGATGCTTACGTGTCGCTGTGCTCAGCACACCCGCAGCCTCGTCCGTCCCTTCCACGGTTGCTCCCATTGCGGCAGTGGGGGAGTCAACCTGCTGGAAAGTGTTATAAGCGTGTCCTTTCACTATCTGGCTATTCGTTACAATGCCTATGTTACAAGTTTTCGTGCTACATATTTGCGGAATTATTATGTAATTATTGAATGCTTGATGATCCCATGTATGAAGATCATCGCGCACTTCTCTGAAGGCATTTTATTTCTGTGATGATCACTTAATCGCCCTTTTTCCGAAAGCGCAGCCAACTGAGATTCTAGTTGATTAACCTACCTGCTTTTCCATTCTCTGCTACGCTATTTTCCTGTTCACCAACAGTGTCGCGTTGCGCTAAATGTACCATTTATAGATAATGGCAAGCTCTAAGTAGACACCGTTGAGGAACCTATGATATTACGGCGGCAGTATGCTTACCTCTTGGTAGGGCAGGTCGGTAACGCCATGTAAACGGACCATCCCGGTCAACTGGAGGACTCGGCCACGGAAGTCGGGTAGCCGCCGCCGTCCTGTGCTTCTGAAAATACACGCCAATGTCGAAGGACAAATCGCCCAGAGCATTCGCAATCACTCACCATTGCTCTTGGGTGATTGCGGCAGCGTCGCGACGGGCCTCCTACACTTGTTTACGCCACAATTTTTGCAATTGTTCGGTCGTTTTCACAACAGGACCCTCTCTGCTGAGTGCGTCGGTCAGCTGCTGCCACAGCCATTAGCGGTCGCCAACAGTGAAGCGCGGCCCCAGCTCGCTGGATCTCAAAGCCAGCTGGGGATGCTGATCCATGAAAGTGACCACCTTCTCCCGCTGTCCCTTCGAAACACTCGTTCCCTTAATGGATTCTGCCAGGTTTTTCGCCATGGCTTCTCGCACGCCACTGCTCAACTGAACCAACCGCTTCAAAATTCGCGCCGTTTGCTTGAAACCACGTGGCTTGAAACCACGTTTAGCGGTAGCTAGCGCCACCGCTAAACGTTCCGCGAAACTGTGACACCATCTGTCGCCATTTGAAGACATTAACCGCAATATTTTGTTTCAGTCGTTCCGCATTCTAAATTCAATTTTTTCAAAAGCAACACCAGCACATTTTGCTACCCAGTCATAATAGTGAAATATTTCTCAAAATGTTGTAAACGCTTCTCAATATATTATACGGTCCCCAAGCAGACGTCAAAAGCGTGACGCAGGCTTCCACTTCGCTCATTGGCTGTTAGCTTCCTCTTGTTCTCGCGAGCCTATTTCGTGACGTACAGAACCGCCGCCGTTCAATACCGGAACGCGTACAAGATCGTGCCCCTAGTTTACCTCCCTACATCAGGCTGCATCAAGCAACTAACTTACTCGAGCTCGCAAGCCCAAAATAAAAATCCGCATGCGCAGTCTGAGACCCGTACGAGTACCACCTGATTAATAGGAGATCTTCGCAGAAGCGTGTCATCTGGTTGATTTATTCGGCATACCCACGCTGCTATGTTGGGTGGTGTATCAGTCGGGCGGATGCCGGCGTCATTGTGATATTGACGGCGAGAGCATTCCACTAAGCCAGTGCGAGCACACAAAGCACTCCAGCAAAAGGACGTTGTTTTCGGGTTTCATCGGTCGCGGAAAGAAGCGGTCGTGCGGTGTCAGCAAAGCGGGTTCTCGGCGCAGCTGTAGCAGGCGATAACTTGTTTATTTCTCCACCTAGTTGTTAGGGGATTTAGGACAAACGAATATTCCAGTTTTTTTTCACACTTTTAAGACATTTTTTTCCTTCGTTAGTAAGGATAAACGAGTGTGTTGCCCTCAAGTAGGATTACTTTTTTTGAAAGTTTTGCTTACCACAATGATTGAGAGAAGTAAACTTATTCTCAATATTAAACTAAATTGAAATCATAAAAAAGGTGTAATATTTTATCCAACATGCACAAACCTTTCACAAAATCAATGTTTACTCATGAAGAAAGAGAGCATAGAGATATTCAACAAAATCAAATTGTTATGCAAATACTTCTCGTGTACCGTAGAGTCGGATCAACATGTAGGCCCTGTAAGACAGAAACTGGGCCGTTTTGCAGAAATACCAAAGAGGAACAGATGTGTGCTGCCGAAATCCTTAAAAATATTATTTTCCCACACATTTCTTGCGTCTCACATCAGTTACGCACACTTTGTGTGCGGACAACTCAATATAACCTCAGAAACATACGCTGTTGTGGAAAGAGATAATACGTACCATCATAATACGTAATGTCAACTCAGGCATCACAATATAACCACAATAAACACGGTATATATATGATATATACAGAGTCACCGAGGTACCTTGAGACAAGAATTTAAATATGAAAAGCGCGTCGGAAACAAATAAAACCGAACCCATATTATTCGCAATAACCTATAGTGAATCGGGCACTTTTTTGTTTTCCCCATAAGTAATTAATTTGGATATTTACCCAACTTTTTAATTATTGGCTGTTGATCTTAAGTATGATAAGCACATTTATAGAGCACCTTCAGAGGCCACCTATGGAGTTGTCTCCTCGAAGATACGTCTCATGCAGTCCTGTTTTCCGGGTAGCAAACCAAGCCCGCGAAATATCAAAAACGGCACGTGAAGGAACGCTTGCGCTGTGGTATCGTGCCACTCTGAAGCATGCGCTCGGTGAACAATGTCAGCTCTCGTTGGATGAGGGCGCAAATGCATGCTGCTGCGTTTTATACAGATGTGGAATGGAGAGAAAAAAAAAACTGTGAAGTGGTTGTCTAAGGTTGTATTATAAATAAAGGGAAACCTAATTTATTTTTTCTCTACAAGAAACGAAAATATTTTTAATGTAAGATTGTTGCAAGTGAATGTCGGCCGAGACAAATGCTTAGCCAGTCCAGTACAATATGGCGGCGTGCGTCGACGTGGCATTTGATGTTGCCAGAAGAGGACATAAGCGAGTTCCCTTCTGATTAATTTGTTAAAAGCGGTTGAACAACTAAAATGAACTTCTGTGTACTTCTTGTATGCGTTACGCTTGGTAGCATTGAAACCACTGGCGGCGAGGCTACGCACTCGGCCAGCAAGGTGCGTTTCGTGAACGCATTCCATTCGGAGTGCACTCTTCTGCAAGTGACACTGCACTTGCGACGCTTAGATTTGGAAAAGCGCACGTTAACCGAGTGACGCTCAACATAAGTGCACTTAACTTGCCCGCTTGACAGGGGCACAAGTGACACGTCACTATGATGCAGTGGGTTTTCGCGTTTTTCTGACGTCGCGTGACAGGCACGCGATGTGGGCGAGGCGCGAAAAGTTTTGACAAGTAACAGAACCTCAGCGGCCACAAAGGCTATGAGTCGAGATCACTTCTTTTCTTTTGTTCACCCTAATCATGCATACGCATTGTGGAGGCGCCATTATTAGATAGAGGGGTTTCGCGAGTTTTCATTAATACGTGTGGCAGAGAAGCGTTATAGGTATTGCCCCTAGAAATTTTAGCCAATTCCGGAGGGCTAATGGCGGAAATAGAATAGAAACAGATTGGAATAGATCTACCTTTCATCGCTCAACATTCGGTTACGCTTACATTACATAGTCACCAAAAAGTTGAAAGACACAACGCTCTTGTTTCGCAATTGCTAGAGTTTAGCAAGCGCCCTGGGGAGGCTGTGGGGTCGGATACCAACGAGAGTTGGCTTTTAAGGCGACGTCTTTGCGAAGCAGCCTGTGAATTTTCGTTACAGCCATTGCCTGCTTTCTTAGTGTAAAAACGGCAAAGCGTGATGGGCGAAAGCATTTGTTTCCACCAGTTTGCTCTTCTTCCTCTTGAAATGTCACCACATCAGTGTTCGGAATGGCCACACCAGTCACCGCTTTTCACCTTGCTACCAAATGTGCTCTCCGATGTCTTAGGATCGTACGAAATTATTATTGACATTCACAGAGTTCACACCGATATTGTTACTTCACGTGTGAAGAAATCAATATAAGTTAAATTAGAAGCTCATTTTTTGTTGTTCCTAAAGGAAACCATAAAGCATAAAATTATGTAATCTAGCCACATGGCGCCAGATAGGACATTGTAATTAGTCAATTTGCAGAATATTGAAATAATTCGAACACTGCATCCTGATCTCCAGGCATTGCTGGAGAAAACAAACTATAAGTGTGTACAATGACACACATCTTTCTTATGATCTCACCGGGTATACGTCGAAGTAAGTGCCTGCTTTGACCATGCAATCCCCCATGACTTTATTGAAGGCAGTCCTGTTCTGTAAAATCACGACAACAGCAAGTATTAAATTGGACATTTACGGTACGCGTTCAAAGAAACTCACTGGAGCGTATATCTTACTACGAAAATACAACCCAACACACTTTAAACCCCCATTTAGAAATTGGCCGTTGCTCTTTGCGACGCACATTCATTGCAACAACGATTCGCGGGCTTGAATGCTAGTGCTTGAATACCTATATTTTTTTCCACTCACTACAATGCCGACGACATCAATCAATCAATCAGACTTTATTTCAAATACATTTGTTGACTGATTTTGTTTGCTGGTCAATCTAAGCACATCGTGCTTGTTAGAAGACTAAGCAGCAGGTGGTACAGCTTTCAATAAAGATATTAACATCATTATTAACATTAACAGACAGTTAAAGTAGGAATTAGGGATGTGCGAATATTCCAGACGTTCGAACAACAAATCGAATAGTCTCTTATTTGATTCAGTCTTCGAATCGAAGAGTTCATTTTCGTAAATGCGAATATTTTTAGGATACTATCAGAATACTGCAGAACGTCGACTGCGCCGAAATTAGGATAGCATAGAAAGAGAAAATTAGTATTTGTCAAATATAGCATACAATAATAAAGTATAGTATAGCATAGTATAGCGGGCATAGAATAGACCTGAAACATGATAAATTGTGAAGTAGAGCTGGCTACGTCGCTTAGGTAGCCATGCTTCACACGCTGCACATCCCCTTCTACATCCTGAGCATGCAAAGAAACTGCTGGTTTGCTCACAGTACTCCATTTAGTCGCCTAATAAACAATGCTTCATAACCTACTATGTAAGGACCAAAACTTGCTAACGTTAAGCATGCTGGGATGTGTTATACTAGGTGTGATAACGGTTGTTCATTGTTCGAAAAATAGATATTCTGTTATATTCCATCCGCTTCTGGCACTTTTTGATCCGTATTCGATTAAGTTTCCAAATTCGCTAGTCCTACACCTCTACTAAGGATTCATCTCGCTCGCTCGTGTTTTTTATCAGCCACCGTTGATAAGATAATAAGATAATAAGGTGTGGATGATGTCACCGGGTAGATTTTACGACAAAGCACATGAATGACGTCTCTATGACAACTGACGAAGTGCGAATGATTGCGATAGGTTTATCATATTATCTCGGATTATCGCACTAAGAAAAATAGCACCCTATGGAGTGCATTGACTGTCGAAACACAGTACCTGCACCCTAATTCTTCCAGAATTTCCTTAAATGTATGCATCGGTTAAGAAAGTACCCTTCGTGTACCTTTTCATTATTTTAGGATACTAAAACGGTATTTTAAGTGAAACATAGACCTTGCAAAATTGAATACAATTCAGTACTTCAATAGTTTATGCAAGTAAAATGTGATAAGTAACTGTTTCCAGCGGTCAGCACCGAGTCATTGTTCGAGCACCTAATTTGTTCACAGTTGACAATGCATGGATGGATGTCCGCCTCCTACTTCATATACTGGGCGTCCCAGTTGGGGATGTAGAAAGACATAGCTTGTTGCTTCAACTTCCACCCTGCCTTTCACTTTTTCCCACGGGCTTTGTTTAAGCTGTTTGAGATTTGTGTTGTTTCGTAGACCAGCAGCCGATGGATCGCGTATCACAGCGTGTTAGCCAAAAAAAGGTCTTCAGGCGCATGTTGGTCAAGCATTGTGGTGGCGCTATATTATGCGCAGTGTGTCTTACGCTCTCTCGTGCAGTGCTCGTCAGAATAAATATTCGCAGGCGCAGTGCGCCAATCCACTGCCGATAAGAGGACAGCATTGTTTGTGGAGCCGGCACGCCCCGGGTCGCAAAGTGCGGAGGCATAAGTGCTGCGTCTCCTCCTCTCCTTCCTGCCTCTCGCCTCTTACTGCGGCATCAGCTTGAATCGTTGAACTTTCGAACTTCTTTTTGAACTCGGGCACTGAGGAACGTTGCGTAAGCCTACGAGAGCAGGTAGAAGAGCTGTTGCTACCTTAAACTACTGTTTTATTCGCTCTGCTTGTGCCAGCGAAGCGGTCGCGATGTTACAGTTTCCACGGCCACTTTGCAGGTCCATACTTCGAATCGAGGCTGCGAGGCACTTTTTCTCTCCTTATCTTTTACAACCGTCTTGGAAAACGCTTCCGCATTACTTTTGTGAATGTCTGAAAGGTTAAGGGCAGTAATAGGATAAAAGATATTGTCGGGGGCAAAAATAAAACATAGTGGGCATGTCGGCAAAACACACAGTGCAGGAAAGGGTACCGAACCAAAATCACTCTTTGAAATGGGTGTATTAGTTTGCTCAAACATCACCTTGTGAGCCGTAAGGCGCTGCGATATAGACATGTAAGAACACTCTTAAGCGTGCAGTTCTTCCTAATGCATAAGCGTGTGCTTCGCTGGTATTATCCGCTGCAAAACAAACACTTCCCGACCGAGATTATTTTTCAGTAACACGTTTGCCTGACCAATCCGATTCACCGTTCTGAAGAACTTAACTCGTGTTATAATGTGAAACCATTTTATGCGCAATTACGCGAGAATTCGCGTAATTACACATAAAATGGCGGCGTAGTCACCATGACAGAAATATGGTGACAAAAATGGCCGACGGCACAAATAATAAAAACACGTCAGAAAATGCTCATATTGACTTCAAGTTTCTCAGGGACGTTTTCTGCAAACGTAGTAAATAATGGCTCTGAAAAGAATATTTTGTAAATATCGGTCTGGGTGCAAATCGAACAGCGGCCACCCGGGCGCAAGACGAGCACGCTGCTCCGACCCCATGGCGGCTCCACGGTTCTGGTCAACTGAAGGAGTGCGTGTGTCATTATATACGTGATGACGCAGCCAATGGACAAGAGGTACGCTCCGTCATGAGTATATAAAATGACTGTATCAAATAAAAATTGGAGGACGGTTAAGCTTCGCCTTCAAGAGTGGGACGCGACAGCGTTCCCGTCGACCCGCCAAGGGGTATAAGACAATGCGCTACGGCACAGCGATCACTTACGATGCGCCCCGCATCGGACTTAGCGCCCACCTATCACGCGGTGAGCGTCGAGCAACGCAGCGTTCGGCGCGGCAACGAAACGTGCGCCTGAGCGAACGGAACGAACCAGAGAACTCGGTGTCTCGGAGGGGAAACGATCTACGCCAGCCAAACGTCGTGATCGGCACGGACAGAGAGATAGATAGTAATCTAAAGAAAGGAACGGCGCTTGATTCTGCAACCGGGACCACGGCGAAGCGTCGTCAGGGGAGAGGGAGTCCCGCGACGCGCCTCGCAGTGGTCCCAATGCGCGCGCGGCGCGCCTCCTGTCGGGGCAGCGCCGTACATTGAGAGGAGGGGGTCTTCTGTGCTTGCCGCAAGATGGCTCTGCGTGTGCGGAAAGCGCAGAAGAAATGCAGCGGAAACGCACTTCGTAACTCGTGTAATTGTGACTTCTGTACGTTACATGTTCATAATTACCGATATACACAGCAGTATAACTTTCCACGGCTCGTTTCGAAGGCAACACCGCATTCACTAGAGGCGCGTTTGCACCGCTTGGAAGCATCGAACTCCTGGCTGAGTGGTAGCGTCTCCGTCTCACACTCCGGAGACCCTGGTTCGATTCCCACCGGGCCAATCTTGCAAGTTGCTTTTTATTTATGAAGCGCCTGCCGTGATTTATCGCTCACGGTCAACGCGGCAAACGCCGACGCCGACACCGACGCCGACGACACCGGCTTTTCTGCGACACGAGCTCCTTAACGCTATCGCGTTAAAATTCAGCAGGCACACTTAAGACTGCTTAGGTGTGGGAATGCGCAAGCATAATAATCCCTTTGGTGAAACGACTTCTTGCGCGTGTTCCTTGTTCGCGCAACCGCTCGCCTGCGTTCTAACTGCGGCCTCGGCAAGGCCAAATCAAAACGCGCCAAGCGTCTCTGCGCACTCGCTTCTTAAGGCCAAACTACAGGCACACGTGCCGGCGCGCAGAAGCTCGCGCCCACGCGCTTCAAGTATGCCGAAACACCCTCTCCCACCCGGAAACACGGCGAGGAGAGGGAGAAAAGAAGGGCGACAGCCCGAGCGTGCGCCAACGGATGAGTCACCGCGTTCCTGGAAGACGTTTCAATGACCGCGGCCGAAAATGAGAGAAATGTGTAAAAGATTCCCAGTCTTTGCTCATGCTATGCGACCATGACTTCGTCAAAAAGTTCGAGAAACGCTGGTGAAGGCGATAAAAGCGCCATGCTGGAGTTAAGGGGAGGGGAGGGGGTGGATTCCACCCCCCCCCCCGTGGAAGTTTCCGTGGAATGGCAAGCTGGCCGACGAATTCCTCGGGCGTCCGCATTTCCGGAAGAAGTCCATTCTTCGAGATCTGGCTCGAGTTACGTCTGGCTCAAAACCAGCACGGGTGAATATGAATGGACGTTTGGTACTCCTATTCATTCTGTACGGTACGTGTTGAACTCTTAGTGCTCACCTTTCATTATTTTCCAGTTTCGGTAACACTCATCTGAAATACATTGGGATGTGCCTATAGGTGTCGACAGCTCTGGGCTCTCACCGGGTTTTGGACCACAGCCACCATTCGCTGGCGCACCAGAAGGCCTCATATTGCTACATGAAATATGCGGCACGTTGACAAAGCCAAATCTCGTGCATTGAAGAGAAGACTAGGGCCCTACATAATAGTTTTCAGTTTGCCTATAATTAAAGTGTCTTGCCCTGTTTTATAGGTTCCTGTTACTTGTGAATCGTGACACTGGTGGAGATGCTAGGTAAATGGTTGGGATGCCTGTCAACCGCCCTACGTCAAGCCTAGGATGTTTTCCGCGAGTCGAAACACCCGTTCGCCGCGCCAGCCGTCGCCTACTAGGCCTAAGCCCAGAATTTCATCTCCTGCCAGAAAGAATACCGGTTACCACGACTGCCCAAGACATGGCCGACCCAGGCGCTCCATAGGTGAATCTTTTGACGCCTCGACCTCCCGTGAGCTCCCACGGAAATACCTACGAGGCTGCAGAAAATTGGCTCGGGAATACGAGTGCGTAGCCAAGTATAATGGGTGGCAGGCGGGACAGACGCCATCCCATTTCTCCGTTGCACTCATCCAGTAAAGAGTTTCTGCATTTTTTCCCCACTTTATACGCTTCATACGCTATAGCGAAGGTAGAGGCTACTTACTAAGAGAACGTTGGAAATGGCTCTTTAATACGCTATCGTAAATGTGGGACAGGCCCTTTGAATGTTCTAGAAGTTTCCCTCGTAATTTCGTATTCCACGGCGATTGCGTGTCTTCTTGGCGCATTATAGCCTGCACGACTGCTGCGCCATAAAATCCCAAATCATCATCATCATTGAGTGACTTCCCTCAAGCATGCTTCATATAAGGCTAAAGCGTGGAAACTGCAAATTCGAATCCAAGATTTCGAAGGCAGCCGCGCTTTTATTGTCCATTAAAAATCATACAAATGCTATTATGAAAATCTCCATGATTTTTTTTTGTTTTGGGTCTGCTCCGCTTTTGCGCCCGGCGAATCGTTGTGCATCATTCGAACCGCCGCATCTTTATTATCTCCACTCAACCATCGTGGCTTGACGCAGTCAGCGCTTACGCCAAGCAATCAAAGCTGCGTTCTTCCGTCACCCTGTGACGTCATCGCCAGCGGTGACCAATCACCACGCGTTGCTGCCTCTTTCTTTCCCCCTTTCTCTTACCGGTGTCGCCACTTTCGCATTGCCATCATCCATACCACCACCACCGAACACAGCATCCCACCACGCACAGTGCGACAAAAAAAAAACTATTGCGCAGAAACTCCTCTGGGAGTTGTCTGGGTATGCGTAAGCATTGTACCATTTGCTCATCTCCAGGCACCCAAGTGTCATTCTCAATGTTATGAAACTTGATACGACCGGAATAAACGACAGCGCCGATGCAGCACGAACTTCTGCGGACAGCAGCGCAAGGTGAAATAATGAGGAGAGCAAACTAATGGAGAGCCAGGTGCGCCAATGACGTTCAAATCATTATAAGCTGGGATCGCTCTTTAGCGCCATCGCGCCGCGCGGACCGTATCTTGAACGCGATTTGCGATGCAGACGGAGTGTGCAGACTGATGATAGCTTCGAGCGCTGTGTTCTCGCCGCTTCGCGTTGGAGAGAGGCGACACACTGGCGCATATTTTGAAAGCGATCTGCGAAAGGTCCAGGGGGCGGCGTGTGCAGAAAGATTTCTGCGTGCTGTGTTCTAGCCGCTTCGTTCGCGTTGAAGCGACAGGCAGCACGAGGGTAACGTCGCTCGCTGCTGCAGACTCAATCTATCTTATATGCGTAATTCCAAAGAAAGTACGCACTTTTCGCTTCACACTTCATAGTGCTTGAAGCATGCTTTACCTCCACCGCAAGGCGGCCGAGTATTGCATCATCTCCAGGACCAGCCCACCCTCGTGTCTTACGTGACGGACGATTCTCTCGTTGGGTAAGCATACAAATGCCACCGTATTTAAGAATATAAGACTGATAAATTAATAAATTTAAATATTAATAAAACTCAGACGCTTCGAATAAAAAATAGTCTGCACACTAACCCAGACCCCCGATTACGGCAACGAAAATTGTCCGACTGCGCAAAAAAGCCTCCCTTTATTATTATCTCCTCTGGGATAGGAGAAAGATGCGCGTTCTGCAAACCATCGAACTAGTGACCGCTGTGGTTGTCGCCGCCGCGTGGTGGGGGAGCATCAGAAATTACATGTGGCCACTCGTATAATTCTTTATACTCTTTCACGCATGGTCTCCGCGAAGAGAGCAGATAGCTTCAGGTTAGGAGACGCAAGCCGCCCCCAAGCGTTGGGCGAGGGTAATCACTGGGTGCACAAAAAAAAACTGAAAGCAAGAACAAAAGAGCGCGAAGAGCACCGAATTGAGCTTGCGTCCATGCGTTCCCTTACCTGAAGCTCTCTAGTATTAAGTCACATAAACTTTCCTTCAATTAAATAGTTCGTGGACCCAGCGTCGACCAATGCAGGGTCGACAGGCTCAGATGCTCGTATATGCAGTAGAAAAACAGCGCACCGCACACGCTCGACGGGAAGCACACAAATGCACGCAAAGTATCTAGGTAACCCCGCTGAATTGGTTTGAGTGCGAGGCAGTTTGCTCGAAATCTCCCACTCATTGCGTTCACTTTTCTAGATGGAGCAGTAAGCTTTAGATAACTAATGCACCAGTACAATATGCGGCACCTTATTGATTATAACGCTTGCCTTATTTGTGAACAATTAAGTAAAAGACGACATCGAGGCTACAATTAAGTACCATACCAAAACTGAAATACGTGGCTTCCAAGCACAGCATCCCAAAATTGAATTCCATCCTCCAATTTCGAAGGCCGTGCTTGCCTCATTGTGGGTGTTGGAAGCGCTTGTAAGCGCTGGATATTTGTCATTATTAGACAACACATACATCTGGTTTGAAAATCGTACCTGCAGCGACTTCATAGTAATAAAAAACTGATTTCAAAGACGTTGTTTTTCCATGCCAAAGTTACTAGAACTTGGTCACGATTGCTGAATAGTGGTCATCCAATCCAGTGCTCCGAAAATTCGGTTGCGTGCTACAAATGAGTACATTGCATTTTATGCTACTTGTCGTGAAATAACAGTGGCGTGGGCGTATTGAGGGCTTCCTAGAATAGGATAAATGCGGTTATATGCAACGGGAGACTCAGCGTGTGCTACGCACCTTCCAATACTGCTGATTTTCAGCGTGACACAGTCTAACGACGGCGCACGCCCGACGAAGTTCCTGTAAAGGAAAGTTCAACAAACATTATGCAAAGCGAGAGGGAGGTGTTTCTGGAACTCAAAAGGAAATTTTATTTTCATCTTTTGCACGCTTAAAAACAAGCATTTCCTCCTTCTCGGCAAGCTACAATTACCCATCGTTCAAGTCTCTCGAAGCACCTTATTTCCATCGCTGTGCATATATATATATATATATATATATATATATCAGTACTAGACGTCAACATGATGAAACCGACGACATATGGTTTACCCTAGTGCGTTTACCCTAGTGCATATGGTTTACCCCCACCTACGTAAGTAACTTAATAAAAATAAATAATGCAAAAATAATACTTACTTTATGGACAAGTGCGTTTCCTTATGCTGTAGGAAGCAGGGGGGGGGGGGAGGGAGAGCTTTAAGAAACAAGCGAACTGCGTTTTTGAAGGAACGTGCCTCCTGCGTGCTGCTTCTTTAGGTATTTAAAGGAAACCGGCAAAATATGAAAAGAAATAGGATATGTCGCTGCGCGCACAAGCTATCGCATTGCAGTAATCTCAACCGTGTTCCGACAAAACGACTACATAAATAATTGCGGCGGAACCCAGCTCGCGATGACTGTCGACGGCAACGCGTTAGCATTGAATCAATGTAGTGACTCAACGTGTTACCAGAATTGAAACCAGTTATGTAGGAGACATCTGCCGCAGCGGGGCTTCTGTTCTGCGCTGTCCTAAGAACACTGGGCACCATCTCGCGCCACCTCCGCGAAGCCTACGCGTGGCCTCACAAATTCACGGTGCGCTATTGCGTGAGAACGCTGAGAAACGCGCCGGACTTGTCCCTCGCGGTTCTTTCTGGACTTCCTGCATCATCTAGTGGCAATGGCGAACCGTCCACGTGTGGCCTCGGAGACGAGGGGCGCGGCATGCCCACACAGTTTCTCCCGATAACACCTAGAGTGAAATCTGGCGCCACCGTCTATGGGACTTTCTTAAGGGGCACCGTGCCGTCATCGCAACGACGGTATATCTGTCTGCGAGACTTGTGTGGCTGATGTTTTAAGAGGCTTCGTCTAAAACGTGGATATGGCTACACAAATAGCGCGTTCTTACAGTGAAATCTTCATAAAATGTTTCCATTCACGCAAATTGCATCTTTACTCACCTGCGATGCATGATGAAGGGAAGAAAAGCAAGAAGAGACGACAAACTGTTTCAAAGTGAGCGAGAATCTTGTCGTCTGTCCTTTAGCGGCCCACTAATACTTTTTACGTGTCATATAACTGTACATGCAATGACCAGTTCTTATAGTTAAACAAAACATATTTTTGTGTAGTCATAAAGCTAAAACAGCTTTTTACGTGCAGTCTTAGTAGTATATGAATCACTGTGACAGACGGAACCATGGAGGAAGGAAACTGAGGAAAGACCACGGAGGAAGGAAACTAAGGAGAGGCCCTACCCCCTCCGCGCGCTATGAGAAAAGTGTGGCGGAAATGACGTAGCAGGTTCTCATTTTTTTTTCTGCTTTTTTATTTTTTTTTTGTTGTATGGCCACGCCTTTTGGGCCACAATGGCGGCGTTGTTCTGATTTTGAGCGCTCACACGTGTTGCTCTGATAGGTTTCGTGCCGTGGCAAAGGCGCTGTGTGGGCGGCTTTGCGTTAGTCACCGTGTCTTGTTGCGCTGTGTTGCCTGCACCATGCTCTACCGTATGTTGCTGTGGCCAGGTGGGACAGGAGGAACTAAAGCTCGTGAAATCAACGCGCATGCAACGCTGTACGCAAGGTACCGCGCCATGGCAATGGCAACGGACGAAGGAATATCCGCGGGAAATTTTGCTCTCTTTGGAGGAATGATGCTAACGTGCCATCGCAGGCCGAGACTGATGCGTTTCAGAATATGTACAATGAACACCTTGTAGGTCAGCGATTCCTGCATTTGACAGCGCATATGGTGCATTCGCGGCACGTAAAACGTACGATATGAATGCATAGTTCATGTTCAGTAACAACGTGCTTTCGTGCATATTAAAACATATGTTGCTTAACTGTTGCTCGTTGCTCGCAGTACTGGCGACAGCACGAAGTTTTTAAGCAGAGCGCGTTCGAGGTTCACGCACACCCGCACGGGTGTACCTCAATACACGTGCTGATAGAGCGTACGTTACACTAATATGTGAGTTTTGCTGCCCTCGGTACCGTGCGCCTGCCAGCCGACGCTTCATCCTGGAAGATGGGAAAGAAGCGGCTGCTTTGACTAAAGGAACGAATCCTCCCTACAGGAGGCGTATCTTATCTGTGCGCGAGAGCAGCGCAGGGGAGTGAAGGTTAGCGGATGCGCTGCAAGAGTCGGCAAGGCTCCACAGAACGTACGCTTGCGAACACATCAACCGGCTGTTCCATGTTCGCATGTAGGCCGGTTCTACATGAGTACTGTTGTGCACCGTGCGCCGGCTATCGCAAAACATTGGTTCCGTAATGCTTCACTTACCGTTGTAAGAAGGCACCTCAGGCCACAGTCGATGAATATAAACGCGGAGCCAGAAATGACACCCTGCCTCCTTGCCGGCGCGCTGTCATAGTAATGCGCGGCCACCCGAAGTTTGTTCTATAAAACATGACGATTCCTTAAGCGAGAGTGTGTTTGTGTTCATAAACTCCGAATGGATCACAAATGGGTCGGTGTGTCGTACGGTTCTCCAGAGTGTGTTTTGTAGCGCAGTGATAATGCGTACATTTTTTTCGTATCGTCAGACGTCCAGCTCTCAAGACTTGTTTTTCTCAGCCCAAGCAGAGAAAAACAAGTAGAAGGAAGCGATAAAGGTGACCTTTAAAAAAAAAAACACGCGAGAACTGGGCAGCGGCAGGCACCTGCGGTTGATGAGAACAATTCAGTTGGCTGGCCTCATATATATAAAGCATGTTTATTTTCATAAAAGCCAGTAAAAGCAGCCGGTTCGGCCTCACGGCCCAATTACCGAAGTTCCCTATGAACTTCTTTTAACATGACTTCGGCAACGGAAATGCAATGAGACATCGTGATTGTTTAGTATTGCTGCGGAGCGCGCGCATCCGAGCAGTCCGGTTACGCGCAGCGCGGCGTGGTTTCGAGAGAAATGTATACAAGGGAGGAGAGCTGGCCCAATAGGCAGAGCATCGCCATGAGCAACGCCAACTTCCGGCTTCACTTTAGCTTCACAATGAGTGACGCAGGGCTTTTCCTGAGTTTCCTTCCTCCATGGACGAAACGGTCCTTGCCTGGCTCTCCGAGAATTATGCCAATCCGAAGTCACAATATACCAGTGTTCCCATGCATACTACAGCGCAGCAGCGCTAGATTTCCCTCTAGGTAATATAGTGAGAAACTCTATGGGCGCGCCGGCGCTTCACTTGCCGCACACGAAGTGGCGCATGCTCAGTGACCCAAGTGGCGAGATGTTCATTGGGGTGCGGCACCTAGCCAGTGCATTCATGCATAGCTATGCATGCATTCACGGCGCAGGTCGCTAAAGCTTTAGCGTGAAAGAGAGTTTTAGTTTAGCGTGTGCTATACCATGGCGTACGCTATAAAATATCGGGTCGTCATTGCGCATGCGCGGAATGCTAAACGACCCGTTGCGTATAGCGTACGCATGCTATTTCTCAGACATAGCGTTACTGCCTTTGCGTCGCTTACGTAGTTTGCGCGAAACATGGCGGTGGTTCCGTTGCCCGCTTGGAATTGAATTTGTTGTTGCTTTGTTTTAATTCGCTTTTTTCGTAGCAAACGACTGCGCAAACGGCTTTCGCTTAGTTTTAGGCCGCTTCGACGACAGAGCTGTTGGATAACCTTGTAGAGTTTGGAGTTTTCAGATTCGCTGCTTGTTCAGAACGAGTCGAAGCCTAACGAAAGAACCATTCGAGATGTCAGTGCCACTTATCAGCGAAGTCGGGAGACAGGCATATGACCTATGAGATCGCAAAACCTCGTAGGCCAACTAAATCTGTAATAAACGAGCGCTGCTCCACGTACGCTGCAGCGTAGCGAATAGCGTACGCGATAGCTGCGTGCGCTATACTGTAACTGTATATTGAAAGCGGTTAATGCCCCACGCATTCGTGGTGCGGCCTGCTAAGCCGTCGGGTTGCTGACCTTGAAGAACCCTTGTCACGTGTACTCGGTTATGCTCAGCATCGGAGAAACTTAAGCGATCATTTTGGTCATTGTAGAGTGGCACATTTCCAGAGGCACATACCTAGCTACCGAAGCTGGCGTCAAAGACGTTCATTGAAGACGACCACAGACCGTGTGGCGGATACCCAGTTTTCCAAGGTAATGAAAAATGCATCGAACAACGGTGCCTAACAAATCCCGAATGCACAGCGACACATGTCGGCACGAGAGAGGTTCGTCGAACGAACCTCTCTCGTGCCGACATGTCTCGGTCTCTCGGTCTCTCCTATGGCGGAATGTGTACGTACGTATACATTCCCCCATACGCAGAGACCCAAGTTGGCCCAATGGCTGATTTGGAACCCTGTTCTCTCAGCACAGCAGCCCGATTCGCTACCAATTCGCCGATGGCCTAGCCAATGACCCAGATAAGCGGGGAAACAGTTCGATAAAACCGCACAAACATAGATAGATAAATAGATAGCCCCTGGAATGTGCGTCAAGCACTCAAAGAATGCTAACGCGTTAAAAAGATATCTGCAGTTTTGCTCAAAAGGCAAACCATCGACCGTGATACCATATCATGAGACAGCTGTACGAAGTAGCCGTAGTACCTCTATAACGGGGTGTAATAAACAGTTCAAAAGGTGGAGTCAAGTGTAAACGACAAGGCAGGCAACGCAGAGCAGGAGCAGGTTGGCGTCCGAGAGGCTCACTGTCGCACCAAGCACTGGCGATCCGGATGACTCAGCGGCTGCGCTGCTGGCGTCGAATAGACTATTTGACTGCCCTTGTCCGCCGCTTCTTTTATTTACTTACCGTTACCCCCAGTCGAAAGGCGGAGCCATACTACCGACTCAAAGCTTGCAGACGAGCCTGTCATGGCATTGTTTCAGGTGGTGAACGAAAAAAACATCTCATCCATGGCGGGGCATATCTGATGTCGGTGTAGCGGCTCTATAACAGCTTAAATAGAACTCTTTGTGGCCCTAGTTGGTGTTTCCTGAAGGACATGTTGTTTACCGCAAATTAAGAAACACACAAAAGGAAGAAACATAGAAGACGGCATAGTTCTTTGACAGTTGAAAGATTAGGTGCTTTCGATGGTGTGGTATGGTGCGTCATTCTTTGAGAGAAACTTTGCCTAAACTCTACGCGCGCGAGAAGGAACAGAAATCAAGGCAAGTGTGCCAGACGCAAATTTCGGGGAGGTAGAATCACCGTCACTATCGTATTTTGGATGCTTAAGGATGCTTTAGCGGGAGACATGCACCTGCGAAGTGCTATTCAGGCTTTGTAATTTACTCAAGGCGACTTACTCAGCGTCACCTGAGACTTACGGACAAGCAATTATGTTTCGTATCATCGGCTTTTCGACCGCACAGAGCTGAAAAGCGAAACGAGTGCCCGCCGGGAATACGAGTGGACCTGGCTCCGACGGTGACGCGTAAACAATGACAGCTCACTTCAAGACGACAATGCCGCCTTCGACTATCGCGAAGGCCAGTCTCCCGATCCTGACAGATTGACCGTCACGAAGGGGCCACTAATTAATGAAAGGGGGCATGGTCGAGTATTGCCGTGGGAACGGCGTCGACATCATGTTCCACTTTGCTACCTGGTCGCCTCGTATTGCGCAACGTTGGAGAGCAAGGAGTCCGGCAAAAAGGGGGGACGTTGGGGACGGGATATGTTGAACGGTTGGGCGTTTGTAATTGGCCGAGATGAAGACCAGTAAATTGCCTCGACAAGTGAAAGAGACAGACAGACAAACAAAGAACTTTAATAATGGTCCTGAGGAACCAGCGTTAGGGTACCTCCCTTTTCAGGGAGTCCCCGTAGCCGTCGCGGGCCGCACCCACGTCGGGGTCGGAAGATCGTGGTCCTCCGCCCTGTCGCAGGCCCTCTGGACAGCCCGTAGTTGCTCTGACAGGTCGCCGCTCTTAAGGGCTGCCTCCCAGTCGGTTAGAGTGGTGAGCGATGAGCTGCGTAACGCAGGGCATTGCCAGAGCATATGGGACAAGGAGCAGTACGCCTCCCCACAGTCTGGACAGTGGGGTTCTACATTAGGCGCGAAGTGACTGAATCTGCCCCTGGAGGGAAATGACCCCGTTTGAAGCATGCGAAACGCCGACGATTGTGGTCTATTAAGTTTAGGGTGTGGTAGCGGAAAGGCCCGCCGAGCAAGTTGATAATGCGTCAAGATTTCATGGAAGGTGAGAAGCGAATCCCTGTACAGCCCTAAGTCGCCGCCCGTGAGTCAACCTGAACCACCACGGTGTGTAAGACCTCGCGCACAGTCATGGGCCAACTCATTGGCGTTAACAAGCTCAGAGAGAGAGAAAATAATGCAGAGAAAGGCAGGGAGGTTAACCAGAGGTAGTTCCGGTTGGCTACCCTGCGCAGGGGGAAGGGTTAAGAGGGTTAAAAAGAGAAACATAGTAGAAGGGGGAGATAGAAAGGGAGACAAGCACGATCAAAGCGCGTACACTACAGAGCGGTAAGGGACGGCATTCTTAGAGTCTGTCGTGAAGCCCCGTAGACCGCAAGAACCTTACCAGTGAGTAAGGCCTTCAACGCGGATATTCTTTCGGAGCATTGGCGTAAAGCTTTTAGTTCTGAAAGTCGACGATTGTCCAACTGATCCAGTACACTGCACATCACTTGTCTCTCAGCACAGTATCGCGGGCAGACACAGATAATGTGTGCGAGCGTCTCGTCGATGTTACATGTGTCGCAGGTGGGTATGTTGGCCATTCCTATGCGGAAAGCATAGGCGTTTGTAAAGGCAACGCCTAGCCACAGACGGTAGAGCATGGTCTGTTCACGTCGTGGTAATCCAGGCGGGAGGTGCATCCGTATGTCCGGAGACAATGAGCGCAACCGACACATGGTGAAAACATTCGAGTCCCACAGGGGCAAAGTACACTCAAGGGACATCAATCGCAGCTCAGCCGCAGCGTCTGTACGCAAAAGCGGAATGACGACTCGTTGACCACTTTCATGTGCAGATCGGGCGGCTTCGTCGGCGTGGTCATTCCCGCTGATGTTACTATGTCCTGGAAGCAACTGAAGGATTATGTCGTGTCCCTTGTCATAGCTTTGATGATATATGTGCCGAATTTCTGAGGCCAGTTGCTCATTCGGTCCGTGGCGCATTGGGCTTCGTATGCACTGAAGGGCTGCCTTGGAGTCACTAAAGACTGTTCATTGTTGCGGTGGCTTCTGCTTAATGAAATCAAGTGCAGCACGGAGCGCCGTGAGTTCTGCACCCGTCGATGTGGTCACACATGAAGTTCTTAATTTGATTTCCTCAGATTGTGCCGGGATGATGAATGCAGCGGCAGAGCTGTTGAGTTTTACTGAACCATCTGTGTATACATGTTGCCGGAATCTGTGCACGTTGTGAATGTGCTCCAAAGTTGCTTGTTTCAAAGCTTGCAATGGCACTCCAGCTTTCTTTCTGATTCCTGGAATTGTCAGTTGAACTTGCGGCTGGTGCAGACACCACAATGGATCTGACAATCGTGTAGCAGGCGTAAATTCTGATGGCAAGTACGATTGATGTCTTGCAGTAGTTTTAGCAAAAGTTGAAAGTGGCCTTTTTGCTGGCAAGCAAGCAAGATGGTGTGAGGGGATCCGAGTCAGGTGTCGGATGTGCGCTCTCAGGACATCTGCATCAATGTACACTGTCAAAGGAGCGTCTCTGGCTATGGCCACTGTCGCAATCTATGACGTTGTTTTGGGAAGACCGAGACAAGTCCTGAGTGCTTGGGCTTCCACGCTCTGGAGTTTGCGAATATTCGTAGTGCAAGTATTTCCTATTACAGGTAAGCTGTACCGCAGGAAGCCCAAAAACAGTGCTTTATATAGCTGTAACATTGACGGCACTGTTGCGCCCCAGGACTTCCCGCCGAGAAACGCAAGAAGGTCCGCAAAGGCGGCCAAACGCTTTGTCATGTACGAGATGTGAGGGCTCCAAGACAAGTCTCTATCAATGATGACGCCAAGAAATCGATGCGCTCGGCTATATCGTATAATTTGGTCATTAATCCGCAAAGCATAAGGGGCCATCGATTTGCGAGTAAGAGCAACGAGTGCACATTTCTCAGCGGAAAGCTCCAGGCCTTGTTTTCTTAGGTATCTTGACACAGCCGTTGAGGCTTTCTGAAGTCGTGCGCGGACTTGTACACGTGTCGCGCCTGAAGCCCATATGCAAATGTCGTCTGCATATACGGAGAGTTGTACGGTTTGCGGTAACGAATCAGTGAGACCAACGAGCATCAGGTTGAAAAGGGTAGGGCTGAGTACTCCGCCTTGCGGTACACCACGACTGGTATAGCTAGGCTGTGTTGGTCCGTATTCAGTCATAATAAAAAAAGATATCCCATTCAAATAGTTGCATATCCAGCGAAAGGTGCGTCCACCAATCCCTACAGCTTCTAAGGCGTCCAGAATTGCATGATGACCTACATTGTCGTACGCACCTTTAACGTCAAGGAATAGGGCCGCAGTGATTCGTTTCAGATGTTTCTGGTGTTGTACGTATGTTACCAGGTCGATAACGTTATTTATTGACGAGCGGCCACGTCGAAAACCAGCCATTACCTCTGGATAGACGTTGTAAAATTCCAAGTACCATTCTAACCGTGTGAGGATCATTCTCTCCATTGCCTTGCCGACACAGCTGGCCAGTGCTATTGGACGGTAAGATGATAATTCCAACGGGGATTTGCCAGCCTTGAGGAGTGGAACAAGCCGACTGGATTTCCACGTTGTAGAGACCAGGCCGTCACGCCATGATGCGTTGTATAGGCCAAGAAGGGCATCTCTGGCCTCTTGACCAAGGTTTGCAAGCGCAGAATGTGTGATCCCATCGTGTCCTGGTGACGAAGATCGCCTGCACCCAGCAAGTGCGGCCTCCAGTTCTTCGATGGAGAAAGCAGCGTCCATACGAGGATCTCGGGAGCAAGGGGGCACAATGGGAATAGGTGCGCAAGGTGAATACGTGAGCGTCGGACGCGCGATCCTTGCGCAGTAATCTTCGGCACCCTCGACTTCTCGGCGCCCTTGATGTAGAGCTAGAGACTTAAATGGACGACGCTGTTGAGGAGCTGATCGAAGTCCACGGATTGTTTTCCAGACAACCGACAAAGGTTTACGCGGGTCGAGAGACTCACAAAACGATTTCCAGCGTTGATTTTGCAGTGCAGCAAGGCGACGCTGAATTTTCTTTTGAATGCGCCTGGCCTCTCTAAGGTCGTATAACGATTTAGTCCGTCTGTACCGTCGCTCCGCTCGCCGGCGGATTGATTCCATACTCCCTTACGGGCCGGGAACCATTTGATGCTATGAAAACCAGCAGCCCCCTCGCTGCCGAGGATGGCCGCCGCCTCCTTCGAGATCGAGCCGGAGGCGAAAGCTCGGGCTGCCGATCTGCAGTATGTAAAGATATTGGAACGTAGAGGGTCCTTCAGTGCTGTAGCTATAGCAACCTGCTCGGCTACTGTTGAAGAAACGTTCCGCACGGATGCTGAATTAATGAGAGTGCCATTAGAGTCAACCGAAACTACGGCATAGTGATCAGAGCACTCGTACTGGGCGGCATCAACAAAACATGCCAGATTCGGAGTGGCAGCAGCCGCTTTTAACAGGGAACGAGCCCTGGCTACCCGGCGCCCTACATTGAATTGAGGGTGGACGTTACCTGGCATGGGATCTACCTTGAACGTATCTCGGACCATGGGTGATAGGGTCACTTTGCGCTCCGTGATTTCCTGGTGACCGCATCCAACGGATTCGAGGATGCGTCGCCCCGCTCGCGATGATGATAGTCGGATGAGCCACTCGTTGGGCCTCGATCACCTCTGATAGGGTGTTGTGCATGCCTAGTTGCATTAGACGCGCGGTGCTGGTAGTGAGTGGTAAACCCAGCACGCGCTTGATGCTTTTGCGCATAAGGGCGTTGATTTTGGCCTCATCCCCTTTAGACCAGCACAACGTGGAGGCTACATAGTTAACGTGGCTCATCAGAAACGAGTGGTATAGTCTGAGTAGATTGCTCTCGCTTAAACCCCCTTTGCGGTTCGAGACCCTGAGGATAAGCCGAAGCATATTCTCCGTCTTCGAAGTAATGCGGTCTATAGTCTGTGAGTTGCCCCGCGAGATTCCAGCAAGAGTCCGAGGACCCTGATGGTATCCACTCTGTGAATTTGTTGTCTGTCCTTCGTATAGATGGCTATGGGAACTTGATTTAAGGGTGTGGAGCAGCTAACCCCCCGTCGGGTGGGCCTATACAATAGAAGTTCGAACTTGGTGACAGATTCAGGCCCGTGTCTAGTAGGAAGTGTTCTGTGGTGTCGAGCGCCTCTTGGAGCGCACTCTCAACAGCAGCTCCAGACCCTCCCAAGCACCACACGGTAATATCATCCGCGTAGTGGGCGTGACCCGTTCCTCTTACTGTGGCCAGTCTGTCCGAGAGGCCCTTCATGGCGATGTTAAACAGTAAGGGAGAGATGACCGCCCCTTGCGGGGTGCCTCTCGCTCCCAATGTAAATTCCTTCGATTTGATTTGCCCTATTTTGACAGTGGCCTTGCGATCCCTGAGGAAGGAGCTAACGTACGCGTGGAATCGTGGCCCCAGGCCCAGATCTGAGATGGCGTCTAGTACGAACCGGTGCGAGATGTTATCAAAAGCCTTGGACAAGTCTAGAGCAAGGATGCCCCGAGTGTCTCTAGTGTCGACATCAATGATTTGCCTCTTTATAAGTAACATGATGTCCTGTGTGGAGAGTGCCGGCCGAAAGCCGACCATGTTGTGAGGGAATAACTCATTATTTTCTATATGCCTAGTTATACGGTTGTGAATGACATGTTCGGCCACCTTACCCACGCAGGACGTGAGCGAGATGGGCCGCATGTTCTCCGGCGCAAGAGGTTTGCCTGGTTTCGGGGTGAGCACCACTGAGGCTGTCTTCCAGGAGTCGGGGACTAAGCCCGTTTCCCAAATTTTATTGACCTCCCCGGTGAGCAGCGCAACTGATTGTTCGTCCAAGTTTTGGAGGAGCTTATTGGAGATGCCATCCGGGCCCGGTGCAGAGCGACCGTTGAGCGTTTGCACCACCTCCCAGATTTCGGATTCCGTGAAGGGGGCGTCGAGCTCCCCCACCGCTCCCCCCCCCCCCGATAACAAGGATAATCCCCGTCACCGGAGTGGCCCAGTGGAAGATACTTTTCGGCCAACTCTTGCAAGAGGACGTGTTCAAATACGCCCGCCGCCTTTTGATTATAAACTATGCGATCGATGGCTAGTCTCTGATTGCTTTTGGTTTGCAAATCGTCGAGTAAGTGTTTGAGCAGGTTCCATTTGCCCCCCGTTCTCATCTGCCCATCAACCGAGGAGCACACTTCATTCCATTGTTGTTTGGACACTTCGATGGAATGAGTTTCAATTGTACGATTGAGCTCCGCAATTTTCTTACGAAGCCGGCGGTGGAGTCTGTGCGTTCTCCAGCGGTGCAGGATGGAGTTTTTGGCTTCTAGGAGGTGTGCAAGGCGCGCGTCTATACGATCTACCTTTAGGTCGGTCTTAACCTCCTTGGTCTCAGCTTGTACGTCCTTCTGTAGTCTTGCGAACATACTATCGAGATTATCGTAGTCGGTCTGGTCCGCCTTCCGTATTTTCCGGAAGGCATCCCAATCCGTCACTTTAAATTCCCTGGTAGGGGCTGTGCTAATCGTTAGGGTAATCTCCACAATGAAGTGGTCGCTGCCCAGGTTCTCTTGCAAATTTTGCCATCCTGCTCCGGGGGCGTTCTTGACGAACGCCAGGTCCGGAGTGGTGTCTCAGACTACCGACGTGCCGGTTCGCGTCGGGTATTGAGCATCCGTAATCAATTCCAGTGAGCAGTAAGCAACTGCCTGGACAAGGAGATTTCCCCTGGTGGATTGGCGGGGGTATCCCCAGGCATTGTGGGGGGCATTGAAGTCACCCGCTATGACTATGGGGGCTCCCTTGCTCAGGGCCACCGCCTTTGTCATGATCGTGGCGAATGCCTGCCGTTGATCCGATGGCGAGCTGTATATGTTTAAAAGGAAGACACTGCTCTTAAGCCAATTGTTAGGGATAATTTCGACCATAATGATTTCCGCCCTAGTTTTGCCAATTTGTAATTTGTGTACTTGAAAAGAGCACTTCCGTGCGACCAAGGTTGCTAAACCCCGCTTTCCTTCCTCCCGTATCGATACAACACGGTATCCCGGGATGGTGGGCGCGTCATCGAGAGTTTCTTGTAAAAGAATTACGTGCGGTTTGACCGCCTGTGCCGAAACGAATTGCTGCAGCGGAGCTTTGTGCCGTTGGAAACTGGCCCAGTTCCACTGCCACACAACCAACGTATTGGGATTGACAGCCATGGTGATTGCCTTGGATTGGCCATTCCACCATCTTGTTGACGGGGACGGTGCTTGCGGGTAAAGGTGCCCGACGGGGCTCCCTCGAAGGCTGTCTAGCCGTAGCTAACGCGGCCTGTGCACTTTCCAGGGACGCCTTCCTTTTAAGGAGGACAGTCACGCTTTCAGCGAGCTGCTGAATAGCCCGCTGCATGCTTTCTAAGTCCTTGTTATTGGACTCGGTCGCCATAGAGTCAATGTCCCCCTCTGGGGGCGCGGCCCTACGTATACCCGAGCGCGCCTGTGGCTCCCCTGAGGGGGGCACCTGTTGCTTCTCGACTTGCGAGGGGTACGACTTACGGAAAGACTCAAAGTCGGCCCTCATTTGCTGCATTTCTGCTTTGAGTCGAGCGTTCTCTTGCATGAGTTGAGCGACTCTGGGATCAACTTTATGCTCCGGCAATGCTACCTGCGTTACCTTTGAAGCCAGCGTCGTCTGCTTCGACTTGACACGATCGGCCCAGGTTGGCGTTTCCTGGATCCGAACCCGGGAGTTAGAGCGCCCTCGGGATCGAGAGCGCCCTCTGGAGAGGCTGCGTTGTCGACCAGAGGGCGTGACGGAGCGCTCCCTCCTGGGGGCTCCCGCCGCGCTGGAACCACGTGGCCTGTTCTCCTTGGCCAGCTGTTGCTGCTGGTGCTTGTTGTTGGGGCGCTTACGGCGCCGTCGGCGTCTGCGTACGACGTATGGGACTTGAAAGCGCTGCTTACACGTTTTGTCCGCCGTAAGATGCGGGCCTCCGCAAAGGGCGCACTTCGACGAACACTGGTGGTCATCGGGTGGTGAGCTTAGTCCGCAGCCCCGGCAATCCTCATTGGTGGGGTTGGGGCAGACGTCCGCGCGATGTCCCAAGCCGCCACACGCGTAGCACACCTCGGTTTGGCGTTTGTAGAGCGTGCAGCGCAGAAGGCTGACGCCGCACATGACATAGGCACTTTCATGCCGTCGAAGAGGACAACCACTGTGGTGGTGTTCTTAATTCGTTTGACTTCCAGAGCGTTCGGGTTACGATGGTTCACGATCATGCGCTGGAGTTGGGCCTCGCTGATGTCTGCGTCGACCCCTCGTATGACCCCTTTGCAGGTGTTGTCTGGGGCCGCTATGTATGCGGCCACTTTGTACAGTCCTTCGCTTATGCGGATTTGCTGGATTCCTGCATAAGCGGCGGCGTTCTTCTTCTCCGGGGTGGATACGATGAGAACGTTTTGAGTGAAATTAGATGAAAGAGAGAAATAAACGAGATAAAAATCGGATCTGTACTGCGGTGCGGGAGGCTCTGACGTCCAAAGATTCATCATGTAATGTGGTCCGAGAGGCATGGAGCCGTTGTTGTAAAGCTAAGTCACGTACAATTGTATATAAACCCTTTTAGCACTTCTTGAACGTCGCACGCGTCCTTTCCTTCTGCCGGCAGCTGGCACGACTCCATCCATGAAACCTTCGTGGCCGCACGGGTCCCCGACTTGACAACAGTGGCTGGCAGCTTATGGGATCGGTCGGCATTGGCTGCTTCGGTGGAGTGAGTGCCACGTGTTTGCGTCGCTTTTCGCCAGACTCAGTAGCACAGGCAGTTGTCAATGGGGTTCGGTTTTATTAGTGATTTTGTCCCGTAAGCCAAAAATATACTTTCTCACGGGCTGAATAACTAGTGGCAAGAAACACAGGGTGCACTGTGAACACAGATAGGTTTCGAATCCATGAACTCCTCGAAAGTCGCGAGCAGATGGGCATATCGGTTGGCCCTGCAAAAGGTAAATGCCAGCAACCAGAGTTTTCATAGCATGAAGAAGCAAGTTAAGAGGAGGCCGCTGAAGCCAGGAAAGTTATTTCGCAAGGAAGAAGCGCCAATAAATTCTTTAATTTCCTGACGGTAGCGACAACGACGGGATAGATAGCGCCTGATGTTCGCTCTTCATGTGGCCAGACGTCTCTCTAGTACAAGTAGGAGGATGCTAGGAGCCAATGCTTGTGTTTTCCGGCGGGTACTGTTTTGGAAATTCCCCTTGTTTCGATACTGAATTTCAATTTTAATCAAAGGTGAATTTTCAAGGCAAACCAGATTGCCATGAAGAAACTTAAAGTGCAGGAACTCCTTCGAATTTGCGAGGAGTTGGGCATTTCTGCCGGCTTCGCAAAAACGAAAGGAGCCATTCTTGACGTCATGGATACAGAAGATGTGACGGTTGAGGTAGCTGACGAGGCTTGGGGAACCATTGTTGAAAGAAAGCAAAAAGTAGCGGAGTGCCGAAGGTTCAAGCGCGAAGATGTAGAGAGGCGCAAGCGTGAAGAGGCAGAAAGAGGCAAGCGTGGATCAGAAATGCCCAAGAGGCACCAGCAGGGAGGTAGCGCAACAGCATGCTTTTAGGGTGGAAGAGCTTGAGCGGAAAAGTCATACACTTTTATGCGCTATGCCAGCTCCACAGTTGCAGGAGAGACGAGGATCTAGCCGATTTCGTCGCCGATATTGAATGAGCGTGTCAGAAAGAGGGTGTCAGCCGGCAAGTGTACGGAGAGATTAGGAACGCTGCTATCGTTCAGTGTCGCTACGTGTTTCATGAACTACTTGTCCAAACAGAAAGCAGGAGACTATGACAGGGCTAAGAAGGTTTTGTTCAAACACTTCGGTCTAGCAATTCAGACCGACTTCGAAGGCCAGAGAGAGTGTCACAATTCGCCGAAGATTGATGCACGCGCCCAAGTTCCCACAGTACGCAGCGACGATGAGAGAGAAACTACAAAGCGGGATTTCGTTCCGGGAAGCACGAGGGTAAGAAGACTTTCCGTATGAATTCAAACTGGAGACTTCAAATTCCCACGGCGCGCATCAGGAGAAAGAGGGTGACGCCGCTAAAGTAGCGCAAGAAACGAATGCGCCCGCTGATGGCGCACGCGCGTTAGAGGCGCGGAAGAGAGTTGTTTGTTCCAACTGCGGAGAAAAAGACCACATGGCGAGGAGCTCTGAGAAGCGCGTGGTATTTGCCACAATTCAGGACTCCGATACGAACCTGCAGCTGTTGAAGCAGTATATGCGGCAGCTTTGACTGAACGGCCGGGTGCGTAAAGGATTGGTAAACTATGCAGCAACAATGGATGTATCTAACCTTAGCTGTGTATCTCCTGACGATTTCACAGGAGTGTGTGCTTGGATTCGGCAAGTGGCCGAATAACAAAACGTTTCCCTGCCAATAGCCATGGTTGTGACAGGGGGCCCTTTAGGCCATGTGTGTACGGAGGCAGCAGTTTCGGCCAGCCTGCCTGAGAAAGTAAGCTATCGCGGTTGAACAGGTCGGAGGAAACGCTGACGGAACGAGGGGACTCCTCCAGTATGGGAGCTTTAAGGGCAAAACACGGGAGGACACGCAAAGACTGATAGGCGTATCCCCTGTTGAGCAGCGTTCAGAGGACCAAGGAACGATTCTCGAGGCAGCTGTGCGCAGTGACGAGTCAAATGTGTTAGTAGCCAGAAGCGAGGGAAAGCAGTTAACGAAGAGAGCGGTGGTTTTGTCGCACAAAAAAAGAAAGGCCCTTGAGTCCATATGAGTACGGAGGCAGCCACTTCGGCCAGCCTGCCTTAGAAAGTAACCTATTTATTTTCGAATAGGTCACAGCACATTCCTGAAGCCTGAGAGGCTAACGAAATTTCAAGTGCATGTGCGAATGATGCCAAAGAGAAAAAAACGCAGGCACAAGATCAGAAAGCCAGACGCGGTCCAGGTCGAGGCGTCTAGACTTAAACCTGCCAAGCACCAAAATGACAGAGCCAAATGTGCGAAGGTCAGGATCCAACCAAAGACTGAAAAAGCGAAGGAAGTGAAATCCCAAGGTATGGCGCTTGCTGACATTGGGTATCGGCGTGACGCACGTCACCAAAAAGAGAGTTTCGCGAAGATTCCGGCGTAGTAACCGTCGCCTAACCTCATCGCGTGCAGCACAGTGTAAGCAAAGGGTCAAAGGGAAGCGATCTATAGACTACTAGAACAGCCCGTCACTCGCGCGGTAAAGAAGGGCGACTGCATTGCAAATAATGGGGAAGCGAATACGCGGTTCTTTAAATGCACCCCTCTCTTAGTGCTTGGAGGCTGCTGTTCTAAAGTCGCAGATACGAGATGCGTAAGGCATATTAGCGGCTTTTGCCTTCATCGCGACCGCACCTTAGGAAAACCCCGGAATGTGCTACCATACCGAGCTCGTCTGAAGGGGTGCGTTAGGAGCGCAAGAATAAAAAAATTTGAAAGGTGGCTTGGAAATTTTTTTTTGTATTCATTTTGTATTCAGCTTAGTTCCGCGTTGAATCCGTGAGAGACGTGAAGAATAGCGCAGTTTTTGTTTTAGGTTGTTAGCCTTTGCGGCTTTGGTTAGATCCACAGTTTCAGGCGGAAAGTTTACGTGATGACACGTGTAGATTTGTAAGGAAAACCGCGTCAGCGTTGCAGACAGTTTCGATGATCATGCGCAAGTTGCGCTAGTTGCGCAAGTTGGGCAAGTTGATTACTTCATGCTTGCAGGAGTTCATAACGAGTCGTGGTTTATTTGACAGGAGTGCTTTTTCTGGCAGGCGCATTTTGCAGAGTGAATTCATGAGCTTTCGTTGGTTCGACGATAATATATTTGGGAACCTTTAAGTTTATGGAACTTTTCTTACATAGAGGGCATCGCTGGTCTTTGCTGCTCATGCTGTGGCATACTTTCCAAGGTCGATTCAAATAGGTCGCGAAGCTTCGGAGGAAAAGCGGTTTAGTACAGATTGTCACCGACATCAGCATGGGGGGTTATGGGAGCAGCGATTGAAGCGCGACTATGTTTGGAGGGAACAGACATTGGGAAAGAAAAAGGCGTTCTTTAATTCAAACGAGACACAGTTAGATTCATTCAACGAAAATGACATTCCTAGTCAATTTTATATATTCGTGATGAGTTCATAAAATACGTTTATTTTATTATTATTAATAAATGCATTTCTTTTCAGCGCCCATCGCTACAGGGGGCGTTGACGCCACTATCACTCGCAGTGCAATGCACGTCTTGAAATGGGCAGAAAGGCGCACTCGTATCACCTGTTGAAATACGCCCCCCTCACAATTTGTGCTTTCTTGCTTGTCGAAGTTTGTCTGAACCCGCCGTGGTTGCTCAGTGGCTATGGTGTTAGGCTGCGGAGCACGAGGTCGCGGGATCGAATCCCGGCCACGGCGGCCGCATTTCGGTGGGGGCGAAATGCGAAAACACCCGTGTACTTAGATTTAGGTGCACGTTAAAGAACCCCAGGTGGTCAAAATTTCCGGAGTCCCCCACTACGGCGTGCCTCATAATCAGAAAGTGGTTTTGGCACGTAAAACCCCATATATTATTAAGTTTGTCTGAATTTGGTGACGCGGGTAGCTTCATTGCTTCTTAATCTGTTCAGTCAAAAGTAGTGAGTTACGACCGCCAGATAATTGTGTAGTTGTTTTCGTGCGACTGCGCTGGCCGACGGGCTCGGAATCCGACAATAGGATCAGCGCTCTACACCTAAAGCTTTCGTCGGCCTCCAAAGCAAGTATGTTCTGTGCAGGGATGCGATTTGGACAACCGTACGGCTGGCCTTTTCCTGCATCGCTTTCCACGCTGAAAGCTCGAAACGCCCATCAAGTCGAATGGCGGGCATTTGAATATATAGCTCCAAAGGAAGAACAACAAAACAAATTTCGCGCCTTCGAAAACAAAATGACGTCACTTCTGCTTTTAACGGAAATGGCGTCACGTTATTTTTTCTTCCGCTGGAAGTGTTCCCACCACATACAGATGGCGCTAAGCTCCATGAACCGGCGATGGACCGCCATGTTTTGAACGTATGGGCTCCTATGGAAGCTTCGCTACCAGGTATATTTACCTTGTACTTTCTTTTTACTTAGTGTGATGTCTGCCTTCGCGAAAACGCGACGGCTGAACGCTAGAGAAAGGGAAGCGTCAGTGTTTTTGTTTTCTTGAATTTCACGAAGAGTAGACTCAAACTAGAAAGCCTCGGTGTAATTTTCATTGTGACTTGTTTTGGATAGTGCACGCGATTTTTCTAAAGTTTCTTTATTATTTACCAGATTTATTTATTTATTCTAGTCCCGCTGCGTCGTATTATGTAATGGTATGTCGCAAATACGGTCATCTGTTCGGACGGAGCATCGCTTTGCAATACCCCAATTAAGAAGAACGCTACAAGAGAGGCAGAATATGTCAGGCCTTCTAAGCCTATTTAGGCACGTGATAAGGGCTCTAGATGGCTTGGCTCTTTGTTTGTTTCAATTTTTGGTATTATATAATGATTATCTACCCGTCTTGTGCTGAGTGTTCTGGGGTGTGAATTATTGAAGGCCAGTTATCCCTTCACCTTCGTGATCTGTGGAAGCTCTAATGCACAATACTTAGCTTTATTACATAAACCCCGTTTGTATCTATTTGCGCAGACACATGGTAGGAAGTTTCTTGGTACTTGCTCTGATCAACATGCACTTTGAGTTTAAAGGTTACATTTTAGATAAGCGGTTATTAGATTATTTGAATTTGTACAGCCGGGTGATGAGAGTGGCTTGCATGTGGCACTAGCGGCATTGCGTGTGGCTGACAAAGGCAACCCAGTTGAAAATGACAACAGAGGTTGTGTTCAGTACTACAGAAATTTCTGTTGTACAACAGGATTTTTCTGTAGTAACTACAGATTCCTGATGGAGCGACAGACTTTTCTGATGTACAACAGACATTTGTTGTTGCTACTACAGAAAACAGTCTGTCGTATGTCTGTTGTTACAACAGAAAGCTGAAGCTCTACAACAGATTTTTGTAGTACTACAGAAAAAATTGTCATCACTACAGGCACCCTGTTGTCCCAACAGAAATGTTCCTGAAGTAACCCGAAAAACTTCTGTAGTGCTACAGAGAGCTGTTGAAATACTACAGAAACCTATTGTGGCAACAGGCCCCCAATTGTCACAACAGAAGTGTTCCTGAAGTAATGCGACAAACTTCTGTTGTACTACAGAAAAATGTTGTTGTATGACAGAAGCCTATCATTGCAACAGGCCCCCAGTTGTCATAACAGAAGTGTTCCTGAAGTAATGGACAAACTTCTGTTGTACTACAGAGAACTGTTCCACAACGGAAACCTATCGCCGCAACATGTACCCAATGATGACAACAGAAATGCACTGAAATTGTGTGATGCGACAAGCTTCTGTAGTGCCCGGTTGAAAAAGACAAAATGAATTCCTGTCGCAACTACAGAAATTCTGTTGTACGACAGAAGTTGTTGACATTTCTTAATTGGGAGACATTTCTGACATTACGACAGAAATTCTGATTTCGCAACAGAAGCATTCTGTCGCGACAACAAGAGTTCTGAAGTCGGAACAACAGCTTTATATCCTGACAGCGACTCCGACGTTACGACACCAATTCTGACGTCGCAGCAGAAACATTCGGTCGCGACGGCCAAGAGTTCCGAAGTAGCAACAGAAGCGCTTTCCGTCGCGGTCCTTTAAAATTGTATGTTTTCGCATCGGTGGTGTACACTGTACTTTTCTCTTGCGCGGTATTCAATCGCGCTTCTCTGAAGCCGGCAATGCTGATGGCACCGACACCGGTAATAAAGTCGACGTGGCGAATAGTTATAATTGTGCCGTGACGACGCGGCACCAGCAACGCCCTACCGGCCTCCTCAAAATCGGCCGCTGATCAAAATCATACCATCTGCGGGAATGGCTGCGTATCCATTTTTTTTTTGGTAAGATGTGGCACACAGGCCTGTGGACTTACATGTGCTGTTACACTGACACATTAGTTAATTTCCCAGGAATATTTCACAAGCTTATGCGAAGCGGAAAAGAAGATTTCGGTTGTTCCACAAAGTTGCGTGAAAAGCTGTCTCGCTCGGGTCTCATTAATCTGGTACAGCGCTGCCGTGAGAAGCCAGTATGCTGTCAGAAAGAACTCTCATCCACGAATGTTTATGTAGCTATTTTGCATTGAACACACGAATTATATGCGCGCTCAAAAGTGTAAAGAATGAGAGACGACTGTCGAAACTAGCAGTAATACCCCAAAAGTCAACGCGTTGTCTATTTCTGAATTTCTTATTTAATATGGATATCGTACATCGAAATCGATGTTCTAGCACTGCACGATGTACCTGTCGATGGTACGAACACTCATGCTCTTCTAGAGATGCGGCACTTGACGCGGTCGAGTGATAGCGGATCTTGGCTCACAAAATGCAAATGTAAACAGCAGCGCATCAGCACGTCGTACTGTTCACATGGCCAAAACGTACCCTAAAAAAGCATGTCAGTGGTGGCGAAGGAGGAAGAAGAAGACGGCGTTCCGAACGGTCGCTTTTTTCATGTTCTCCGCTCCAAAGGATTTATCGGCCCCTGGCCGAGGTGCTGCTCAGGCTTCAGCCAGCAGCAATGACTACCGTGTTGTGATACCTCGTCTTCCTACCGGTAAGCTGGTTGTGGACTCCGTTTTCCTGCATGCTTACTTAAGTGGTCGACCGTACAGAGCCCAAGACTTCAGAGACGCCCTTCGGAACGTTATTGACCTGAAGGAAATAAGTTCCATCGGTCAATTTCAGATGTCACACGTGTGGATGGTGACGTGCAAATCATCAATTACAAAATCAAAGCTAGTCACGTGCGGAGAATTATCCGTAAAAGGTAGACGCTGCCTCGTTATTGACCCCGAGCCCACAGAAGTGAAAATGAAGCTTTTATGGCTTCCTGAGCGTTTGGCAGACGATTACATTCGAGAAGCGCTCCAGGCTTACGGGAAAGTGAAGTCTATATCAGCAGAAAGCTGGAGAGTATCGGAAATGGAGCAAATGCGTACCCTAAATCGTGACGTGGTGTTTACTCTTGCCGATGGAGTCGGCGTGGGAGACGTTCCACATCTGCTACACGTTTGTGGAGTGCAGAGCCTTGTATTGATTCCAGGCCGGCCCCCACTTTGTCTCCGCTGTAACAAGGTTGGGCACATTCGTAGAAACTGCAGAACCCCACGTTGTGAAGCCTGCCGACGCTTTGGCCACACAGATGAAGAATGTGTTGTGACATACGCCGACAAGCTACGACACAGGACAAGGCCTCCAGAAGAAAGCCTGCAGGAACACATAATGGATGTTACTGAGGTTCTCGACGCAACGGGAGACGTTCCCTCTTCCGCGAATACCAGCTGTGCCAGTAAAGCCCCTCTACATGTTGAAGACAATGACATCGCAGAACCACCCGTGGAAAAGGAAAGTAGCGAAGAGAAAGAAGTGCCCGCTACTACGCAGACAGTTTCCGCCCAGCCAGCGAATGAGACAGCCGCTGATGACTCATCTGCTACACCGAAGCACGTCAACACGTGCGCTATGCTGTCAGAAGACAGACGAAGTAGCGCGGATACGTCGATTCCGAAGCGCCGTGCGACTAACAGATCAGAATCAAGCACGGACAGCGAGACGGCCAGTACCACAAGGAAAGCACGTCGCCGCAAAACATCGACACACTCAGGACAGTGCCGGCGATCAAGGTCCAGGAGGCCTGGTGAGGGTTCGGAGGGAGCCTCACCGTTACCCTCTAAGACCGACCGCATAGAGAATTAGGTCTAAATAGTTGGTATTCACCATGGCCCTGTCCCAGCAACTTCTCTTCGCAACTTTGAACGTGAGAGGCCTTAGGTCTTTGCAGAAACAGGCGCAGCTTCGCCAGCTTTTGTCTAGGAAGCGGCTCGACTTCGTCGCCGTGCAGGAGACGAAGATTGAGAGTGATGACGAGACAGAAAGGGCTTTGCGACCCTTTCTGTCTGAATATAACGTCTGCGTTTCACACGCTCTTGGTTTATCCGCGGGCTGTTTCCTGTTTCTGAAAAAGAGCCTACTTTGTTCAGCACTTAGTTACCATGTAGACGCTGAAGGCCGATATATGTGCTGTGATTTTGTGTTGCAGGGTGTGCCATGGCGATTAGTCAACGTCTATGCATTTAATGACGCTGCAAAACGAATTGCCTTATTTGATACTGTGCGTAGTCTAATGGACTGTGATCGTTGCATTGTGTTAATGGGCGATTTCAATTGTGTATGTGATCCGTGCGACCGAAGCGGCATTAACACTCAGCGAGACAGGAGTGGTGAAGTTTTGTCTAACATAATAGAAAATGCAGGGCTCGTTGATATAGGAGTGTCGGGACAGGGAGCTCGCTCTTATACACGAATTCAAGGTCGCTCTTATGCCCGCCTTGATCGGATTTATGTTTCTTCATCACTCCTCTCCCGGGAACTGTCCTGCACTACTATCCCAGTTTCGTTCTCGGATCATTGCATGGTTATCGCAAAGATTGGTGAGAAATCTGCAACCAATTTCCGACCACAGTGGGCACTCTGGAAGCTTAACTCTGACCTCCTAAATGATCAGGATTTTATTAATCGCGTACGCATGACCCTAAACAATTCTCTTTCTACTGACTTGCCGTTATTTGCAGCTTGGGAACTCTTTAAACAAGAGGTTCGTACAGTGGCTATAGAAATTGGATCGCTGAAAGCATTCTATAAAAAGAATGAAGAAACATTACTTCTTAAGAGCCTACACAACCTTTACCAGATGGAATGCGAAATGCCAGGCACTTACATTGTTGACATAGAAAATCTTAAATGTGAGTTGCAAAAGTATGATGCACTGCGTTACAGAGGTGCGCGAGTTCGATCTCGAAACATGCGCGCTCTGCAGTCTGAGCAACCAACACGTCAAGCTTTACTTGACGAGCGACGTCACGCTGTTTCCAAAGTAATTCCAGAAATATACTCCGAAGGTACTCTTTTAACGAATACGAATGACATAATTTCTAAGTTCGAAACTTACTACAATGTGTTGTTTAGTGCTCGGCCCGATGATCACGATGCAAAAGTTTTAGAGAGTTTTGTGTCTCTTGTAAAACCTTTACAGGATGATGACTGTGCATGCATTAGTGATACCCTTACGATACAAGAAATTGAGCTAGCTATTGATCAGCTGCCTCTGTCGAAAACACCCGGCCCTGATGGACTTTCCAGTGAATTTTACAAAGCTTTCAAATCAGTTATCAGTCCCATATTATTGGACATTTTTATTACAAGCTTAGAGGTAGACGCCCTTCCGCAATCTTTTTGCAAAACCCACACAGTTTTAATTCCAAAAAGTTCAGATAAGGAGAAACTGCGTTCTGTTGAAAGCTACAGGCCAATCACATTGTCAAACGTAGATTATAAAATTTTTGCAAAAATTTTATCGAATAGATTGCAATTTGCGATGTCAATTCTCATTGGTTCCCATCAGACGTGTGGAATTAGGGGCAGATCCATTCAAACCAACATACATATCGCCCGTACACTCCTTCAGTATTGTTACGGTTCCACTGAACAGCTTGCAATGCTCCAGGTAGACCTTGCTAAAGCTTTTGACCGTGTCAGTCACTCCTATCTATTTACACTTCTGGAGCATGCCAATGTTGGCTCCGTCGTGCTTAAAGGCGTTAGGCTATGCTATACGTCTTGTACCACTTGTTTAGTTATTAATGGCCAACTCTCTAAACCAGTTTCCATTTGCTCTTCGGTAAAACAAGGATGCCCTATGTCCCCATTACTATTCGCCCTTTATCTGGAACCGCTATGCTTAAGCGTAATTCAGTCTAGTGACATCCATGGCTTCAATATACTGGGTAATGAAGTAAAAGTCTTAGCTTATGCAGATGATTTAGCGTTCTTCTGCACGGATAAATCCAGTGTTGAAAAGGTAGTATCAAAAATAGAGGAATTTGGCAGCGTATCAGGAGCACGAATGAACTCCGCAAAAAGCTTAGGCTTATGGTTTGGCGCATGGTGCTATACACCAGAACAGTTTGCAGGCATTAATTGGACCGGTGACCCGCCAAAGTATCTCGGCGTGCCGCTACACGCATATAAATTAAGCGCGCACTATTGGAAAGAACAGGTTTCTGCCCTGCAAGGTTACGCCCAGACATTCATTCCACATCGACTTTCTATTTTTGGGAAAGCCGAGGCCTGCAATAAGTTCTTGGCAACAAAAATTTACTATGTATTGCAAGTTATACATTGTGCCAGGCTCTACATCCAACGCTTTCACCGAATCTTTGCGACCTTCGTATGGTCTTCCACTTTTGAGCCCATGAGGCGAGACAATATTTTCAGGCCCGTTAGTGAAGGTGGGCTGGGTTTAGTACATCTTTATGTGCGGCAAATAGTGTCTCGTTTCTTCTTTTTTCGTGATACATCACATCCTATAATTCGGTCATTCATGCAAGTCACACTTGTTAATGCTTTACCTGATTTAATCGTTTCTTCGAATTTTTCTTCGCGTTTATGCTTGTGGGGGTTCATGCAAGAAGTTTACTTGGCGGTTCGTTTCCTGACAGTTCGGTTTTCCACAGAATACTTGTACTCTGTGTCGCGTAAAACGTTATACAAAGATCTATTGTCCATGCTTTTTCCGCCTCCATTTTACCGATCACTATACATTCAATGGCCAGGTCACGATGTTCTAAAGCGAGTTCGTAAAATGTATATATCCCCTTGCTGCAAAACATTCTTTTATAAAGTTCATAGTGAGACCATACCGGTTAAAACATGGCTACAGAAAAAGGGTATCTTTGTCTCTTCTGTTAACTGTCGCCTTTGTGACGTGCCAGAGACGATTGAACACTGTTTTATTAGCTGCACCGACGCCATACTATTTTGGGATGTCCTCCAACGGACTTTGAAAAAAGACTTTGACATCAACGCTCATACTGTGCGATACCTGCTGCCGACCGCTGATAATAGTGCACCTTTTGATATGTTTTTTCTCATCGGAATGCACAGTTTGTGGAAAACGCGAATGATGGACAGAAACGCCGAAACGGTTGTACCTACAAGGGTGAATTTCATCCAAATGACCCTACACCTAAAGCAGGTTTATGATGAACTTGATACCCAGCCAGACTGGTACCCCATTTTGGTGAGGTGCTTAACCTTACCACCCTTCTAAAGTGAAACCACATTTCTACCCACAGTATGAACGATGCCGTTTCTCTGAGTGACTGTCAGTGTGCTCTCCATTCTCTGACTATGCACAACTGGTGAATATCGGGTTGTTACTACTGTAATAAATACCATGAAAGAAAAAAAAAAAGTCAGTGGTGGCGAAGTGGTAAGATGCCGGACTCGGAATCGTGAGGTCGCATGTTCGAATCCTAGGCAAAGACGTTTTTTTTTTTAAATTTTTTTTTACATTTATGTTTTTCTTTTTTTGTACTAACAAATTTACATAACCTTACGGACGTGTCTGTCAATTTTTAATTAAATATTGATCAAGAACTACAGAACTTTCTACTACAGGACGTCACACTACAGACAACAGAACTACAGGCAACAGAACTACAGGCAACAGAACTACAGGCAACAGAACTACAGACAACAGAACTACAGACAACAGAACTACAGAAACAACGTCCCAAAATACGACAGACTGTTAAAATTTCCTGTTGTGTTTTTCAACTGGGAACTCCTTGGAGCCTGTCACCTTGCAATTATGCAGTCAAGTCAGAGCCCACCTGTCAAGATGCCTTTGTCCAGAACTTCATCCTTGGAAGCTGCAACCCCATGGCTTCGAGCAATGCAGGCATGAAGACCGCCGAGCTGCATCAAACAACTCTTCCTCCCGATGCACCATATGGCGGTTGGTGTGCTGTTGCGCCTGGTGATACCCCGGAACAAAGGACGCTCTAGCGGCAGATGTGCAGCTGTGGAGGGCTACCCACGCTTTGTCGTTTACTCAAGGTGACTAAATCAGCGTCACCTGAGACTTACGGACAAGCAATTATGTTTCGTATCATAGGCGTTCCGACCTCCAAGAGCTGAAATGATAAAGTGTCCGCCGGTACTACAACTGGACCTGGCGCCGACGGTGACACGTGAACAATGACAGCTCACTTCAAAACGACAACGCCGCCTTCCACTACCGTGAAGGCCAGTCTGCCGATTCTGGTAGATTTACCCTCATGAGGAGGCCGCTCATTGATGAAAGGTGCCATTGTCGAGGTATGTCAGGGGAACGGCGGCGATATCAAGTTCACAGTTTGCCGCATTCCCCATATTGTGCAACGTTGGAGACTATAGGGAGTCCGGCAAAAGGTGGGACATTGAGAGAGGCGTTCGTGATTAGCCGAGAGGAAGAACAGTGAATTCCCTCGACGAGCGAAAGAGGGAAATTAACATAATCAAAAATTATGCAGATCTCACGCACGGTTGGAATCGATGTAAGCGAAGCTTTCCGTGCTGGATGCTTTGATTGACAATAACTAGCGGTGATGTTTACGGCTAAAGCTTAATTTCTTCAATGTTTAGGCTAACAAGAGTTTGGCGAGTTGATGTTAAGCGTTACCTTGCGTGCAACGTTGCTGTTTGTCTGCGTAGTACACAGAACACACAGGGAGAGGTGTTTGCTTTATCTGTTGTGGTGCGCCATATTTTATAACCTCCGAGAATTGCGGTTGTCATTTCCTCACATGGCATATCGCATTGTGGTAGAATTATTAAATTGAATTGTGATGTACGTGCCAGAACCACACTCAGATTATGAGGGAAGCTGTAGTATAGGACTGCGGAATAATTTTCACACCGTAATGATCTTTAACGTGTCCCAAAATCTAAGTGCACGTGCATTTTCTATTTCGCCCCCGTCAAAATTCGGCTGCTGCGATTGCGATCACACCTGCGACCTCTAGTAATACCATAGCCGTAAAGCTAACGCGGCGGGCACAGAAGTGTTGATTTGACGGTCGACCGTTTCCGTAGTGTGCCTGGAGCCTGCGATGCGCTTTAATTTATGCGGCTGTGCTTCTGCACGCCCTGCGTAAGTTCCTCGCTTGACATATTTGCATGGCATTTATTTTGCACAAATAGTAGCAACGCAGTGCACCATACCGTGAACTTAAGCTTATCCTGTTTCCCCGCAACTGCTATCGTATAGTAGTGTGGTTTCCTTGCCATCTCATATCACTTCCCCCTCTCTTATCTGGGAACTGCCTCTTCTCCTCCCTCTCCTTCTCCTCTTCTTCCCTTCTGTACAATTCTATCTGCGTCCCCTCTGGCCTCGCACATTAGTAGAAAGGGAAGGGCTGCAGTTTCTGCAATGCTTCTGAGTGGAGTCACGAATAATTACAGCTGTCAAGCACGTAATGTGGCAAAGGCCATGGAGCTCAAGAGGGCATTGTGCACATTCGATGCGGTGGGGTTAAAAGGAGCTTCTCCCGTCACCTTTCCTCACTTACTCGCGCTTGTCATCTATATGCATGCTCTGAACCACCCGTCGAGGGGTGCTTCACAACAGCCCACAGCAGCAGCAGCAGTGGAAAAGTCTAAGGAAGAGGCAAAGAAAGCTTCGCTTTAAAAGCTGATCTCTACTGCTGCGCAGGAGGCTCGGACGTGCAAAGATTTAGCATGTAAGCTGCTCCGAGAGGCACGGCGCCGTTGTGCAAAACTCGATCATGTACATTTGTATATAAGCCTTTTTTTCTCGTTTCTTGCACATCGCTCGGGACCTTTCTTTCTCCTGGCACATGGCACGGCACCATCCATGGCACCTTCCTGGCCCCACGGACGCGCAACTTCACAACAGGACTAACTGACGCCATACCTCGGCATATCTGGTGACGGCCGAAATGGGAGCATATTCTGGAAGGGTAGAATGGCATCGCTGGTATTTGAAGGATTGTTACCGAAGATGAGAAAGTATGGGGAATATACTTCAGTACTCCTTCTAGCCGTATCATATACCTACGCGTCAAACATGTATAGAACACATGGCATGTATAGAACACATGAATACCTCAAGTAGGCTACGTTCCTGTCACCACCCGTGTCAAAGGGGATGACAATAACTACCCATAAATATTGTCGCGAAATGGCCTGAAATAGCATCGGAAAAGCTTCTCACTAAGTCCTCGTTGGTGTATCGAGGTCCCACCACAAACACGGTGGCCAGGCTTATACTACTGCTAGCCCCGTCGAAGATTCTGGTGCCAGCTGTAGTTCCTCTGCCGGTTCTTGATGAGCACGTGGGCGAGTTGTCAGGCATCTTCGGTGTGGTGAAGATAAGCCGAGGCATTGTGGTTATCTTCCTCGGCAACGTGTGATAACGTGGCGCCGAGCTGTCGTCGCGTTCTTTCCATAAACCAGCTTGAACGGTAACGACTGCGTTGTTTCTTTCACTGCCACTTCATGGCACTTCGTGTTGTACAGGAAGATCATGTACGGACGAACAGCATGCCACGTACTATGTACGACGTTGACGTACCTTACTCATGTGTCGGCGAGGGTGTTGCTCAGCCACTTCATAAAACCATTCGTCGGCGGATGGTCGGCAGTTGTCCTGTGGCTGTACTGCAAAATCCCTTGGGTAAACTCCGCACTAAAAGGCGTTCCTCAGTCGGCGATGAGCAGTTCCGGGGCGTCACGTTGTAGCAGGATATTACAAACGAAGAATTTAGCAACGTGGGTCACACTACCTTAAGGCAAAGCTTTCGTCTCGGCTAGCTGGCAAGGTAGTCAGTAGCCATGATGATCCACTTATTTCCTGACGTGGATGTCGGAAATGGGCCCAATAAGTCCATCCCAATTTGGTGGAATAGCCGGCAAGCAGGCTGAATTGGTTGTAGCCGTCACGCTGGCCTTATTAGAGACATTTAGCCCAGCGGGTTTACGTTTCGCTCCGCTCGCGGTTTCCACCGTTGCGCCAGCGGAGCGGCTCGCGAAAAAAGAATTTTAGCCCGGCGGATCACTCACCCGCTCGAGCGGGGCGCTCTGCTTCCCCACCTAGTGGTCCGAATAGGAGTTACTGAGAAATTAATTTGAAATACGCTTGCTTTTATAATGCAAGAAATGTTGAATACAGATATATTACATGTTCTCAGTGCATTATTTGTTAATAATATACTGAGTACTAATGTACGGGTCAGCGCCGCAGTCGCCGTCGTCGATGCAGAACTGTCGGCGTTCATGTTCGCGGCTGCCATCTTGCATTTCCCATACACACCCGCGCGCGCTTACGCACGCTCGCGCGCTGCGTATACCCTCCGCTGCGGAGTGCTTTCCAGCGGGCGTAAACGCTCTCCGTAAAATCGCTGGCCGCCTCAGCGTTGTGCGCATGCGCAGTCGTGTCTCCGCTCACCCGCCCCGCTCCGCTGGCCGTAAACCCGCTGGGCTAAAACTCTCTATTACTAGTGTTTTGTGTCACTGACATTTCCCACAGCTCTTCACGTAGCGGGCAACGTCGGTGGTCAGGCCAGGCCAAAACTACTTCTTTTGCATTGTTGCGAGCGTACCGGAAAACCTGAGGTGCCCGGCTGTCTGATCATCAGGTACAGTGTGCAGTAGTTCTTGTCTCAGTGCTGCGGCCACAACGAAAAGGTAAATAATGCAGACTGGGGATGAGCTCTTTACGAGGACGTGGTTCCGTAGCGAAAAATGAAGACATTTCATGCCCAAACACCCTCGTGAGAATGTCGGTCTTGCCTTCCAAGTGCTCAGGAAAGCTTTTCAGTCCCGGGTTTCTCGCTGCTGTTCAGCGAAGTCGTCGGCGCTAATTCTCCCCGGGAAGGCGTTCTCGTGTTGGTCGCCTCGCGGTGGCGGGTTAATAGGGGAGTGAGGCAGGCAATCGGCATCAGAGTAACTCTGTCCGGACTTATAGACCATGGTGACGTCCAATTCTTGCAATGCAAGGCTCCACCATGCTAGGCGCCTTGAAGGGTCCTTTATGTTTGCAAGCCAGCACAATGCGTGACGCTCACTCACGACTTTGAAAGGTCTATCTTGTACGTAATGACGAAACAAGGCGGTAGCCCAAATAATGCAAAGGCACTATTTTTCGGGGTAAAATAATTGGCTTGTGCTTTCGAAAATCAGCGGCTGGCGTAGGTTGTGACGCTTTCATGCATTTCTTTTTACTGGCCAAGAACGACACCGAGGCCTACGCTGGTTGCGTAGGTATTGATTGGTTTATCGGCGTTTTCGTCGAAGTGGGCGAGTAATGGTAGCGACTGCAGGTGCTGTTTAACCTCCTAGAATGTTTTTGCTTGGGGCACTTGCCACTTGAACTCGACTTCTGTTTTCGTGAGATGATGGGTCAATGGCTAGGCGACGCGTGAAAAGTCCTTAACAAAGCGCCTGTAGCAGGCTCTTTGTTAAGGACCGTTGGCGAGAAAGTAGTGCACAGGCCAAATAACCTGCGCACTCCTTTCTCGCCAACGGTCTTCGGGAATTTCGTTACCGCAGTTTTCTCTGGGTGAGTGCGTACTACGAACTTGCTAATGACGTGGCCCAGGAACATGAGGTCGCTGTACGCGCAACAGCATTCTCCGGTTTCATGGTGAGCCCGGATGGCTTGATTGCCTCGAGAACGGTTCCAAATCGCCTGAAGTGATCGTCGAAATTTCTGGCAAAGACGACGACGTCATCCAAGTAGGTGAGACACGTCTGACACTTTAGGCCTGCAATGATGCGCTGGAACCTTGCAGGCGCAGAGCATAGTCTGAATGGCATGACCTTTAACTCGTAGAGGCCGTCCGACATGAACAAGGTGGTCTACTGGTGACCCCTCTTGTCGAATTCTATTTGCCAGGAACTAGTGTTGAGAGCCATCGACAAAAAGCACTTAGCATGCAGAGCCGGTCTAATGTGTCTTCTATCCATTGGAGGGTAAACATACTTCGTGATTTTGACTAAATGGCAATAATCGGCGCTGAAAAGCCGATTTCCATGTTTTTTCTCTGTGACCACAGTAGACGCCCATGGATTCTTCAATGGTTAGATAATTTCGTCACGCAACGTTTCATCGAATTGCTTTAAGGCTTCTAGTTCCAGAGCCGAAACTCGGTACGGGCTCTGACTGAGTGGCCGAGTGCATTCTTCAGTGGTTATGCAATGCTTAAATAGTGGTGTTTGTCGAATCCTTGATGATGAGGTGAAACAGTCCTTGTATTGCTGTAGTAGACCCTTGTGCTGTTCTTGCTCATTCATGGGAAGACTCGGAGTAGTATAAAAAGTTGTTTCAGGAATACGTAGCGCCGTTGTAGCTTAAGTAGAATCGCATAAGACAAATGCATCGCTGACAGCTTCAACATCCTCAACGTATTCGATCGTCCCGTCCCTGTTCAGTTCTTTATGCTCCTTGATGAAGTTCGTCACCATTACCTGCGCTTTTTGCAATTGGACGACACTCCTCGCGACACCGCTTCAAGTAGCAGGTGTTGTCAAGTAGTCAAGTAGCAGGTGTTGCTCGTTCTCGAAAATGGCTTCCATTTCTTCGGCTGATTGTGCCTGGACGGAAGTCATTATGCTGGCGCGAACTTGATGCAAACTTGGTCTTCAAGTACACTCAAGGCAGGGTGACTGGAAGTATTCTCTTGCGGTATCACTTGGTCTGTGGACAGCGTTATCAACTTCGACTTTATGCCAATGGCTGCACCATGTTGAATCAGAAAGCGCATGCCGAAAATTACGCTTGCGCGAGCACACTTGCAGGTTAACGAAGGTCGCATGATAAGTCAGGTCATGTGCTGCAACTCTTGCCACGCAAATTCCAGTCGGCATTAGAAGGTGTAATCCAGATGTTCAGATATGAAGGCCTTCCTATGCAGCCTTGACTTTCTTTACCTTGGCAGCGAAGGATCCACTCATGGCGGAGTAGTCGGCTCCTGTTTCCACTAAAGCGGTGACTGCGTGGCCGTCGAGAACCATGTCGAGGTCGGTGATTGTTCGTCTTGCGCTACGGTTTGGTCGCGCTCTCAGATCATGGATAAGTCGTATTCTGCCATTGTTACAGCAAGCCGTCAGGTGTTCTGTAGGCGGCGTAGTCTTGGCTTCGAGGCTCCGTGTTGACGGCGTGTCGTGGCTACGTCACCGAGTGGGATAACGAAGCGTCGTGAGCGTCAGTGGAATATCTTCGGCATTTCTATCAACAGCAACCGCGCCTCTATCAGTTGCTGCTTTTAGTTTTACAGATATGGGCTTACGGACGGGCATGGGCTGGTCTTGTGTAAGGGTGGTGCTGTGGTGACAGGCAGCATCGTGGCTACAGTGAACGGGAAAGAGGCCGTGGCCTCCATTGCGTGGCAGTGATATAATCGGAAATGTTGCATGGTGGCTCGCCACGCTGTGGACGCGGCGCTTCATGGCGGATTCGTGCCGTCCCAAGTCGCAGTATTGGTATCGGCGGTAGATAGGACCGGCTCTTTTGCAGTGATAGCAGAGCGGGTTGTAGTCAGGAATTCGCCATACGTCTGCCTTCCGTCCGTAGTTGCGCTGGCCATCGGGTGGGCGAGCTGGCTGCTGCAGACGACGGAACCGCGGCTTCACAGAGCCCTCACACCGACGCGCAGTGAGACCTTGACTGTGAGCGATGGTGGCGTAGGTCATCGCTTCTAGCATTGCAGGTGGTGATTCGGGCTGCATTTTGGAAAGTCGCAGTGACCTTCGAAGTTAGTACTTGACCATGTCAGCGACCGAGGCCACCTGAGGTTCCGATGAAGGCAACATTTGCACCATTTGCACAGCTCTTCGCGCACAATGGGTGTGATGGTCTCTTGGATGCCGATGGAGCACTGTACATTGATTTTGCACGGTGGCGTGAGTACTTGGCGGTTATAATCCCCAATAATTATCATCATCATCCTGGTTACGCCAACTGCAGGCAAAAGGCCTCTCCCATGCCTCTTCAACTACCCCGGTCACGTACTAGTTGTGGCCATGTTGTCCCTCCAAACTTCTTAATCTCATCCGCCCTTCTAATTTTCTGCCGCCCCCTGGTACGCTTCCCTTCCCTTGGAAAGCAGTCCGTAACCCTTAATGACCATCAGTTATCTTCCCTCTTCATTACATATCCTGCCCATGCCCATTTCGTTTTCTTGATTTCAACTAAGATGTCATTAAGTCGCGCTTGTTCCCTCACCCAATCTGCTCCTTCCTTATCCCTTAACGTTACACCTATCATTCTTCTTTCCATAGCTCGTTGCGCTCGCTCAATTTAAGTAGAACCCTTTTCGTTAGCCTCCAGGTTTCTTCCCCGTACGTGAGTACTGGTAAGACACTGCTTTTATATACTTTTCTCTTGAGGGATAATGGCAACCTGCTGTTCATGATCTGAGAATGCCTGCCAAACGCACCCCAGCCCATTCTTATTCTTCTGATTATTTCAGTCTCATGATCCGGAACCGCAGTCACTACCTGTCCTAAGTAGATGTATTCCTTTACCACTTCCAGTGCCTCGCTACCTATCGTAAACTGCTGTTCTTTTCTGAGACTGTTAAACATCACTTTAGTTTTCTGCAGAATAATTTTTAGACCCACCCTTCTCCTTTGCCTCTCTAGGTCAGTGGGCATGCGTTGCAGTTGGTCTCCTGAGTTACTAAGCAAAGCGATATCAGCGAATCGCAAGCTACTAAGGTATTCTCCACAAACTCTTATCCCCCTTTCTTCCCTATCCAGGTCTCTGAATCCCTCCTCTAAACAGGCTGTGAATAGCATTTGAGCTATTCACATCGTGTTTCGCTATTCACAAAAGCTATTAGCTTTTGTTTATGGAGAACTACTATTGTCTAATACGCATTTCCAGAGGTTACTCGATGGTCGTTCCCTCTGTCAAAAACTAAGCTCCGGTCTTCGGCTGGCTGAGGATCATTTGTTCGAAAAGTTCTTGCTTTATGACCCTTATCAGGAGACGGACATTTTTCACCTCGGACATTTCCCTGTCGGCGCGCCGGAAGAGACAGGTCATTTCTTGCATTAGGACAGCGATGGTCTTCATTGGGCTGTTGCCATCTGGTTACCAGCCGACAGACCGCCGGACAGGCCGCCATTGGAATATGAAACTGGCAACGGTTAATGCTAGAACGTTATCTAGTGAGGCGAGTCTAGCAGCGCTATTGGAGGAATTAGAGGGCAGTAAATGTATTTATTTTATTTTATTTATTTATTTATAGAATACTGTCAATCCCCCATGGGGATCTTTACAGGGGTGAGCAACAAGTGACATCAATTAACGCTACTAAAACATTCAATAAGTTAGTACATAATGATTGTAGACTAATCAAGAATAGCGGTAGCACATTCATACGTAATAATAGACACAACGAAACCCATGTACATCAACCAGCAGGAAAATAAAAAAAAATGCAGGGTAGAAGGTATCATTCAAATACAGAATGCACAGAACAAACAGTGTAGGCAAGTGCTTTCCTAGCACAAACTGAATCGGGAAGGACTGCATGACGAAAGCAATTTGGTTACTTATTTTAACAACTTTTAGGCTCATGCAGCATGCTCAATTAAATCCATAAACTTTGCTAGTGTTGGCTGCTGTTTTGTGACTACCTCCAGTGCATTCCATTCACGAATTGAGCGTGGGAAGAAAGAATAACGAAACGTATTATTAATAAACGGATATTCAACAAGTTTCCATGCGTGCCGTCTTCTGGTCTGTCTGGTATCACGAAATTTAAAGTAAGAGTCGGGGTTTATACGGAATGACCTGTGCAATAGGTGGTATACAAATTTGAGCCGAAAAAGCTTTGCGCGACTTTCAAGGGTAGCTAGACCAGCACGCTGTAACAGAGTAATAGGTGAATCAAGGCGTCCGTATCTGTCAAAGATAAAACGCACCGCTTTCCGCTGCACCCTTTCCAAAATGGCGATATCGTTCGCACTGTGAGGGAACCAAACAATACTGGCGTATTCCAAGAATGGGCGGACAAAAGTGACGTATGCAAGAAGCTTTGTTTCATGTGTAGAATATGACAAGGCCCGTTTAATGAAGATCAGTTTATTTAATGCTTTATTTGACACTTGACGCACGTGCTCTGTCCAGCTGAGATTAGACGATATTATGAGACCTATATATTTATACTGGTTTACACTTCGAAGTGGCACATCGTTAAAGTGATATGGAAAATCCAGCTTAGTCGCTTTATTCGTAATGGACATGAATATGGTTTTATCAGTGTTTATTGTCATTTGCCAGTCTATGCACCATTGGGCTATTTTATTCAAGGCAATATTTAATTTCACCTGGTCATCGCGGTGTCGTGCTTCATTATAGAGCATGCAGTCATCAGCAAAGAGCCTAAGTTTCACCTCAGCATAGTTAGTTATCCTGCTAGTAACAGCGCAAAATGTAGACAAGGGACGAGACAAGAAGACACCACAAGCGCTGTGGTGTCTTCTTGTCTCGTCCCTTTTCTACATTTTGCGCTGTTACTAGCAGGATGGAAAACCAACAAGCCCAAGCTGCTATTCTAGCGAAATAGTTAGTTACACCATTTATAAATAGTAAAAACAAAACTGGAGCTAATACAGATCCCTGGGGAATGCCTGATAACACTGGAGGAAGGTCGGAGGAGTAAGAGCCAAACTGTACAAATTGGTAGCGGCCAGTTAAGTAATTAGTAATCCATTGGTAAATTGGGCCATCACCTAATATGTAACTGAGTTTAAGGAGTAGTTTAGTGTGCGAAACGCGGTCAAACGCCTTCGAGAACTCGAGAAAAATGACGTCAGTTTGAATGCGCTCGCTAATGCCGAGGGCCAGGTCATGCAGTGTTTCGACAAGCTGTGTAACAGTGGATAATCCAGATCTAAAGCCATGCTGATTCATGTGCAGGATATTGTTCGACTCAATAAAACTTATGAGATATTTTAATACAATGTGCTCTAGAATTTTGCTGCAAGTGCAAGTGATAGAAATAGGCCGGTAATTAGAAGGAGACGCTGCATTACCCGATTTAAGTACGGGAGTAATTTTTACGATTTTCCATTCACCCGGAAGGCAACAGTCTTTCAAAGATTTGGAATATATGAGATAAAGATATCTGCTGACTGGCCCCGCGTACCGTTTCAAAAAGCTGTTGGGAATTGCGTCTGGACCACTACTTTTCTTTTCATTGATGCCTAATAGGAGTGAAAGAATACCTGCCTCCGATAAAGTAGGGGTGCCTAGCAATCGATTATCCCAATTGTAAAAGCAAGGATTCATTTTCGCAGTACCATTATCAGTTGTGAAAACAAAAAAAAATAGTCGTTAAAATCATGAGCTCTAGCCTGATCTAGCGCAGCTGGTGAAGTTGGATTAGTCCGCTTTGCATTCATATACTACCAGAATTTGTGAGGCGCGTTCTTAATAAACTCGTGCAATGTAGAGCCACAGAATTTCTGTTTAGCATTACGCACTTGTTCCTTAAGTAATCTAGTAAGGGAATTTACTTGAGAATGGTAGCCTGCAACATTCCGTTGCTTGCTAGTTTTTCGTAACCTCTTGATTTTACGTTTAGTATGAATTATTTCACGCGTGAACCACGGATTGCATTTGCGAGTTCATTTGTACACAGTTGGGACGAAATTTCGCATACAGTGCATGACATGAAACTTGAATTTTAACCAAACCGCATCGATACTATAACGTTCATCGGTACAAAAATCTTGAAATTCAGGGTGCTCGTGTGCAGGGTACGTCATTATAGCGTCATCATTGGCTCTATTAAATGCGGGTATTTGATTTGATTGGCCACGTATTGTAGGTGGGCTAGTGAGTGGCAATGAGCATAAGACCATTTTGTGGTCGGATAGTCCATCAAGTATGTCTACTCGCGACTCATTTAAAGGTAGACTGTTATTCACAAATACAAGGTCCAAGATGGAGGATGACGTTCCCTGTACACGAGTTGGGGCGGCAACAAGCTGATCAAGGTTAAAGCCAAGCATAATGTCCAGTACTATGCTTTGAGCTTTTGTTTCAGAGACAAGAGAACACCACTCTATCTCGGGAAGGTTAAAATCACCAGCAAGTACAATCGAGCCCCCGTGCACGTGCGATTGCATGTAGTCAAGTAAAGATTCAAGGCACACGCTTTCGGCATTCGGGGGCCTGTAGAACACGCCCACTTTAGCGATCGTGTCTTGAAGATGCACGTTGCACCGCAGAGCTTCAGTGTCTTTTACGTCGGGCATAGTAGAAAAATGGATCCCTTCCTTAAAAAGAAGCGCGACACCCCCACCGCGTGATTCCCTGTCTTTGCGCACTATCGCATATCCTGGGGGTACAACTTCCTTATCGGAAATACCGGAATGCAGCCACGTTTCTGCGATACTGACGATATCAGGTGCATGTGCCAGGAGTATTGCTTCTAGCTGATCTACCTTATTAATGAGACTGCGAGCATTTATGTTGACTATTGTTGCTGGCTTCGGCTTCTTGCGATTCGTGGCTCGCTTGGTAGATCTTTTTTCATTGCCTTCTGCTTGGCGTTTTTTGTTACCGCCATCATTTTATTGCTGTTTTCGTCCCAAGAAAAGAGTCTTCCCTCTACTTTAACCTTATCATACACAAGGTGTACTTTTTCCTGTCGATCACGATTTTCTTTCGTGTGAGCCCACAGCTTCCTTCTAATTTCTCGGATAGGCTGGGAAAAATCCTCACGGATGGAAATTTTGGAGCCTTTCAATTTTGGGCAGTTTTTCATAATGTTGGTTCTATCTTGGTAATCAACAAGCTTCATTATGATAGGCCTGGAGTTTTGCTCATCGCCCTGCTTTTGCCTACCAAGACGGTGAATGCGTTCGACTCCCGATATTGTTACGCCAAGTACATCCTCGAAAATTTCCTTAACTACAGTTGTTTCAAGTACTTGAGTCGACTCGTTTTCTCGTTCCTCGACACCATATACGATCAGATTAGAACGACGGCTTCTGTTTTCGAGGGCATCTAGGTTTTGGCCATAATTTCAACACTACATACAAGTTCAGCTACTCTGTTGACACAGTCAGTCACTTTAGTCTCAAGGCTAGCAATTTTCTCTAGCTTTTTATTAAGCGCATCAAGTTTTTCATTCGTTTCTGCTCGGCCATTTTTTATTTCACCCGCGATAAGCTTCAATTGAGCGGCCAGCTCTTCAAGTGTGGGTCCCGGATTGGACTCGACATCACCACCCAGAAGCAGTAAGAACCGCATAGAAGCGCAGTAATTGCCAACCAAGTCGCACAGGAGCCGTGGGCACGGCAGCAAAATAAGGAATACATCATTACTGCGGAAGCATTTTCCTAAATTTTTCTCACCTGGATACAAAATAGAAGCGGATTGTTAGGCGGCATTCTGACGCTGCTGCCGTGCCCACTGCTAAGCGACCCGTTGCAGGCCCGCTTGATACCATGCAGGCAGAAGTGTTGACGCTGGTGGCGCTGTGAGGACTTCCGGAGGGAGGGCTGAGGCAGTTCCAGCGCCGCCACAGATGATTTTTAAGGCCGATAAGTTGATGGTCGATTCACGAGTTGCGCCGTCGATGTCCAGAAGCCATATCTGCTGCGCATCTGTGGTCGATGGGGCTCCCGTTGGTGCCGTTGGTTGCAGCAACAGAATCAGGAGCGTCTGGATACAAAATAGAAGCGGATTCTTAGGCGGCATTCTGACGCTGCTGCCGTGCCCACTGGTCGCAAATGGGATAGAATAGTCGCAAATGATTAGAATGGGAAAGCGAATGGGATGAAATTGTGCTCAGTAAAGTTAGGAGGCCAAAAGAAGCATATATATTGCTAAAAAACGGGCACGTCTAGTGCTACCGGGGCTTAACGGAGAAACGAGAACTAGGAGTCTGAATCCTGACTAATAAAAATATAGCTGTTAACATACAGGAACTCTACAGTATTACCGAGAGGGTGGCAGGTCTTGTTGTGAACCTAATAAGAGCTACAAAATGAAGGATGTACAGGTCTACGCCCCTACATCAAGTCATGATGACCAGGAAGTCGAAAGCTTCAACGAGAACGTGGAATCGGCGATGGGTAGAGTGAAAACAAAATACACTATACTGATAGGTGACTTCAATGCCAAGGTAGGCAAGAAGCAGGCTGGAGACAAGGCAGTGGGGAAATATAGCATAGGCATTAGGATGAACAGGGGAGAGTTATTAGTAGAGTTTGCGGAACAGAATATTGTGCGGCTAAAGAATACTTTCTTTCACAAGCGGGATAGCCGAAACTGAACGTGGAGGAGCCTGAAAGGCGAGACTAGTAATGAAATAGACTTCATACTCTGCGCTAACCCTGGCATCATACAAGATGTGGACGTGCTCAGCAAGGTGCGCTGCAGTGGCAATAGGATGGTAAGAACTCGAATTAGCCTAGACCTGAGGCGGGAACGGAAGAAACTGGTACATAAGAGGCCGATCATTGAGTTAGCGGTAAGATGGAAAATACAGGAATTCCAGATCAAGTTACAGAACAGGTATTCTACTTTAACTCAGGAAGAGGACCTTAGTTTTGAAGCAATGAACGACAATCTTGTGGTCATCATTAAGGAGTGTGCAATAGAAGTCGGTGGTTACTTCGTTAGTTAGGATATAAGTAAGCTATCGCAGGGGACGAAAAATCTGAACAAGAAACGCCAATGTATGAAAGCCTCTAACCCTACAGCTAGAATAGAACTGGCAGGACTTTCGAAGTTAATCAACAAGCGTAAGACAGCTGACATAAGGAAGTATACTATGGATAGAGTTTAACATGCTCTCAGGAACGGAGGAAGCCTAAAAGCAGTGAAGAAGAAACAAGGAATTGGGAAGAATCAGATTTATGCCTTAAGAGACAACGCCGGCAATATCATTACTAATATGGATGAGGTAGTTCAAGTGGCTGAGGAGCTCTGTCGAAATTTATACACTACTAGTGGCACCCGTGACGATAATGGAAGAGAGAATAGTCTAGAGGAATTCGAAATCCCTCAGGTAACGCCGGAAGAAGTAAAGATAGCCTTGGGATCTATGCAAAGGGGGAAGGCAGGTGGGGAGGCTCAGGTAACAGCAGACTTGTTGAAGGATGGTGGGCAGATTGTTATAGAGAAACTGGCTACCCTGTATACGCAATGCCTCATGACCTCGAGCGTACCGGAATCTTGGAGGAACGCTAACATAATCCTAATCCATAAGAAAGGGGACGCCAAAGAGTTGCAAAATTATACACCGATCAGCTGACTGTCAGTTTCCTACAAACTATTTACTAAGGTAATCCCAAATAGAATCAGGAACACCTTAAACTTCTGTCAAGCAAAGGACCAGGCAGGATTCCGTAAAGGCTACTCAACAATAGACCATATTCACACTATCAAGCAGGTGATAATGTGCGGAATATAACCAACCCTTATATATAGCTTTCATTTATTACGAAAAAGTGTTTCATTCTGTTGAAACCTCAGCAGTCATGGAGGCATTACGGAATCAGGGTGTAGACGAGCCGTATGTAAAAATACTGAAAGGTATCTATAGCGGCTCCCCAGCCACCGCAGTCCTCCATAAAGAAAGCAACAAAATCCCAAATAAAGAAAGGCGTCAGGCAGGGAGATACGATCTTTCCAATGCTATTCACAGCGTGTTTACAGGAGGCATTCAGAGACCTGGATTGCGAAGAATTGGAGATAAAACTTAATGGAGAATACCTTAGTAACTTACGATTCGCTGATGATATTGCCTTGCTTAGTGATATGAAGTGCTGTGCCACACGTGTCAAACATGATTCGTTGTTTTTATGTTACGTCATAGGCAAGCAGCCTATATATCTAGTTCGCTGTCGCTGAAATAAAACAGTGTGGTACGTGCTCTTGGATCGTCTCCGTCACTCTGCCACCCGCTACAACACTTAGTAACTCAGGGGACCAATTGCAATCCATGCTCACTGACCTGGAGAGGCAAAGCAGAAGAGTGTGTCTAAACACTTTTCTGCAGAAAACTAAAGTAATCTTTAACAGTCTCGGAAGAGAACAGAAATTTACAATAGGTAGCGAAGCACTGGAAGTGGTAAGGGAACACATCTACTTAGGGCAGAAAGTGACGACGGATCCGGTTCATGAGACGGAAATAATCGGAAGAATAAGAATGGGCTGGGGTCCGTTTGGCAGGCATTCTCAGATTATGAACAGCAGGTTGCCATTATCCCTAAAACGAAAACTGTATAACAGCTGTGTCTTACCAGTACACACGTACGGGGAAGAAACCTGGAGGCTAACGAAAAGGGTTCTACTTAAATTGAGGGCGGCGCAATGAGCTATGGAAAGAAGAATGATATGTGTAACGTTAAGGGATAAGGAAGGAGAAGATTGGGTGAGGGAACAAGCGCGACGTAATGACATCTTAGTTGAAATCAAGAAAAAGAAATGGGCATGGGTAGGATATGTAATGAAGAGGGAAGATAACCGATGGTCATTAAGGGTTACGGACTGGTTTCCAAGGGAAGGGAAGCGTACCAGGGGGCGGCAGAAAATTAGGAGGGCGGATGAGATTAAGAAGTTTGCAGGGACGACATGGCCACAATTATTACGTGACCGGGGTTGTTGGAGAAGTATGGGAGAGGCCTTTGCCCTGCAGTGGGCGTAACCAGGCTGATGATGATGATGATGATGATGATGATGATGATACGAGCCGAGCTTGCGCATTGTGTTTTTGCACGACGTTAGTGAAAGAAGCCGCGGTAAAGCAGGTCCCACGTTGTTAAGGTGCTTTATTCGTTCTCCTACCACGTCCTGGCGGCGTTAAAGACGTGGCAGAGCTTGTCGTCTTAGTTCGAGCTGTTAAATGCAGCAACTCTTTCATACGTCTGCGGCAGCTTTCCGGGTCGTCATATGTTGGTCTGCACAACGTCGGTGGCTCCTGGGGTATTTCAACAGGATCGGTGTAGGCGGTACAGGCATTGTTGATGCTGCCATGACCGTGTACTTCCTGGTCTTCTCGGGAAGAATCCCGTACTCCGGTCGGCTGGTTTCTGCGTCTGACGCGAGCTCGATGATCTGAGACGACGTTTGTGTTGTCGTCGCGGTTCCGTCTTGTTTAACGGCTTTGCGCGAGAGCCCGGTACATGAATGGGGAAGCACCTCCACCATATGTCACGTTGTAGTGACGGTCAAGAACACAGTATCAAAACAGTGATTGACGAAATTAACTGTTAATGACTACAACTTGTTCTCCTAAAATCATGTGACATTCAAAGCACAACACTATCAGTGGAGACAATCGGCGATCATGAAAATCGGATCAGCGGGTAAAGCGCGTGATCTTCCATACATGTGCCGTCGAAGGTTCCAGAGTAATCGCCTGTGCCCGCGTGCCTTCCATACAGTACTACTAAATTTACTAAAAAAAGCAATTCACAGACTACACAAGGTTCTGTGATAAAGTACAGCTAATAGAGCCAGCGATAACGTTCAAGAAACGCCCGAGACATGCAGGCGCGTCCTACGCTATGCGATAACGTTTAACATTTGTTATCTGGTGAAAAGTGGTCATCCGAGAGAGATCAACAATTACGCGCATCGGTATTGTTAGGAAAAGGAAAAAGCGTAGGGTTATTCGGAGATGTCTTTTAATGGCGGAGCCAACCAGCCTAGAGCACCAAAAAAAAAAAGAAAATCAGCTCTTTTTCGTCGTCTCGAAGGCCACCATCAGCGTCCTCTTCTTCCCACATTACAGACCATGACATCACCCTCGTCGGAAAAAGCCCCTTATTGGTGTGGCTCATCGGTCCGAGATAGGCACGGTTTGAGACGGCTGACGTGCATGATGTCCGAGAGAGGTGAAGGCATGGCTGTATCCAGTGGAGACGCTTCATATGGGACAGGGGTCACCTGACGAAGGATGCGGTAAGAGCCGTAGTATACCGAGAGGAATTTTTCCGAAAGATCAGCCACCGAGTTGGAGACCAAACTAGCACAAGTGCCCCTGGTTCATACTCCACGTCGCAATGACATCAGTCGTAATTAACGGCACTTCTGGCGTGTATGCGAAGCAGAAAGACGAATGTGGGAAATCTGGCGTGCTTGGGTCGCTGTGGCTATGACATTTCTAGTGTACTCTGTCGGTCAGTCGAGTGTGGTCGAAAGGAGAGCCTCGAAAGGCAAAGTCGGCTTGCAACCGAAGAGGAGATAGAAGGGTGAGGAGCCAGCTGTGTTGTGGTGCGGTGAATTGTTGGCGAACGTGACAAATGGTAGAGCAGTGTATCAGCCGCGATGATCGGAAGAAAGATACATTGCTAGCATGTTAGTTAGTGTGCGGTTCAGGCGTCCGGTAACGCCGTTAGTTTAGAATGGTGATCGCTAATAAGCTTGTATTTAGTGGCTCATGAGCGAAGTAAGGCTATGACTTTGGCAGGGAAGTATCTTCCGCGACCGTTGAGAAGTTGACGAGGTGCACCGTGGTGTAAGATAACGTCGTGAAACATGAAGCGAGTGACGTCTGTAGCGCAACTGGTCGGTAGGGCTCTTGTAGTGGCATAGCGGGTTGTATAGTCCGTAGTGCTGGCAATCCACATATTTGGGTCACTTGATAAGGGGAATGGTCTAAGAAGATCAGCGCTAACGCGAAAAAAGTATTGGTCAATATATTCAAAGGCTCCAGCAGACGAGCAGGATGCACAGCTGGTCTTTTGCGGCGTTGCCATACTCACACGCAGCAACATAGCGCCGGGCAGAGCGGTTGAGACGTGGCCAGAAAAACTGTTGCCGAATTCTGTCATAGGTCCGAGTGACGCCAAGGTGTCCAGCGGTGGGTGCGTTGTGCAGTTGCTGGAGTACAATCTGCCAAAGATGACACGGAATGACGGTAATCGCTCTCACTGGCCCTCACTCGCCCTCGGCAATCGTGTAACCGCGCTCGGCTGCAGAGAGGAGGTGGATGGCAGAGGCGATAATGCAGTTGTGCCCACATTGGCGTGGAGCTAAAATTGCGCCGATGCCGTAGCCAATGGCGCCAGTGCAGATTTCTGTCGGAGCAGAGGCGTCAAAATGGGCGAGAACAGGAGGTGTGCTGGCCAACGTGATGAGCTTCGATAAAGCAGACGCTTGTTCAGAGCCCCCACAGAAAGAAGCGTCTTTCTTGAGGAGGTAGGTCAGGGGACGGGCAACATGGGCGAGTTTTTCCACAAACATGTGGAAGTAAGAGCAAAGGCCAAGAAAGCTTCGAACATCTTTGGCACAAGTTGTAACGGGGAAATTCTGCACAGCATGAGCTTTAGCGTGCTCGGGGCGAATACCTGACGAATCAACGAGATGTCCGAGCGTGGTTATTTGGCGTTGGCCGAAGTGGCACTTGGACGAGTTGAGCTGCAACCCAGGAGTGCGAAAAACAGAAAGAACAGATGAGTCTTTCAAGATCGGTCGCAAAGTTTGAAGAGAATACGATGACGTCATCCAAGTGGCACAAACAGATATACCATTTCAAGCCATGCAACAGCCTGTCCATCATCCATTCAGAGGTCGCCGGAGAATTGCACAAGCCAAAAGGCATTAATTACCCTGAACTTATATAGGCCGTCTGGAGTGACAAATGCAGTGTATTTTCGCGGTCCATTTCATCCACGGATATTTTCCAATATCCAGAGCAAAGGTCAATCGATGAATAATAAGTGGCACCGTGGAGACAATCCAGATCATTATCAATGCGGGGAAGTAGATATACATCTTTCTTGGTGCTCACGTTTAGATAATGATAGTCCGCGCAGAATTGCCAGCTGTTAGCCTTCTTTTGGACGAGAACAACAGAGGAAGGGAACGAACTGGAAGATCGTTCAATAATGCCTTTGGCAAGCATTTTGTCAACTCTCTCTGGACAACTTGTCGCTCATAGGGCAACGCCCCGTATGGGCCTCGGCGAACAGGTGCTGCATCGCCGGTATTTATACGATCCTCCACGACTGTAGTTTGCCCCAAAGAACGATCGTTCCGGTCGAAAATGTCGGAGTGCAACACGAGTAGACCATGGAGCTCTACGGCTTGTTGGGTTAAGAGGTGCGGTACAGTCATCTTTGTAAAGCCGTTGGGCATTGCAAATACAGAAGGCGCAGAATGAGCAGTGGTCGAAGACGGCACAGCGGATAGAGCAGAAATATGGCACTCGTCGGAAGGTGACGATGTGGCTAGAGACATGCGTCGTGGAATTACTCAGGGGCACTATCCAAAATTTAGGAACCGCCGAGATATCTGATTGTCCGCTACAGAAGCGATGGTGTGGTGGAAGGAGACACTGTGAGAAAGCAGGACCGAAGTTGCGGGAGTAAGGATATAGTCTCTGTCAGGTACAGGTGGGCAGGCTAAAACAGTGATGCAGGTTGCTGCTAGGGAAGGGAGGCGAATAAAATCCGCAGAACAAAGCTGAGTTGGTGCTCGAGTAGTATCAACAGACATCAAGAAGAGACGGAAGCCTACCCCCACACCATGAGAGGCTGCCGATCCCGCCTGTCCACGCAGGACGTCATGTTGCAACGGAAGAACCATATCCTGGGCGAAAAGACAAGAAACACTACAGCCATCCTAGGCATAGCCCTGGAGAAAGCATTCGACAACGTAGCTCACGAGTCCATCCTTAAACGAGTGTCTAATCTGAACCTGGGGGAAAGGGCCTACAACTACGTGAGAGACTTTCTGAACGATCGCAAAGCCACCCTGACGGTTGGCGACATCGAGTCCGAAGAACGGACCCAGGGAATTGCAGGTACCCCACAGGGTTCAGTTATATCTCCTCTCCTTTTCAGCTTTGTTATGCTGGGTCTCCCCAGTACGGGAAATCGAAGGAATCTACCTCGCTTTACACGCAGACGATATACCGATTTGGGCGGACCACGGCAGTGACGGCCAAATTGAGAGCGCATTACCAGCGGCCAATAACAAAGTCTAAGAGCATCTCCAAGAATCGGGTCTCAAATGCTCCTCGAGCAAGTCCTAACTACTCCTTTACCGGCCCACGCGCAGAGGCGTGCCACCAAAGAGCTACACGGGACCTCGGGAATACGAGGAAATCGGCCTGTACACCCAAGAGGAAAACGCAATCCCCAAAGTAAACAAGATCAAAATTCTCGGAATGATCATTGAGGCCAACGGAGCATTGAGGCAACGGAGGCCACAGCTGGTACGTCGCGGAAAAGAATAAGATCAACAAGATCATAAGGAAAACGTACGAGATAGCCCTGGACCTCCCGGAATCGACGAGCACCGAGCTCCTGGCCCAGCTGGGCGTACACAATATCCCGGTAGAAATAGCCGAAGCACAACGCTTCTCGCAGCTCGAACGCCGTTACGGTGGCAAACATCCCAAGAAACGTGCACCCCGATTACAACCGAGGAAGAAGTAAGGCAAGAGCCGAGGCTCTGCTCCGTTCATACGGCAGGGAGAGAAACCCGCGCTCTGTCGACGCAGCCGAATATCCGTACGGCCAAAAATACACCGCCATAGTCACAAACACAAACTAGAAAATCAGAATCGCATGCAGTGTATACACCAAACACCCCGAAATCGCGGAGGAAGTAGCAATAACGCTGGCCCTCACAGAGCAGTAATTAGAAGTCGGACTAAGCAACTCGCAAACGGCAGTAAAGAATTAAGCAAAAGGTAGAATTTCCAAGGAAGCCCTGTCCATTCTGGCCAAAGCGGGCGGATGAAAACCGCGAGCTCGAGAATCATATGGTTCCCCACCCACGTCACTGCAGAAGGCGACGCGCTCCCGAACCTCAACGAGACGGCACACCAGACGGCGTGACAAATAACCCGCCGCGCCAAACTGGGCAACGCCTCTCGCACGATCGAGAAAACTCCTCACGTAGAACAGGATAGGTTCACCAGATACAATTACATACGCAGTGGATATCTGAACGCCAGAAGGATATACCCACCACCGAGTCCCAAATTGAACAGCAGGCAGGCCGTCGCCTGGACACAGCTCCAGACGAACGCCTTCCCAAATCCATTCCGTCTGAAGCGTGTTTTCGCAGATAAGCATCAGGATGACACGTACAAATTGTGCCAGGAAGGGCCAGCAACACTCAAAAACATGCTGTAGGAGTGCAATGTAGTTATAGGAAGGATGTCAGTTGCTCCGGAGACCCTGTGGTCGAGGTGGGCTACCGCTGTGCGCAGCTCAGACCTCGGAATCCAGACGTGGGCAGTCCAGCAAGCGCGAGAGGCGGCATTGAGGCAGAGCCTCGACGTTCCCCTGTGGGAGACCTGAGCCCGGGTCGCGTTAAACCTTGCCGGACGTACAATATGTTTGTATCTATCCACCCACTACCTTGACACAATCTAACGGCACGCCAGGCGTCACAGATGCATGTGTCATGAGCCAGACAAGCCACCGAAGCCAGCGAGGCCAGTTGCGCATGTGAAGTTCGCCTGTTCGGCGTCCCGTCCCTTTTGCATGTATCGTGTTTGTTGGGCTCCTGGCATATTCTTGCGTTCCTTCTGCACTTCTACACAGCACCACTGCCCTATTAGACCGCGGCAAGGTGAGAACTTTTGTTTGACAGTCTGCGACACATTTGAAGCAATTTTGGCAGTTACGCTTTGGAATAGAGATTTGTGACGGAGTTAGCGAAAAACAGCTCGGCCGTTCTGACTTAGTTAACTTGAATTGATGGCTACTACTGCGAGATGTTTGCGAACATCTCGAAGTACTCTCCAAAAATATCCATGCTGCTCCTGGAAATCAGATGTATTCTTCATAATTTAAAGTACGGCTTGGAATAAGTCGGGTATTTTCGACGCCATGCATGTAAAAACAAGTTCCTTTGTTCGTAATGTCCCCCATTCACCACTTTATCAAGTTTTGCTGGCACATACAGTATTCCTAAATGGTTTAAAATACCAAAATGATACATGCACGTACTCTATTCATTTTTTACCTGATGCCATACGGTGCAGCTTCGTACGAGAACCACGACTACCCACCCGGTGCCACAACCTTTCTCTTTCTCTATGCCACAACGTTAGATGAACGCACAAGAATCCCGACACCAGCGTTTATATAAAGCGAAATAAACATTTTCGCATTTAAAAGGTGTTTTGCGTCTACTATAGGAATTTGCACGTGGCGCAGGTTCGGTAGAGGCTTGAAAAGATCGTTCGCAATCATTTTAAATAAATAAGCGATTCCGCATCAAAATCGCGCGTGATTAAAAAGCAGAAGCAAAAAAGTTCTTTGAGTAGCGGAGTCGGTGTAGCGTGCGCCAGCTAGCGTACAAGACGCGCGCGCCCAAAACCGAAACCGCAAGGAGTTAGTCCCATCCACTTGGTGCGTTACAGTCAATTCGGCCGCTGGGCTCTATGGGAGTGTCCGCCCTAGTTGAAATTATTTCTCAATGCGTGCACTCTCAGCATGAATATGTACGTTAACGACCGTGCTTCTACCGACGGTCAACAAAAAGGAACATGTTCGCCCACCACGACGGCTTTCGCTTCCTTTGCTGGCAACATCTACACTACCTATAACCCTTATCTTCTGCTGTGTCGGGAACCGTTCGTTTCGTCATGGACGCATGCTTAGATGCGGAAGTGATTGCTGAGTGCACTATCTGCTTGCCACGTCGAAATGAATGTACCGTCCAACGTTACTTCTACGCTCCTCTTCTTTTCTATTTGCTGTCCAGGGTTTCAACCTATCAAACAGCCCGCTGCGCCTGCAGTCTGGAACTGTGTTGGCATCTGGGGCAGCGCTTGAGGCGTGCTCCGTTCTCGCAGCATATAGCACTGTACTTTTCCAGAGTGTGGCGATGACTCCATCAACTGGAATGTGTTCCATATAGACCCAAATCTAATGTGACCTGAGTAGTATTTGACGTCTCAACACCACAAAGGCGTTAATCGTGCATTTGCCACAAGGTAAGCACCTGTCCATCCATCAACGCCTATCCAGACATCAACGCAGCATGGACACCGACTCTTGACGGGTCCCAAGAAAGACCACAACCTCACCATTACCTGGTAGCCTGAGCTAAGGATGAAAGGGTGGCCCCATCCAGAGCTACCAAACAACGATGGTGACCTGTGATTCGCAGTTAATTCGACGTTTGCCGGGAGGCAAACTACCACCTATCCATACCACCTATCCAGAGGTCAATGCACCGCGGACGTCGATTATGGACAGATCCACAAAAGGCTACCAACCCCATCATTACCTGACAGCCTGAACTAAGGACAAAAGGGACGCCCCATCCAATGTTGACAAACGATGGCAACTCGGGATTCGCAGGTTGCGATCCTGCCGCATTCAATCGGGCTGAGGAGGCGGAGTTACTGCGAAGTGTTGCGAGCAGGGGCGTGGTATCCCAACGGAGTCGATGAGTGTGGTTTGCTGCTGGACAGTCTTCAGATTCCCTAGTCTACTCGCCTAGGGAAGACGATGGTGTTAAAAGCGAAGACTTTTCTAGCGGTGAAAAGAGTGTCCAGGTGTGATCTCGGACGCTTTACTTGCTCCTTAAAGGAGTGGGCTTCGATACTTGCGGAGTCTAACTAAGCGAATAGACCCTTCTTGCTTCATTTTCTACAACCTGACGTAGCAGTCAATGGGCTTGGTGGATTCTTTGCGCTAACGCTACCCTAAGCCGCAACAAGTCCAATATCCAAGCATTGCTGGTACGATCACCGAGGGAACTTGGTTCGTCGTGTTTCTGCTTTTGGACTCGCTGAAATTACAACTCAAGTATTACAGCGTGGCATCACACGTTGCTCGTTTAGCCCTTGTGTGTCCCTAGTAGTTGTCGTGAGAAAGGACGGCACTGTGCCATTTCGAGTAGCCTATCACCACCTAAACAGCACTGTCCAACCGGATGCATACCCTTTTCCCCGCCTCGATGACGCCTTAGCGGTCAGATATTTTACTACACTCGCCCTCCCTTGAGGCTGCTCATAGGCCAGGCTCGACAAGAATGATGCGGAAAAGGTTCTCTTATCACACAGGACGGCCTCTACCATTTTAACCTCGTGCTTTTGGGCTCTCTAGTGCACCTGCACCGTCCACATGATTAAGAGACCATGTCCATGAACGCTTGAAGTGATCGATGGCGTTGCTGTATTTGGATGATATCATCAATTACGCTACCACGTTTTGCGAACACCAACGGCGTTTGGAGCTCGTATTGGGTGCTCTAGATGATGGCGGGCTCCACAGAAAGCCTTCAAGGTATTTCTCCGGGTGTTTAGAAATTACCTACGTGGGTCATGCCGTGAGTGCCCATGGCATCAGCCCTGACCGTTCGAAGGTACAAGCTTTAGCAAGCATACCGCCTCTTGCAACAGCCAAACAAGTTGACCGCTTTGGGGCTTCACTTCATACTTGTGCTGTTTCGTCCCTGGCTTCGCTGTTCACGATGCAGCCCTGAGTGGATCTCAGATGGAAAATCAGGAGTGGCATTCGGGCCCCGACCCGTAAACAGCCCTCCAGAACATTAAGGTGCCCCTTTCGACTCCACCGACACTCGCACACTATCAAGAGGACGCTCCTAGCATCCTCCATACTAAATCTAGCGGTCTTGCCTTTGGGGCGGTTCTTCTACAATACGACTCCGAAGGGAACGAGAAGCCCTTTGCCTATGCCAATCGCCGCCTCAGGGAACCGGAGAGTCGATATGCCGCTTCAGAACTTGAGTGCCTCGCGGCAGTCTAGACCATTGAGAGGTTTCGACGTTACGTCTACGGTAAGAATTTTACTAACGCTAAAGTCGAGGTTGCACTGTGCTGACTCCAAAGAAAAAAGACCTAAATGCCAGACTTGCTCGTGGGCCCTCAATCTTCAGGACTACAGCTTCACGGTAGTTCAACGAGGTGGTTCTTCTCACCAAGATACCGACTACACTTCAAGCAAGCCTGTCGTTACCTAATACTCTCGCCGGCATTTGCAGTACTCGATCTCTGAACTGCACAATCAAGACATCAAAATGTGCGTCATGGTTTAGTACCTCTATAGTGGTACCAGTACACCTGAACACCACCTCGAGCGACCACTCATCAGCTTATACTGTTTGACGTACATCATCGTTATCCTCGACGTACAGGAAGTGAATCACACTTATTTGTGGTGCTTATCTCCATGCGACCATCCATGCTTTTCATTTGTCACAACGATCCCTCTGCTAGCCAGCTGGGTCAGCATATGGCTCTCGCTCGCGTTAAGGAACCGTCGCAAACGCATCTCCCCTGCTCATGCAAACAAGATGAAGCTTTACATCCCTCGTGAACCCTGTACTGAACTCCTGTCCTACTCTTGTGCCAAGTGGAGGGGAAAGGGGGTGGAGAATCTAACGGTGCTGAAAAACACCATAAATGCAAAAAAACGAAGAGAAGGGAACGCAGAAAGATGGTGTAATAGCGGGTGAGGGGGTAGCTTTTTTTTAGAACCACTGAGGTTCGAGTGTGAAGCGTACTGCTGGAACCTGTTCAGGGTGCCGGACTGTCATTACAATATTGCTTTTACAGGACTGATCATGCTGGTTTGCTCAAGTGCTCTCTACTATGACATGTAATTGTTCATGCTTCAATATTATTACCTTTGTATGATCACCAGTGCGCCTTGATAAATAGCTATATATAGTTAGCAAGGAATAATACGTACATAAATGCAGATGTGCCGCTATGTAAAGCCAGCTTACCATCCCATCTCTTGTAGAGAAAGCCGTGACAGCACAAAATAACCTATTGAGCGAAAAGCCGGTGTCTGTTGTATCGGAACTGCACATAAATTCCCATTGGCTGCGATACCACATAGCGAGCGTGCCTCGATGCAGCGTAGTGGGCGAATAGGAACACTTGCTGCCTCGGTACCAAACCAGGTTTTGCGAGAGGGGAGAGGGCATCGCCGCGACGCCACGTCAGCTACGCGCCTCGACGGAGCAGAGGCGGCAACGCGATGCTGGTGCGTGAGACGGGTTGTCGTCGGTGAGGAGGTTGCGCGACGCCAACGTACGGTAGCCACCGTACCGCTCTCGGAAGCCGGGGCGCGGTCCGTATCTCTCTGTCTCACCCCATTGGGCTAAACTGCTGCTCGCACCTGTAGGCATTGGTTGCCACTGCTGCTTCATGGGTCTTTCGTCGCGCAGGACGACCGTGGCGTGAAGCATCGGCACCGCAGGCTGCTGCTGCTCCTGCTGCCACTGCTGTTGCTCTGATTGCTGCTGCTCCGAGGTTTCCGACAGCGGGAGCCTAAAGCATTTCATGCTAGCAAACAACCATGATAACGGCGCATTTTCGTTTATGCGTTCCATATTGCAATCACTCAGTTCAGCCCTTGGGCGCGGCCGGGCAGCCATCATTGAGGGTATGAGCCATTGTTCATTGCTGCGCGTCTCATATGTGGGTCTATTCTCTTTTAAGTTTGCTATGCTTGTTATTAAGTTGCTTCTGTTTTTATGCGTTGCATATAGCAATCACTCAGTTCAGCCCTTGGGCGCGGCCGGGCAGCCACCATTGACCTTTAGCGCAACCACATGACGTGACGTCCCGACAGCCGGAGGAAAAGCTGGACCCCAACTCGCGCAACATGCAACGCATTCTTGGCTTAACCAAGGTAAGCCTGGTCATTTTTGTTATGTAGGCCCGAAAGTAGCTATCTTCTACTGTCACCTTAGTTGGCTGAAGCTACCGCACACACATACGAAGGCTTGTTAAGCAAGGACACCGCCATCGACACTACACCGTACAGGGGTAGCCAACTGCCGGGCGGCTAGAAGACAGACTCAGGAAGATTTTCAACCTGCAGCGGCCATAGTTACCTCAGGCCGTCTACAAGGCCAAGCCCAAGGATTCTTATTTTGTTCAGCCTTACCTCGTATGGCAACGTTGCGAGTTCTGACAACTGTTACCAGTTCAATGAATTACTCGTATTGCATCAACGTGTTTCCTTGCAAATGTGAAAAACTCTATGTTTCAACTCACGTGTATAAAAGACGGCTTAATGTTCATATCCATTATTTCACTCTTGCAAGCAAAAAATCCATCTGTAGTTTCTCTTTCAGCTTTCGCCAAGTCTCTAGGGTCTGTAAAGAAGTAATGTCAACACCACACATCATTTACCAGCAAACTCTCACACAGGAACGAGCAAGTATTCGGTAGCCTCGAGCAGGAACAATGTAGCAGTCTTATTTCCTTAAATTTCCCAAATGTGCGTCCTCAGTAATATACACGTGGTGGTTCTCCTGCAATATCATTAGGAAGACAGGGATAATTAGGGAATGCTGCGACAGGACGCCGTCTTGTAGTGCACATAAAATAATGTATGATGTTGGTAATATATACAAAAATAAAACAGACAGACAGACAGACAGACAGACAGACAGACAGACAGACAGACAGACAGACAGACAGACAGACAGATAGATAGATAGATAGATAGATAGATAGATAGATAGATAGATAGATAGATAGATAGATAGATAGATAGATAGATAGATAGATAGATAGATAGATAGATAGATAGATAGATAGACAGACAGACAGACAGACAGACAGATAGATAGATAGATAGATAGATAGATAGATAGATAGATAGATAGATAGATAGATAGATAGATAGATAGATAGATAGATAGATAGATAGATAGATAGATAGATAGATAGATAGATAGATAGATAGATAGATAGATAGATATCGCAATGACAAGATCATGACAACGGTCCCTGTTACTAGTGCACTCAAAGCACACCACGGACCAGATCACCACAGGCAAGACGTAACACATACGTTATGACACATCTCTCGGTCAATTCCTCATCTACGCCATGCGCCGTTAAGACAAACACGTTTAGTTCTTATGCTGCTTTTTCTAGAGCTCGGATATATCGTGGGAAAGCACATTCTAAACAAACTGGATGATTTTACCATGACACAGCGCCATATACAAACCTAGAAAAATATCAAACGTACGCTTATAGTAACGATGAACTTCACCTTTTGTCAAGGGACCATCCACTTTGTCCCGCGACTGGCGCGTATGACAACCTTTAATTCCCCAAAGACATGGACATTTCACGTTATATGCGACGACGCATTTCCACGACCATCCATCTATTCCTGACACGCAGCTAGTTATGCCTTCTAATCACCATTAGATAGCTCAGCGCAGCGTGATATACAGGGTGTCCCAGCTAACTTTAGCCAGAGTTTACAAGCATGCGAATGCCACGCAACTCGACAGAGCCAAGGTAAAGTTATTTGCCGTCACTTGGACGTACCCAATTTATTTGTGGTCAATCCACGTTATTAGATTAATAATCCTAAATATTTCATAATCTTATCAAATAATATAATTCTTTTAAAATTGTCAATGAGAACATTGTAGAGCGACATGAAAAACTGCCGACGCAGCTTTCTGTTGTTCAATACGTGCTACATGCAAGTGTTCTCCCGAGCGTGAATGTAGCCCGCGAGTACACGCAAAGTGCCTTGAGTGTCCAGTCGTGCGGCCATTTTTCGTGCACTTGCGGGCTTCTTTGAAGCTCGGAAAAGCACTCTTATGTAGCACATATTCAGCAACAAAACGCTTTATCGGAAGTATTTCATGCCACTCTACAATTTTGTTATTGACATTTTTCATCTAATTATTTGATAAGTTGATCAATAATAAGTAAGGCTAATTATCTAATTCGGCGTAATGAAAAACAGTAGTTTGAGTATCTCCAAGCGACGGCAAACAACATTACTTTGGCGCTGTCTAGCTACGTCGCATTCCCATATATTTAAACTATGGCTAAAGCTAGCTGGGGTCACTTGTATAAGCGAAGACCACTGATGGCTTACTGATTACCTGCTCTACAAAAGCCTATACTGTGATCCTAGTAACCGCCGCTATGATTTAGCGGCTATGGTTTTGCACTGCGAAAGAGGTTGCGCAAACGAATCCCGGCCGCGGCGGCCGAATCTTGATGGGGGTGAAATGAAAAAGCGCCCGTGTCCCGTGCAGTGAGGGCACTTTCGAGATGTCCTGGTAGCAAAAATTATTACGAGTCCCCCACTATGGAGCGCCTCATAAACAAATCGTGGTTTTGGCACGAAAAACCCCAGAATTCAATTCAATGATCCCACTAGTGATGTCTAAGCAATTGAAGATACTACAAAACATCTGGTAAAACATAAGTGATAATGCCTGACAGTTACGTTATATTAAAATTAAGTTATGAGGTTTTACGCGCCGAAACCAGGATCTGATTATGAGACACGCCGCTGCGGGGGACTCCTGAAATTTGGTCCACTTGGGGTTCTTTAACGTGCACCTAAACTAACTACATAGGTGCTTTCGCATTTTGCCCTCATCGAAATGCGGCCGTCTCTTCCGGGATTGGATCCCTCGAGGTCATTTTTAGAAGTCCAACTGCATATCCACTAAGCAATCACGGTGGATGGGGCCTCAGGTGCATCACTTAATCGAGTGCATGAGCAGTTGTATTTACTGCAAAAATCCATCAAATAACTGTCCAGGTCACCCCATTGTTTCAGGCATTGGCACTGCCAAGGAGCAAATTTTGCATTACGTTGTTACCATAACCAGCCGTATTCCATATACTTTGGTCTTCTCAAAGGTGGCAAGTTGTGCTAGTTGGTATGGTTTCATAGGCATATGAGAGCATCACAGACGAAACACAGCATGAGCGCTGACTTCCAAATGCCACTTTAATGCCAAGCCCATACAAATATACATAATTCTCAGGGCGTGAAGAAATTGGAATTGTAGGAAAAGGATCAGAATATCAACACATTTTTGAGCACTCAACTTTCTTATAATGCACGAAAATCGAAGGCTGTCAACTCATAGGCGTGGTCTCCACATCTTTTTTTCTTTCGTAGTTCACGCATGCGCACAAGCGTCTGACAACGGCTGCGCAGCTTCCGCGTGTCTGCGCCGTTGCCAAAACGGACATACGTGGGCGCAAAACCTGCTGGCCTACAGTTGGAGCACACTGAGAAGAGAGTGCTGAGTTGATGCCTTCGCAAAATAAAAAAGCGCTCCATCACCACGATACTGCATGACGCATTCAACGCGCCGAACTATACACAGGGGGCAAATGCTCGGAGTTTCTGGCGTCGTCAGCATGACGTATCCGACTTCGTCGGCCGCTTCCTGGCACGCTAACAGCACCAGACTATAAACTGCCCCTGAAAGATTCATAACGGCAACAAGCCGTCATGTCGGAAGACAGCAGTCGTCGAAAATAAACTTTACGTACTACGTCTCGCGCATCAGTGGCGCATATTTTTAGCACCAGCCGACTTTTCTCTGATATTGCCACAATGTACGATGATGAAAAGCACGGAATCGAACACTGACTCACACAACTAACTGTTTATTGGGTGAACTTGCACCTAGCAAAACAAGTAACACTCACACCACCGTCGAAAATCTCATCTGCGGGTCAAGCGCATCGACTTTTATACTTGACTCGTCGAAGATTCCAGCGTAATCGCTGGTGCCCGCGTACATTTCAACAAATACTACAAAATTGGGTTCGCGCTTAAAGTCACATTGCAGAAGCTTTGGTGACAACAGACAACGGACAGAACTACCGATAGCGTTCGGGGAACTTCCGACACGTGCAGGCCTGCCCTATGCCCAGTGATCACGTTTAACTTTTCTTAGCCGGTGAAGTTTGGTCACCGGAGCAGAATAAAGAAGTACAGGCGTCGTAATTCATTTTCTTGCTGGACACGTGTCCAGACACTTAGGGGAAATAAATATCAAGCTATAGCCTACATCGAAAATTCAAGCAGAAAGCACGAGAAGTGAACTAGGACAGTATAAATGACAGGCCTAGCCCAGCCTAGCACTCTGTTTTCATTACGAACTTAAACCAACTGGCCCAATTTGTTGCATTACTATGCATTTCGCCCGTCGTGGTGGATTAGTGGCAACACCGTTGCGCAAAACGCACACTCCCGTGGTATCGAATCCTGGCCGCGGCTGCCACATTCCTATGGAGGAAAACTGCAAGAGAAGGCTCGCGCACCTTTCAAATCAAAAGCAAAATTTATCTGGAGTGCCCACTACGGCATGTCTTATAATCACACATGGCTTTGGTGGGTAGAAAGGAAGAATTTCATTTTAACTTTGCGTAGGCCATGAACGTCGATTAGTGCAGTGCAAGAAGGAGAAACTCGGGTATAAACAGAAATGCAGCCTTGCCGACAGTCCACGCACCTCAATGTGCGCTGAACCAGTAAAGAAGGAAAACAATGCATTGTGCTGTAAAATGATCAGGGAGCGTCTTACTCAGCTTAGAATCGCAGGGATCCATAGGCGTTGCCCAAATTATCGAAAGCGGCAGTAGTACTTCCATCAGTAGAATTTTCATTACCGCAGGCATACTTGTGCGAGCAATCAGACGAAGGAACGTGGGCGCCTTTTTGAAATGGAGTCCGAGCTTCCTAGTTCTACAGCCAGTTTCAGATAACAGAATGGTCTTCCCGCGTAGCTTCATAGAGTTCAACTGGAAAGTGCGAAATTCTACTTTCAATATGAGTACGAGGAATAAAACTGACAAGCCTCATCGGTCTTCACTCGCTTCCTCGTTGCGAGCATATTTGCTGGTGTAACATGTCTCGTAAGGCGGCGTTGACGATCAATCATTTGTGTTTGTACATCGCACTGAGTGCTGTACTGCGAGTGTAGGATGGCACGTCTGTTTTTTCTTGATTTACCCCTTTATTATTGTTATTGTCAAGGACGAACTGGCTACAATAATTCCACCATCAATCTGACCCTTTGTTTTGGAGCGTATGCGCCTGCAACTAAGAAGAGGCATGCTGGACCATGTGGCAGGCGGTGATGGATGGTCTGTACCATAGCCGCTCCTGTTTCTGGAAACGCGCCGATGTACAGGACACGTATTTTGCGCCAGCTTCGCTTCCTTTAGGAACAAGATTTCAGACTTAACTGAACCTGATTGACGACTTAAAACACGGAAAGCAGCTGAGCATCTCCCGCTGAGCTAAGCCTTCCGGAATGTTTTTCAAGTATCGTTGGCAGATGTAAGTTCTCGCCAATATAGGGCAGGAAATCGGGCTAGTTGTAATTTATAGAAAGACGTAAGCCAAACAATTGTAGCGAAGTGACGCAGCCGTGAGATATCAGACGTATGAACTCACCATGAAGACGGAAGAAGAATGGGGATGAGCTCCGGCAGGGGCAAGTCCAAATCCACAGGTACGACGACGAGAAGTAGCATTTCAATAACTAAGTTTATTCACACTTGAGATTTACTTTAAGTTAACACTGTATAAAAATATTTACAAACAGGACGATGTCATACCCGTCGTCGTTGGCCTGCCTGACCGGTCTGGTCTCCCCTGGTGAAGTTGCGCCGTGTCTGCTGCTTCTACTCGCTCACTCTTAAAATCTACTCCCCGCATCCAAGGGACCCGTGGACCGGCGGGAGGCGCAGGCTTCTCCTCCAATGGGTTACTTCGTTACTCCGACCAATCAGGCAACCCGATATCATCCAATAAGCGGCAGAGTTCAAGGGGTCAAGAAATGGTCGCGTCAGCACTCCGTACACAAAAGCACTCTGACCATCACTAATCAGCTTTTGACAGCCGAGCGTGGGACGAGGACGCGTCAAGTGCACGTGTGACGGCAGGTGCGGCAGCCGGGCGGCAGTACATGCCCGGGGCCGTCGAGGTCATTCGGGGTACAATGGTTTTTCCCCCTGCGTCAAGGAGCCCACAAAATTCCCGGAAAGCAAGCAAAGAGGCCCGCGCTATACTCGTTTCGCGACACCTCCCCGCTACGAGAAAGAGTGTCCCTCTCGTTAAAAGCATTACTACAAAAACAAATGAAAAAATTAAAGACGTACAAATTAAACACGCACATTTAGGCATTCATATAAAGAACTGAAGTATCCGTAGGAAGATTTAACATCACATAAAACAAAACAAACAAGTTTTAACAAAATGGAAACAAAATGCACAAGACAAGAAACATCAAAGTTCATACGCGCACGCTACACAAGAAAATTAACAATGAAGATTATTCGCTTGAGCTGTAATATACATCAGTGTCCGTGTCGTAAGCAGCGATAGTTCTCGGCTCGGCCTCGTTGTGGAATGTCTTCTAGTCGGAGTAAAGTTCAGTCCCGGCGTCCGAGTCTTCTACGACACGCACTATTTCACAAGTCTCTGTCTGGCACACACGATCACTACGCGAACCGCACTCGCGCACACCACCATTCAAATCGCACTCGCGCACAGCATCACTTGGATCACACACTTCCTCTCGATGTCTGTCAACAGACGCGTCGTCTGCGTCGTCATTATCGGAGAACTGTCTGACGTGGCATGGTTTTAAGCCCGCAACATTAAGAACGTCAAGTTTTGGCCAGTTCTATCCACTACCTCCCAGTTGTTCTCACCGATTCGCTTGACAAGACGGAAAGGCCCGTGGTATCAGTGAAGGAGTTTTGTTGTCTTTCCCCGAGCTCTGAAGGGACTCCACAAATACACCAAGTCCCCCGCATGGTACATTGCACTACGTCGTTTAGCGTCGTAACTACGTTTGTTCTTTACTTGCTGACGCCTCTCCCATTCGGTCACTAGCTCGCAAGCACAGTGCAGCCGGACGGCCACTTTCCCGGCGTCCAGTGTGCAGTCGAAACCGCGTTCCGCGCCCAGTGCTACATCTATAGGGAGTGTAGGCTCATGTCCATGAAGAAGAAAGAATGGGGTGAACCCGGTAGTCTCGTGGGTAGAAGAATTGTATGCAAAGACCACGTACGGAAGAAATTCGTCCCAGTCGCGATGGTGCGAAGAAACGTACATGCTGAGCATATCGGCTAACGTGCGGTTGAAGCGCTCGCACAAGCCGTTCGCTTCAGGATGGTACGCTGTAGTAGTGGCATGCTCGCTACCTATAAGTCGGAAAGTTTCTTCAGTCAGGTTGGCACCAAAATGCTGCCCTCGATCTGTTATCACTTTTTCTGGTGCCGCATGGCGTAAGACAATTTGCTCGACGAAGGCTTTAGCAGCTTCTGCAGCGGTGGCCGAGGTGGCCCGCCGTGATGTCATGGCAGTGCCTCAGAACCTCCGATCTCAAACACTTGGGGACAACGAGTTCTGCGCGATCTTCTTGAAAGCCTTTCGCTCTTCTGTACAATACGCCGTCGACCAGCCGAAAGCTCCGTGCCGTTCTTTTCGTTTTGCTGACAACGGGCGCACTCGGCTGCTCTAGGTGCTGTATTTCTCGCATCCAGGAATCCTCTCTCTGCCTTTCCCCGATGTCCACATGATCCAGCACGAGCAACGGTAATGGGTTTTCTTCGCTTGCTGGTGCGGGATCATGAGGAATGCGGGAAAGCGTGTCCGCATTTCCATTCTTCAGGCCAGGGCGATGTCGCAACGTTATGTCGAACTCCTCAAGCAACATAGATCATCTCATAAGGCGACCATTCGGATTTCTCACTTTCATTAGCCAGGCCAGGCTAGCTTGGTCCGTCACGACTGTGAACGTAGACCCAAAAATGTACGGACAAAACTGTCCGCACGCGTACACGACAGCGAGACATTCTTTCTCAGTTGTGCTGTAGTTCATCTCAGCCTTATTAAGGTGTCGGCTAGCATAAGCAATTACTTTCTCTTCGGATCCGATTTTCTGAACTAGTACAGCACCAATTCCGTAATCACAGCCATCACTGTGCTCCTCTATCGGCTTCCCCGGCTCAAACTGACGCAACATGGGCGCCGTGATCAGCTTCTCTTTGAGGGATTGCATAGCCGCTTCGCAAGCCGCATCGCAGACGAAAGGGACATCCTTTCTAGTAAGGTTAGTAAGTGGCCGAGAAGTACGAGAAACATCCTTGATAAATCGCCGATAGTAGTTGCAGATTCCGAGAAAGCTCTGTACACCTTTCTTGTTTTTTGGTGGGGAAACCTTTTTAATCGCGGCCACTTTGTCTTGGTCCGGTCGGATGTTCTCGCCAGTGAGAATGACTAAGGTACTTAATCTCCTGTTGAGCAAAGCTGCACTTTTCCGGCTTCAGCCGCAAGTTTGCCGCGTCCATGGCCGAGAATACGCTTTTCAAATCTTGCAAATGAGCGGTCATGTCCTTAGAGAAAATTACAATGTCGTCCAAGTAAGCCAAGCATACCTTCCAAAGGAGACCACTGAGTACTTTGTTAATCATTCTCTGAAACGTGGCCGGGGCATTAAACAGACCAAAGGGAACAACATTGACCTCGTACAAGCCGGGTCCACAGGCAAACGCGGTCTTCGGCTTATCTTCCTCCTTGATTTTCACTTGCCAATAGCCCGATGTAAGATCAAGTGTTGTGAAGTATTTTGAGCCCTGTAGCACGTCTAGAATGTCATCGATTCACGGCAGTGGATGTACATCTTTCTTCGTAACTTGATTCACCCTTCGAAAGTCGACACAAAAACGCCATGACCCGTTCGGCTTTTTTACTAGGACGACAGGTGATGACCAGGGACTGCGAGATTCCCTTATTATCCCATCGCGCAGCATTTCCTCTACTTGCTTCTCAACCAGGTTCCTTTCAAAAGGATAGTGACGGTAGGGATGCTGATGAATTGGTCGAGAATCGCCTGTGTCGACAACGTGTTCTGCCATAGACGTCTGCTGCATGGGATTGTTATCGCCAGTGAATAGATGACGGAAGTTGTCAATGAGCGAAAGCAACCCAGCCCTTTCACCTGGACATAAGTGGTCCCCAGTCTCCACGTCAAAATCCCGCGAGTCTTGTGTGTCTTCGGGTGCGATGACTGCCAGTTGTGCATTGTGAATAGAAGTAGCCCATCCAAGCTTTGTTCCGCTGAGCAAATTTACTGGCGACATGGTGGGATTAGCGATCCTAATCACACCTGTCCCATGCACGACCTTGGTCACGGTACGAGCAACATGAAGTCCGTTTTGGAGCGTGCTGTTCGGTTCGATGAGATGGACTCCATCCCTTGCGATTTTTACTTGGACAGCGGTTTCAGTGCGAGGTTTAATGCGAATATGCTCGTGGCACCGCGCAGTAAGTACATTATTGTGTGCCAGGGTGCTCGAATTTTCATGCAACCGAAAAGTTTCACCGTTGAGTTGGAGCTCACTCTTGGAGAAATCTATTAGAAGACGCAGTGCTCGACAAAACGGGAGACCACCTAATAGCTCGTAGGGACAGTCCTTCGCAATCAAAAACTTGTCGCGAACAGTTGTGGAGTCGAAATCAAGAGTTATTTCAGTTTAATCTTGGGGGGGAGAGCAAGCTTCCGCCGATTCCTCTGATGAAGACATGTTTTCTTGATTTTGATTAAGCACATATTTTTTCGGCGAAATGCGACGAGATGACATTTATCGAGGAGCCAGTATCAATTACGAGTATTGTGTCGGTACCATTTGCTCGTATGGATACTGCTAGAAGTTGACTATCTGACTATAGTGCATACGGGACGGCCGGACTGGCTCCCTAGGCCCGGCCGTTCTCATTTCCCGAATGGTTGGGTTGCCGACCCTGATCATTATTGGGCTCTCTCTGTTGGTTTCTGTCATCTCGAAACCACGTCCAGCATTGGTGCGCGACGTGACCAATGCGACGGCATAGCTGGCATCGTGGACGCCCGTCATCGGCACGGGAATTTCTTGCCGGCCAAGGCACTGGAGGACGGCGTGCGTCTTCTTTAATAGCCTTCAGGCGGTCCGATAATGTGGCTATAAAGTCAGCGATCGCCCTTAAGTCCCTATCGCGGTCGGTGGCCTCTTGCGGGCGATGATGTTCTGCCGCAGCGCAGGTAGCGAGACATGCCGGAAGCGGCTGCATTGTTACCCCGACGGGGGTCACTCCCGCGAAGGGTGCCGCGGCGAGTGGGTACCACGACTGCTGACCGGCAGGGAGGTGGGTGCCGATCGTTTCTGGATGGTACGCACGCACCATCAAAGCCGCTTGATTAATCTGCTGCAGAATTTGCAGGAAAGTTGAGCAGTTGTCCGGATTAGCCATGATTATCTTCTCCTGCACATCTGGAATGCCATCGATTCGCGCATGAGGTGCCGTAGTCGTTCCTCTTCTGTCACAGAGGGATTCATTTTGGCGCACAGCTGCACAAAATCCTAGTAGTATTGTTCAGGGGACTCTGATGGCAGCTGCGTTCGGTTTTGGAGTCGCAAATATGCGATCTCAACTGAGTGACGACTTGAAAAGGATGTTTTTAAGAGCGTCGCACACTCTTCCCATGTATTAGGGGCACCCGTTAAAATTTGCGTGGTGTGCCACATTTTCGTATTGCCATCTAATGCCAAATATAAAAATTTCACTTTCGTCCCTTCATCCCAGTTGTTGAGGAAGGCTACGTGTTCGTAGCAAAGCAGCCACTCGGATATTGACTCTTCCGGTGTGCCTCTAAAGACTGGCGGTCCGATGAAAGGTTTAGCTTGAGGGGTGGACATGGTAGTGAGAACAGTCGGGGGTTCGATTATAGTCGAGCTGTTAGAGCTAGGTTCTTGAGGTTTGTTGTCACGGCCCATGATATTGTTACGGGAAGGAAGAAGCGTTCGTCTATTTACAAGTGGCTTTTAATGGCTGAGCCAACAAGCGTAGAGCAGCGATACTGCTAAACACTTCTTCGTCGTCGCTAAGACCACCGTCAGCGTCGTCTTCTTTCCACATTACCGACTGTGACATTACCCCCGTCGGAAAAAGCACCTGATTGGTGCGGCTCATCGGTCTGAGAAAGGTAAGGTTTGAGACGGCTGACGTGGATGATGTCAGAGAGAGGTGAATGCATCGTAGCATTCAGCGGAGACACTTCACCTGTGACAGGGGTCACCTGGCGAAGGATGCGGTAAAGGCCATAGTATCGCGAGAGGAATTTTTCGGAAAGACCAACATGCCGAGTTGGAAACCATACTAGCACAAGAGCACCTGGTTCGTAGTTCACGTCGTGATGGCGCTGGTCGTAACGGCACTTCTGGCGTGTCTGTGAAGCAGGAAGACGAATGCGGGCAATCTGGCGTGATTGGGTCGCCGTGGCTATTACATCCCGAGTGTACTCTGTCGGCGAGTCGAGTGTGGTCGAAAGGAGAGTCTCGAAAGGCAAAGTCGGTTCACGGCCGAAGAGGAGATAGAAGGGTGAATAGCCAGCTGTGTCGTGGCGCGAGGAATTGTAGGCGAACGTGACAAAAGGAAGAGAAACGTCCCAGTCGCGATGATCGGAGGAAACATACATTGCGAGCATGTCAGTTATTGTGCGGTTCAGGCGTTCGGTAAGACCGTTAGTTTGAGGATGGTAAGCGGTAGTAAGTTTGTGTTTAGTAGCACATGATCGAAGTAGGTCGTCTATGACTTTGGCAAGAAAGTATCTGCCGCGATCGGTGAGAAGTTGACGCGGTGCACCGTGGTGCAAGATAACGTCGTGAAGCAAGAAATCAGCGACGTCTGTAGCGCAGCTGGTCGGTAGGGCTCTAGTAATGGCATAGCGTGTTGTATAGTCCGTAGCGACGGCAATCCACCTATTTCCGTCCTTGGATATAGGAAATGGTCCGAGGAGATCAAGGCAAACGCGAAAAAAAGGGTCGGTCGGTGTATCCAAAGGCTGCAGCAGTCCGGCAGGAGGCAGAGCTGGTCTTTTTCGGCGTTGACACGACTCACACGCGGCAACATAGCGCCGGACGGAGCGGTTGAGACGGGGCCAGAAGAACCGTCGCCGATTTCTGTCAGGTCCGCGTGACGCCAAGGTGTCCAGCGGTGGGAACGTCGTGCAGTTGCTGCAGTACAATCTGTTGCAGATGCGACGGAATGACGGTTAGGAGCTCAGGCTCGTCGGGGTGCATGTTGCGGCGATACAGGATGCCATTTTGTAGCACGAACATGTGAAGGGATGGGTCAGACGGAGCAGAGAGCAGGCGTTCGATAATGGGGCGTAACGACTAATCGCGTCGTTGTTCAGCGCCAAGGTCTTGCAACGCTGAGAGCGAAAGAAGGCAGATTGGTGCGACATCCACTAAACCGTCCGGTACATCGACGGGATGACGAGACAGGCAGTCGGCGTCCTGATGTAGACGACCCGACTTGTAGACCACAGTGTATGTGTATTCTTGCAGCCGTAGGGCCCAGCGACCGAGGCGTCCGGTGGGAGCCTTGAGGGAGGAAAGCCAACAAAGGGCGTGCTGGTCGGTTGTAACTGTAAATGGTCGACCATATATGTAGGGTCGGAACTTGCCCACCGCCCAAATGAGGGCGAGGCACTCGCGCTCAGTAATCGAGTAATTGCACTCGGCGGGAGAGAGGAGGCGACTCGCGTAGGCGATAACGCGGTCGTGCCCACATTGGCGTTGAGCTAAAACTGCGCCGGTGCCGTAGCCACTGGCGTCAGTGCGGATTTCTGTCGGAGCGGAGGGCTCAAAATGGGCGAGGACAGGAGGTGTGGTAAGCAGCGTGATGAGCTGCGAGAAAGCAGACACTTGTTGAGAGCCCCAACAAAAGGAACGTCCTTCTTCAGGAGGTCAGTCAGGGGACGGGCAACATGGGCGAAATTTTGCACAAACCTGCGGAAGTAAGAACAAAGGCCTATAAAGCTCCGAACATCTTTGGCACAAGTGTGTACGGGAAAATTCTGCACAGCACGAACTTTAGCGGGGTCGGGGCGAATTCCTGACGAATCGACGAGGTGCCCGAGCATGGTTATTTGGCGGTGACCGAAGTGGCACTTGGATGTGTTGAGCTGCAAGCCAGCGGTACGAAAAACAGAAAGAACAGATGAAAGTCTTTCAAGATGAGTCGCAAAAGTTGAAGAGAATACGATAACGTCATCCAAGCCGCACAAACAGATGGACCATTTCAGACTAAGCAAGAGCATGTCCATCATCCGTTCAAAGGTCGCCGGGGCATTGCACAAGCCAAATGGCATTACTCGGAACTGATATAGGCCGTCTGGTGTGACGAATGCGGTCTTTTCACGGTCGATTTCATCCACGGCAATTTGCCAATATCCAGAGCGAAGGTCTATAGATGAAAAATAAGTGGCACCATGGAGACAATCCAGAGCATCGTCAATGCGGGGGAGTGGATATACATCTTTTTTGGTGATCGTGTTTAGATGACGATAGTCAACGCAGAATCACCAGCTGTTATCCTTCTTTTTGACGAGAACAACAGGGGACGCCCACGGGCTGGAACAGTGTTCAATAATCCCTTTGGCAAGCATCTTGTCAACCTCGCTCTGGATAACTTGTCGCTCAGGGGGCGACACCCGGTATGGGCGTCTGCGAACAGGTGCTGCATCGACGGTATTTATCCGATGCGTCACGACCGTGGTTTGACACAAAGGGCGATCGTTTAGATCGAAAATGTCGGAGTAGGACTCGAGGAGGCAACGGAGCTGTGCGGCTTGTTGGGTTGAGAGGTCCGGTGCAGTCATCTTTGTAAAGTCGTCGGTCGGGGCTGATGCAGAAGGCGCAGAATGAGCAGTGGTCGAAGACGGTGCAACAAATAGAGCAGAAATGTGGCACTCGTGCGTTGGTGACAACGTGGCAAGAGACATGCCTCGAGGAACTACTTGCGGGCACTGTCCGAAATTTAGGATGGGAAGACATGCCTGATTGTCCACAACAGAAACGATGGTGTGTGGGAAGGAGACATTGTGAGAAAGCAGGACTGACGTCGCGGGAGTAAGGACATAGTCTCCGTCAGGTACAGGTGGGCTGGCTAAAACAGGGATGAAGGTTGCTGCAAGAGATGGCAGGCGTATAAAATCCGCGGAACAAAGCTGAGCTGGAGCTTGAGCAGGAAGGTCAATGGGAACAGGTAGGGGTAGGTCAAGTTGTACAACTCCGGCGGAACAGTCAATCCGAGCAGAATGGGCGGACAAAAAGTCGAGTCCGAGGATCACATTCTGAGGGCAACGTTCAAGCAAACTAAAGAAAACGGACGTGTGGCGACCGGCGACACTGACACGAGCAGTACACATTCCAAGCACAGCCGGAGTTCCACCATCGGCGACCTGAAGCAGTCGAGTCGGAGCAGGAGTAAGTACTTTTTTCAAGCGCGTTCGAAGCTCCGCACTCATGATGGAAATTTGGGCTCCAGTGTCGATGAGTGCTGTAACGGGAAAACCATCCACGTCCAGAAGGTTCCGATTAGTAGGCAGGGTCAGCAGAGGAATTTCAGGCCGGTGTTGTAGAGCAGCGTCACCTCCAGGAGCTGCTCCAGTTGGTTTCCCGTCGGAGAGCGGCGACGGTAAGCTGGGGATGGAGAGCGACGCAGCTGAGGCGAACGGGAGCGGCGACTATGGGGTGATGGCGATCGGCTGGTCGTGGTCGCTCGAGCGTTGTCAGGTGCGTCTTCAACCTCGGTGGAGAGTGATGGCGGGCGAGGATTCAGTGGGGAGCGGCGGTAGGCGGGAAAGCTTGGTCGTGAGTGGGCTGGCCAGGAACTTCGACAGTGGCGAGAGATGTGGCCCACACGTCCACAGTAAAAGCAGATGGGTCTATCGTCATGGGTGCGCCATTCGGCCGGGTTGCGATAGCTCGGATATGGACCGTATTGGCTACGCGGAGCAGGGGCAGAGGCAGCAGACGAAGCAAAGTCAGGACGGCTGGCGGAGCAGATGGATGGAAGACCTACATTGGCAAGTTCTTGGCGAATGACCGACTGAATGAGGGACACAAGCGGCCGGGAATCGTCAAAGCACTGCGTCACTGGCGTGGCGGGAGACGCTGCTTCGATTTCTCGCCGAACGATACGTACGACGTTCTCGGAGGAGGTGGGCTCACGCGGTGGACAGATGTCTTCGCACGTCGATGAAGCTGCGGTATTAGGTAGACGCGTAAACTGTCCAACTATGCGGCGACTCTTGGCGTCTTCAAAGCGGCGACATTCGTTAATGATCTCGTTGACCGTTGTGATGTTCTTATAAACAAGCAGCTTAAACGCGTCGTCCGCGATGCCTCTTAAGACCTGGCTGACCTTGTCTGCCTCTGCCATATTGTTATCTACTTTGCGTCAAAGAGCGAGGACGTCCTGGATATACGCCACGTAAGATTCAGTGGACGTCTGTACACGGGTCCCAAGGTCCTTCATCGCAGCACGTTGGCGGCCGACGGGTTTGCGGAACAAATCTCTAAGTTTCTGTTTACACTGGTCCCAACTCGTAATCTCTTCTTCATGTGTTTCGAACCAGACCCGTGCTGTTTTCTTCAGGTAGAATATTACATTAGCCAGCATAAGCGTGTTATCCCACCTGTTGTGTGCGCTGACCCGTTCATATTTCTGTAACCAGTCATCGACGTCCACGTTGTCAATCCCGGAAAACATGCCAGGGTCGTGAGGCTGGGCCAGGATGACCGTCGGTGGCGACGACGGGGCCGCGGGTGAACTCTCTCCTTCGGATGACATGGCGGCCAGGTTACGTCCGCTGCGGAGCTCCGTCTTGCTCGAGTGATTACCCCGCACGTCCACCAATGATGTTACGGGAAGGAAGAAGCGTTCGTCTATTTACAAGTGGCTTTTAATGGCTGAGCCAACAAGCGTAGAGCAGCGATACTGCTAAACACTTCTTCGTCGTCGCTAAGACCACCGTCAGCGTCGTCTTCTTTCCACATTACCGACTGTGACAATATTATTGCGTGGCCTTCGGTACCCAGCACACTCCACCACTTTGTAGCGAAGTGACGCAGCCGTGAGATATCAGACGTATCAACTCACCAGGGAGAGGGAAGAAGAATGGGGATGATCTCTGGCAGGGGCAAGTCCAAAGCCACAGGTACGACGACGAGAAGTAGCATTTCAATACCTAAGTTTATTCACACTTGAGATTTATTTTAAGTTAACAATGTATAAAAATATTTACAAACAGGACGATGTCATACCCATCGTCGTCGGCCTGCCTGACCGGCTTGGTCTCCCCTGGTGAAGTTGCGCCGTGTCTGCTGCTTCTACTCGCTCACTCTTAAAAACTACGCGAACTATCCCTTAAATAAGTTTCCCCAGCATCCAAGGGACCCACGGACCGGCGGGAGGCGCAGGCTTCTCCACCAATGGGTTACTTCGTTACTCTGACCAATCAGGCAAGCCGACATCATCCAATAAGCGGCAGAGTTCAAGGGGTCAAGAAATGGTCGCGTCAGCACTCCGTACACAAAAGCACTCTGACCATCACTAATCAGCTTTTGACAGCCGAGCGTGGGACGAGGAAGCGTCAAGTGCGCGTGTGACAGCAGGTGCGGCGGCCGGGCGGCAGTACATGCCCGGGGCCGTCGAGGTCATTCGGGGTACAAAGGTTTTCCCCCTGCGTCAAGGAGCCCACAAAATTCCCGGAAAGCAAGCAAACAGGCCCGCGCTATACTCGTTTCGCGACACAATATTGCCACATGCAGTGGCACAGCAAGGGGACTAAAGAAGACAACGCGGTTCGTCTCGGCATCGCGCATCAACGGTTTCGTTTCGTGAAGGACAAACGCCTGGATCCCCATTCAGTGTATATACTTCAGCAGAGTATACGCGACATTTTGGTGGAGCTGGCTGGGTACACCCCACTTATGCAGGAGACCGCACTGGGCAGCAAGAACCTCGCACAATTGGAGTTGACTCCAGTTCACCGCACAAGCCGGCGAATCCGAGGCTTCGCCCTAGAATTTGGAAGCCTCCGGAAAAAGTGATGACTACGACCACTGCGACTTCTACGGAAAGCGTGACACCGACTTACCTAATGCTGCTGAACCCCCAAGTGCCGATGGCTTTTCATGGCGACATATTTGACGACATATTAGCCCCGATCCCGCGAAAACTGCCGCTGTAGCCACATTTCAAACACCGACCGACAAGATAGGTATCCGACGCTTCCTCGGCCTTTGCGTATACTACCGGCGTTTCATCAAAAAATTTTCGAAGATGGCGGAGCCGCTGACTCGACTCACGAGGGACGACGTATCGTTTGTCTGGGCCTCAGGAAAAGAGACTGCTTTCACTGAGCTTCGACAGCGTCTGGTGTCAGCACCAGTTCTGGCCCACTTTGACGAGGAGGCGGACACGGAAGTTCATACAGACGCCAGTAACGTTGGTCTTGGCGCGGTACTTGTACAACGGCAGGAAGGTATTGAAAGAGTGATCGCCTACGCCAGTCGCACACTATCGCGTGCAGAGACCAACTACACCACTACGGAGAAAGAGGGTCTTGCCGTCGTATGGGCGCTGGCCAAATTTCGACCTTTCCTCTACGGCGGCCCATTCAAAGTTGTAACCGATCATCACTCGTTATGTTGGCTTGCAAATCTGCGGGACCCTTCTGGACGACCGGCACGGTGGAGTCTACGCTTGCAGGAGTACGACGTGACCATCGTGTACAAGTCGGGCCGCTTACACGAAGATGCTGACGCACTCTCGCGCGCCCCTATCGACACTACCGACCAAGACATTGAGGACGACGGCGTTTTCCTTGGGGCCGTAAGCGTTACTGATTTGTGCACACGGCAGCGCTCAGACGACTCAGTGCGACCTATATTCTAACATCTAGAAGGACGAAACCCATCAATACCCGGGCACATCGCTCGAGGATTGTCGTCTTTTTGTTTACGACATGGCGTCTTGTATAAGAAGAACTCCGCTGCCACCAAGACATACCTTTTGGTCGTTCCAGCAGACCTCCGTGCCGAAGTTTTATTCGCCTGTCATGACGAGCCTCCATCTGGCCATTTGGGTTTTACGCGCACGCTTGATAGAGTGCGCAAATCCTACTACTGGCCGAAACTTGCCGAGTGTGTTAAGCGGTACGTCCAAGCCTACTGTGAATGCCAGCGCCGAAAGTCGCCAGCTGTGAAGCCTCCGGGATTACTGAATCCGATTGACCCACCTGGCAACCTTTCGACCAGGTCGGCATGGGTCATCTGGGCCCGTTTCCACTGTCATCTTCTGGCAACAGGTGGATAATCGTCGCCACAGACCATTTAACGCGATATGCTGAGACAAAGGCGTTGCCTCGAGGCACCGCTTCCGAGGTTGCCCACATTTTTTATACACAACATCATCCTACGGCATGGCGCCCCATCGCACGTCATCACAGACCGAGGCAAAGCCTATACAGCGCGGCTCATTGAAGACGTTTTTAAACTCAGCTGCACAACCCACCGACGGACAACTGCCTATCATCCACAGACAAATGGCTTGACCGAGCGACTGAACAAAACGATGACTGACATGCTGTTTATGTACAGTCGCGTCCAGTCTTAGGGTGAACACGGCTCACCGTGGCCGCGCTCCGCGGGGTGCCAGTGCGTCCGGCGCGGCGGCGCAACGAAGCGAAGCTGCGCAAGCGCACACGGACCCAGGGCAGGTGCTTCGCGTCATCTGCTACACCGCTGGAGCGCACCGCCTCTTGCTTTGCTGTACACTTCGCCAGACCCAGGTGAATGAGTGCCCGAGGCGGCATTGCGGGAGGGCGCACTTCACTAATTGGAGCATTTTCCAGCTGGTTCCGTCTACAGCTTGTGAACAGCCTGCTTAATCAATATACATAAGCAGAAGCAAGCACATAAGCTTGCTTCTGCATGCAGTGAGTTATGCTCACCACATAAGTCACATAGCATGGTTTTTATAAGTGATGAGGGTAAAAATGCAGTCATTTCTTCGCGCTCTTTTTAGGCTGGGTGGGGCGTAGAGGCGACGCTTGATAGTTGTATCAGGGACGTCACCCAGCCTGAGGCTGTTCTTATTTGCTCGAACGGTGGCGGTCGGGTTTGCAGCAGCCGCAGCAACAATGGTCACTCTTTGCCGTACTTTACGGGGAGCATCCGCAATTCTTCCATCCTTCTTGTAAGCCTGGACGATTCTATTTACAGTTTTCAGTAGCCGTTTTGTCATCTCCGATATAACGCGTTGAGAATTGTTTTGTAGGCACAGATCTACAATGCGTCGTTTTTCTTTTTCCAGTACCCGCGACATGGCTAGTTTCCAAAGCGCACCGGGGAAATGAAATTATCCTGCACTGTTACAGCGTTTTTATCGCCGAAGTGCCATGGCAACCAGCAACCGAACAAAATGCAATTCATCATGCAAGTCGACGGAAATGCGTTTAATGGAAACACCTCTGGTGTCTTTGGATTCGGCGAGTCGTCCCAGAATCTGTAACTCCTGAGTGGCCAGTCACTCAGTTGAGTAGTCGTTGGCTGCACCGCATCAACATATTAAGCTAGGATGGGGTAGCATGACCTACGCAAAAAAGGGGGAGGGGGCTCAGCGGTTGATCGGGCTGACGCCCGTGATCAGTTACAAAGTAGACTGGCATTAACACAGCAATCTGGCTTAGACGGGGCTTAGCGTTTACAAACGGCGAGTCCGTTTGCCGACCAGCGGTATGCTGTGGGCAGACGACACCATGCCGGCCACATGACCGCCGGTTTAAATGCCGTGGCCACCTTCGTCCAACACACGGACCGGCCACTTCCCCACGACGGCAACAGCATCGCTTGTCTTGGGCCAAGGGTTCCTGTGCCGTACTCATATTTGGGTTTTACCCACTCCGCATAGCCCACCCCCGCCTACCCCCTAAAAGAAAGAAAGAAATAAATCCCTCCTAATCTCCAAATTTATCCGATGCCCACCTCTATGGCGTAACTCCATGTGTCGCTTGGGGACGTATACCGCACAATTAGCAAATGATTATGTGCTAGTGAGAATATGCATATAGCCCATTCTGAGGAAGTACTGAAATGAAATAGAAGCAAATAATGTCTTAACTACCCGGAAGACGTATTTAAGCTGGAAAACAGACACGTAGATTATAGATTTTCCACTTTATTTACCTATTTGAAACGGACGGAAACAGCATTCGCATGCGGCGTGCATTGATTCCAAGGAGAAAAAAACAACAAACAAAAACGTCGGTGCCATATGTTTTACTTCACCTAATCAATGTAATCAAATAATTGACCGACGATTCCTCAAAATGAGAATGCTACATCTCGCGTCAGGTAGCCGTCAAAGGACCGGCACCGCTTCGGTGATTTTACACAAGCTGTGACAGCAAAAATTAATTTAGTTTTTTTCTAGGATGCAGAAAGATGAAAAGGGGGAGTAAAATTACCGCCAAATCAGTGGCTATGCCGGGGAGAGCACTTTCCTACATCGCGTAAAGCGCTCCATGCTCTCCTACCAGTGACATTAACGCGTCAAAGAGAGTGCGAAGCAGCTGAGATCACTTCTTAGTTGTTGTCGAAGTAATAGTATTGCCCTCCTTAATGGTAAAATCCATGGCAAACATGATGATGCATGATTGAACAATCGCTCTCTAACTTTATGCGAAATTTATAGGGGGTTGCGGTAGTTTTCTTAAGACAATTAAGCACATTCGTTCTAGCCTCAAGACATGCGCGAAACGGCGCGCTAAGTTCATCACATTATGACTCGAACCAAGAGCGCGCCCAATAGTTTTCTCGGTATGCACCACACCAAGTGCTGTGAGAGTAAACTAAGAGGGCCCCAGCCTAATAAAGAGCGCAAAAGAATGACTATTTTTACCCTCATCACATATAAAAAACATGCTAAGTGACTTATGTGGTGAGAAGCTTGCTTCTGTTCATGTATATTGATTAAGCAGGCTGTTCACAAGCTGTAGACGGAACCAGCTGGAAAACGATAAAATTAGTGAAGTGCGCCTTCCTGCAATGCCGCCTGGGGCCCTCAGTCACCTGAGTCTAGCGAAGTGTACAGCAAACCAAGAGGCGGTGCGCTCCAGCTCTGCACTGTAAAATAATTTACACCCCGAAGGGTTTTTTTGAGTGTCTATAACTAACCCCCTAGCACCCCTTTAAAAGGGTTTTTAAATGAGCCATCACACCCTTATGCTGGGTATTATTGATTGAAGTAACACCCTTAAGTTGGAAGGTGCTTTGAACAGTATAACACCCTTCGTGTAAAGGGTGCAAGGGTGTTTTCAGGATATTTCTGTGAGGGTGCAAGGGTGTATTGCAGTGTTGAAAGGGTGCAAGGGTGTTTTGAGCAGTTTGTCATAAGGGTGTAAGGGTGCTTTGAAAAGCTTTGTAGAAGCATGCTGCATTGTTTCTAGTGGACGAGCCTGCTTGTGGGGCAAGAAACAAAAGATTTAATACACCAGAGTACGAACAGCTAATTTATTTGTACCTTACTTCTCGTATTCCGCTTTATGAGCTGAAATAAACCTTCTTGCAACACATTTTGGGAGTGATACATTCACATTTAGAAAGAGGTGCTCTAACACACAGGATATATTATATGCTTGCTTGGCGTAACTGAAGTCAAAAGCCCAATAGGCAGCCATCATGGCAGTGGTGCCCTCCTGTGCATCGATGACTCTAGGCAGCTGCCTCTTCTCGGCAAACAAGAAGAGCTCATCAGCAGCTTCAAGGGTATTGCCGCAGTACACAACGCAGGGTGTACATGGCTTGTCTTCATCCTGTAGGAAGACGAAAGTACACTAATCCTTCTGCTCCACTAATATGGGACTACTAAAAGCTTACTCTACTGACAAGACCACAATGCCCTGTTTACTTCCAGAATTGTTATCATTTCAAATGAACAGTGCACATGTGTCGTTTAATAGGCTAACCTCAATCCGTAAATTAAAAGAAATAAATCTGAAATGTAGTCTTTCCTTTGCCTGCAGACCAACACAGTGGCAACATGACTTAAAGAGATACAAAATCATATCTTGTAGGTTTTCTTCAATCCTTTTTGTCGGCAATTTACCTGTAGCCAATTTTCGATTAAATTTATTTTTAGAAGTTACGTACACAGAGAATCAAAATTCAGTGAATTATGCTAGTTCGATGCAACAGAGAAGCTCTTCCAATGAGCGCATTTGCGTTTACACGAATGTGTCAAATGCCGTAGAACAAATGTGATACGATTGCTATAAATTGGAATTATACGTCACTAAAATTATGAGAAATTATACCGATAGTATTATAAATTATGTAAATTGCAAGACATGTCTTACATCGTTATGTGGAACTTTAGCAAACTTACCATATGCACAAACATTGTGTCGACTGCCTTGGGCTCGTTTAAAATTTTGGATAGGAGCTGCAGGATTCGCACAGCCCGTATATCTGAAGAAAAAAAAAACATGAAGTCATGACCTTTTGCCTTCCCAAAACACAATAGAGTGATGCTTCACTTTATGAATTTCGCCTTTCTTTACTACCTTTGTATCAAGCAGACAGAGGCAGCATGCGTGGTACTTGGATTATGTCACTTTGTAATGGTAAATAAAGCGACTTTACATGATTACCCAACAATTAATTTTTAATGCTTTAAGTATGGTATGTATCTATGATGTATTTGATGCACCAGTTTAACAACTTCCAGTTGATAGTACTAGTACAATCTTTGAAAAAGAACAGGGAGGCTCTACCAGCTGTGCCATTAAATGGCACAGCTGATTAGTGACAATGATTAGTTTCAATTAGTGACAATGGTCAGATTTTTAGCAACGAGATGGTCTGCGCTTGAACTGTAAGACCTTCTTTGTGTGTTACTGCTTCTGCAATTGTCAAACAATCAACTGGCAGCTCAATTTGTTCTGTTCGTCGAACCATAGTTACTGTTCAGCATATTTTGCAAAAAGACAGCCAAACAGCGCTACTGCTTGTCGGACATCAGTGACCAGTAATGTCCTATCTCTCCCCACCCCTTCCTTTAAGTTCACTCATGATTCGAATTGGTCTTAAAATAGAAGAGCAGAATTGCAGCTGTGCAAACCTAAATAGCCGCACATCGCAGGCAAATAGGTTAGCAAGCAAAGTCCAATGGAAAGCATATCAAGATTTTGGTGCACACTTGTCACTTACGCTTCCTGCGCCTTGCTGAACCACTTGAAGTGTGGGCCTCAATAACACGCGTTATGTCTTTCTTTTTGGCCCCCAATACTCCTCTCAAAGCGAGGCACTGCGTCTTCTCGAAGCCGCTTTCAACACTTTTTGCGCCATCCTTCTTTATAAGGATGTTGAAGTCTTCAAGGAACTGAAATATAGTTGAAATAAAACATGCACTATACTTTCTAAGCTCACATACAATCAAAACGTCACAGATCGAAACCACCGCTAAAGTAGGCAAGAGTATAATGGACTTCAACTGCAGGCCGATTGCATCAGTGCATAATACATTGCAACTGTAGAGATGAATTGCAAGAATGGACTGACTGCACTGAAAGATGAAGCAAACAAAAACGAATTAGACAGCACCGTTTATGCATATGAGTACAGAGCAGTCCAAGTGTTTTATTCAAGCAGTCGTCTTCCTGCTAGCAATATATCGAGCCCTTCAGTTCCTCAGATTCTCGCTCACGAGCTTACATATACAGTGCAATGCCTGCTGTTGACAGTATTTTCCACACCTGTATGTATGACCGTGAGTGACGATTATTGGGTGACACTCTGACAGCTAAGTTTACTACAGATACACAAACGTCCATGAAAGTGAACAAGAGGAGAGCTGCCACCGTAGCTAAACAGGTATAAAGCATCGCAACTTCATTGCTATCATTGTCATGCAAAAGTTTTGGGTTTTACGAGTCTTTTTTCTCATCTTGATTTCACTTGTCATTAATATTACAGTTGGTTATTTCTTCTGTTCTTTCCTTGATTTATTGTTTATTGGCTTTGTTTTCTTGCAGTATTCTTGCAGTGGGCTTCCCAATAGCTTTTTCCGGTTCATTTATATCCTTTTTTTTTATCTCAAGGGGTGCATATTCTGCAATTCGGCATTGTAATGTGGAATATTTGAAGTGGTGGTCATCACTTGCACGAGAAATCGCAGTCTAAAGAAATCAATTATTCACTTCAGGGCACATATTTCAATTGTAAAATACAAACCGAGCAGTAACACGGTCATGTCTACTGCGTACAAACCTAAACACAAACACTACTTTCAAAATGTCAATCCTTAAATAGTGCTACAAATTACATTCGCATTTCAGTTACGCTTCCCAGAAGCCTTCCTCCAGCAGTAGCAGTGGCATCACACAAACCAGTGTGAGATATTTCTCCGACATGCATTTAAAGCACGTAAAATAGGGAGAACTGGACAAACGTGGGGCTCTGTGAAAACTCTATCGAAGCATCCGTGAAGCATCCGTGATTTTTTTAGGCAGGTGATCTAGTTTCGTTGATTTGCTTGAATAAAAAAATACGACATTGCACAAGGTTACTGCAATACATTCAACCATAGCACATTCAGTTATGAAATATTGCCTATTGTGGCACAAGTTTTAAGGACTTTGCATTGAAGTGGCCCTATTGTGTACAGAGCCATCAAACCAGTCAGGTACCAACTCGAAATTTACGCAGGACACAGCTCCCTATAGATCACAAGAAGGTGTTTAAGTAAAGAAGCATTGAATAATGCAAGACAACTGATGCAAGGTGAGCGAGGAGATTTATAAGGTCAACGAAGAAGAATTGGCAGCATGAAAAAGATTTGCATGGTGCGAGGCTCCCATGCGCAATGTGTTCAGAACCCTTTCATATTGCAAAAGCATTCTGCAACTGTCGGAAACAAGGAAAGCCAGAGCTTAGAGCTAACTAGCGTTCCCCCTGTCAGAACCTTGCATGCGAGCTGATAACGCACATACTGTCAAATTTTTGTTGCTCTCACTGCTTAAGAGGAGAATCAGTGGCATAGAAGATGCACAGCTGTAACAAGGGCATACCAAGAGCACTGAGTGCTCTTTGGTGCTCATTAGGTAAAATGATAACATGCCCAAACAGAAAATGATAAAATGTCCTTCAATGATATAGTTTAGATATTTGATGTTTCTTTCACTAGGACCGATATGTTTATGACATCGCCAATAGTGGAAAATTTTGTGCACACTGAATGAAGTCAACAAGAAAAGGACACAAAGACCAGTGCAGGCTGACAACTGAAGTTTTATTCATAAAAACAGCCCATATATACCCACGAGACTCGTCACATGATCAGCACGCATGGACAACAGAGAATCCGTTCCACATGATAACACACATAACATCATAGTAGAACACTATCGTCTAATATTGAGAAAGTTGATTTCACTTTCATACAAAGCGACAGACGGCTGGCTAACTCAGTCTCCCTGTATTCTAGATATGTGCCAAGCTTCTGCAGTTTCTCTTGTCTAATTAGGACTAACATACAAAATAGTGTTTTTTTTAAACAGTAGTTTACACATGCTCAATGAACGTTGTGCACAGTGCATGGCCAAATGCTTACAGGGCCTTCCCTTCAAGCTGGCCAAGTGTTCTCTTCTCTTAACTTTACATTTATGCATCGGCTAGCCTGACCGACATAGTGATGGCCACACTTGAAAGGAAGTTTATATACCACTAATAAGTGCCAGGTGCATCACGTGCACCAGTTTTGAAAATGTAAACAAAATGTGGTATAGAAAATTTCTTTCACGTGTAGGCAGCACTACCTCGGTCATACTGGCCAAGGCATACACGAAAGGTTAGAGTAGTTGGCCAGCTTGAAGGGAAGGCCCTATATGCATTTGGCGATGCGCTGCGCACAATGTTCATTGAGCAGCGTAAACCACTGCTTGACAAAACTGCTATTTTGTACGTTTGTCCTTACCAGACAAGAGAAATTGTACAATTTTGGCCCATATCTAGAATACAGGGAGCATGTGTTAGCCAGCCATCTGTCGCTTTGTACGATAGTGAAATCAACGTGCTCAATATTAGGTGATAGTGTTCTATTATGATGTTATGAGTGTTGTTATTATGTGGAACGGATGCCCTGTTACCCATGCGTGCTGATCATTGTGACTAGTCCCGCGGGTATATACGGGCTGTATTTAGGAATAAAACTTCAGTTGTCAGTCTGCGCTGGTCTGGGTCCTTTTCTTGTCGACTTCGTTCAGTGTGCACAAAACTTTCCACAATGAAGTCAAACCAACTAGCCCACCTTTCAGTTTTATTGTATCGCTAACAGTATTATGCATGCATTGTTTTTTCTGCGTCTGCCCATTAAAATTCGCGAGTTTGGTACTCTCTGCTTCATCATCACAATAACGCAACATTTGGCAAGCAGAACAATGTGTGCATGGCAATAGCATGGTCCTCAAATGTCTCATTTATATGCATTTATTTTTTTGCGGTGTAGCGGCTGATGTGCTTGTGCTCTAGGAGAAGCACACATACCCGACTGCACTTTATGCATGCAAATAGCAAGATCAGAGGAACTTTCTTGCGCCTGAGAATAATATTTATTTAGAAGTACAGCTAAGCTGCCACGTTACTTGCCGAAACCTCCAAAAGCTTTTCACTGATAGTTCATGACACATGAGATATGTAATGAAAGCACGCACCCATTCTATGTCCGCCAGGTACGGATACTTCTCCATGGCTACCACAGGTGACATCCGGCACAGTTCCTTAACCCTCGCAGAGTGTGTCAGTTGCAGCCTGGAGAGCATTTGCGGCCTGTCAGGGTTTGCCTTTTTACATTCGGCAACCAGCCAGGCTTCATGGTGCGCAAGACTGCAGCTGTCTTCACCACTGGGCACCAAACGTTGTGACTGCACATCGAAACATGAAATGCATCTTCTCAAGATGGAATGGAATGATAGATGTAATTAATGGAATAGCGATCCTTTAACGAGTATTTAGGTAGAACGTGCAGTATGATGCCCTTACCAAAACGGGTCCCACTTTTCCACGCTGCAATACTTCGGGAGCAGCACCATTGGATGTTCTTGGCCGCTTTGCTGCAGTGCCATACTTCTGTCGGTTAATTACCACTCTATCCGTGGCCAGCTTCCGTCGTTCATTTTTGAACTTTTGCCGCAGCATCACAACCCAAGAAGCCTGCAATTTCAAATAATCTTTAAGAAACCAGCATTCCTTCTTTCGCTTTCATGACTGAAGTGAAGCAAGAAAGCCCCTTTTGGTTCAAAACACCTTAGCACATTACCCAAAAAAGAAAAAAATATATATATACAGTCACTACACAAAACGTATTTCATCCTAGTCCAATGACTGCCGTATAGCACTCAATGCTCTGCAATAAATGACCAACAGAAGACATCAAATTATTGTGAGGATACAGCGTGCCAGCAGCTCCTATAATGAAGTTTGTTCTTTTTGCATATACAAAATTTTTAACAATTGTGACAGCACATTCGTAATATTTTAACTTGATTGCTCAATGAGGTGGACATAAGCTACACGTTACATCAAAATACATAATTGAATAATTCTCGTTCAGTTTTTAAGAAATTACTTTACAACCAATATTGAACCTTATGGCTTGTAGTCAGTGCAATTGCAAGGCATATCTACTTGCAACAAATTATGAGGCGGGTTTGATGTAAAACATGTAACGTTTCACTTTTTAAAGAAAACACCATTTTATGCACTATATAGAGCACAAAAAATAAACAAAACGCCGATGTACTTCTTTGCCCACTTTTGAAATGAATATCCTGAAACTGGTGTAATCCGAGAAATCACTTCAGGTGAATATGCCTTGTGAACTCATTGGCTACAAATTATAAGTTGCAATATGCCCCAAAATGAGTTAAAACCCAATTAGTAAATTTTCTTTCACTGCTGTACATCACAAGAGATATTGGCAAATTCTGTATAGTCTACAGAACACAGCTGGTGTACTTTTTGTAAACTTAATATGATGCATCACGGTTTGTGTTCAATATTTCAGATATTCTCATATAGCAGCAAAGAAAGATTAGGCTTCTGAGTCACATGTTTGGCCAGCTAACATAAGCTCTATGCTGGCACAGCACATAAATACTACTAACTTGTGTTTTTTCCTCACACCTATGAAAATGACTTTAACGGATTCAGTCGCAACAGTTAACTGTCTTCACATATATGACTGGCAGAGTTTGTGGTACTGTGCCAAGAGCGCTGTCTGCCGTACGACGCATCCAGTGCCGTATATCGCGAAAGCGAATCTATCTTCAAAAGTGATCACCAAAGAGTACCGCCTTTGATATGTTGAAAAAGCACTAAAATACAGGATTAACGCAGAACGACCAGGGAAATAAAAAAGAGCATGCACAAATACCATCTAATGTAAAATACTAAGCAATTAAATACCAGGTCTCAAAATAGCTGGCTCTTAATGCTTCTAATGTGCAGCCTTCTTGCTCTGTATGTATTCTAGCTTGGCTAAAATAAGCACTCGCTAGTTACTATATCCTCCACCTTACAGGTACTTTTCAGAGCTACCGAAGGTACGAGGCATACACAAGCAATATCCTTGCGCAGTATCTAATAGTTCCACATGCTACTACTTAATTAATGGCAAAATTAGAGAGTTGTCATCGCTTGGTACAAGATACGTTACAAGAATAGATGATGTGTTAGGACCTTTGCGCATGCACATCATGTACAGCAAAATTCAGCAGCCGCTCAGCAGACGATGCGGTGCAGATGAACACATCTCGAGGGGCATTCAGCCTTCTCATTGGCTAAGGAGTCCAGCAGCTTCCAGCACTGTAAATTACTTGCGATAGTTTGGGTAAGCACTCGCCAGTCTTCCTATGTGACTTCCTTTTAACCTATATTGCCATTGATTACTAACGGCTATTTCATTACATATATGTATATTTAAAGCTTCATCACAAAGGAGATCACTTACTCTGAGCAGATTAGGAAAACAACATAACTCATGCATTGGTATCCCAGCCCAACAACAAAAGGAAAAAATACACAGGTATTCTGCGATACCACTCACATGTCCACTGCCACACGGGTCAGCAAGCTCTGGGTAGCGGCACACTAACATGGATGCAGCGCCCTGGTAAAACTTGTGCGACGGATACCTGCAAAATATTTAACTTTCTGCAATAGTACATCTTTCTAAAAGTAAATAAATATTGCAAGTGATTTTTAAATTTCTGCTTGCAAGTTTACTCACATTGTGTGTGCAATCATTTCTTGAAATAAGGAGTCAACAATCCTTGTTGTGATGTATGATGTTATTGGTATGTTCTCCTTCACTACACCATTGAGGAAATGAAGGTCTGGGAGAGCAAAAGCCATCCCATCATCGTCCTCTTGGCTAAACAGCAACAAACGCAGAATTAATTACTGCTACTACACAGCAACAAAACTGCTCATAGTTCTCATGTTATCAGGGCGAATAACAATGTTTTCAAAGGTCAAGCTACTAAGCGCACCAGTGGTATTATACAACCATTGTGTAATATGTTGGTATCTGCTCAACAATCTGATATTAGGTTTTACTATCACTCCTTAAAGAGACCGACAACCACTTTTTACGGTACTAGTTTTGAAAGATGTTTAGCGCAATATAAACCTTACTGGTCAGAATGTCCAATGCCACAGTGAAAGCACAAGATGTTCCACATTTTCCGCATCTAAACTTATTGATCTGCAGTCGCGAATGTATTATGAATTTGTATGGGGGAAACATGCTGGAAACATTGATAAGCAAGCGCAATAGTTATTCTACGCTGGCGTTGTTGGGAGCCGGCAGGATCTCCAGGTAGTGCTAGTCATGTCGAGCTGGCACCCATTGATAGCATAAACCGATCGCATTTTGCATCTCACAAGGAGACCAGAGAACTTGGGGTACTTATTCGCAAACTTGCACGCGTACAAAAGCCCTCATGTGCGCCGCCATACAATGAGGGTTGCCACAGCTCACCATGGTGTTGGGGTTTCACTCATTACTACGATAGTAACGCCATCTATGTGTTACATTCTTTTAGATCATAAATTCCACATGAAAAAGCGTAAACACCTAAATAATATGCTGATGTTAAGACATACATCATGAAGGGACAGCGCAAGATGGCAAAAGGCAGGAAAAACACAGAACAGCGCTGAACTCATAACTATGAAATCACAACAAACTTTATTAGAAGGCATACACAAACTTATGTACTACCACCCACACCCACGTGTTCTCCCATCATGGCATAAATGTCAGGGCACAGGCATAGACACAAAATCCTGTAATCTAATGCTACAATATGAGGCAGTTTGAAATTCAAATTCACTGTCATACAAATTTATTGATCGCATGCTTACACAACGCAATCTTTTTTCCCCAATATAGTAGGCTTCAATAATCTCCCTCGTAGACTGATTGCTATGCGCGGAACGTATTGTGGTGTCTTCATAGATTGGAGTGCACCCATCAGAGCAGTGCCGTGCGACATGCGGGTAGGCATTACCCTTTAGCGAGCGCCTATGCTCTGATAATCTAATGTTTAGGCATCGGCCTGTTCCGCCGATATAGACGGGACTGCAGGAAAAAGGAAGCTCATAAACAACTGCCATTCTACAGTGTACAGGTGGGGAGGTGTGCTTAACAGTGTAGCCTTTCCCAGCATGAATGGCGACAACCTGGTACAACTTCCTATCAATCTTACTGCAAATTTTAATCATCTTGTTAGGGGCAGCAGAAAGAACCTTTACATCAAACCTGCCTGCTACATTCCTGAGGCTGTGCGATAGTTTACATATGGAATTATATCTACTTTACTTTTCTTGTCAGCAAGCTCTGGATTATTCATTCTTGTGGGCGCTCCTAATTTTACACGCTTAGCAAGCTTCGGTACAGTCATGCGGATGGCATCCTCCCGAAAACGTGCCGTTCTTAAACGCCTCCAGTTTAAAAAAAAAACTTGGAAGTCTGGTGAAAACAGAATTTCGAAATTGCGGGAAATATAACCGAAAAAGCAATGCCCTTTTTTACCAACTTCCAATGTGCAGAGTTAAAACTTAAAATTGTTTTTTTCTGACTTTGGACAAAACATCCCGCACACTTGCTTATCAGTTCGGTTAAGCCTTGTATCTAAAAATTGTAGCTCGTTCTTATCTGGCATGCACTTAAGATCTAACCCTGGGTAACATTTAATGAATACTTGAAGTACATCATGAACCATTTGTTGGAAATGAGAATTCTTCACAAAGGCCAGAAAATCATCAACATATCTTAGCACATTGATTGTTTGGTCATCTAGGGTACTATCTAGCATAGGTGCTCGCTAATGGGCAATGCCTACCCACATGTCGCGTAGCACTGCTCTGAGCATGGGTGCACTGCAATCTATGAAGACACCACAACACATTCCGCGCATAGCAATCGGACTACAAGGGAGATTGTTGAGGCCTAATATATCAGGAGGCCTACTATATCAGGCCTACTATCGCATTGTGTAAGCATGCCATCATTAAATTTGCGTGACAGTGAACTTGAATTTTTAAACTGCCACATAGTGCAACAATAGATTACAGGATATTGCATTTATGGCTGCACGTTGATATTTATACCATTGATAGGAGAGCATGTGGGTTTGGGTTGTGGTACATAAGTTTATGTATGCCTTCTCATTTCAGCGCTGTCCTGTGCGTTTCCTGCCTTTTGTCTTCATCGTCTTGCGCTGCCCCTTGAAAATGTTCAACCAGTAGCAACTCGCCCAAATGTCGATTCTTCTACTTAAGCAATACACACGGTGCACCTAATATTTGCCCTATGTACAGAAATCATGTTTACGTAGTCAGCTGTCTACTTTAGTATAAAGGTTCCACTCCAAGGTGGCACTGTATGCCGTTTTTCTAGACATTCTGGGCCCCTTTATATTTCCTACATAAACCATGAACAGCATGCTCAATTCAAGATCTATGAATTATCACCGTTTCAATTCCATCCACATTTCGTGGCATGTTATGCGCGGTTGTCGGTCCCTTTAACTTGCTCTTAAAAAAGTTTATTGTGTAAACGAAAGTGTGCAGCACACAAAGCAAGTTTGTTAGCAGAAAAGTGGTTAGGTTGAAATGTTGCAAACAAGCATAATTTCAAGCAACCAGAACTGATATTGACAGCTGCGTTTTACTGCTCTGAATTTAATATACTCGATGTCCTATACACCAAAGCAAGTTTCCCAGTGTTGTCTGCAATATAACACGCATGTAGCATATTGTCGACAATACCAGAAAACTTCCATCACAGCGGAGCACTCTTCATGTTGACTAAATCCTATCTCGGTTTGCTGCTGCTGCATTATACCAAATACATATTGCAAATTCATCTATATAGCACAGTAGAAATCAGAATCCAATCTTCCAGACCCGCCCATTGTGGAAATTATGTAAGCTAATTGTGATTTCACAATACCGCAAAAATTATTGCAGATACACAAGCAAAGCAAGGACTGGTTATACTTTAGTAAGGTTAGGCATGGGAGCCATGCTCAGCACTCTGTACCTTGAAGCGATGTTGAAACTTCTATCAAGGCTGCTTGCTGAATTCTCTGGACCATATAAACTCGGCTCCTGCAAAGAGCAAATAAGTGTCGTTGGTCTGATACACAATGCTATGACACACAAAATGGAATTCAAACAAACTTTTACTTAAACCTAAACTTGTGCCACCATGACATCTCACCGACTAGACTGTCACTGATGCAGTCCATGATTTGAACGATCATAGTCATCAGCCCATTTTAAGTCCCCTGCAGGACGAAAGCCTCTCCCTACGATCTCCAATTACCCCTGTCCTGCGCCAACCGATTCCAACTAGCGCCCGCGGATTACCCAATTTCATCGCCCCACATAGTCTTCTGCCGTCCTCGACTGTGCTTTTCTTCTCTTGGTACCCATTCTGTAAACCTAATAGTCGAACGGTTATCTAGCCTGCGAATTACATGACCTGCCCAGCTCCATTTGTTTCTCTTAATGTCAATTAGAATATCGGCTACACACGTTCACTCTGGGATCCAAACCGCTCTCTTCCTGTCTCATAACATTATGCCTAGCATTCTTCGTTCCATCGCTCTTTGCGCGTTGCTTAACTAGTCCTCAAGCTACTTTGTCAGTCTCCAAGCCTCTGTCTCATATGTCAGCACCGGTAAACTGCACTGATTGTAAACCTTCCTTTTCAATCATAATGGTAAGCTTCCAGTCAGGAGCTGACAATGTCTGCCATGTGCGATACAACAACACATTTTTATTCTTCTATGAATTTCCTTCTCATGATCAAGGTTCCCTGCGATTAGTTGACCTAGGTAAACGTACTCCTTCATAGACTCTAAAGGCTGTCTGGTGATCGTGAACTCTTGTTCCCTTGCCAATCTATTCATCATTATCTATGTCTTCGGCATATTAATCTTCAACCCCACTCTTCCGCTCTCTCTGTTAAGGTCCTGAACCATTTGTTGTAACTCGTCTGCAATATTGCTGAACCGAACAATGTCATCGGAAAACCGAAGGTTGCCAAGATATTCGCCGTCGATCCTTACTCCTAAGCCTTCCGAGTTTATTAGCCTGAATACTTCTTCCAAGCACGCAGTGAACAGCATTGGAGAGATTGTGTCTCCTTGTCCGACCCCTTTCTTTAAAGGTATCTTCCTACTCTTCTTGTGCATAATTAAGGGAGCTGTGGAAACTTTGTAGATATTTCCCAACATATTGGCATAAGCGGTCAGTAATCCTTGATTATGTAATGACTGTTGGTATCTCTACTGAATCAAATGCCTTTTTCGTAATCTATGAAAGCCATAGAGAGAGGCTGATTGTGCTCTGCGGATTTCTAAATAACCTGCTTGATTACATGGATGTGATCCATTGTAGAGTATGCCTTCCTGAAGCCAGTCTGTTCCCTTGGATGACTAAAGTGCAGTGTTGCCCTTATTATATTGCAGATTATCTTGGTGAATTTTTTATATAACACTGGGAATGTAGTCAAGAGTTCGACGAAAGTTCGTCTTGTCGTACGGGTCCCGAGACGTTTCTGTGTTATTTTCACCTTGACTTCGTCAGTGACCGCAATTTCTTCATAACACTGGGAGTAAGCTAATGGACCTGTAATTTTTCAATTCTTTAAGTCTCCCTTCTTGTGGATTAGTCTAATGTTTGCATTCTTCCAGTTTTATGGTACCCTCGCAGTCAATAGACACTTCGTGTAGAGACGCCAGTTTTCCATGCATTATTTCTACTCCATTTTTGAAAAAATCGACTGTTATTCCATCTTCTCCTGTCGCTCTACCCCGTTTCATGTCTAGCAAGGCCCTTCTGACCTCATCGCTAGTTATAGGAGTTTCTGTACCCTGCTCATTACTGCCTCAAATGAAGGCGTTCCGACTCCTCTGGGTACTGTACAGGGATGTATATAATTCTTCCACTGCTGTTACCATACCGTCGAGATTGCTGATAAAACGACCCTGTTTATATTTCTGTGCATACATCTTGGTTTATCCTATGCCAATCCATCAGTGCAAATATTGTCATTCTGTACTAGTGTCCCAAGGATCACTGAAGGATGCTCGAGCAACTTAACAGCAAGATGCATGCATGACGCACAAGACAAGGCCTTTTCCCAACTTCAGGTATAGGGGGCACACTCAGTGGTCCACCTGGAGCACTCTGCCTTTTTAAAAAATGAATTTGCACAGCTAGTGCAGATACTAGAACACATTTAAACTGCTGCCTCTGTATTGACAGCATGAACTGATTTGTTTATTTGACAATGACTTCTATCTACCTCTTAGGACTGGGACACCTGAATGTAGAGAATTTTAAAGGAAAGTTTTATTTGATTAACAGCTGTGCCATAAACAAGATGAGCTGGGAAATGGAGCCAAAACGTCGCAAACCTGGCATTCTCACAACTACCAGTAAGCAGAAAGATGCAAATGCGTGAGCGACTCCTCTCAAGTCCTGGATCACTTTCTAAATCGTAGCCCTACCTGTTTTATAGTTCAATGCGTAAATACAGGCGTTAACTTGAATGGTGCACCCCTGACTCCTGTTTGCTTTTACACGCAATTGGAATCGTGTGCACACAAAGTTTGTTACAGGCTACCAGTTGGGTCAATGTATCGCAAGTGTACCAGTTCGCTTGTTTTTAACGAACTTACCTGCGGAACTGATTCTCAAATACGTTGGAGCGGCAGCCCTAAATTAAATGTGAGGATTTGGATTATCAGACATGCGGTAGTGTGGGCCTCTGAAATAATTTTGACCACCTGGGGTTCTTTAAAATGGACCTAAATCTAAGTAAACAGGCATTTTTGCATTTCGACCGTATCGAAATGCAGCCACCATAGCAGGGATTTGGTCGATTGACCTCGTGCTTAGCATCGCAACACCATAGCCATTAAGCGACACGGCGGGTATCGGTAATCTTTTATGACGGTTATAATTGTTTTAAAGCTATATACATCGTGTTCAGCCAGGAGAAAGAAACAGAATGCAGGCAATGATAAATTTCACGAAAGAAAAACTAATTGTGCTATAAGAAGTAGTGTAGAATTGTGGGCTTCTTAGGTATGTATAATAGCTGTTCGAAAAAATGCATTTTGACGTATTGCGGCATTGATTACGCATTGCAGCAGCATGGTTTGTTATAAACGAGAAAAATGTTGTTTAACTGAACAATCATCGTGTTGCACAAACATTCACTTATTTCACCTTTGCTGCACCGCAAATCGGTCAACATGTTAGACGGGCTTGCTTCCCACAAGCCCGAAAGATGAAAAAAAAAATGTAAAAGGCAAGCTAGTCTAACATTCTGAGCGATGTGCTTTGCTGCAAAGGTGACATATTTGTGCGTCACTGCAAAGGTTCAGTTCAACAAACTTCGTCTCATTTATATCAAAGCGTGCTATAAATGGTCCATATATCTCTGGATCGAACCCCGACCACGGCGGCTGCATTTGAATGGGGACGAAATGTGAAAAACCTGTATCCTTAGATTTAGGTGCACGTTAAAGAAACCCGGGTGGTCTAAGTTTCCAGAGTCCCCCACTATACGGCGTACCTCATAATCAGGTTGAGGTTTTCGCACCTCAACCCACATAATTTCATTCTGATCGAAATGCTCTACACACTATATTTTTATTTCGACTGCTGAAATGTGTAGTAATGTATGGTGCAATAAAAATCGCAATGCATCTGTTGGTAATTTTTATCTGTGCCTTGGAATAAGAAAACTGCCAGTAAATTATTTGCAATAGTAATGAAAGATTGGTGCCTTTATACTGCAGTATTAGGTATGAATAATAATCTTGTAAAATATTCTGCATAGCATACTTTCACTTGCGCGTGCAAAGTTCTGAGTGCCCTCATGGCATCTTTTTTTTTTCAGAAAAGGATCTCTTGGCATTCAGGTGAAATACCGCGATTTTTATAATAATCTAAAGTAGTATTCCTTAATGTGAACTTGGCTATCAGGGTGCCCAGGTGCATAAATCTGCATTGCATTTTTCACAATTAAATTGAACAGACCAAGCAGCCCATCTACACACATAAAACAAAAATTTAACAAAATATGCAGAAACAATAGTTAAAGGGTACTGCAAGGGAAATCATACCATTCATAGGAATCAGCTGCTGACATTCACCATTAGCTTCACCACAAATGTAAAAGCTATGGGCAGGTACTGCAGTGCCTACAGTAACAAATGTGGCCAGTGTCACAAGCAATCAGCACATACTTTTCATTAGGAGCTCAACTGTACATTCACTGTGCAATACTACATTGCAAAATACAAGATAATCCAACAATGTATAAAACAATGCACTAGTATTATTATGACCAGCATTTTTGAAAATTGCAACCTGCAATGTAAAACCCTCTCCAACCAGCTTTACACAATTATATACTTTATTTTTCCTTTGAAAAATACCATATTTACTCGAATTTAATGCACACCTTTTTTCCGATAAAACGGGCCCAAAAATTGCACGCGCGTTAGAATCGAGTACGACCCTAAATCCACGTTACCATATCGCCATTGGCAATCGAAAAATTGCCTCTTCCTACGCGCTTCTAGCCTAGCTGCCGTAACTTCCTTCATGTGCAGACTTCCATGTTGTACGTGTAACCAGGCGCTGGTGTAACCTAGTCTGCCGCCTGTCTTCCCGTTTTCTGCGTTTATTCAATCAGCTGGAGGCGCCAACTGCGAAGACACGCCGAGTCATCATGATGCCGCATTTAAGGAAAGTTATGTGCGCGGAGACGGACGGAAATCGGGCCACATCACGAGCGTTTGGAGTTCCTGAAACTTGCGTGCTGGACTGCCGCAAACTGAAGAATATTTTCGCCAGCAAAGCAACAAGGAAGGGTATCAGAGGACCGAAGCAGGGCCGCTTCGCCGAAATAGAAGAGCTGCTTGCGGTATATGTGCAAGAGCAGTGACCGGCACAGCGGCTTGTCACGAAAGATCTGCTCAAAGTACGGGCGATTCAGTTAGCCGTGCAGGAAGGGGCTAACGCGGAGTGACTCCAATATCATGGGTTCGCGGTACTGAAATATTTCTATCTCTGCTATTAATGAGGCGACTTGAAAAATTTTTGCGGCAGAACGCTCCCTAGAGGACAAGTAACTTCCAGTGCATAACGAAAATTTCCTATAGGGCCTGGTGAGGGACCCTTTATTGTGACATGCCTCAAGCAGTTTGCGTGCTTTTTATCTCTGCTCTTGCCAAGAGCTTTCATAATGCCAACGTGTGGCTTGCACTTGTCCAAATTGGATGTCGCAGTACATATTATCATTAGATACCTTTCATTAGGCCGCTGCTTCCTGCACATGGCAGGTGTTAGCCCTGGCGTGCCCAGTTTGACACAAATGCCAACAACACAAGAATGAAGGCACCATAATTGTTTCAATGTGCAGCACTCACCTCTTCAATGCATACTTCTGCCTCATGTACTGGCTTGACAACTCGCACAACAGCCATATCAGGGATAGGATCCTCGTCCAACAAATCCACAAAATCATTGAAGTCTTTGTCAAAAATCTGTAGAAAATATAATATTCTGCATCAGAAAAACAATACGACACGAACCACAATATTCAATTTTGACCTGCGTTATGATCCCAGAAGACTCAAGAGCTGCTATCATGTCTTACCGGCTCCTTTAGATATTTAGCTAGTTGTACAATATTTACATCCCTTCAACAATGCACAGTGCTATAATTTATAAAATTTGCTCTATCAACTACCTTATCGCACTTGCATCCCTTTAAAACACTCTCAGTGCTCAGCGATTCAAACACAATAATTCGCCCGCAAGGTAGCCGATGCTTTTTGCGCCATAGATGGGATCAGAGTGATCGTTGGGAGGCCAAATGCGTCGCAATGAGTCACGACAAATACCCTTACCTTCATCGAACACTACAACGCACAAGTTCGGTGTCCCCAGCTCCCAGCGCTGGGGCAAAAAGCATCGGCCGCCATGCGGGCTCATTATCATGTTTGAACCCCTGAGCATTGCAAGGTGCTGTAAAGTACCACATTTCTGTCTTTCCACAAACAGTATACTAAAATTGTCACAATGCGCCAGAGAATCCAAAACAGTAATTTCTCATTCGCAAGCTTCTCTGTTGACCGGACTGTGAATTGTATTACATGAATATAAAAGAATAATGAAGCCTCATTTTTTTATGAACTGAGAAGTACACACATTCCCTCTCAATTTGTTTAGAACTAAAAAAAGTTATATACGATTTTCAATACTGTTTTAAAGTTTCAGTTGTTCAGAACGTTCTAACCATAGGTCGGCCTAGTGACTCAACACTACACTCATCGCCGACTTCACGGGATTGAGATACAGCGTTAATGAGTGCCGGTGAGTGTGAACTGATCCGTACACGAGACTTAATGGGAATACGAACGAGTGTCGGTGACAGTTACTCCAGTGTGAAATTGAGCGAGTGTTGGCGTGTGCGAGTAGATGCATGTGTGAGCAAGTGCCAGTGAGGGGGAGTAGACCGAGTATGAGCGTGAACGGGGGCTGCAGGTGTGACGTGACTAAGAACACGAGTGAGTGTTGGTGAGTATGAGTGGCTGGGAGCGGTAACGTAAGTGCACATGGGTGTGAGTATACATGGCCTGCTTAAATATCGGTGAACAAGTAGGAGAAAATCGGCTTATTCAGCCGACCTACGCTTAAAACGGTTAAAATTCGTGAAGCTTACCTGAAATCTGTCGGTATCAAAGTTGATCTCTGCAGCCAGAAGACTGCAAACACTGGCAGATGCCTTGAGAGCACGCAAATTGGGCTCCTCTGTAAGCCGCATCTTCCTCCGAGCCCCATTGGCACCCACAGTCACTAGGCATGTGACAGCAGTCATGTCACCTCGATGAACGCAATCGAGCTTTGCAAAGCGGACTGGCGTTACAGACGACGCAGGTGCAGTGAGACGTTGAAGTGATGCAGATCGTCGCGAAGCAGCCACTACAACGCTTTGAAATGACGAACCGCACGACTGGGTCTTATAAACCATCCTCACCGCCATGCCGGCCATCTTGAAAAGTGGATGTTGGTGCTGATTGGACTGCCTTCTTTGGACCGAGCATGCGAACGCAGGGAGCGAGGGGAACGAGGCCTGCCCAACACACTCACACTCGCGCGCACACGCACAGATACAAAAAAGGCCGACACACAAAAGAATAAAAAAGGGAAAGCAGGCCGTTCAAGTAGGCGCTACACCGATAGCAACCCCCCCCCCCCCCCTTGGCTGAAGCTGACGTATGCTGCCTGAAACCTACTCTCCCTTTCCCCCTCCATTCCCTCATCTTTCATCCCCCGCCCCCATCCCTAATACGCTGCGCCGTGCTCCCACATGGGCTGCAGAATTAGGCGTACTTTCCCTCTCCCAAATCACGAAGAACTAAACAAGCATTCAGCTGCTCGATTGAAGCGGTGTGCAAATCCATGCCCCATGTGACGGCGCTTTCTGGATAACAAAGCCAGATCTCGAAGGCAATGCTTATAATAGAGGAAGATTGCCCAATGAGCCAGTTGGTTCGACATAATTAACGTGGTTGCGCAAAGCGACGAAGGGACAGGACTTAAGCGGGCAAGGTGTCCTGCGTTGCTTTTATTGCTTAAGTCCTGTCCTTGCGTCGCTTTGAGCAATGCTTAAGCTTACTGCATAGGCGAAAACCATTTTGCGAGCCTGAAACACGAAATAAACACATTGTTTTAAAAAATTAGGTATTCAAATTCTGCGCACAGCGTCAGCTTCCTTGAAAGAACAGAAACAAACTTTGAAGGCACGCTTTAGTGGACTATATATAGCCGTCATATTTTGGACCCCACTCATTGCGAGTAAGAGGGTTTTGCATGGCCTTCGAGATCGTCGCTTGCAGTCACAGAAACAGAACTTCACTTTCACTAACCTAAATTAATCTCAAAAGCTTAGTCTCTTCTGCCGCATGTACTTTTTCGGTATCGACTGAAGGAGCAAAGCACCAAAACAGAATTTGGAATTTGTGTAATGGCGTGCTGATTGCGCAAACAAACGCTGCTACAAAAAAAAAGAAAGAAAAGGAAGAAAAATAGGGTGGAGGACAGACATTTGAAGACATATTGCCCTTGGCAACGTCATAGAGGCGGTAGGAGTGCTGCGCTGTACGCCTCGTTCCAAAATCTGGCTAATTCAGAGCTCTCAGGCAGACATACTTCGTAAAGAATAATTAACTATAAGACATAGGCTACTCAGTACCAGGCTAGAAAATTCAAGAAATTGAATAACGTTTTAATTACTCGTTTGCGAGAACTGAATCTATGTATAGTGCGCCAATTACTAATGAATTAACTCGTTGCTTCCAAGTTTCAAGTTCTTGGTGAGTCGCGTGTTGCGAGAAAAAGGCTTCTGCGTTACGAAAATCAAATCGTATTATTCCAAAGTACACCTCAGTTTATTTATCCTAAAACAGCTTATTTATTCCAAACTAACCTGTGAACCATCATACACAGGAACATACTGCACAAATGTTATATTAGACGTTGTGCTTCTATTTTCGACGCACAAAATGACTTCGAAAAGGTTTCGCGCGTTGTCGTAGTTGCCAGAATGGCAGTATTCCGCATTTAAAAGATTTTGTAGCTGCTTACGCTTCGATTCTTTTCGCGGCATTGCGTAGCCAAGAGAAAAATTGTAAAAATATATACGTGAGACTTACTTAAAATGAATTTACTTGGAAACTATGGAACTCAGAGAGAACAGCAAAGTCCTGCCACACAGCTCAGTCCAATCAGGCCTTTGCTTTGTCTTCGGCAAACTTTCGTATAAATTATAGGATTGAAAGTTCGAAACAAGTGGCATTCACCTACATTGTCAGGCACCCTTTCTCGTGCCATTTTCTACGTTTTCTACGTTATCAAGGGTTTGGCGGAATGGCGGACGAATTGCATAAGCGGTGTAACTCTCAAGTGACATTGTACTGCGTCTCACAACGTGATGGAGTTAGAGCTCGTAGAAGGCTGTGGTTCATAAAGTAGGTTACACTAAAGAGCAGGCAGCTTCGCAAATTAGTACAATGAGGATGTAAAAATTTGTGGCCTGTTTTGAAGCTGACTTCGTTATGAAAGTTCTGCAATAATATCCCCCCCCGTCAGTGTATAACATATATGATCAATTTCTACCTATTTATTTATTTATTTATTTATTTATTTATTTATTTATTTATTTATTTATTTATTTATTTATTTATTTATTCATTTATTTATTAGGTACACTTTCGTTACTCGAAGCGACCGTGAAGACGTGCTTGCCATATCAGATGTTCGTCAGCGGTTTAACATACGTGAACAACAAAACTCCATATCTATTACATCGGATGCATCTCAATATCCCTGACCTGAAATAGCAATTGAATCAGCATTACAACTAAAAGGCAGACATAAGGATGGAATATACGCAGCTCAATTAAAGCGAATTCATTTATTCACTGTTACTTAATCTACTGAGTTGCTTGTCGGCGCTGTATAAATGTGACGTTTTCTTAAAAATGTAACATTTCAACTATCACGCGCAAATTTTTCCGGATCCTCATTGTGTTGAAACGTACACCTACATTTTCAGGGCATTATCAGCTGCATGTATGGTGCATTAACGCCGCTGGTTCTTGTAGTTTTCTCGAGTACCACCTCATTTATTGTATCAATGGTGCTACCAGCCATGGAGTTTACCACGTCGTCACAGACGACGGGGCAGCTCTTTTTGGCCAAAGAGAAATTTACTTCGCGCCCATTAAGCGTAGAATATGCCGGCTCCGCGAAGATCGGAGTAAGAAGCCTCAGTGGCGGCTGTGGAAAGTTGGCTTATCCGAATTGGCGATTGATATTAGAAGATTGATTGATTTATTTTATTTTGCCTACACGACGCGAAATCGCACGTGCTTAACCAGCCTGGCGTTGCACGCTCGTCATGAAATGTAAAATAGCATTCTTCAAAAAGTCGTTGGCTCCGTCGAAGTTTCCGTTTAAACCTTCTTTTTTTTTCCATTTAACAACGTTCAAAACCGCAGCACTTTAACAGACAGGCATTAGGCGTGCAATTCTGCAGAAACTGGGTTCGTCGGGGCGTTGGCTTCTGGTACTGTCTCCTCTTTCTACCATACCATCTCCCTTCTGGGTTATTGCACGTGAGTATGAAAGTAACCGCAGCAGCTACTGCAATGGTTTGACAGGTGCGGGGGGGAAGGGGGGGGGGAGGGCTAACGTGCATTCACGGCCAGGGCGTTCCAGAAAGCATTGCGACAAGCACCACACAGCTCGATAGGGTCAATCACCCGCCTAGAGTCGCTCAACACAGCTGTAGCAGGAGCAGCATTCGTGGGAAAATGAAGGAAGCGGCAGAAACACGCTGGCTCCGTCTAAGCTGGATTTTAAACGCTCTTTAATTTTAACAGTGACCAAAACCGCAGGAATTTGGCAGATGTGCGTGAAGAATCTTTCAGCTGCGATGACACTTTGAAAGTTCAAAGGGGTCGTCACCACAGGTGTGCGTGTTTTTTAAATCTTTAAATGGTATCTGCTACAGTTGGGCTGCCATTAAGCCCAAAATTATTAATAGAAACATTTAATTTTTTTTTACTTTCCACATATATGGTATACAGATGTACATGTTCTTTAAATTCTTTAAATGGTATCAGTTACAGTTGGGCTGCAATTAAGCCAAAAATTATTAATAGAAACATCAATTTTTTTTTACTTTCCACAAATATGGTATACAGATGTGCGTGTTTTTTTAATTCTTTAAATGGTATCAGTTACAGTTGGGCTGCCATTAAGCCCAAAATTATTAATAGAAACATTTAATTTTTTTTTTACTTTCCACAAATATGGTATTCTTTTGTGAAAACGATTAAATGGAGAGAGTTCACATTTGGCTAAAGGATGGACAGTGGTACGCTACACAGAACTTGAACCATGTCGATTCATGTAGAAATAAAGGCAGAATTTTTTTTTGTTAAGTCATGCAAGAATTATTGCGACAGGGTTTTTATTTTTTTGTAAAGCAAATAAGGCATGCTTGAGGAAAATAATTATAGTTCCAGATTTGTACAAGGCACTAACTCAAATGTTCGCAAAATTAATTCACAGCTAACCAGCTTGGCGCTGCAGCCTCATCACGAAATCTGTAATGGTATTCTCGAAAAAGGCGTTGCTTACCGAAATCGATTTTTATGTTTTGCTCTTCATTTAACAACGTTCGTAACAGCCAGAATTTGGCAGCCGGACGTAGGGTGCGTGCAGAATACTTCAGAAATGCTAAAACCATTACGAAATTTTTATTTCGCCGGACACGCAAAGGAACGTATAAGCGGCGAGAATTTGGAGTGGCACCCTGTCGCGAGTGACGTCACGGCCAGGACGCCGCTCCCTCCGGCTAGCTCGGCTGCCGCGCGCGCTCGTTCTCTTCCTGTATGCTTGACGTATGGGCGAATCGAGCCGTACTTATTGAAGGACAGTCGCCTTCTTTCTGCTGCCATGCATGAATCACAGTTCCTTCTTCTAAAGTTCGTGAGTCGAAAAAATTTGCGGCTTGGATATCGCAAGCTATGTAGTGTTGAAAGGGTTTACTGATATTGTAACGCATATATGCGCCATGTCCGTCCATAAATTTTGCGTAAAAAGAATGTCTGCAAATTCAAGACGCGAAGCTGTGTATAATGCTTCGCTAAACACTTGTTCCCTGAGTACTTAGCTATGAGAGACATTGCATTTTACATGGAAGAAAGATCTTGGTATTCGGTGTCAACATGTTATCCGTGTTAGAAAGACACTGCCCAGCGAAGCTGTCATCATGATTTTTATTACTCTGGTGAATTGTTGTAGTCAAATATGGCCACTTTATTAATGCGTAAAAGAAAAAGTTAGGTGCGCATTTCGTATGAAAATTTGCAGCTACTTTCACCGCTCTCTGAAACAGGTCCCCATAACACGAATTGCTCATGGCGACTAACACGACGGCGCGTCATATATACTATCTACATATATAGTTAATTCATAAATACCATAGTAACAATCATCTAAAAGAAAAGTTTCGTGGTTAAGATCGAGAGCCAATCAATTGCAAGCCATGAAGTGTTTCATGGTGGCCCTCAAAAGCCTTTATCGGCAATATGACACACCCCTCACGCAACGGAAGCAACCGGCTGTCGTTATGGCGAGGCACGGATTGTTCGCGACTCCCATCAGTTTACTACAACTTAGAGTTAAAACCATGAATCAGTTTTTTACAGCGCCAATTTCGATGCCTAAAGTATACTCGAGGTACCACAGCGCAGCTTGGGCTGCCTAGAAAAGCAAAATTCAAACACCTTCTGCCGCACCATGTCTCGATTCAGCGTCGTTTAATTATACAAACGTAGAACTATTCACTTCGTGAGTACATAAAAGAGAACTTCGCAAACCTTCATAAGGAAGACACCACAAGCCTGACATATGTCGCTTGATTTTTCACCCTCCACACACAAATATAGCTTCAATATATCCCATACTACTTATGAATGGTGCTTCGGCTTCTTTGTAGCTAGTTGTAGCCATACGGTCCAAAAGGCATATTTCACTAAAAAAATTCGGCCAAGCAGCCTGTGCCAGTTCGCCAAACAGATTCGTCATGTACATTCCTCAGGGGAGTTGAACGTGTATCATGGAAAAGGGAATATATATTGGTACATTCCTTTTCGTATCCTGCAAACAGCTGTAAACCTCAGTTAGCATTACTTGAAGTTACCGCCACTTAAGATAAACACGTGAAAAACCGCCTAATTTTTAGATGCAGTTAAAGAAGCTTGTGGTGATGGTAGAACCTGAACTGCAATGTTACTTAAGTCCTCCCGTTACTGCCGAGCGTACGTTTCTGTGAAGAGATGCAAAAATTCTAAATTATACCATGAATCACTCGTCGTGAGCAAACCTGTCTCAGCGGATTAAAATCAAGGTAACTCTTGTAGAATTCATATATAGCCAGCGTTTGTGCCACACTTGTGGCACCGCTCCAGGTATCGTATCATAACTGGATTCTTACAGGCTATGTTATTGCGGTTGTCGATCCGCGCGCTCTGCGCTCCTTCGGCTGGCACCGTAGCGCTGCCTTTGAGAATTGTATTGTCGTCTAAGAAATAAGCTCTTTGGATAAATTTTCGCAAACGAAGACGTCGTAAAAATATATTTCAGACGACTGCCATAAGTATACAAGCAGAGGGAACGAGAGCGAACAAACGAAAACACTGCAGAAGGCGCCCCGCCCGAACTGCAGCAGACAACAGGCGCTTGTCTGTGCCCTGACGTAACAAGCTCGCAACGGCCCTGTAGTTCGTTCTCGGGGCTAATAGCTAACCAGCCTAGGGCTGTTCACAGACGACGGGACAGCTCTTTTTGGCCCAAGAGAAATTTACTTCCCGCCCATTAAGCGTAGAACATGCCGGCTTCTCGTATATCGGAGTAAGAAGCATCAGTGGCGGCTGCGGAAATTTGGCTTATCCGAATTGGCGATTGATATTGGAAGATTGATTGATTTATTTTATTTTGCCTACACGACGCGAAATCGCACGTGCTCAACCAGCCTGGCGTTGCACGCTCGTCATGAAATGTAAAATAGCATTCTTCAAAAAGTCGTTGGCTCCGTCGAAGTTTCCGTTTAAACCTTCTTTTTTTTTCCATTTAACAACGTTCGAAACCGCAGCACTTTAACAGACAGGCATTAGGCGTGCAATTCTGCAGAAACCGGGTTCATCTACTATGTCTCCCCTTTCTACCATACCATCTCCCTTCTGGGTTATTGCACGTGAGTATGAAAGTAACCGCAGCAGCTACTGCAATGGTTTGACAGGTGAGGGGGGGGAAGGGGGGGGGGGAGGGCTAACGTGCATTCACGGCCAGGGCGTTCCAGAAAGCATTGTGACAACCACCACACAGCTCGATAGGGTCAATCACCCGCCTAGAGTCGCTCAACACAGCTGTAGCAGGTGCAGCATTCGTGGGAAAACGAAGGAAGAGGCAGAAACACGCTGGCTCCGTCTAAGCTGGATTTTAAACGCTCTTTAATTTTAACAGTGACCAAAACTGCAGGAATTTGGCAGATGTGCGTGAAGAATCTTTCAGCTGCGATGACACTTTGAAAGTTCAAAGGGGTCGTCACCACAGGTGTGCGTGTTTTTTAAATCTTTAAATGGTATCTGCTACAGTTGGGCTGCCATTAAGCCCAAAATTATTAATAGAAACATTTAATTTTTTTTTACTTTCCACAAATATGGTATTCTTTTGTGAAAACGATTAAACGGAGAGAGTTCACATTTGGCTAAAGGATGGACAGTGGTACGCTACACAGAACTTGAACTATGTCGATTTATGTAGAAATAAAGGCAGAACTTTTTTTTGTTAAGTCGTGCAAGAATCATTGCGACAGGGTTTTTATTTTTTGTAAAGCAAATAAGGCCTGCTTGAGGAAAATAATTATAGTTCCAGATTTGTACAAGGCACTAACTCATATGCTCACAAAATTAATTCACAGCTAACCAGCTTGGCGCTGTAGCCTCATCACGAAGTCTGTAATGGTATTCTCGAAAAAGGCGTTGCTCATCGAAGTGGACTTTTATGTTTTGCGCTTCATTTAACAACGCTCTTAACTGCCAGAATTTGGCAGCCGGACGCAGGGTGCGCGCAGAATATTTCAGAAACCAAGTTTCATTTCGCCGGACACGCAATGGAACCTACAGCTAAACAGCCCGGCGCAGCACCCTCGTCATGAGGTGCACAACAGTATTCTCGAAAAAGGCGTTGGTCATCAAAATCGTCTTTTATATGTTGCTTCTCACTTACCAACGCCCACATCTGCTGGAATGTAACAATCCAATGAATTAAATGGCCTTAAATGATGACGTACTCGTCATCACACGGTTCTCATTTCGATATTTCTATTGCTTTTCTCACCGACGCTATGCGGAAATCCACAACAGGGCATTGGGCAATACAACAAAATCGTCACAAACGTCACAAATCGTCACAAACAGAAATGTCCGCATAGGACATTTCGGTTGCTGAATCGCATCCAATTTATTCATGCGAGCGTCTCCTATACAGGCGTGGTCTAGATGTTGCCCTTACGCGAGAATACTTGCATCGAACAGCTCGGACTCAGCAGACTGTGACACATCTGATATATCTGCGATAGTGGAGTATATACATGTTGCCTGTACCAAGTAAAATCGAGAATGGCAGACATTGAGCTCTTCGTTGGAGCCACTTAATAACAAGGCCGTTGGGCGGGAATGTTTTAACATAGCAAGCTGGGCTATAGTTAGTAACTGAACATATTCAGCTAAACCTGGACGAAGGACAGAAGGAAGTAAACGATACGCGCGCAGTATCTGCGCTAGTATCGTGCACTTCCTTTTGTCCTTTCTTTTTTCTCTTCCCCTTCCCTCTGACTAGAATATAGAGGCTAGAATATCGATATTACTTCAGGCTCATATTGGCGTTTTCTCAATAAATTCTCATCCATCCCCACTTTGTATCCTCCGTTATATTTGATGTATTTTAGAACAAAGCAATTGTCGTCGAAATCGTAGAAGTACTTTCCGTTCCTAGACGTGATAAGGTGACTTTCTACTTGATTTAAGCACGTTGGCAGGCTAGTGGTTTGGATTCGTGATACCAAATGCAAGCGCAGCTGGACGGGGATTTAGAAAAAAAAGCACACAGTGTGTTTCTATCTCTGTTCGCGTCCGTTCGCGATTGCACATAGTGTCATGAAGCCTTTGTACTATATTTTACTTTGTAAATTCCTGCTTATCAGTTAGCGGAAAGAATAAGGGAAACCTGGGCTGGATGATTTGTTTGTTACACCAAGCCAATGAAACAAACAATAAAGACGGAAAAGAAATAGTATGAACTAATTGTCTTTTCGCGTAGCTCTTTCTACTCTTTTGGCTTTGGCGTGACTGCTGGCTGCCGGGTCTCTCAGTATCTCGGTGGATCTGGTCTTGCACAGTGGCTTGACGTGTCGCGCTGAGTGGGTCTTCTGCACTGACGACAGCGGCCTCTAAAACCGATTTTTTTTAACACGGTGCTTTTTTTAAGCACTAAGGGAGAACAAAGCATCGGATCAACCACACTCATCGGATGGACACATTTAAATATATCTGCATGAGGATTTCGCGGAAACCTGGCTTGATCTCCAACACAGAAAAAAGGTTGCTGAAAGACGAATGACGAATATGGAGAAAAAAGTTATTTAAGAAATATTTTGCTTCTTACACTAGTACATAAAGGGACTGCATAAAAATATCGTAAGACACACGACAACGTGCCACTCTTCCCTTTCCACGGCAGGAGTATTCACAACAAAATAACCCGCCGGAGAGGAGGTACGCAGGGCGCGCCGCACACGGCTACAATAGGCCGCACTGGTATAAAGTGCCAGCACGTTTAGCAGTCGAGTCAGTGAGGGTATGCTTCTTCTGTCATTTGTTTTTGCGTGCTTTGTGATTTCTTTGACCTGCGACTGACGGACCCAGTACATCGCCACTGACTTTCTACAAAGCATTGCAGGCCAGGTAAGCCACTGTTATAATCATTTGCAGTTTGTAAAATTTACAAATTTAGTATAAAATGATGAATATTAAAATTTAGCCCAGTTGTCCTGCAACACTTTGTTGCAAAGAAAGGTTATTCTCTGCAGACTGCTTTTGAGTTTCTCAGTTCTAATCCTTGGAAATTTGATAAATAGATGCTGCCGCTGCCCGAATTTCGCTGCTCTGCTCTCGGTTTTTCCCATGATCAACTGCTTCGGCAGTCGAGTGCTTTTAGAGCGAAACTTTCTTTGTAGACCCTAACGGACTTTTTAGCTGCGGCTGAGTGCTCTTGTCCAGCCGAATAATCCACAAAAAAAAAGATGGATAACGTGTTTGATAGAGGACTTGAACCTAGGTTCACCAGCAACGCAGCGCGATGCTCCAAAAATAAAGGGACACTAAAGGCAAATATTAAGTTAAACTAAAGTGATAGATTACTTCTCGGGAATCTCTAAGGCGTCAATATTATTTCGAACAGAGCCTTAATAATCGAGAAATTGAGGTAAATGCAGGATACGATTACAGACTCCTCCGCGACATTCAAGTACTTGCCCGATGACGAAAGCACTCAGTTAAATTCTGTCATTAGTACTCAACCACTCGTTGCACAAATCAACCTTGTATTGCATTATAAGGCGAAATACGTGCAGTACATCGAGGTACAGGCAACGCCACGAATACGGTATGGAGCGAGCCATGCTTGGCCGGGTTCTTAAGTGTTCTCAGTAGCATGCATTCCTATGCAGCTACGCTCGACAGGCTTATTTTAATACATCAGCATCAGGAGTATCAAAGTGAAGTAAAGTGTAGGTGCGAAAGTGAGGGGAAGCGGATCACGTGGAAGAGGTAGAGAGGGGATGCACATGGATGGGAGTGCTTAGAAGGTCGCTATATATATATATATATATATATATATATATATATATATATATATATATATATATATATATATATATATATATATATATATATATATATATATATAAACACCTGACTATGTAAACCTGACTAAAACAGCACAAGGGAGCCAAGACCCAGTCAGTCCTACCACATTTTGCCTTGGTTTCCCCTTTCCTTTGAAAGACATAAACATCAAATCAAATCAACGCACCATATTGTGCATTTTTCACTGAAACATCTTCTTATAAGTAATAATGTAATCTGCGCGCGGTGAATGACATCCTACTTACTTTTGTTCCCCAGATGCCTGGAATTCGCTTCATGCAGTGCCACAAGTGTGGAAAGAGAAAGAACACGCTAAGGTCCTTGTTTCGCCACTTACACGCTGAGCATGGGCACGAACAGAACTGGGTGTGTGGACTTGACGGATGCCTGAGGACATATAGACATTATGGAGCTTACAGAAAGCATGTTTCAAGGTACCATTCAGGTCTCCTCGAAGGTACTGAGGATATGGAAGAGCCACAAGGGACAAAAGAAGGTGTAGACAATGCGGAACATGACATTGAGGTGGTTCCTGGCAGCAGTGAGGGGGATGAACTATTCAGTGCAAACACAAGCTTTGCAGTGTCTGGAGAAAGAAGTTCAAGCTTGTCTACTGATCAGTGTCCAAACTTATTTAAACAGTTTGCGCATCTACAATTGAAATGGAAAGAGGGAAAGCGCCTACCGAATGCAACAATTCAAGAAATATCCGCGGATTTGGTGATGTACCTTCAGTCTTTCGTAGCACATTTTTTTACTGAGGCTCATGGTGGCTTCAAATCTGCCACATCATTCATTCAGAATGACTTAGCAAGGCTCATTAATGATCAGGAACGTGAAAAATATTGGAAGTTCTGCATGAACTTTGTAGAACCACAAACTATCTGTCTTGGTAGGGACATTAATAGGAAGAAAGAAGTGTTTACTTATGTTCCTGTACTGAAAGTATTAACGAACTTGATCGAAAGTCCTCAAGCTGACGCAAGAATTAGGTCAAGAAATTCAGGAGATTATCTTGTTGACGTTTTTGACGGCAAAGCATTCCAAGAGCATGCATACTTTCAAGGAAATACAAAGAAGCTGTGCATTCAGTTGTATACGGATGAGTTTGAGGTTTGCGATCCCCTCGGAAGCAAACGGGGAAAACACAAAATAATGTCAGTGTATTATACGCTTCTAAATGGCCCACCAGAAACAAGGTCACAGCTTTCGTCAATTCATTTAGCTGTGCTAGCGAAGGAAAAATTTGTTGTGAAATATGGTTTAAAGCGAATTTTACAACCTCTTGTTAACGACATTGCACATCTTGAAACGACAGGCATTTTTATTAATGGGGAAGTTTGCACAGGCTCAGTTTTATTTGCCTGCGGAGACAACCTTTCTATGCATCGACTGGGAGGGTTCAGATGTAGTTTCAGCAAAGGCAGAATATGTCGCCACTGCATGGCTTTGAGCAGTGAAATTGGAAGAAAGCACAGACCGGCAGACTTTGTTGAAAGAACGCCAGCTGCCCACGATCGCCAAGTAAGCTTACTTCAAAGCGGGGTTAGCTGTCTCCCCATATATGGCGTAAGGAGTGAGTGTGCTGTTAAATTTTCAGGTTTTCATGCGACGCAGCACCTTCCCCCGGACCTCATGCATGATTTACTTGAAGGTGTAATTCCATTTTTGCTGAAGCACGTTCTCCTTTCTCTAGTGAAAAAAAGAATCATTACTTTAGAGTATTTGAACTCTTCAATTGTGGGCTACTGCTATGTTGACAATGACAGGCGGAACAAACCTGAGCAGTTGTCAATGACAATGTTGCAAGGCAGTATAAAAGGAAGTGCATCGCAACTATTTTGTTTATTTCGATACTTGCCATTCTACATAGGTACACAGATTCCAAAAGGAGTTGAAGAATGGGAGCTTTACATTTTGCTGCGAAAAATAGTTGATATTCTCATGAGCCGAAGAGTCACTATGGAATATATCGCTTATGTAGACCGCCTCATCTCTTGCTTTTGCGTTGACTTCACGGAAGTTTTTCGAGATGTACGTATTCCATGTAAAATGCACTTTCTGATCCACTATCCAAAGTATATGGAAATGTATGGACCACTCATAAATGCATGGGCAATGAGATACGAAGCAAAACACCAGTATTTCAAGGATTTGGCCAGAAAGTTGAAGAACTTTAGAAACATTACATCGACCCTTGCAAGTCGCCATCAAGGTTATGAGATGTACCTGCAGTCTTGTGGCGATCATGGTGCAGCCTTTAGGACTGTAGGATGCAAAAGAATCATGTTTGAGGAGATGCCTTCACAGATAAAAACAATTCTCTCTTCGAAGAATATGAGGGAAGGAGAGGCATTTTCTCTTAAATCTTTATGCACTGGCGGTATATTGTACACAGTTGGTAGCGTTGTGGTCACCGATGTTAGTCCAGAGGAACCAGCTTTTGTTATGATTAAAAATATTTTTTCTGTGCAGAGGCATATTTTTGCTTTTGCTCAGAAGCTGGAGACAATAGAACACGACGAGCACTTTCATGCTTACGTTGTGAGGAAGTGTCCGGAGTGCATTGTCATCAAGAACTTGACTAGCCTTTCAATGGATGTGCTAACGATTCATAGTGTAGGAAATAGGACTCTTGTATGCCCGGGCCATGCCCTTATATAGGTTGTTTAATTATGTGTAATATATTTTATTTATTATTAGCCTAAAATCTGCTCTTGGATAACCAAACATCCACGATGCTCTTTATGTATCAGCCCGGTACTGGTGCTCATTGTTTGTGGTATACAGTAATACATCTCTCCCTATGCTTTGTCGATTCCTATCAGTTTGTACACTTTTAAGACAGTCTACAGATTATGTTGATGTACTCTTACAAGCTCAGTATAGTCTTCTATTTGTTGTTACGTTTGTGATTTAAGGAACGACTCATTACTTTTAGCAATTTTCGCATTTAGAGTGCTTGTTTCTTTCTTATAGCTGTTCTTGCAATTTCGTTTGTTAGTGGTATAGCCAGTACATGCACAATAAAAGAGAATAATTAAATCAGGAACAAATAACTCAATAATAAATTTTGTCTTGGTTCTTTGGCTTGTGTGTTACTAGAATGGTATACTACTGTCATTCTGTTGGCATGTGTATACTGTATATCTGGTGTATATTAGTCTGTTGCCGATGCCACTGCTTCACTATCTGAGTAAAAATGCAGCCATTTGCTGCGACAGCTGTGGATACATTTACGGCTTTGGTATTCTGACGTGTTCATTTTTGCACTGGACAGTAGTCCTGCATCATTCTGTATTATTTTTCTTTCTGCAGCTTTCCTGGAGGCATGCACTGTGACACTGCTTTTTTTAGTAATAGTGCGCCACACGTGATTCTCGATCCTGTGATTTAAATATTTTTAGTGCAGTGCAAGTTTCTGCACGCCCTCGGTATCCTTATTCAGAAAATGGGTTACTTGTGCACTGTTACATTTATTTTTGCCTGTATTTGTAGTTTTCATACATGCTTTCTGTCCAGAGTTTAATAAACATTTGTTTTATTGATGAACATTAGTTACGTTACACCACACCATATAACAGTTCATATCCGCCACCAATCCAGATGCACACAATATCAGTAGAGCATTGGTTTGAGCTCGTTGGTAGGCTATTATTCAAAGAAATTTACGGCGCAAACCTGACGAGCCCCAAGAACACAATGTGTTCTTGGTCCCCGTTTTCTTTGCACGGTATTTTTTTAATTATGCTATTAGTATTCTATAAAGACTTCCATTTCCCGGAGGTAATAGGTGAACTGTTTTGTGACTCTGCTCATGACTGTGATAGAAACAAAATGTTAAAACAGCACAATCAATGTGGATACAAGGATGCGTCATTAAGTACCTGTGTACAATGCTGCCACGATAAGTTGCATTTTTCATGCCGACTGTAACAGACAGTAAAAGTGAAAAAGAAACACCCTTGCAGTGTTTGGGTAATTCTTGAAGTAAATACACCCTTGCTGGCTGTAAATGGGTTGTTCTGATAGGAAAAACACCCCACATGCCAAAAATTAAAACACCCTAGGGTTATTTTCGCCATCGTAACACCCTTGTGGGGTGTTATGGGGAAAAGTTTTCACCCTTGAGGGTGTAAATTATTTTACTGTGTGTAGCAGACGACGCGAGGCACCTCCCCTGGGTCCGTGTGCTCCTGCGCCGGACGCACTGGCGCCCCGCGGAGCGCGGCCACGGTGAGCCGGGTTCACGCTAAGAGTGGACGAGCCTGTACGTAGACGTACAGCACAAGACGTGGGACGAGATACTCCCATACGTAACGTTTGCGTATAATACTGCTACGCAAGAAACAACACGCTTCACGTCGTTTTACCTCGTTTACGGCCGTGAAGTGCAGACTATGTTAGAAGCAATGCTGCCATGCGACAACATCGATCACCTCGATCTCGCCCAAGATGCCGAACTCTTCGTGCAACGAGCGGAAGAAGCCCGTCAGCTTGCCCGAGTGCACATAAACAAACAACAGAGCATCGATGCAAAACGTTACAATCTCCGCCATCGACAAGTCGAGTTCCAACCTGGCGATCAAGTTTTGGTCTGGACTCCCGTGCGCCAAAAAGGACTATCCGAGAAGCTTTTCAGTCGCTACTTCGGATCTTACAAAGTGTTGCAGCGGATTAGCGACGTGAATTACGAAGTCCTTCCTGACGGAAGCCAGCCTCCCCGACGTCGACAACCGCAATCTGAGATTGTGCATGTTGTGCGGTAGAAACCGTAATATAGCCGCTAAAATCCGACGTCTTCAGCCGCTTAGGTTAGTTTTTGTTGTTGCTCGTCCGTCAGTGTTTGGTGACTATATCGCACACCACAGTGATTGTTACTATAGCCTATCTGTTCGTCCTAGGCCATCTCGGCGCTCTCACGTCAAGCCTTTGTATGTTTTCATTCTTTTATTATTATTTTTTTGAAGAGGGGGTAATGCAACATGCAGTGGCACAGCAAGGGGACTAAAGAAGAAGAGAACGAAGTTTGTCTCGGTATCGCGCATCAACGGTTTCCTTTCGTGAAGGACAAATGCCTGGATCCCCATTCAGTGTGTATACTTCAGCAGACTATGCGCGACAATATAGTGTAAGAATATATACAGAGGTGTAAACTTTTAGCCAAAAGGTCATTCATTTCCTGTCGTCTTTTTATCTCTGCACCACTTTTTATGCAAAAGATATATTTGTCTAACTTTTTGCTCGTTTAAAATGCCTTTCGGTTAATTCCAGGTGATCTAGCTCGATCAAGACACGTTTTATCCGCTGTGGTGGCGTAGTGGCTTTGGCGTTGCTCTGCTAAGCAAGAGGATGCGGGATCAAATCCCGGCCATGGCGGCCACATTTCGATGGGCGCAGAATGCAAAAAAAAAAAACATCTGTGTACCGTGCATTGGGTGAACCTTAAAGAACCCCGGTGGCGGAAATTAATCCGATATTCCCCATTGTGGCGTGCCTCATAATCCTATGACATGGTTTTGCAGATTACGTGGTCTTGTCATGGTTTCACCACTCAAGAGTAATTTTGGAAGAAAAATATTTTAGTCCTAGCTCATTCTACGCTATGAAAGCTCCATAGTATAGTCCTAGTTTACTAGGACTCACTCTTGGCATCACTTCTTGGGCGCTGAAGCCCGCAGAGCGGATATAGAAGCTAAAGAAACACTGAACCATGATTCGTTGGTAGCATGCTTTCTGGTCAATTTCTGCATTTGCTTGCAAAATAAAAGTCCCTTCCCCCGTAGGAAAACGCGATACTTTCATACATGTATTTTGCGCTGTAGTAGCACAGACGTGATGTCATATGTTACGTGACATCACGGCGTGACATAATGGGTTGCATTGTATTTCTAAGAATGATAGATTTTTTTAACTGCGTACGGAAACACGTCAGACTACACCATGTTGGCGTTTCTGTCTCTGGCGCATGCAATGAATTGTTATTTCTATTAATTACAATTTAAAAGCCTCAACTGAGACCTCGGCGCAACATATTCATACTGTCTAACTGGCTTTACCGGCACCAAATTTACACAGTGCGACTTTGTGTACAAATTGTACAAATGACTATACTGTTCGCACAGGTATAACTTGCCTTTTTTTGTCGCAATTTGGCGCAAGTAAATTATAATACACAATAACTGTAACGCAATAGCCCGAAACTTGCTTGTGTTGTCTAAGAGCCCTAGTGCGCAATCACATCGCCACCCATGCTCAAATACAACTCATTTATAGTTTTAAGTCTTGGCTCTCAATTCAAACGACGTGATAGCAGGAACCCGATCTGTAAGTTTTGCCTAATATATTTCCAAATGTCCCGACTTATTGCTCACAGAATTTGAACAGTTCTTTTGTTAAGACCGAAGCAACATTAGCGCATTTTTTTTGTGTGTGTTTTCGACACTTTGTGAGAGCAATGTCATCAAGGATGAGCAAGTAGACGCTCCGATGACTACCTGACCAAGGTGGTTCGTCTACTTCACGACCTCCTTTAGGACGATACGCCGTTCGTAGCTCGGCAAAGCTCGACTCTCGGGTTAACGCAACTGCGGTAGTCAAGGACTGACAAGTACACCGTGCTCATGGGCGCTGTAAGAACGAAGCGATGCACCCGACTTCGAGTGAACTGACTTTATTTAATCAGAATGAGCAGCCACATTTTATGATTTCTAACGTGCCACTCTCGGTGTCACGCAACCTGTGCTCTCACAACAGACAATTCCTGTTCGAACATTTAAAAACACGTAGCACCTGGGTAACATGTTACGACGAGGGGCAGGTTACGACTAATGCGTAGAGCAAATTACGACTAACATGTACGCGAAGCTAAAATATGTGGTCTGTATTATTATGGCTGTAGCGGCAAATTTTGTGTACCCGCGATTAGCACTAATTTAAGTGTGCTTTGCGAACAGCACGAAATTTATTCTGCTGGCTTGGGAGCACTGTCAACGCAACCGTGACAAAATTTAGAAAGATGGGTGTGGGGGAGAGAACTTTTGGTAAAGCTCTATCGCTCTATCGCCGTGAAGTGTTTGTGGATGAGTCTTTCCAAAAATATTTTAACAGGCGCTCATAAAACTTACATAAGGGCAAGGTTTAGGTGGGTTAATCATACGAGCCAGGCCCTTAAGTATGTGATTCAATTACACTCAGCTGAAATTCTTGTTTCAACTACTCAAAAAAGAAACAGCTTCACTGGAAATTGTGATTCTGCAAGCTCGCACAATTGTACTGGTATTGCTTTTATTACAGAAAGGATTCGACGACTGCTTTGAATTCTTATGTGAACCTTGGTCAAGCAGAACGATCTCAAGGTTCGTTGGAGTTCATCGGTGCACGTACTTGAGATAAATCGTTAGCGGAACTCCCGGCGCGTCAAGTTATTATTTCCTCCATCACCATTACCAGTGTTTGTTAAGGTACGGTACACAAGACGCCTTGTCTTACCATACGCTACGTGGGCTCTGCAGTGCGGAAAGTCTCAGGATAGGCAACGCAAGCGCTTTGTGTTGAGACTACGTTAACTGCAGCATTGCAGCGGAAAACATTACGTTACCGACTGTGAAGTAATTTTTTTAAATGCTCCAATTGTCTTTACTGTCACGAAATGACATTCAGCGATTGCTAGAATACGTATCTTTCGATCGCTCGCATCTTTCAATGAATTGCAAGAGGCGAAAGTCGCCGTAGAGAAAACAAACTACATAACGCTTGTGAATGGAATGCCACAGTAGCAGTTTAGAACTACCAAGTGGGAAGCATCCTTGACTCCCTCTGCATGTGTCTGCATCCAAGAAGGTGACTACACCCACTGCGAATCCAAGGTCGGTCACAACACAGCACGAATATTCATAGCCCTGTATGAGGCAGAAACGGAATAACTTCCGTTCAGCGCTCGGCCCACGGACGTAAGAACGGACTGTAGTAGTCGTTTACGTCCAGAAGCGAGTGATAGGGCCGATAAAGCCGCGACACTCTAAAGACGCAGATAGATGCAAATAATAACAAAAAAAGTTGAGCAAATGCTGAAGCATCTGATGGAACTAATGCACTGCACTGTTTGGGTTATGCAGATACTGGTCACTTCATGCAATGTGTAGGTTGTTGCCATGTTCTAGCTGCATATCGCAGCTCTTTACAAACTGAAAAGCCCTCCCTTCGCGATTGTAGCACCCACACTCGAGAACTTCACACCACCTATTTCTTGACTTCAGTACACGACGTTTCATCACAATTAGCACCCCAGCCAAGATATGAAAATTGGTTCCTGCTTCGATGACTTCCATTTTTATGCTTTATGATGAGCACTATACCGAACATGCCCCTGCCCTTGTGCGTGCTTCTTTTACGCCATCATCATCAGTCAACACACCTTTACGTACTTTTTCCCCTTCTTCCTGAGCAGAGTAGCAGGTTAATGCACGCTAGCTCTGTCCGATCTTCCTGGCCTTTATTGCGAGAGCATCACTTGGATTATTGCACAACCCCGCCTTCGTTTGAAAGCCGTGGAAGAAAAACGGTGCAACAATTACGACATCTTCATAGAAACTAAACAAGAAAGCGGCCATGATGAGGAATTGATCCTCTGCCCCAGCGCTACTGCTATCACGACCCCAGCTCGAACCACTGCGCCACTATTGCACGTGCACGCCGCCAATCCACGTTCGAAGCGAGCCGCTGCAGTGATCAAGGTTCAATACCCCAACCTTCATAACGCGAAAGGCAGAGCGAGCGACTGGAGCAAAGCAACGTGCAGCCACCCCCCTCCCATATCCACGACGAGCTGACGAGCGGCAAAGAAGGCGGCGCCGCGTGCAAGGCGGTAGCCAAGTCAGCGATAAGCGGAGACAGCATCCACGGCTATTGTGCGAAGTCAGGAACATCAAGTACGCAGCCTCAACGCAGCAATTGAGCAAAACCTTTCTAGACAACCGTTGGGAACTGGTTGCAGCGTTTGCGATAGACTGTGGTGTGGAACGGACGTCACACTCGCACAGGAACGATGTCACAAACTACTTGCAAAGGATTTTCCGAATGAGCATATCAAGTGTTTTGCGCTGTGCCGGGCGTACTTGGCGAGCGTGAAGCAGAGGAACATTCCGAACTTGTCCAAATTCAACGGCTACAGCTACCCCCCCCCCCCCCCCCACCCAGAGTGGCCACCGTACCTGCCGAAGCTCACCGACATTTCTGAAATGTTAGTGGTGTTCCGCATCCCATTTATGCACATTTGCAGATTTATATATCGCACCAGTGGTCAATCGGGCATTCAAGGGGCCAGTAGTGAACGCTGACAAAATTGTCGCCACGCTTTTGAATCACTTAGATAGCACGACAGAACGGTCAATGCACATTTCAAGGAATAGAATATGTATAAGACATCATACTCGCAGGGAATAGCAGAGAAGGCGAATTCGATCATGTGCATTAACAATTTGTGAGTGCAGCTCTGTACAAGTACTACGGCTTAAAGGTTGATATTGGCTTGGTGGACGAAATATGAACAACGCAGACGCCGTGCCAACCGAAGAAGTAGAAGATTACTTGGATATGAATCTCACAGGCGCTGACGATCCCTACCAGGTGGCAATGGGGAGGTCGTTAGGTCAGCAGATCATGATGGGCGATAACCATTAAATCTTCGCGCTTGCGCCCACCGAGAACGAGACACCGATCAACATCGTCCACGACATCAAGGCAGAAGAAATAGCGTTCCCACATGTCTGCCTCAGACCCACCAGAGTTGAAAGCTGAAGCCAAAGCAGCAACGGGCCCCATCGCGACGAGGGAATGTAGGCGGCGTGACCCACATGGAGCCCCGTGGCCCGCCATGTGATGTACATGGCAATGCGCGTAATGCAGTTCAGAATCAGCACATTCACGAAGGTGAGTTTCGAAACTCGAATGCAGATGCAACTATGGCATAGAAAGTGACACGTGCATATCTCAACAAACTGACGTTCGTAGAGCAAGCGCTAAGCGATGACTTCAAATTTATCGTGGCTTCCCGCACATCAAGAACCAAGACGTCTGCTCCATTATCAGGCGGCTGCAAAAATCGTCAAAGTTCCTAACCCTGTCGGCATCTGAGATGTACTGGGAAGGTCCAATCGAGCTTCTCCAGCGGCTAAACACGAGGATACGCAATTGGAAAAGGCTTTCGGATATACAACGCTTCACGAGAGCTGCGCCATGGTGGCGGACGATCCTGTGGTTCGCGCACTCAATTTCGGTCGCACATTGGGTACCATAATGCAGATCGTCAGCGGCAAGAACAGTTCTCTGTTCTCTCCCTACAACGTTGTGAAATAGTTCAAGACGGTCCAATTTCAGCACCTAAAATTGTGCGGATGCACACATTGTCCTGTGCACAACGAAGCCAGACGCACGAACTGACACACACGTGCTTCAAGAACGGTAGCACAAAATGCCGTTTCAACGCGCCGTACTGACCTATACGAGGGAGCTGCATAGCCCCCCTCCTCCCCTCAAGCCACCGGAAACCGATGAAGAACATGCAAGGTATGTAAGAGACCGGTGCAGGCGCACATTGACGCTGGCGCCGACATGTAGGCCAAGCCAGGACTTCAACTACGACTCGTCCATCTCGGATACTGCTTCGGTGCAGACGCAGAGGTGCGCGCTGCGCAGTCATCGATACGGGACTCGTGGCTCTATGCATATCATCATCACCGAGCTATTTTATGACCTCTGGAAGACGAAGACCTCTCGAATTACCGCTGTGCTGCGCCAGCTGATTCCAACTTACGCCTGCTAATTTTCTAAATTCATCACCCCACCTAAATCTCTGCCGTCCTCGACGGCATTTCCCTGCTTTTGGCACCCATTTTATAACTCTGATGGTCCACCGGTTACCTATCCTACGCATTACATGGCCTGCCCAGCTCCATTTTTTCTCCTAATGACAATTACGATATCGGCTATCCCCGTTTTCTCTCTGGTCCACACCGCTCTCGTCCTGTCTTTTAACGTTACGCCTAAAATTCTTCATTCCATCGCTCCTTGCACTGTCCTTAACTTGTTCTCGAGCTTCTTTGTCAGACGATGGCCCCTGCCTCGACCTGGAACGGCTCCTAGAGCGCGAGCGCCCCGTAGAGCGTTGCCGCGCGCTAACCTGCAGCACCATCTCGGCTGCCTCCTGTTCCGCCGTCAGCTCCGCCATGGCTCTCTCCTGCCGCCGAACAGGCATGACATGGGGAAGCTGGTATCGTTGTCTGCGTTGTTTATCCGCGGTCAGGTGTCGTCCGCCACAAAGCTTACAACAAGGCACACAGTTGTGATCATCTTCAGGGTTCCGAGCCCCAAATCCTCGGCATTCAAAGCTACCTTGACACAAAGAAAGAAATGTCCCGCTGCTTTTGATACAGGAAACACCAGACCAGGGTTGGCCCATATCCGACGAAATTGCGCACTTTTAACCCGTCGAAAACAATGGTAACTGATCCTCTTCTTGATTGGTTTGACCGCCATAGCCAGCGGATAGCTCAAGTGTCGCTGGGCCATCCATAATGTCTACATTGCGAATGACCCGTTTACACGTAGTGTGTGGGGCCGTCTTGCACGTACTCACTTCAAAATCAGTGCCTGCCACCCTGATTGACCTGAGTCTCACATGTCTTTGAGCCTTGCTCCTTTCTTGCGTACTAGCCATCAAGATATCTTGCAAAAAGGTAGGGCAAATAACATCTTCCCTAATCTGCTCGATGCTGAGGCCTGCCGCCTCGACGATCGCCTTGCCCTCCGCTGTAGGGCTAACGTTCTCCAAATTCAGTCCAAACCGTGGGCGAATGACCATTTCGATGTGATCTTGGGGCATTGGTGGCATGCGCGACGCCTTCGCAATGCGATTCTTGGTCACCGAGCCTCCGTGCCGTTCACCTGCGCCCCATCGATCAGGCATCTCGCTTTATGACCCTCCATAAACCAATGCAGGCCTCGTCATAACTCTAGGTTTTCGGCTGGGCACTGTCCGTCATACCAGGTCTTTAGTAAAGTCCTACGCCAAGAGCACTTCCCCTTCAACGTGCATTGCTGCCATGCCGCGCTTGGTTTACCAGACGCTAGCTGTCGGCCAGTGTGGCGTGAGCACAAAAGTTCCAATAAAGTTCAGAAAGCGTGCATCCTACGTTCATGACATTCGTACAAAAATTCAGTGACCGCCGCATTTTTCCTGTTTGGATAACTATTTTTGTTAGAAGTAACTAAACAAGCGCAAATGCCACACCATGACGACTGCGAATGTATTGCGTGCACTACAATTTCGTACGCAACATTTGTCAAGCGCGTGTCACAAGGTCTTCTTGTGAATGGTTGTAAATAACACGTTTACGATCGTATGCCAATATCCTGGCCTCAATAAGCCTCAGTAACTTATATACTCCACGCCGTCCTTACCGCGTGAACTCGAGGTGCGTATCAGCTATGACGCACAAAGGCTGTCCGAGGGCACGCACAATACCTGCTCTGAAGGTTCGATAGAGTATTACAAGCTACAGTGCCACGAATGTGGGTGCTTGCTAAGATTGTATGCAAACGCAAAGTTCAGAGGTGAGTGCTGGTGGTATTATGTTTGTCGTGCCTCAAAGTCGACAGATATACGTACGGCCGATCATCGAGTCGGGACTGTGCGTACATGGAGAATGAAGTCAGCTTTTTAGCATCCGTTCTCAAAGCGGGAACGTGGTATCAGCACTTCACTCAGTCTCAAAGAAGAGCATAGTGAGTTTACGTTGAATAAATTATTTCTTGAGGCTAGTGACTCATCAGAAGCAATATTTCATCGTGCGATAGCTGGTCCATTTACCAAAGGACGTACTTCTGCCGAACCGATTTGCACTAAGGTGCATGTATTGAGGACAGTTGCGCTCGCTCCGAAATGGTATTCGCAAGATGTGACTTTAGTGAAGGGATGACCGCATGAAGAATCGCCGTGCTATGACGCGGCCGAAACTGCGGTAAGTGAGATGATGCAATCGGTGATATTTAGGCACCACTTGTCACGTTGCGTAACTAAACGCACCAGCCTTAGTGGCCTACAGCAAGTGCGTTTCAGAGATCTAGTAGCCATATCAAATAACAGTAGAATGAACGAACAAGCCAACGACTAAACGAACGAGCAAATGACTAAACCTACCAGCAAGCGAGCGGGCGAACGCACGCTTTTTTCTGCGAGTTCTCCACCGTCGCACCTTAGCTTTAGCACATTTTAAAGCCCACGCCTATTAGCACGTACGTCTCAATGACCTATGATACTATCGTTGCGCGATGAACGCACCCCGTAACTTGGTTTCGGGAGACCACATACAATTCTCATTTGTGCCTTGGTATCGCAAATCCACCGGGCGACCACCGACAATGAACAGGAGCAAACGAGACAAACAAAGCTACTGATGTAAAACAGGGCAGTAAGTAGTTGCAAAAGGCGTAAAGTTGATTAGGTAAGATGAGTTTTCTCACTCGAGCCTCAAATTTTGTCAAAAGGACTGCGCTGAATCTTAAAAGTTTCGAAATCACGTTTTCACACGCAGCCTCGCGCGCCAGATAAGTCAAGCCCGTTGGCGTGCAAAACGATTTCCCGCACCAAATAGGATCACGTAGCGTTTGCATAAGCAAAGTACCCTTGGCGCACGAATCGTGTTGAAGCTTGCAGACACACGACAACATGCTCAGTGAACTGTGCTACTACGCCATTGCGCGCAATAAATTACTCAAGCCTGACACATACAATACTATGAGAGACTCGCCCCTTACCTCTCGTAGACCTGTGGAGGATGTTGGTTTGAAATTCCTTCTCCGATTTCAATAAACCCATCTGTTTCTCCTGAACCCCTCGCGCTTGCCGGACGTTATCGAAAAGATCTTCTTGCCACTGCTGCAACTATTTTGGCATCCGAAGGTGCAGCATGTCATGGTGATGGAAAATGCCGTGAAGCGACGTCTAAGTTGCTAGAAAATTTAGTTCAAGGCGTTCGCAAGCGAAAACAACACGGAAGAACAACGGCACCAACATGTGGTCCTTGCCTGTCGGTAGACGCTTCTCACGCGTAAATGGCGGTGCAGTCGGCGCGAGGGTCCACGTGATGTCATTAGACCAAGAGCGACGCAGCGTTTGCCTCGGCCAGGGTGCCTGAGAAGGAAGCGGGATTCTTATAAGCGTGTAGCTACTTAACGAAGTTTGAGGGGCAATTATTCGGCGGCCCAGATCACGTCATCTATAATTTTTATGTCATTATGGTGGACACATTTTGTTCGTATTATCTGAAATGTTGGTTTATTTGTTTCCATGAACAATAAGTAAGAGAAACAAAATACACAGCGACAATTAATCACCACGCTCAGGCACTCCGACACAGCAAGTGTCGTCTGCTCTGCTTCTCTTACGAAGGCGTCCATATTAACACGAGCTACACGTTTAGTGGTGGTCTCGTGCTTTCTTTTTGCGAGCACCTTTAATAGCCCTTTTATGTCATGAGCTGCAAATATAAAAATGAGTGGCATGTCAAGCTGCGACATCATGTTCCTGTGCACGACAACATGCGAACGGAGCGGCTGCATCGCATTAGGTATCAGGTATCCGATTGGCACCAGCATCGAACACGTGTGCGGCCATCACTTTCCGCACAAGGAATATTGTCAGAATAGAGTTCAGTGTGCGCTATTGAAAACGCAAGAAGTCTGGGCGTTTTAATGGATGAGCGGGGGCGCAAACATGGCAAGCCTGCACGGTGCAGCCACCTAGTAGCACAGAGCTCAACAAAACAGAGAGCTAATATATCGGTAACCAAGCGTATTCTGCTTTGCTGTTGGTTTTCTACAGAAGCGTAATCGTGAACATGTTGTCCTTTTAAATGTTTTACACTCGTTTATAGCAATTTTCATTCTCTATTTGGCTGGTTATGCTCTGCACCACGACTTCACTGGACCGTGATTGGCCCCTCAGGTACGTACTGGCCCCTATGATTGGCCGCTCACAGTGGTAATAGGATATAGGGGCTTTCTTTTACACCTCCGCCCATCCGTCAAAACGCCCAGCTCACCTGTGCCACTAGTTGTGTGCCGCTCTTCAATAACACTCTTTACCGCAAACTTTCACGCTCACTCCTCAGTGACACAAAAATTTTGGAGTACGTGTAAGCTTCGCCCTTAAGAGTGGAACGCGACAGCGTTCAAGGATCCCCGACTGCTTCACACGCTTCTCGGCAACTGCATCTCATGTAACCGTAACGTTTTCCGGGAAATTCTGGCGGCGAACACTGTGCACGAATATGGGCTTTGTGTTTTTTATGTATGTTCATTTTATAATGTTGCAAAGAACCGAGTGGACCGCGCCACTAAGACAGACCTAAAGCTGCAGCTGGAAAACGCTGTCGCGGTAAAAAAAGATTTGTCTTTGAGTTTTCGCGTAACAGAATTATGTTTTCTCGTATATTCAAATTACAGTCCTACGCCATCATGTCTCTAGGTTGCGTGTAAGTAGGACTTTCACAGCATTTCACTTCGCGAAATTCGCATAGTTCAGTAACGCTTCTGTGCCAAACTGAGGGCCTTTGCGGATCGGGATGATTGGCTCGAGATAACTTACTTTCGGCCGGTGACGTGGTCGTCGGCACCAACACCGTATTTTCTGCGACAGGTTTTCCTTAACCCTGTCGTGTTAAAAGATCCTTTAGAACTTCAGTTGGCGATTGGTGGAATTGAACTAGCGCTAGGTATGGACTTCGCAGCGGAGCTGCTACACCGTGCAGCTGGTGCAGTTTGGAGTGTGAGAAAGGAGCCTCGCTGCATGCACGCTTCGGCGTTTGCTGTACGGGGTGTCGCAACATAGCTACAATGCTAATCGCACTGATGTCGAAATTCTTCACAAAATGGGTTCAACAGGAATTGTGTTCTTCAATGTCCTTTGCAACAAACCTGGAAACATCGCATCTTATAACGGATAAGCTAACTCTGTTATCTTCAAGACATGCAAAGCGTGCCATTTACAGCACACAAAATAATAACTGTGATTGATCTCAATGTTCCTGCTGGTGTAATGATGTCTAGGTGGACGTGTTGGAAGAGTTCTGCGGGATGGTAGATTGTTCGGAGGAGCGCAATGACGTACCGAGTAATTTTTGAACTTTGACATTAATTCAGTTGCGCGCCCAGGTAGAACAGTCACGCGTATGAACAGCCAAACATAGCGGTCCAGCTGCTTGAGAAGACGTAGGAAATGCGTTGAAGGCACGGAAACTACGTTTCCAGGTGGATATGTCATAGTGGACAGTAGTTCCTGTCTAAGGGATGGAAGTTGCTGTAGCTTCTATGGAGAGCCGCTGTTGAGCAGCTGCTGCAGTTCGGCGTCAGTTATCACAGCTTCGGCGAGTACGTGATTAGTGGCGAGCGAAGAATTGATGGTGCAAGCAATGGAAATAGCGTCACTGATAAGATTAGAAAAAACTGAAAGCTACGCGAGTTGCCATCTATTCATAATCATACTTTGCGTAGTGCACGAAATACTCGGACGAAGGCAAGAACCAGACAACAAGAACTCTCAACTGGTTTACTAAACGAACGTTATTTATTGCGGATGCAACTCATTTTTATGACGGAAAAAGAATGTGCCTATCTTTTCAGCACGTATTTGGGTACCAATTGATAGCAAATGCAGCCAACGTTTGTTTTCAATGTTTAGAATATCCGTTCTTTGTCGGGTGTTGGTTTCTCAGCCCAGGTGGTGCTTCCCGGGTACTTTAAATATTGTCTCTTCAGTAAAATAACCAGCTGAGTGTTCGCGCTCGGTTCGTCATTTCCTTCGTCCATTGGCAATTCTATGTGCTATCTAAACTACGAAAATTACTGGTAATATTACCTTGCTCGCTCAATGATGTCGGCAGTAAGCTGGGTGGCAAATGACAGCGCATTCATCTGTACCAGCGGAAGTGTAACGTGGCGTTGACAGAAGGCACAATTGGGAGGTTCTTCCTTGGTATAGATGGGGCACTTCTGTGCTTCGAGAATATGGCGGAAATGTTGAACTGCCTTTTAGGTGAATAGGAGCTCTCTGTAGTAGAATGACAGTTTCTCTTCGTCGGTGTCATAGCTGTGATGGTAGAACTGGTGATGGGAGAAGCTGCGTTCCGGTTGACGAATTTCATAGAGAAGAATGCCAAGCGCTCCAGTTTTGTCCGCGCGTTGCGTTGGGGTTGCTCCTACGGCGGTGCTTGAGGTATCTGTGACGAGTCACACGAGACGCCGTCCTGGATGAGACATAGTGGCATCGCGCAGACCATCTTAGCACTCCTGAACTTTTTGCGTGAAAAGTGGTTTCATGGCAATGGAGTTGTAACCTCGGAGACTAGCCAAGGCCTCATGAATAGAATCCTGATAAACGCATGCTTTAGGAACACACGCTGGTAGAAGTTAAGCTTGACAAGTAAGCGGCGCAAATCTTTGGCGGTGTTGGGCTGAGCATAATCTCGTAGGGCAAGCTGTGATGCCAGCAAAAATTTAGGTCATTCTGCTCAGACTTGGCAGCTCATAAAAGGTGACGACCGGTGCGCAAAGCGTAGTTTCCTGTATATAGATCAGTAAGCCGTGGTCAGCAATATGGTTCGAAAGTACAGGAAGATAGTGGCAGTGATCATAATCGCTCCAAGACAAGACGAGTATGTAGTTAAGACAGACGAAGTAGAAGTCGAGTAGAAGATAAAACTCGTGGGATCCTGGTATGTTGTGGGTTAAGTATTGTATGCGACGCACGGGTTACCAGTGCAGAACAGTGCGGGCATTCAGGGAACGGCAATACCGTCAAAGTCACCAACCGGCCGTTGTCTTTGGCACCGGGGGAAACGGCGGGGCATTTATTTTTAGAGCAGATATTTGTACTCAGCTACGGCGATGCGCAGGTGTTCTGGAGCTAGGAAAGGATGCGGAAGGAAGGCAGTAGTTCTGAAGCGGTCCAGGTACACTGGACAGTCTTATGACACACATCAAGTTAAAGCCTGCTTGGGCGAGGGAGGTCAAAATCTTTTGCAAGAAAGGCGTGATAAGGCGACGGATTTTTACGGAAAGTACCTTACTGCTTGAAAGATTGGTAGCTTTACGCTAGGCTGGAGATGAAAGACGCTGAGGCGTCGGTGACGCGCTCGTGGCGACACTGAGGAATAAGAATTTAGCACTCAAGGAAATCGAAACTGATGATTTGCTAAGAGATCCCTGCAATGCCAAATTCCAGCTATAAGCACAGCATAGGTTTTTGAGCGAACATTGTTTACCTGCGCAAACAAACGGTCCACAGAGACAGCATGGGACAAGTCTACAAGTATTTTTCGGCAGTTTTGGTTTGGCTCCAAGCACAATTGCTGTAACCTTCAGTGGGACAGTGCAACGCAAAGCTCTCGGCCTTTGTTATGTTGCTCGAAGTGGCGATGGGCTCCCTGCAATGGTCAGGCGGCGCAGCGATCGGCTCAGCCCTCAGCGCCAGCGCGTCAGTTGCGCGAAACATCGAGCCGGCCACTGCTACGGAGGCATGCTTTTGCGGCACTCGTTTGAAACCTTTCAGACGTTCTAAATTGCGGTTTAAAGGCAATCGAAAACATCTAGGCCTATTTTGAACCACCGACGCTTGAAAAAGGATGTCAGATTTACGACGACAACCATGTATATCGTGTCAAAGAAGTAAACATCACGGACATAACACGAGGTGCTTAAATTAAACTATAGTGTTTTAGGTGCCAAAACCATGGTGTGATAAGTAGGCGTGCCATGGTGGGGGACTCTGGAATAATTTAGACCACCTAAAATTCTTTAACCTGGACCTAAATCTAATTACACAGATGTTTTGGTATTTCGACCACATCGAAATTCGGCCGCCATGGCCGCGATTTTTTCCCGCGACCTCGTGCTTAGCAGCCGAACAACATAGCCACTAAGTTACCACCGCAGGTCGCGAAGTATTTGTCGCAACATAGCAAGCATGCTTCCGACGTTGAACTAATGTTAGTTAACAAATAATTATTTTATGCAACGTAAGTGAGCAAATGCGGCCGTGGACGTCTCCTAACTGTCAATTGTCGCTTCATTACTTGAAGCGTGCCTTGCACCTCACAATTGTAGAGGTTTTGGAGAAATGGCAGGTAAGTGCTTTTTTCTCCGTTGACAAAGTGCCTCGAGCATATTTTGGTACTGTCGTTCGGGCTGGAGTGTGAGAGGACATTACCGCTGAAGCATCATAGAGAGCAATCAGCTGAGACTAAACAACGTGAGAACTGAACAAATATGCGCTAGCGTGCGCGAGAGAAATACTAATTTTCGAATACTCGACGTGTGCTGCAGTGTATTCCAAGCTTAGTTCTGTTGTTCTGAGCGCGAGAAAATATCGGCACGAATGAGGTCGGTTCCTGAATTCGCGTCTGGATCTTGGCGCAGGAAGAAACACAGCGTGTACAAAGGTCCAGCACGGAGCCTTACGAAGCTAAATTTGATACGTAACAACCACTGCACGTTTGTTTTAGAGTAAGGCGAGCTAAACAACTGTCTAAGCTATTTTCCAGAGCGGGAATTCGTTCACACGTTTTCATGCAGTTGACGCTGTACTCTGTGTTTTTACGGATGCCGCTGCGGGTTGTTTATTTTTTCTTGTTTTCGCATTTACGTCTTAGTTTGTTTAACAGAAACTTGCAGGACCGGCACGAACCGCGACGATCCACTGCAGCCGCCGGGTTGCTTCCCCCGGTATTGAAGGGAAGCGGTACAATTTGATACCGACATCCCCTTCGTGGTTGTTACAATCCTTAACGCAGAAGTATCTGCGCTTGTTCTTTTTGTCCATACTTCTCACGAAGGAGCTGCCAAGAGGCCGCGATGCATCCATTGGAAAATTGGAAAAACAGGCTTTCAGGCGGGCCTGAGTGCACCATGGACAATGGTGGAATGACGGTGAGGGCATACCCGCGGGTGCTCACCGCTGCTGCTAGGTGGCACGATATGCACAGGCAAACTGCATTGCAGGGTGCCTATAGCGCGCTGGGCCAGCGACTGAGACGATGTTTGTGCCGCGGTGTGGTGTCGAAGCCCTGACGAGAAAGTGACGGCATCGTAAACGGTGAAAGTACACGTTTCGAGCGTTTGGACCTTGGTTGGTTAAGTGAGTTAGGTTGGCGCTGTAGCTTTACGTGCTTTATGAAACTTAAGAATAATAAAAAGAAGGCACTACTGATACAAGACATATACATTTGTACTTCTAGTGGCTTGACAGTCAAATTTTATTGAAGGCATCATTATGCGTTGCTCGTTTATGTGCTCATTGAAATGCGTGTTTTAGGACTTTGAGAACACAAACTTACGTGTGGTAGGAATGGTTGCTGCTTCCTGGCTGTAGTCAAGTGTCGGAAAAAGGGTACGTGCAAAGCTACGCCGTAACGCTTTGGAAGCGGCGCGTCAATATAAAATATGATGAAGCATACCGATAGGAGGCCACTAGCATCCTAGCTAGCACTACAGCAGATGCGCTTAAAAGTACTTGAATAGGTTCAGCAATCGTTACAGCCAACGCAGCCGTTCAAAAGAGGGAGAGAGTTCGCAAGTGCCTGTCATCTGCGAGAAACGTCTCGCGTTTGCAGCGAGCAAGCGTCGTAGCAGGTGACACTTGTAGCATTCCCCTCAAGGGCGCAACACTTTCTCACAATACAACATTTTTCTTTCCATAAATACTTGATGAGTATTTTTGTATAACTACATGCACGGTTGTTATTGCTGTTGCAAAAGTAAATAAATAATAATTATCTGGCGTTAAATCGGCAACGGCAGCGCACAAGAATGCATACCCTGGTGTGTCCCGGTGATAAATCATAGTAAAACCATGCTTCCATCTCAAGGTAATACTTAGTTTATGTAGTGTGTTGTACAAGATATAACATCTTGCATAAATAATATTAAATGTTACGCGATAATATTTGAGTATAGCTTCGTTTACTGCGCCGCAAGCAAATGCCACTCGTCTAAAGATCGAAGTCAATCCGAAGCCTGTACTTCCCATCATTCCCATGTAGGTTCAGGCAACGCTTATGAGAGCCCCCGTAGACACTAGCGCCACATTTTCATCTAGGGTATTTATTTAGAAACTCTATGCATTTATTCAACCAGAACCCTGGGGCGCTATAACGTAAAACTATTCCAAACTTTTCTATTCCAATTCTGCTATCAGCCCTCCACGATTGGTCAAAAACTTTTTTTCGTCCACCCCCACTTCGCCTGTCTGTCACGTGACTTCACGAAAACCGCGATACCTCCCCAGCTGGTATGATGTGTACACACTGATTATGCATGATTTGAAAGAAAAAAGAAAAACAGTTATTTCTGATTCGACACCTTTTCGCCATTAGCCTTCAGCTATTGGTCAAAAGTTTTCGGGCTGCACCCACTTCACCTGCCTGTCACGCGACGTCACAAAACCGCGAAAATTGACCGCATCGAAGTGACGTGTACGCATTAAAGATGCATTAATATGTCCAACAAAACTGAATTTTCTTCTGAATAGCCGCAGGCTGCCCCGTTCTGAAAGGAATAAAAGATGGCTGCCGCCAAACGCTCAGGCGCTCGCTACTGGCACCTGCCGGGGAGCATGGGTGTATTTGCGCATAATAAAACTTCTTGCGTGGCCGTGTAACGTTTTTGAGAACTTTAGGCACGTTTACCACCTCATTCTGCGAACTCGTCTTGGCTGAGGGCCCCTTTTAGCGCCATTCTTAAGCTTCCATTGCATGCCGCCGCGATTTTCTACCAGCCACCACAAGGTAAGTGAGGGAAAGCCGACCAATCGCAGGCGCCGGCACCGCCCTCTTCATCCGGTTACCGATTTTCAGTGCACTGGCTCTGCCCCATCGAATCCCTCTCCACTTGAGCGTTCTCCTCGCCTCTTGTCAGCCAATTAGATACGACAAGCCGCTCAGTGTAGGCAATGTTATTCACACAAAGGTGACCTCCTATGAACAAAGAGAGCGTTTTATTGGTGTGTTCAGACAACCCTGCGGGTGACCGCCCGGTGCTGGCGTCGGTGCTTACGCAAATTTGACGTCAGGAGATTGGAATAGAAACATATTGGAATAGTCTTACGTTATAGGGCCCCTGGAGCCACCATTGCGTCGGAGAAACGTGCTCATCTCGCACTCCGGAGGCTCGAGCTTAGTCCGCACCCATACTAAACTTCACGTAATTTCCTTATCAAAGGCTGAACTTTATTCACAGAAACGTCGATGCGAAATTGTACGTAAATTATAGTATTTCTTGATACTTCTTTTCTTTTCTCGAGAAAGAAAAACCGACATTTGGCGTCGGCCATTTTCGGCACCGACATTCGGTCGCGCTGCCGACTACAACGCCGGATTTTCGCGTAATGGGGCTCATAATGCATTCGCATTAAAACAGCTCAAATGGCCTCAAGTCAAGGCCAGCAGCCCTCGTACTTCCAACGGGATGACATGCGATCACACTTCACACAGTTACAGGTGCGGTTCTAACGGCGCTCAGACGATCAATATTTGCACTCTCGCTAGCCAGTACCGTATAAGGGGCTGGTTGATTATGTCGTCGAGTGCCAACCGACCACGAAATGCGCACTCCCTTTGCATAGGATCCCTGCCAAGGGAACATGAGCTATGAAAGCTGCCATGAAAAACAGATATGCATCTGTACGTGCATGTTCCACTGACTTGCACACTTTCAGGTCGTATCAGAGTTCATCACTTCTTGCGTCCTTCTTGGCAGATAAAATATGATTATCCCTAGCAGTAAGTCAAGAGTGCGTTTTGAAAGTTCGGGTGGCCGCTTCTTCAAAGAAGTCAAATTCACAAAGGCATGCGCGGCAATTTTAGAGCCCGGCACCAAACCATAGTTTGGTGATGTCTAACTTGGAGCCGGTAATTAACGTGTCTGTCGTAGCCCTATTGGCACCTCATAGAAGTCGAGGCTAATCAGTCAACATCCACAATGATCACCGCCGACATATTCATAAATTTACCACTTTGATAGGAGCACAAGTTCTACGGCAGCACCGCACGCCAATCACATACCACTGTAACCATCGTGCTGGTTTCGGATCAAATCAGTTTTGGTAATCGATCTTGCTACCTTAACCAAGATTGTTCGTACCTATCACTCGACAAATAGCCCGAGCTGAAGGTGGAGGTACACAAGCGGTGGTAGACGCCGTAATCTAAACGTGAAAATCTGGACTCGCAATACGAAACTGCCGTTCAAGAGCAACAGTGCATTAAATTTCGACCAATTTGCCTCTTGTAAAATGTCATCCGCCTATTTTATGTCCACTCCAGAACGAAGTCCTCCAGCGATCTCCAGCTGCAGTTAGCGCAGCATCGCTGACCGCAGCGATGATGCGGCCAGCGATATAGGCAAGTTTACCCAGTAGTAGCACGTACTGTACCTGGCGAATAGCCAGGGCATGCGAAGGAAGTCGTTCAAGCAAGAACGTTCAAAGAAATTGATCGTGCGAATGCGCATTGCCTGCGAGGGGCTGCGTGTGGCGGAGTGACTGCGATGGCTTAGGTACTCTTGTTTTTTGACTCGAGCAGCTGAAAGTGACAGACTTCTGAAAGTGACAGACAAAGAATTAGTCGAGTCTTGAGTTGCCGGTTAGGTTTAGCCGCTAGTGGGTTGGCGAGAATGTCCAAGATCTTGGTTATGTAGCTGAAGTCCGGGTGCGTGACGATGTAGTCGTAATGCGTCAAGCTTTCGGTGATGCATTCTAGTGACACTGGGCCTCGACCTGCGCGAACCACACTTCAGGCAGGTCCTCTCAAATTGGACGAATCTACATGGCTGTACAATAGACGCCTGGGCTGATGGAGCAGTGCTCAGGAAGCAGCTTTTAGTAGGCAGGCGATGCTGCTCTTGATGAAGCTTCTGTTCGCTGGTAGCTGCTGCTAATGAGTTGATGCACCTCTTTAAGAGACAAGGGGTTCCTTGTGCGCCGTGGTAGTTCTCTCTCCGTCGCCCGAGATAGCAGATGGGAGATAAAGAAGTGACCGATCTCAACACGAAGTAACAACATAGAGAACCATTTGCGGCGTATATCTTCAGTAAACGAGGTGCATAAAATGGATTAAAATAGCCTTAGAGAAGCAGCAGCCAGAGTTACGGTACGGCGATTCGTGAACCGCACCGGAAGTCTAATGAAAACACAGGCTGATGTCCGCCCTGCAGCCAGAAAAGACTCCCGAAACCCATTGACAGCGATCTAATCAGCTGCGCATTTCGAAACCATACAGGCACAGTGTTGCCGACGAATCAGGAAGCAACGCCTCACATTGGCGAAGTGGTGACGCGGTAGAAAGTATGTTGCATTCTCTAGCGATAGACGTTCGCGAGACATTCTTCATGAAACATGGTTTAAAGTTATTTTCCAGTTTGTAAAGCGTAAAACTTTTGCCTTTGGGGAATGAAGCATCTTGGGCACCCGAAGTATGTGGAGGCGTTCTAGTTCAGAGAATGCAGTGTGTTAAAAAACAGTGTTCGGCAATTTATGGAAAGCTTGGCAGTCTACGCTGTTTTTGAGGGCGTTAGTGTCAGTTCTTTTCTTTCGCAGACGGCCACAAGTAATACTAAAAATAGCGAGGGTGCCTAGTGTGTATGCCATATATATTGTGCTCGGTATGGTGACAATGTGTAGACCTGTATTTCTGAGTCGTCACGCTGGTAATAACAGCTCCAACAGCAAAAATAGTCAGACACAACATTGATCGTAATGAAACTAGCACATCGCATATGCTCAAAACGGATGATGGTCCAAGAAAAACACTGTTTGTGGATCAACAGTGCCAACAGTGACGCATCAAACGAATAAATCTAGTCAACCAAGAGAGAGAACAAAAAGGTAAAGTATAAACGGGGAAGTTAACAAGAGGCTATCTTCGGTTGGCTACCTTTTAAGGGGAAGGAAAATGAGAATGCGAATAATGACAGAAAAAGGAAAAAGAGAGAAACGAAAACACAATACAGAAGTATTTTGTGGGAGAGAGAGAGGTATTTATTATGATAGAAAAGCTGAGAGGTCGGCCTGAGTCAAAGTTCGCACCTGCTACTCGGCTTTAGTAGATGGGGAAAGGGAGAAAAAAGATAGAATGGAGAAGTTGTTGATTATGAGGATGAAGTTGGTAGTGAGAATTTTCACACTCCAAGACCCTTCAAAGTCTGTTGTCGAGACTGCTCTCATACAATTTGTTGAGTGCCTTCAGACTACCAGGCTCATGACGAGGATCAGGCGAAGGTCCCAATAAAACCTTTTCAGTTAATGGTCCAACGACAAATTCTGACAATACGTCAGTGATTAATTTTCTCTGTACATGAAATCGCGGGCAGCGCGCAAGAGGTGTTCTGTCGTCCCAGGAATACCACATTCCTCAGAATTAGGACTGTTCGCCCGGCCCAATACTACTGCCACCAGGCGGCGACGCGGCTGGGTCCTTGTGCAACCTGCTCCTCGAAAGATCGTCAAGAACGGTGAGTACACCGTTTCATATCCCCTTTTCAAATATGGGAAGTTGTTCGCGAATGTTCCAGGACCAAATGCATACATAAATAATCTGAGTAGCACATACAGTCACTTAATTACACCGGTTTTAATCACTACCATGTGGAAGCAACATGGTTGATATCACAAATATAAAAAACTTCCATTTAAATCCCTTCCCATCCGAAGAAATTTACACTAATCTGAAATAACAACTGTCGGAACATAATCTTTGCACTCCAGGCTACCTAACTGCAACATTATTTTAAAGCTATAATGCTTAATTAGCTGCATTTTGACTAATTAGCAAACCCCTTCAACCAGGCCACTTCACGCACCTCGAGCACATGGTCACATAATCCGAACCCATCCAGCTTAATCACTCGTAATAAATAAATAATCTCCTGATGAACATACCCACTGAGACTCCGGCCAACGTAACCGCTAATAAGTTCACCACTACTTTCAGTGGAAGAGCGATAATTTCCATTTTGAATACCCTTCACAAAGTGCTCAATCAGCAGCCATGGGGGCAGCCATTTTTGAACTAAGAACCCCTCCATATGCGCCCTAGGCTCCATCAACCTCCACAAAGCGAGTCAACACCCCTGCCGACCAGCAGAACACAGACAACTTTTTCCTTGTAGTGGCGAAGCCACCCTGACAGGGGAAAATCAGAAAAAAGTTTTCCGACCAGAGGAAAAACAAGCTCGAAAACGACAAAATTGGGAAGTCATCCAAATCAAAGAGCGCACAAACGACTAATGCCTGTTTCACATGCTGCGACTGGAACGACGAAAATCGGTGCTGTCGCACGCGTCGCAGAGCGATTTTTAGAGGGCCCATTTCACATGATTGCGATTTTAACAATGCGACTGGTGCGATTCCCAGGGTTGCTTACTGCCAGGTTTCATGGCACACGTTGCACAATTATTTTATTGTAATGAATAAAACGTTTAACTTATAATATTGTTGACTTTTCTTTATTAGGAGCAAATAATATGCTTGTTTTGTAATTTAAAAACGTGTTGAAGTTAACATTTGTTTCGGAGTGCGCGACGGCGGTTTCTGTAGTTCAGTGCGACATCGCGCACGTAAACAATGGTAAACAGCTGTTCGCAGGTGGTTCAGCGATTCTTTATTCTATGGTTCAGCGCTGTGTGTTATTTTATCTACCTTCTATGACCGTTTCGTTCTGCCTGCGCTACAACAATATACAAGATGACCTATCGACAAGTTCATATAGCTACCCTCACCGTATATGCAGTATTCGGAATTCGGCTGCCAGGAAGTTGTCGTGTCAGCCCAACAAGATCCTCGCGCTACCCGTGCTCGGCATCAGCTTCTGGAGAAATGATGCGTGTATATTGCCCGTCATTGCGCATATGTGGTGCCTGCTCCTAGCCATATTCTTACGCCAAACGCAACAAGAAGCACCAACCCGAACGCCCGCGTGTGCCCCTGAACGAAGCCTCAAACGATCTGTGTGATTACGACGTGGAATGAAAATTGTGTTGTGAAATTCAACCTTAGCGCTAGCCTGGTTCGTCCATCGCCGCGCTCGCGCTGCGAATGTATATATGGGAGCCCTCTCTAAATATTTCTAAAGGCGCAAAAGCCGACGCATCAAATGTTTCGAGCAGTTACCGTCACTTTTGTAAAAACCTGTACGTTGTAACATAGCATTCTAAAAGACACGCTTCTCGTCCACTTTGTTGTCCCGTGTCTCGCGCTGGTAGTATACTAGGAACTTCTAACAAGAAGACCATATCAATACGCGCTATTCATAACGCAGGATCGTAGGCCCACGGCAGGCGGACTTGCCGTAGAATTTTTCAGCTTTCTGCTCAGCCTCGCACGCCTCTCAAGGTTAGCCTGTTTTGTGGAAATAAATATTATTATTATATTATTAATGTTATTAGATATTATAGCTTCTTCACTGTAATTTATAGCAATCATCCGGATTTCTTAAGCTAGTCATGCATTTAACCTGTATTAGATCAACATTGTTACGACGTGTTTACGGGAGTCATTTAAAACTAGATTGCTCAGCCAGAGAAAGAACAAATGCAAGCCTCAGTGTTTATTCCAATTTGGTATTCCTAAACAGATTGTATTGGCAGAATTTTATGCCTGCTTGCATTTCCTGCAATTCAATGTTCAGAGCTGGAGAAACTTATTCCTTTTCTTGCTGTCGAAAGGCTGCTTCAATGTCGATAGCAAGCTATAATTATTCATTTCGAAAGTGTTAAGCAATGACTATATGTCTAAGCTTATCAATGCATTTTTGTTCTACGAACACAATTAAGTTTTCTCTCTCCCTCTCATTGACAGCCATGGAGTGAAACTGTTCACTTTCATAAGTATCCGGATGCAAACATTCTGGAGTTTGTCCTGAGCATTTATCTGCATCCTATAGTGTGCATGTATGTATCAAGTTTTTGTGTTACAATCGCAGTGATCTACACATATTGTTATATTGCAACAAACAAATTTATTTCACTTTGTTTTCAAATCTACAATGTGGCCATGCAGTAACGACTGCATTAATAAGCAAAGAAGAAAACTGCAGATTCAGTGTACGTGTTGGAATCTATGCGAAGTGAAGTTTTTGTCAAGTGGTCAATTAAATACTGTTAAAGTAACTGCGATATATACAATTTGTCTTATTTTCAACAATCCAACATGTCATCTTTTGCAAGGTTTGCTTATGCACCGCATAGGTCACAACCTTAATGTAATGTAATTTTTATGCATTACACTGTTCACAAACCATACCGAAACGCAAATGGCAGTTAATGTAGATGCACGCTGCGAGACATCAATGCAGTGACGTTTGTTGAGCAAGAAATGATGCGAGGTATATGCAGATAAATGAATGACATGTGCTTATATACATATTTATTTATATACCTCGCAGGCTGCAAGGTTGGAGTATTATGCGAGGGGGAATAGAAAAGTAGCTACAGAAGGAAGAAGGGCACAACATAAAAAAAAACATCAAAAAAAGCAGTGCCAATACATTGCACCAAGTAGTCGGTGTTTTACTGGCACAACATTATACAATACTTAACAAACAATAACAGAAAAAGTTACTGCCCGTGCACCCTGTACAGACAGTAAACCAGCAAAGCTGAAATGTGCAGCCCCGGTGTTTATCACTGGGTTAATTTCAATGGTTTATTCAAGTCTTTCTATATTATTGGTTATGTCTGTGTTTCTTAATGAGGTTATGCACATGTTTGGCTTGGGTTTATCACATTGTTTATTTGGAATGCCACACATTGCACTTTGCAAGATCACTATCATGGAAAGTGCAATGAGTGGTTCATTGTGGTATTCCAGCGGGTCCATCAAAGTCTTTCTGAATTATGTTGCACACTTGTGTTTTTTAATGCATTAATCATAATGTTTATGACTCAGTTATGCACTGCAGTTACGAAGTGACACACCGGGGCTGCACATTTCATTTAATTAAATACAGGGACACATTTTCGAACCTATTGGGAAGTCGGAGAGAGACTGCTGCACGCGTGCTCTGCTGCTAGAGAGAAACGACGTCACTATCGGTCTAGCCAATGGCCCACCACACCTTTGCTGTGAGATAATAATGACATCATGATCTTGTCTTAACCCCGTCGCCCTCTGTGTTCCTTCCCTGCAATAATACGCAGATAAATGTATGTTTGAAATGCATAAGCATTTCTGTCTACCCAAAAAGAAATGTCGCCGTCCATCATGCAAGACGAATGCAATGGCTCACACCCCCTTAAACAATGGCTCATACCCCTACACTAGGGTTTTTGGGATCGGACCATGAGTGTTTCGCCTAGGCATATACAGCTTCACTGTAAAAAGAATGAACACCTTTCTGCTAGAAACCAAGGCGATCATGAGGTGTATTAATATATGAAAGTTTATTGAACATGCCGAGTAAATGCTGTTCGACAAGCAATAAACCGAATTTACACAAAAAGCAGAAGCAAGATCTGATGTGTGTCCATACAGATTCCAACAGGAAACGCATCCATCTCTGAAAGTGTAACAGTGGCCATGCTGACACAAGATTCTCCCAGTGTGTTTGCATCTACAACATCCATAATTTCTCTAGGCAGCCGATCTCCACAGAATGCTAGCTTCTTCCTCTACAATGCACTCTCCACATCTGAGCGTGCATTGTAGAGGAAGAAGCTAGCATTCTGTGCAGATCAGCTGCCTAGAGAAATTACGCAAGCTGTAGATCTAAAAATGCCTGGTTAATCCTGTCAGCACGGCCTCCGTTAGAAATGGATGCATTTCCTCTCGGGAAACACACATGAATTTTTGATTCTCCTTTTTGTGCATGTTCAGTCTATTGCTTGTCAGCGAGCATTTACTCGGTGTGTACATTAAACTTTTGGTTGTTAGATCACCTCGGTTTTCTTGTTTGTCCTATGTGTTCTCTGGTGCCATCTGCAGCCAGGCTATTCGTTTTTTTTTTAGACTGCAACAAGTCACTTTAATGGCCCTCATGATACCTTATAAAATCTTTTATTTGGCCAATGTAGCAAGAATGTACAGTGTGAAGCAGTAAGAACAGGGTATGCTAACTTCTGATTAAAAGGTTTATTGTGAAAATGCAGTGATCTATAAAGGTTACCACAAAGTAGTACAGCAATAAAACCTGATAAAGACTAGTGCTTGATGAAACCAAACATAAAAGCAGGAAAGGGAGAAAATACATATAGATATACAAGTCCAGGGAAAAAAAAACATTGTGATCATCAAGTGTGCATGTGGCTACCTTCCAGGAAACTCATTTTTTTCCCAGTGGCATGGAACTGGAAGTATGTGCTTGCATAAACAAGCTGTCAGTCCGTCTATTGCAATAACAACAAAGTTTCTTGAAAGGTGCTGGCATGCAGGATTGGCAATTGTAATGATTTTTTTTCTTGCACTTGGAATTTTTCTATATTTTCTTTCTGTAGCATCTTTATTTATGTTTGCCTGTATCAAGCACCAATTTTTATCTATCCTTCAAAGATGTCTTTCTTTTCTGGGGAAAACTCGGGGAAGGCAGGAGATGGAAATTCAAGACGATGAGCAACATGAGAACAAGGTGAAAGTAGGAGCCAACGTTTTCACACGTGGACCTTGAAGAAGACAAGTCCACTTGTCGAAACGTTGGCTCCTGCTTTCACCTTGTTCTCGTTTTGCTCATCGTCCTTTTTTTTGTGCTAATTTATATAACTTGCCACATTTTTACAAATGAACCTCAGTTGAAAGTTCGTCCTCATCCATATCTAGTGTCATCCTGTTGATACTGCTTCATGCTATCCACTCTTGCAACATTTGTGTGTGTGTGTGCACACGCGTGGATTTGGATGTGAGATCGGGCCCTTGGGCAGAGGTATCATTCTTCTCCTGTGCAGCCTTATGAATTCATTAACTATACTGCAACAGAAATTCGATGGAGAGGAACGAAGTGAACACACCGAGTACTTCTTTCTTGTCTGTTGTCTATCTGTAGCACTTTAGTTAATAATGAATATACACAAACTCATCTAGTTCTCAGTTATTATGTCAGGCTTATAAGCCCGCTTGTTTCCTGAAATATCTGCATGGCTATGTATTCTGTAATTTAATTTCTGGCTATGTGCTTGCAAGTCGCGTGTCAATCTCCTGATTTTCCCGACAATCTTGTGTGATGTGCAGGCCCAGACAGTTTCTGGTGAATCCATGCAGGGTGTAATCTGCACTACAAGTGCTGCTTTGATTGCCTTCAGTTCAGCTTTTCTAGGTGTAGGAAGACCTGGAATGGTACTCACTTATATGGCGTTTAGTTTTATGTAGTGTCATACTACTGTTACACTGGTATTGCCAGATGAGTGTACTATATGTGCCTTATGTTTGCTTGCATTTTCATGATTAGCAACCTCCTCTGTGTGTTTGGCAGTTGCATATAGTCTCCTGCCCTAATTGTTTGCCCCCATATTCCACGGTATGGGCCTGTTGTGTTTCAATTTCAGGTACTCCCGAGGTTGTGTTTCTGAAGGGAGGGGTAGTCATCTTTGCATCTCGTATGCTAGCTGGCATAGTATCTTGGGACGAGGTTCTGAGCTCTTGAGACAAAGAATTTGTGCTGCAGGCTGCAACTCTACTCCGTCTAGGAGCTTGTTCGTCAGCTCTTTTTCATAGAGGTCATCAAGCATGGTACAGTTGGAAAGACCTGTTATTACTACCCGATGCCTGTATTGGATGAGTTGTCTTTTTTGTGTGCTGCTGGTAATTCATACCGTGCCATACCTTGGACACAAGCACAGCATCTGCGATTTTCTATAGTATGCACTAGTCCACCCCCATTATTTCGAGATTATTCTGTTCACCAGGTGTGGAAGTTGCGTCCAGGCATTGCATAATTGTTTCACCCACGTGCTGGCTCTGCCGTCACGGGCTTACACTAGCTGAGGATTTGTGGATGTTGACTTGCGGGCATATTTGTCCAGCTATGTGGATCACAATGTGCAATCTTGGGTAGTTCTTGATTCTAGTCTTTCTTTTTTTTTCCGACGTCCATATGAGCTGACTTATCAGAAAGCGAGAGGCCAGACTGGCCAAGAAAGTCTGCAGTGTTGTCGAGGGCTTGTTGCATCATTCTTGATTTCTGTATAAGATAGCTTTCCCATGGACTGTAATACACCATAGGCTGTAGTGTTTCTTGTAGTATGCCCGTGTTGTTGGTGTGTGTGCGCCAAATGTACCTCCAACTCTCACCTGAAATTTTCTGTCTTTCAGAAAGTTGCTGTTTAAGTGCTCTACCAGAAATGTTTTTGCTTATCGTTCCTCTTATTAGAGCAGCATGAGGTACTGTTGTTAAAAGCCTTTTCACTCTCTTCACTCTTTCATAAGCAGTATTACACAATGTCCTGCAATAAAGTTTCTGCTGCTTATGTCCCACTCATATCTGCCAGAAGGGACAACTCTTGAAAAAGGTTTTCTTTGTGCTATGTGTGCGACGTAGTATGAGCATTCATGCCTTTTATACATCTGTAGAACCAGCTTCCTGACAGAGTACTTGCTACACCTGCTCATGCTTATTTGTGCAGTGCTGTTGAACAATACATATCGATGCAATGAATATTTACACACTCGAATTATCACGAAAGATGGTTGGTTTACAATTCTGCCCTTTGCTTTCTATTGGTGTTAGATTTTACATAAGCATGCCCCCCTATGCAATAGTATTTTGAAGTGTAAGGGTTCAATAAAAGGTGATGAACTAAATCTAAGTGCAAGAGCTTTTTTTCTCACCTACAACTCCCATCGAAATGCGACTTCCATGGCTGGCAAATCAACCCCTCGCCTTGTGTTGGCAGCAGAATGCTATAGCCACAGTGGCAGATGAACAAATTGAAGAACAATATTTCTGTCTATAATTTTTTTTCTTGCCTGTATGTAAGTAAAGTTTGGAATAAATTTGTCATGGCAAAAAAGCCCAGTTTATGGTCTTTTATTGAATAAGCCACATATTGTGTATAGTTGAAACGCAGAAATTTGTTCTGAAATCCTTGGGTGATATATGTTCTTGCAAGTAGCATGGTATTTCATTACTTATAAAAATAATAATCGCAGCGGATATCGTTATATGGATTTACACACTAATATATGTGATCACAAACTTATTAGAAACTTACTAGAAACATGGAAGGCATGTTTCTGCACACTTGATCCGCTGTGAATGTGCAAGAACTGCTTGTACTGGCTGACTTCACTGCACAGTTTTGATTTACTTTTCTTCAGCGTGTCGTTTTATACTGTTTTATCCCCACAAGAACAGGCCGTTTGCCTGCTTTTCGCATTGTTGCACGAGTTCTACATAATTATGCTGGAGGGTACGTTGTCACTTTGCCTCTATAGCAAGCAATTTAATTAATCTGCTAGCTGTACAGTTGATTACCTTGCAGAGCAAGTGTTCATACAGATGCAGTAAGGATACAAAGTCCGCAACATAGCCTATGTTTATTGGTTTCTGTGCAAGAAAAAAAAAATCTCCAGAGAAGAGGTGCAACTTAGCGTGCATGTAATATTTTATTCAAGCCACGGATTTAATACTACCGTAGCAAATTCATTACGATAGCCTACACTTTTGCTCTGTCAAATTTAATAAGAGGCAAGATAAGCTTTCAAGATGAATCGGGAAATTCATGCTTGAAAACCGACAAGAAAATGCAACTGAACGGTACCGCGTTCAGCGCAACGTAGAAACTTCGGGTACTTTGCTGTCTTGTCATTTGCCCTTGCCGAGGTTGAAATAATTCAAGCTGCTCCGTAAGCGCGATTTTTGCATGCTACTCAACAAAAGAAAATTGTGACGACCTCGTCGTCTGCTGGGGATCGAACACCTCCTAGGACTGACAACTCGCAAAGGCGCACGAGGCAAAGGTGAAAATGCACTTCATTTGCTGTGTAGCGTGTCAACAAACGCATAGCAATAGGAGAATGCAATCTGTACAAGTTTTTTATTCTCCCTTAATTCGCGCACGTACCTAATTCGACGATCCACGTCTCCGCGATTGCACTGCTCGTGCGAGACGCCATCAAAACAAACCGGCGAAATAGCTCCGTTGACAGCTCTCCGCGCAATTTCGACGGAAAATCGCAGCGATCGGTGCGACGGTGCGACTGTGCGACCAACCGGTTGGTCGCAGCCGAAAATCGGGGGGTCAGCACTGCGACTGCGATTTTCATCGCAAACGACGGAAATCGCACTTCCGGTGCGACGAAAATCGCATCATGTGAAACAGGCTTAAGCCCCATATGAGAAACAATGGAGAACCTCGAATGCCCAACAATAACAGGGAAGAGCCCTGCAAAGGGACACTGAAGCCAACCCTAAACCCCTCAGCAAAGCAGACTTTTTCAAAAGCGCAAGCACTAAGAAAAATCAACTGAATCATCGCTCCCCATCAACAACTACCGTCAAGATGCATGGGGCGACCATGATGATTGGGACTCCACAAGAGAAGACCCTACTTAAAGTGAAAGCGAACAAGTAGTGTTTGCCGGAAATCATCACTATAAGAAATGCGAGAATCCGGCTCTAAGCATCCCACGTCATTTAGACACTGAAGAAGCAAGCTCTGACAGCACAGTTACTAACAAACAACCAGAACACACTGCTGTTAGCGACGCACCCCAGCGATAGAGCGACAACTGCGGTATCATCCATCTAAACGGCGATAACTCGGATGCACCACGACCGAGAACCAGACAAGTCGTAATAGACATTCATGCTCAGGAAGTAAACTTCTATAGGGTGCTTAATCAAGCCCGACAAGAAGGTGCACAACCAGACACATGTTCTGAACTGATTAAAACCTTCCAGGAAGTTAAAACTGCATTGTTTGACTTTCCAATAGAAAAAGAAGCTCTCAAAGCAGAAGTTCAGCTGCTTATGGACAAGAACAAGTCTTCGCGGGACACTCGATCCTACGCGCAAGTGGTCAAACAACCTCATTCTACTGGAACGACCCAAACAGCTAATACCGAATGCGAATCCTCTATCTTGCTGACCAGTTCAGACAACGTACTCACCTCAAGACAAGTCATCGAAGCCGTGGCAAAGACCATTGACGCAGCCTCGATAAACCTTACGAATGCTCACATCAAACAAGGCCTTCGGGTTCGCATCACATCGATCAACAAAACAGCAATTGAGGCTCTTCAAGGAGAGATAAAGCGGCTTACCATAGCCTCAAAACAGAAATCCATTTTAGTATATTTACATCAAGTATCTTCTTCCAGTACTTGCTAAGCATGCATGATTCGAATAGGCATTGCCAACTAGAAAGTTGTCCAGAGCAACCTAGTCTATAGGAGCGTGAATGTTTTGGCAAGAGAAGTGCACCCTCAACAATTTATTTTCACGCTATTGTCTTGTGATAGGCTTCATCGTTAGCTTTGTTCCTTGAAATCAGTACACGTCTAAGTCCTTAGCATTGCACAAAAGGAAAAGCTTTGATACTCTGTACATTGTGCGGCACAATTAAGTTGTGATGTCATCGCGTGTGTTACATGATGCTTTGTATTATATAGTATAAATTTCAAGTGTGTGGAAATACTCTTACGCTTTGAATACGAACTCAATACTACTTACTAGCTATTCATGTTCGGAAATGAACTATTTGGTATATTCAAATATTTGACAACCACTGAACGTTACCTTCTGGTTACTGTTGTCCATCTGCTAAACAAAACATCAGAAATAATTAGAAGTTAGAACACAAGTGTTATCAAGCAATACAGAAACAAAATGAGCAATGCAAGTTTTTTTCATTATTTCGCAAGAAACTCCTGCACTACAACTTGTAATTTTTGCTTCTAATGTTGTTAAATGTGAGTTCATCTTTATGACAGCCTAGTTATATAGCAGTTTTATCTTAAATGATACAATCTGGGATATCTTCTTTGCGAAGGGTTGTTTTTTATGGGTTTACAGTGTTCAACTCTTTCAGCAGCATTTTCTCCCGATAGGATCATTTTTCAACTACCATTTCTTTATATTTGTAGCTAGTCATGCAGCAACCGCTCTATTATGAAGAGCTTGTTTGCGCGTAGCCTTTAACATGTTGAGAGGCATGCATACTACCTATTGACACCATTTTGTCTCACTTTTGGCTCTGTTTTTAGGTGACATTAGCATTATTGGTAAAATATTTTTATACAATATTCAACTGTTGTTTGCGAGACTATTTCACCTTAATCATTTTTATACTCTGTTCTCTGCAACATACTATGTTCGTGTTATTACTTTATGTGTGATCTAACAGTCTCTTTCTTTGAAACTTGGCTTGTATTCATATTACGTACATCAAAGTGGGGCAGAACTTGTACTGTGATGTCAAGCCCTGCTTTGTGTCTGGTTACAAGGTCTCTGTCAAGAAGCAGTAAACTCGACTAACCATTCCACGATTGTATAGAAACAAATAAAATGAATTCTATTAGAAGATGCCTCTGTTGGCTAAAAGGCAGCGAGTATTGACGCATAGCAAGAAGATATAAGCTTGCCCTAGAAAGAAGTGTTCAATCTTTGCATCATACCAGTAATGAAATGCCAATAGGCTTCATCTTTTTTAATTTAAACTGAAAAAAGTACAGCAATTGTTTTTTTTTAGAATTCAGTTTTAATGAAAAAAAGGTCAGAGAGCAAATTTACTCCCTAGATATAACAGTGATAAGTGCGCAGCGGGGATCCTAAACATCTTCTTGATGCAGGAAACCTACCTACGTCAACGTCGTTAGCCAGCCTGCCTCCAAAGCAACCTTTACTCCTTTCGTTGCACCTGCTTTGCCTGTTGCTTTAACGAAATAGATAGGGGGCTACATAAAGGAGTCGTGAGGGCCCTGGCCCAAGTTTTTCTAGTCATTGCACTGTGGTGGACAAACAAATGGAATTGCGGGTCATTCTACGTAGTGATTTATTTCTGTATTTGTTGGAGCTCTGTTGCTGCATAATCGTTTTCTAATAAAGTGTTCTTTCAATATCAAACACAGTCACGGATCCATAGATGGTCCCAACTTCACATAGTTTGTTCAATCTCAATTTGAATTTATTACCCTTAAACAAAACATACAAGGAGTGGCCATAAATTGCTACTGAGCTCCAAGCTTGCCAGGGTGACATTCCCTTTACATGGCAGCTAGAGCGCACTCTTTTTACACACAACTGCGCAGAATGAATTCACAAGGTAAATAATGTGTTTTACTTTAGCAGTGTTTTACTTAAAAGCAAAACCAGGGATAAATCAGTGTTCGTTGCTTGTAAGCCTAAAATGAAGGAGTTTTCTCGCTGATATCACGAACAATTAGCCCACGCAATGTCCTCTTTATGAACACAAACATACTTAAACCAGTGAAATCACTCACGTCTAAATGTAATGGAAAAGAGCTGCTTGCAAGTTATGGGATGAACTCCTTACACAAATTCTTGTTGGCAAGCACTATTTGTATACTAAAATAGCGACATAAGGACGAACAGTTAGACACGTTTGGGAAAATGAAAGTAATTTTTCATGACAGCAATATTATACAGAAGTATCCCAAACAGCAACAACAACGGACACATCAGCGTAAGCAATACTACCTAAACGGTTCTCGATCTTAATTTCCTCGCAGAATAACAGCGCAATGCGCATATTCTTTTGCAATATATTTTGCCTTGGCATTGCAACATCTACGACCTCAATAAGGTTAGACATATATGTAAACAATGAAAATGTGAAATTTGTTTTACAGGTCAATACCATGATATAATTATGAGGCATGCTGTAGTGGGTGCGGGATTCCGGATTAATTTTACCACCACAAGTACTTTAACGTGCACCTAAATCAAAGTACACGAGTGCTCTTGCTCTTGCAGCTCCCCTACTAAAATGTGGCGGCCGGGGCTGGGAACCGAACCCAGTTCTCCATCTCAGCAGCGCGACGCTTTACCTGCTAAACTACCACGGCGTGTTGCATGTAAAAATTATGCGGCTGCTTTTATAATTGAACCGTTATTTCCTCGGCAATAGCATGTTGATTATCAGGGATATGTCAACTAAATAAACGTGGACGTTTGCTGCTCGACACTGACTTACTTTAATGGATGACAGGAGACCGCTTTAATTGAACAATTTAAGGATCTCCTCATTTCCATGTTCAAAGGCCGCACTATTAGTACTCAGATCAGTGCACTACTGCCACGACCGAGCGTCACCACAAAGTCTCTGTAGTGCTTGCAGTGCAGCTTGCGGTGTATAAAACCAACTGTAGCATGCACAGCAGGATGGCAGCAAAATAAACACACGTGCTTGCTCTTTAGGTGTCACTTTTTGCCAGCAAAGCATACATCTTAAACTACATGAAAACCAGCAGGATTTTGACTTGTGGCTCACAGTTATGAAACGGTAGATTCAGTTAAGATTTTCAGGGGAGAGAGATGTAAATGAGAGAAAGAGCGGGAGGGTAACCACAGTTAAAGCCTCCGCTTTGCTACCCTGCACCAATGGAAGGCAAAGGGGAATTAAAAATGGAAAGAAGAGCGGGGACAAAAACAAATGCATGAAGAAAGGGGGAGCGTGATCAGTCTCTCTAATAGGCTAATAGGCCACTGCCACGTAAATAGGTCAACAAAGTCTTGACCGACTGTTGGTGCGGCGACAGTTCATGTCGGCATTCTGAAAGTGGCATGTTGCCCATGCTTACCAATACGGCCGCTAGCCACAGCCGGTGCGCACTGTATTGAGGACAGCGGCAAAGTTCGAGTTCTATAGTCTCTTCGGTGCCACAGTGACTGCAAGCTGCGCTCTCACCTATAACGACTCGCAAGGCAAAAGATCTTGTGAACGCAACACCAAGCCACAATCGGCAAAGTACTGTTGTCTCGAGTCGAGAAAGTCCAGATGGGGGTTGCCTCATAATCAGATCGTGGTTCTCGCAGATAAAACCCCATAATTTTTGCAGAGGGGGGTTGAAGTCGAAGGCACGTGTCCAGTCGGTACAGACGTGTTTGCTTTAAGCTTGGTGTGTTCCATAAAGATCTTATGGCTTCATTTGCAAGCACACGAACTTTTCATTGCTGTGTCTGTTCTGAAGAATGGTAAAGGTTCGCAGAACCTTATATGAGAAGTATTGATGTCGACAAATTTAAAATGCCTCCTATTACAGTGAAGATTTGGTCAAGTGCCTCTCTCATTTCCCTAGGTACTGGGTTCTTGAATGCTTTGAATACCTTCATTTTCTGGATCGCTCTTTCAACGTGAACACGTGCACTAGCGAGTTGCACCTGCAGCTGAGAATTGCTGCAGAGAACGCAAGAAAGGGTTGTATAACACCCAGCCCTTGCTTTGTGCACATTTCATCTACATTAAATACCTTATCAGCTATTACGTCATCCTGAAAGCTTGGCAACTTCTGAAGCACCTGTCATTTCTCTAGCAAGCCTTGTCGGATGCCCTAACACCAAAAGTACTCGTTACAAACGTTATGAGACCTGCAGGCGATACACCCACATGGATTTTAGCACTATGTGTTCCCGTGTAGTGGGAGTACGTAAGTATTCTGCTTGAAGCACAGCGACTCTTTTCTGTCTCAACCTCAGTGCAGTCGAGGATGACAAGCACCCGTGCGAAATATGAAAAGGAAAGTGGCATGTTTATTTTATTTCCTCTGTTGTGGACCAAGGAATTTCACTTTCCAAGACTGCAGCAAGGCTGCGCAATGTAGAGCGAAAGAGCCTGGGTGCGGTTGTTTCGCTGATAATAAATAATGCACCCAAGCAATCAAATGAAAGACAAGTCTTTATGCGCAGAATGACAAGTGCAACACGCTCAAGCACGGACACCTCATAGGCATTATTGTCAATTATAACCAGCTCATTGCAAATTGAATGAAAAGTTTTCACTGACTGAACACCTGTGAAAGCTCCAACAGCGTTGTCTGTAGACAGCAAGCCGGCAAGGTTCAGCTTCCTGCTTACAATGAACAAGGAATCTACTTGCACAGATTTTTCGGCAACACTCTTGTGATGGCCAGATGTTGAAAGTTGGAGAAGGTCCTCCACTGCACATTCTTCTTTATCTACCATGTCAGCCCCTGCTCTGCGTTCTCTGTAGCTTTATGCCTCGACTGCTCCACCTGTACTAGTAAACAGTAACAAACTATGCATTCAATGAGTGACAGCACACCATGCGGATGCCTTTTCCTTGTTTTGCTGCGCTATCCAGATACCGTTCCTTGTCTCCAAGCTCAATCCACTATCGTGGATTGAGCTGTCACTGTTTCGTCTTCATTCTTTTTTCGTGCAGCAACAAACTGCAACGGCCTTTCCAACGAAATCACAGTCATAACCTGTCCTAGCACATTTTTAAACACCGTAACAAATTATCTTACCCTGTAATAAAAATATGGCCATCAATTTCATTATGTATGTATGTACCCACCCCTTATGTAATACCCCTTCAATGGGGCCTTTAAGGAAATCAAATGAAATGAAATGAAATGAAAGTTCTGAACAGCAGCCAAGCTTAACGCACGCTAATAACTGTGAAATGTGTGTCTGTGTGAATTACTCCAAACTAGTGCTGTTACTAATGAATAAGGTTTAAATGCATAAATTTACTGCAACGTTGTTACCACCTTGACTCGCCAAGACCCTTCTGTTCTGTCACTGTCTTCTGTTAGCAGACTGCCATTGATGAATGATGGGAAATGAGAAAGCGGAGTGCAGTAAAAACAACACTGATAAGTTCTCTGGAAGATAGTGCAGAATAGGAGACAATGCTCATTTCTTCATGATTTTTATGCAGTATTTCGTGCTAGGAATGCTGTATATCATATACATTGCATATCAGATAGGCATGCATTAATTACATAACTGCAACTCTAAACTGCCTTCATTTCTATTGAATCTCTTGCGCTAATAACCACCATACAAGTCAATACAGCAGAAATTTCTTTCTTAAGAGAAATGACTTCAACATAAGAATGTCGTCACGTTGAATATAAATCCGCGTGGAATGTGAAAAAAGCAGTGCATCACTGTACACAAATATAGCGCCAAATAATAGCTCTTCTGGATGTCTACGTGGCACTGGTGTATCTTACCTCTATGTGATCTTCATACGGAATGTTGTGCCGAGACACTTTTTTTGGTCTCAAAAGCCACTCCGGCACAAACTAATCACAACTTTTGTTACCATGGAAGAAGTGCCTTTTGATGTTCATAGTACAACTGTCTATATCTATTTTAAGCTACAAGAAACATTACTGATTGTTCATAGTAAATTCACGTTTAGAATGACGTACACAGATGGGCTAAATGCCCGATGATAATGTTGCTAGTTTAAACACACGTCTTCAAATTATACAAACCTTGATAATGCCTTGTAGATGCACGTTTGTTACGTTCTTTGGCTGCTTGCATCCTAGAGAAGTTCCTCCTGTCATGAGGCCGTACAGGTAAACGTTGCGGCGGTCAACGACGACGAAGTTTCCCTGCTAAGGTGGTTGCTTACTGCTCCTGTGAAAAATCTCGCCTTCCGCGTAAATACGTTCCATGCATCGAGAGATTGGACCCCAACACATCTGCGCATGCTTCGGACGCTCATGCGCAGTCTAGTTTGTTGACATTCAGCGAATGTCACTCCATCGGCCCTGCAGCTGAATTGGATACCGGGACAAGGCCTAGTGCCTGCGGTGACGCGCTGGCGGAGGTAGATTCGCCGGTGCCGCTCGTCACGACGGCATTACTGGCCGCACAATCGACACCTGATCCTGGATCCCAGCTCTTGGTTCCTGCTCCAAGTCCTTCGGCTACCAGCCTACCCATCACCTTCCCAAAATGCACATCAGACCGTGAGTGATCTGCCCTCATGGCGAAGCCCGGCGATGGCTTCCCAGACACCGATCGGGAATGGGGCTCCAGTTGTGCTTGACGAAAGGAGTACCCCTATGGACTTGTCTTCTGCGCTACCATCTGTGCCGTCGGCTCCCCCGTGGTTCTTAGAAGCGTCCTTCGGAGTGTGGGGATGTCGCCGCTAGCGAAGGACGAATCCCAACATAAAAACGTAACGCTTCTTTATTCGGTGAACGATGCCAGCGGACGGGCATACCAACGCTACGTTCGTCACCGTAGCTGGTGGTAGAAGGCGGCTTTTATCAGCCAAGCAGCTTGTTCTTATAGCCACCGTCGGTGACGCATACCTCGGGTGACATGGCGGTGGCGCTATGCTTTATCGACCATGCAATCCAGCGTGCAGCTGTGGTATGCTTGGCCAGATGATAAGATGGCAGGTGCGCAGAAATATGCGCAGAGTGTGTCGCCACATCACCCCCCCCCGCGGAGTGGAGAGCCTTCAGGGCTTGAAAAAATCTGGGCAGCGTACGAGACGTCCGCTGCGCGTAATGACGGAAGCAGGCTGCGATGTCGGCGGTCGTGGATGGACGTCTGTGGGTGTACTGGTATTCGCTGGTTCGGCGGTGCGGCGACAGCCTGGACGGTGGGCGATAACGGCGGCAAAGAGACCTCAATGACGCGGTCAGCGATCCCGGCGAGTTGGTCGAGAGGTAGCGTAAGCTGAGCCTGCAGAATTGCCTGGACGTGCGGTGGAAGTCGTTGAAGCCAAAGTGCTCGCAGTAAGGAATCCTGGACTTCCATGTTGCCCGCGAGAGCACGCATGTGGCGGAGGAGCTGCGAAGGCTTGCGCTCGGCAAGTTCTGCGGACTGAAGTTGTCGCACCTTCTGGTCGTCCGAGAGTGACAGGCGGCGAATGAGTTCCGTCTTGAGGTGTTCGTAAAGGTTGGCCTTTGGTGGATTGGCAAGGATATCCCGGACCTCGCTGGCGTAGCGGGCATCTAGGTGGGCGACGACATAGTCGTAGCGGGTCCGGTCTTGTGTGATGTGCGCAAGAGAGAACTGGGCCTCGACTTGGGTGAACCATACTTCGGGCGAGTCGGCCCAAAACGGCGGAAGCTTGACAGCGACACGCCAGACGCCGTGCGGAGCAGCGTGCGGGATGCCGTCTGCCGGGGTTGCGGCGTCCTCGGCGGAACCGGCAGGATGCTGCTGCACGGAACCAGTGAGCTGGTCGTGCCGTTCCTGAAGCTGTCGCTCTTGCCTCTGGATCATCTCTTGCTGCGTGTGAAGCTGTCTGTTGAGGAGTTCCAGCTGTCGTTGAAGGGCGTCTTGTTCGTCCATGGCGATGCGTTGCTGTTCGTTGTCCGGGTCACCAGATGTGGGGATGTCGCGGCTAGCGAAGGACGAATCCCAACATAAAAACGTAACGCTTCTTTATTCGGTGAACGATGCCAGCGGACGGGCATACGAACGCTACGTTCGTCACCGTAGCTGGTGGTAGAAGGCGGCTTTTATCAGCCAAGCAGCTTGTTCTTATAGCCACCGTCGGTGACGCATACCTCGGGTGACATGGCGGTGGCGCTATGCTTTATCGACCATGCAATCCAGCGTGCAGCTGTGGTATGCTTGGCCAGATGATAAGATGGCAGGTGCGCAGAAATATGCGCAGAGTGTGCCGCCACAGGAGCAATCTGCACCAGATTCGTGTTCGGCGAACAGCGGCTCCCAAAGCAAGCGTTGCTAACAACTGACCACCCAGTTGTGTCAACACCGGGCTCGGTTTGCTATAAAGCAACCATTAGAGCTCTGGCCCCCACAAGCTTCACAGAGATTCCGAACAGGATTATTCAGCCAAACCTAGACGCTTGTCTTGGCACCACAGGCTTCCGCGGCTTCACGGCCAGGAAGAAGTCAAATGCAATCACTGTGTGACTCCCGACATTGGCTGCTGTCAAGCGTTTGCGAACGCTTCAACGTCTCTCGATAACAAGCGAAGTCACCGTGCCGGTCCAGGTGTACCTGGTAGACGGCCCGGATTTACAGCGCTGTGACGTTTACAACGTTGACGTTGGCGAGGACCGGACTGCTCTACAGCGTGAGCTCTATTGTCCTACTCACCGTGTCATTCAAGCGCGTTACATGGGAAAGGGGCGCTCTCGCATCGTCACCTTGCAGGGCCCACCAACTCCCCCAACCTGCCTGTACTACTATGGCTGCATTCTACGACCTCGGCCGTATAAACCCAGTGTCGTCTATTGTTACAACTGTTTCCGACCGGGCCACGTGCGCCGATCCTTTCCGTTTACAGCGCCAGATGAAGCTGTACTAGCTGGCGCAGTTTCTTACCGATGTGGACTCTGCAAGACCGACGACCACGATATCACTTCTCCAAGTTGTCCCGCAAAGCAAAAGGACCCTCAGAAGGTTCGTCGCGGGATTCGTAACCAATGGCCTCAGCATCCTGCAACACAACCAGTGCCGACATCTAACAGGTTTGCGGCGATAGAGTGGGATGACGACCGCTGGCCAGAGCTTTCCGAGCCCGACCCGCCTGCACCCCATTACCAACAGACTTACAGTGACAAAGTTCGCAAAGACCGCCGTCGCCCGCTGGTTACACAGAAGCAGAGCGGGCCGTAACATCCGCGTGATGATATGGCAGCAGTTGACAATCAAATTGCCTGCCTTTTAGCGGAGGCATCCAAGCTCCGACAGCACTGTGAACTACTTTCGCGTCGGTGACGCGCAGTGGAAAATCACACCACTACAACTATCGATTCCGCTGAATCATCGTCTCTGTCACGCCCTGTTGTAGCGGTCGTAGAGTCTACCAGGTCTCCAGTTCCGTTGCCGGATAACTCTACAACATCGCTGTTGCGGTTCATGGTCAGCCAGTTATCCAACCTGACATCTGTGATTTTACAACGGCTGGACTCGTAATCAAAATGGCGGGCACAGGTGTTTGGGGCGTGCTTCCAGTGGAACTGTAGAGGTCTCTCCACGAAAGTGGGGGAGCTTAAATCCCGTCTACGTATGAACAAGCTGCAGGTGTGGACCCTGATACTACAGGAGACCAATGCCTTGCTTGCCATTCCGGGCTTCAGTGGATACGTGTTTCCTTCGGTGAGTGACCGTCGCGTGCACACAGCTGCCCCTCTAGGAAAGGCGGCAGTGTATGTTGGTACGCGCTATCCTCAGATCTGCCTTTCTCTTGAAAACTGGTGTAACTCATATCAGGAGGTAGTGGCAGTAGCTGTGAAGTTACCCAAGGCAACTGTTGTGGTAGTGTCATACTACATAAGATCAGCTGGTGGCTCTTCTTCAAGAATTAATCTGGGCTGGTTAGTGCCCAGCGCGTCCTGTTTTAGTTGGTGGTGATTTCAATGCCCCTCACCTAGATTGGGGGTACCCTACTTCTGCCCTCGAGGTAGGCGTGTGTGGGACGCCTTCGCGGATGCGTTGTTTGTACTACTGAACCATCCTGATTCAGCAACGCGGGCTGTGCCTCAAGCTCAACGTACAACATACGCACCAGATCTTACGTGGTGGTTGGGTCCCGGCACACTCGGCACCTGGAGCCCGACTGCTGGAGTAGTGACCACCACCCTATCATCATCGGCCTTCATCTGTCGCAGGCCCGCCGATTGCGCCGCAAGTGTTCTGTGGTCAACTGGGACACCTTTCGCTCCGTTCTCCAAGATACCTCTGTGGACTCGTCACCACTACTTGTTGCCGCATACAAAGCGCGCTCAATGAAGCTACAACTATCAGCTGGGTAGACGTCGATTGACCGGCACCGTATATCGGCCTGCTCAACTTGTGGGCTGCTCGCAGACAAGCTGAGCTGGCAGCATCCCGAGACCCCATGTCTGCACAAGTACATACAAGACTGAATTTCCTTACTACTAAGGCCCAGAGATATGAACGCGACCTCTCGCGGAGGCACTGGTATACGTGGTGTGAGCGCTTTTCATACACGACATCGAACGCTTCTCTCTAGCGAACGTTTCGTGCTATGGAACCCGGTTGCCGACGTCCACACGTGGCAGCCACAGCCTGCGTCGCTGTTGGCTTGTCGCCGCATGATTTTGCCAGAGAAGCAGCCCGGAAGTTTTTCCCGCAGTACGACGTGTTGCCTCAAACAGCCAATGGTGCTACCTTGGCAGGCATTCCGACACATATCGTCAGGTTACCATCTACAGCAGACTCTGTGGGGATTGCAAGCTCTTTCACCATGCCTGAGTTGATTGCAGCGATAGATGGTACCAGTCGCAAGACAGCACCTTGTCCAGACTCTATTACTTATGAGGCCTACAAGAACCTGAGTTCCGCTGTGCGGCCTGAACACCTCGACACCATGAACAAGGTATGGCTAGATGGCGTTGTCTCTCCAGGCTGGAAATCAGCAATTGTGATCACTAAAAAAGTGATCACAATGATCACTTAGCACTAAAATAATGAGAGGCGGTTAGCTTACTAGCAGAGGAGTAGCATTTGGTGCGCCTTACATTCTCGAGCAGCGTGCGATACGTTCTTAATGCCCCTGCAGATATACAGGCACTCGTCTTTATTACACATGGTATGAAGACGCTGCCAGAAAAATGCACTCTGCAGACCAAATCGGCACTACTGACTAGGAAAAGTTCGTTGGAAAACCCAATCGTTGCGACCGGCCGCTCATTTGCCCCCTACAGCGACAGCTTCGATGCACTGACCACGCGTGCATTTCGATGTTGGCACAGGAAATGGCGTTTTTTGCATTAATCTTGGCATAAATATTTGAGCGGGTAGCTAAACCACATTCACTAACGAGCAAGCGGCGCAAGGTAGGGCAAACGACGCGTCGCGCCCATCATAGTAGACGAAGCACCATGCGTGAAGAGACACGTGACTGCAGTACACATTGATACATCGACACTGTAAAGTCGCTGTTACTTAAGCGCTGCAGGTTTGTCACAAAACTCGGAGTGCTCATCTAAACTACATTTACCGACGAATAAGTGCTACATGCCAGTTGGTGCAAGCGACGCATCGCAGCAAGAGCACACGACGTGTGGCGTGTGACGAAAGACACGACTGCAGCGCCGGTAGTTCCAGTGACCGCCGCTACGGCCACGTCGGCCAGTTGGCTCGCATAGGGAGCTGCAAAACTGAAGTATGTCTAAGAACGTTGGCCGAGTGTGGCTGACAGCGTAGTGGATCTGTCCATGACACAATTTCTGTCGCATGAAACGAAGGAATGAACATTTCAAAATAACCTCTACATATGTTAAACAAAGGTTTCTTCAGCAGTAAAGTCTGTCCCTACACAGCCTGAATACTTATCGTAATGAAGTCGACTGAATTCGTGAGCTAGTTTTCTATATAATTATTTTGAAGTGGAAGTTCTTTACCTCAGTGCAGACATTTGGGCTTGTTGGTGTTACATATTGAAGTGTTTATTGTAGCGCAAAAAAACACGAGGACGGAGAACAGTAAACAGACACACACATGTACTGTGTGTTTCTGTTTACTCCTCTGCGTCGTCGTGTTTTTTGCGCTGCAAGAAAAACTTCATAATCCTTTACCGCATGTCCACACATTGCAGATACTGCTTGCTGCAGCCGTGCCGAGAAAAGAATTGAGGTCATTGCATAGGTAATTGCCACTGGCCCCATATCACTCGCATGTGCCCAACGAGCAGAACAAAATGCTAAAAGTGAAGAAATTGGCAGCACAAGCTGGAATATTTGGCTACAGGAGTAGAGGTGAAGAAATGGGCAACAGAAGCATCTGAAAATCGAGAAGCAAGTGAAGTGGTCAAATCCAGGTCAGAGCATTAGCCTGAGCGAGGGTGGTTTAGCTAGAGAGTCGCGATGAAGTCGGTTAAGGATAATTTAAGTAGGCTTCAGAGAAGTGCGTAAATTTAATTATACTTGCGTCGTTTCAAGCGAAAATTTTCCTAATGACTGCTGCGTTTCCACCTTGATATCGTTGGATTGACATTTGCGCAAAACATAAATACTTCACTTAACGCTGATTACCACCTAATGGTGAGATCTCTCGAAATATGTTTTCCAGTGCACTCTTGCGACCTATATGAAGTCATGGATCTTCGCACGTGCTTTCGTATGGGTTCTAATTATCGGCTGAGGAGGGTCTGGCAAGATTACAGCGTGGCAGCTGAGTGCTTAATGCGCCCCTTATACAAAATCGCAGGCCAAGTAATTATAAGCTAATTGTATCTTGAGAGTGCTTGCAAAGTTACTATCAACTCAGTTACCAACCACAGATGGCCTTTTGCACTGAGCCAAATAGACATTTCAGGATGGAGCTCATATCTGCATTAATTTTCGCAGTATATTTTAAGCTACCGTGCAGTAGAAATGCGCGTGCGCAATAAAAAATAACGATGATTTTGCAAACATAGAGCCATATTAGATGACTGGTCTCAAGACGCAGATGCCACCGTACTTTCTGCTATTGATAGTAGATTTTATTTTGAAAGTTATTTACAATTCGTAGACGGGCGTCATTTCAGGATGTCACACAAACAACGCCAGCAGAATAACGTCATCATGAAACACCGAACGTCTCAATAGACCCATTTATAATGCCTTTATGCAATTTACTGTAGTTCTGTAATTTCTTTGTAACAGATTGAAAACATTCTAGCGTTAACAGCCCAAGATCGCGGCGCGTCAATGCTTCGGTAAAGTAAAATATCGAAAGTGCGCTCGAATATAGTTATTATACAGTGTTCTTGTTTATTCAGCTACATTAAAGCTACCATAGCGAAGTGCATTTTATCATACCTCAAACTTGCTGTACCATTTTGTTTTATTACCAGTGCAATTCTTCTGTAGGCAGGCAGCTAATACTTGTTCAAGAATGTACTATTTTTGTTTCTGTTATTCAAGAGCAATGGATGTGCAGCGTTTGCAACAACACTCTCAGTGGACCCCCATTTACTTGTTTTGATGGAGATATACAGCCTTGGAGCTAGTGGCGGAGAATACACCAGCAGATATTTGACAGCGTTCCGTCGCTTTGTTGTAGCTTTGCTGCCTGCGTTAGGTTGAAGGGTTCATTCTTATTTGACGAGCTACAGGTTACAATCTGTTCTCTGATTGTGAGGCAGAATTCATATATATGTTTTACAGTTTGCACGTACACCAGGTGTTTGGCGGTTTTTATCCACCCCAGACAGTGCGATCACATTTTTTTTTTAGTTGGGCCTCTCTTTTTTGAGCGTCACATTCCTTGTGTCATAAACAGGCGCATGAACTGCATCAAGCACACATACCAGTTAACCACGAATATGAAAATGTGCAGAGTTCAGTTATGACTCTGCGCTCGCTATGCGTGGACAAAATTACGCAGGCATATTTTTGTTCCTCTATTATGCTCACGAGAGTGCAGACATTCGAAGGTCACTTTTGGCCTGTTTCACATGCTGCGACTGGAGAAAAATAAATAAAGAAATATCTGTGCAATCGCGTGCGTAGCAATGCTTTTTTTAGACAGCTGGTGTGGCGCCCAGAGTTGCTTGCTGCCATGCATCGTGACAAACGCTACAGAAATGTTTTAATGCAGCGAAAAAAATGTGTACGTTATAATACTGTTGACCTGTCTTTATAGGAGCAAATAATACGCGTGTTATTTAAAAATGTTTTGAAGTTTAAATTTGTATTGGAGTGCGCAACCAGTGTTGGGCAGAAGGAAAAATGTATGTGTCTTACATATTATCTTAGATACTGTTTGGATATCTTGTATCTGTATCATGATTGGTCCGGAAAGACGTGTATCAGTATCTGTATTTGTGATATATGCAATAATGTATCGTGTATCTTAAGATACGAGATACTGCTATCGTAGCATTTCCGCGCGAAACTAGAAATGTTGGCTGAACTCTTCAAGCTGATACTGCCACCACTAAGCACCCTGAATAAAACCAAAGGCAGCAACATTTTATCTTTCCGCCAGAGCCCTCCAGAGAGGGCAGGCGATGACGACTGGGCGTTCCTATTGGTCGATAAGAATCACATGCTGGCGTTCGGGCCACGTCGACAAAGCAAGCGCACTAACGTCTGTGCGCAGCCGGCCTTTTATTTTCTTGAATCCTTTTCTGTTTAGTTTTTGCTAGATTCATTGCCATGACTCTTACTTGTAGCAACGGTACTGTGCCGCATACGCCAATGCGTGCGGCGTCTTTCGCACAAATTCTGATGCCGCTATAGTATCGTTATCGAAGTTTCTCTTGCGTGGTGCTTTGGTACAAAATCTGGAGAATGCTAGGTGTTAGGAAAGACATTAGAGAAACATTGTAATACCTTAAACTCCGTTTGTCTCATCAGCGTCCACAAGAGCCAGTTTAAGCTACTTTCCACAGGCACTGAATTATCTATTGTCTGTTCTTTTTAACAGGTAAGTTGACAATTCTTCTTTCTTAAGTTTCATAACTATTAGTGGTGCTGCCTGCATCGCATTACTACGAATACACTGTGATTGCGTGATACAAAACCACCGTTCTATTTTACTGAAATATATGTTTAGTTTTTTTAACTCACCTTCAAATTACTTACTGTTACAAGTCACCAGGTAATCCGAGCTGTAAGTGGCGGTAATGTAAATAGCAGCAATATGCTGCAACGCTTTGTGCCAATGCATCACATATGAAACGTTTCTGGTCCCCACACGTTTTCTCATACAAGCAAAATCATAAAAGGGTTGCACGTTAATGAGCAGTCGCTAACTAAAGCTCTACGCAAGCAGATAAGTAGAATATGAAAGGTCATTGCAGCTTTATATGCTATATATAAACGTTGCGTCACAAAAAGTGTCACTACCCTCGTTGTTGATGCTCTACACCGAACCGTTGATCCGCTATTGCATAGGTATATTACTGCTTGGGTAATATTCCTCTAGAGGGGCGTCGATGGAGAACACGCCGTTGATCTGGCGGGCTCATTCGACCACATGGTTCAGTGCTTGCTCTCCTTGTAAATATATTATAAATACGTCTCCCTGTTGTATGTGCCTTCACGTCACACCTCGGGGAAAGTGCTGGGGATCTGACGCAAGATGGAGCTCCGCAGTGGTCGCCAAGTCACCACTCTATGCTTGTCTTCCGGCGGTGAAACTACGTCAGCGGCGGCCGCCATTCCCGCCATCGTCGTGGCTGCACCATGTGATCCTGGCACCCCTTCCGGCGCTGATGGCGACGACGTCAACGATTGAATTCCACTCTTTGAGTGCGCATGCGCACATTACACGTGGTACTCGAGCTTGCTGCTGGCGGACCTAATATCTTACCTAAAGGAAACTGCGGAAGCGTAGTTTGATAACACTGAAGAGGAGCTCACAAGCTGGAGCGTATGTAAGACCAAACTTCGCGAGTTGCTTGGCAAAGCTGCAGGCTGCGAGCGCGCCGCCAAGAAAGAACTTGCCTGGCATGTGAAGACTTCTACCGAGTCATACATGACGTACATTCAGGATGGGCTGGCCTTTAGCCGAAAAGGTTGCGTCAAGATGCCAGAAGCCGATGAGGTCGCGCACGTTCTGAAAGGAATCGCGGACGTTGCGTTTAACCTGAACTTTCGATGGTCAACGACTCTTCGATGTTCAACGAAATTACTGCTGAATGTCGATGATGCTAAAAGCCGATGCATCGCCCACGACTTCACCCGCCTTCCAAACACGGGAGTGACATCAACGTGTGAGGATGTTCGTATCACGTTTCGCGGATATAAGAACAGGCTGTCTGCCAGCTTTTGACATCGTTGCAGGAGTTTTAGTTGACGTTGCGGTAGGGTGCGTTGTCACTCTGTCACTATAGCAAGCCAATAATGTTATGTAACTGTATATGTAATTACCATTCAAAACAAGGGATAATACAGGTGCTGTAAGGGCACAAAATCCGCAGCATATTTAAGGTTGATTGGTTTCTGTGTTGGCAAAAAGAAATTCTTCTCCGAAGAAGAGATACAATGTAACGTGTACGAAATATTGGAAAACAAGTTGACGATGCTGTTTATTGAAGTGACCGATTGAAATATGCGATCGTTCACAATTCATTACGATAGCCGGCACGTTTAGCATGTGAAATTTAATGAGCAGATTAGCTTTCATAACCTTTCAAGATGCATCAAGGAATTTACGCGTGACAGGAAAAGCTATAGAAAAAGAATGCGACTTAAGGCTAGGGTGTTCACCGCAACGTTGACACTTTGGGTACATTGCTGTCTCTTCGTACGACATTGCATAGGTTGGCATTACTTAAACTGCTCTGCACGCGCGATTTTCCTGTACAGCTTAAGGGGAGACGCTCCTCGAAAAAAAAAAAAACATTTCATTAAATATTTGTACTGGAGATTTGAAATTCCACCCGGTTATAGAGCATTACAAGCAGCTTTCACATCTCATTAGTTTCTGTGTAGCCACTATAGTTCTTGAGTTATGTCATACACAATGGGAAAATAGAGCAATTTTGCGGGCAATTTATTACGTGATTCATTTTTGCAAAAACTTCGTGCTGTAGCTTATTTCGCTCTTTGCAGATCGCTAAGTGCCGATGTCTATTCAAACAGCATCTAGAATTACTGCAACTATGAAAGAATAATTAGGACACATCAACAATTTTTTTTCAGTAACATGAAAATAACCTCGTACATTTATGATTGTCTGATACTAACAATATTTAGCATACGTACTCTTGAAGATATGTACAGTGCTGATACGTACTTGAAATTGCAATATCTGCCAGTAGTAGTTGTGAAAGTAGAAATTTACATTTCAGATAGTCGTGAAAAAAAATTATTGAAATGCTCGAATATTGTTCTATACTTCCAGCAGTCGTACACGCTCTTTCGCTAGATATCGGCTCTGTGCGATCTACACGGAGCTAAACAACCAGCAGCACAATAATGTGTGTGAAAATTTAGTACATTTTGCCATTGTTCATAACATAACTGAACAGCTATAACAGCTACACCAAAAGTAGTGAAGCAATTGAAATCTGCTTAGACAACTGTATAAATAGATTAAATTTGAAACCTCTAGTACGAGTAACGAAAAAGTATTACGAGGAGCGCCTCTCCTTAACAATTAACAAAATTGTGACGACCACAGAATGCCATTTTCTATCGTAGGGATCGAATATCGCAATGTAATGGGACCTCGCAAAGGTGCGTAGCAAGTACTAGGTCTGTAGCATAAAAAGCAAACGTGAACACGCACCCTATCTGCAACGTAGTATGTCAACGAACGCATAGAAATGGGAGAATAAAGTCTGCAGTACAAGTTTTTTTTTATTCTCGCTTCGCGTGTTGGTGCTACATACCGGATTCGACAGTTTACGTATCCGCCAATTGAACTTGTTAAGCGAGATGCCATTTCCCGAAACAAGCAGCGAAAAGTTCATGGTGCCATTTCGTCCAAAAATCGCAGCCGGTGTGACGTGTCACCGTTTCGTCGCAGTCGAAAAATGTAGGGAGGTATCGACATTGTGAATGCTATTTCCGCCGCATGTGGCGGAAACTGCACTTCCTGTGCGATGAAAATCGCACAATGTGCGACAGTCTTTAGCCACGCTCTCCATATGACAAAAACATTAAAGGAGAAAAAGTGAGCAAAAATAAAATATGAAAAGAAACGAAGCAAAAAGAAATTACCAGCCCTGCTGCCTATCGCTTATTTGTCGTTACGCTCGCGTCATTTACTGGGTATTTTGTAGCCTCGTGCTGATGGAAGGTAGAGGTTATGCCTCTTTCTCTTTCCCTTCTCCTACAGCTGTAGCTATATGTTTCACCTAACGCGCGTTTGAAGCTATGCGGCGCTCTTCTGTGCCCCTTCCACGGCTTAAGTGAGCATTCGTGGAAAGTTGCGTGTAAAGGAAGCTTCTGCCTATCACTTTGAGACCGGGAATCAGCGCAGCAAAGCGTCGTTCGGCTGTCTCTAAAAGACAGGTACAGTTTCTCATCGAATGCACTTGGATTTTCTGGCCCACACGTTGTTTATTGCATTCTTTGCACTAATTCACGGGCAATTGCAGTAAGCACTTTTGTTGCGCAGGAAAATTTAGGTACATATAGATCCACAAAAAACTAGTTTTCTTGCTCAGTTTGCATTGCCAAGATAACCCTTTCCCTGGCCACTTTACTTACACTACAGATGGTTGTAAACTGGCGGCACTAGGTGTCCAAATAATGGGCTTCATTAGCATTTCTAGGGGATGGGGATTGTTGGTGAACCGCCTATTGCGTTGTACTTCAACGCATTTCATGAGGTGTTGTATGTGCATATTTTCTGAGAGGCAGCACCGGCTTCAAGCTAGTGTGCGCTCCTGAAGTAGACAAAGTCAAAGAAATCAGATGGGCACAATTAGATTTTAATAAATTCCTTATGATCTGATTGATTTGACAGGATTGACACATGCACTTATTCCTTACCGGGCACTCGAGTTCACGTGCATACAACTGAAAGCTAGTGCTATCGCTACATGCAAGAGGCGCCTCCATGATTTGGAACGGACTCAAATGTTAGTGTTGATTCTATCTGTTGTGTATCTTCTAGTGGAAGTCTTTGTAATCATGCGGCATGCACTACACGAATTATGTAGTGCTTTCTGGAAGGCGCGTGGCCACTTGGGATTATGCTGGAACGTTTGACGACTCATCTATAAATTCCCACGCACTTGACCCGCACATCAGATTCGGACGATCGCCCTCTATGCTAGCCGCTATCGTTGTGTTTTAAGTGCCACTTGTTTTGCTGTGCACAGGTTCGCCAAATAAAGAGTTAACGTTTTTGAGTGATACTGTTGCCAGTGTGTTATTGTACGCCGCCATGGCACTGTGACGTCTGGCGGAGGTGCTTCTGCGTTCCTTTATGGGACGTCCCCACGACGCCATAATCCAAGGCTAAACGTTGCAGGCATCGTCCACGAAAAATCAGCGCGGATCTGTGAGCTAGCCCAACTCTTCAATTCTTACCGGTGCACGGGCTTCTACACTACACCCGTAAGCCCACGCCCAAGTTAGCAGCAACAATGACAGCCTCAGCGTCGTCTCCGCCTGTGACGCTACCGCAACCAAGGTAGCCACGGATCAATGACGAAACACCCATATACCTGGCTACATAAATAAAAAAGGGACGCGACGTTCAATAACTTGAACTCCGTCGGCACGTTACGGCAAGTCTATTTCTCTGTCGACGCTCCTCGGACGTGGTTCTAGAACTGGGAGACCACTCTAACAACGAGCGAGCTCTTTCGAAGCAACTTCTTGAACACCGTTACGAGCGTAGTTATAAGAGAAAGGGCTCAACTTCTGCTGCAATCCCGAGCGCAGTTGCCCAAATATAATATCACCACCTTCGCGGAAGAAATAACGCGTCTTTTCCACCACGCTGACACCCGCCATGATCTAGAAAAAATGAAGGTCCACTTTTTTGATGCACAGCATTAAAGAAATATTCACCGGACTAAATAGAAACACGCCCAATGACCGTTGCGCATTTTCTAACACAAGCCATGACCATCAAAAAGACGTTGGAAATGCGCAATAGGCAATATGACCGCCAAGGGCTCACGCTGAAGTTAGAAGTGCAAGAATTATATTCCGTCAACTTCTGAGAGAGTATTAGGGCAATTCTGCGCGAAGAACTGCGTGAAATTATCTTGCATCGCAGCCTCAAATGGCCTTTGTCTCCGACATCGGCCGTGATGAAATCCATCAGTCGCTGGGATTTGCTGAAACGCCACAACCTCAGCCGGAATTGATAAGCTACGCCACTGCTGTCCGCCGCCATGTTTCTTCCCACAGCCACGCCAAGACCCCGTCACGCCACATTCTCGTCGTCCGCCGCCGCCAGAACGCGCGCCCATCGGCCGGCGCAGCTATACTAGGGAAATGGACGCATGAGGCACTCCAGGCCATTGACCGCTTTGTTATCACCTTAGAGAAGCCGGCCATGCCTATCACCGATGTCCATACCGTGACTTGAGACTACGAGGGTTCACCGTCAACATTCCGTGCCCACAGGAATGCGTACGGCCTTGATATGACGCCGACTACATCGCCCCCACGCAATAAAGACCCTGGTGATTGTCTCGTTCGCCGTCGAAAAAACGCTACCTGTCGGCGCAGCGGCGATCACACACTTGCCCAGTCCGGTGCCGGCCCGAAAGCCCATAACCGAGAAAATAAACGTAGCAACCGATAGAGATGCGGTTGCTGTTCGTCGAAATGCCCAAGATCCTCCTCCTCCTCCTCCTCCTCCTCCGACGACGACGACGTGGTAAGAGCGACCTCGACGATGCCGCAACGAAACGCGGCCATCCAGATGTCGCCTCGAAGCCAAGCAGATGCCGCCTCAAGGAAGCTCGACGATGCAAAGTCACAGTACCGGGACAACACGACGCAGCTGTGATACGGTGCCATGGCCTGGCCAAATGGAAGGCCACGAAACACCGGCCTCGACCTTCCTATAAATTACCAGAACGTCAACACCCCAGAAGACACAGGTGCTAACTTCTGTCGCCAGAGGAAACTTCGCCGCCAAGTCAAATGAGTAAAGTAAAGATGGCCTCGGAAGTCCGCCGAACTCCGCATGGCTCGAGGACACCTGATAACGCCGACTTAAATCTGCAGGACTTGAATGACCGTTCATGACCGGACCTAACCAGCGACTTTCGTTAACCTCCAACAATGCTCACGTGACTTAATTCAGGGTATCGACTTCCTTAACCAACGGTTGGCACTTGCGGTCGATGATCGCATCGACCGCAAGTGCCAACCGATAACGCCTTCTGATGATCAAGTGATACCGCCGGAGAGCTCTCGCTGCCACCATGCCTTGATTGGGCTCGAAGGTCAAGTCAGCGTCCCGCCTTGCTTCATGAAGGCGGCCTCACATTCAGCGCTTTCCCGGGATTCCGCCACCCGGCGTCGCCCGCTGTCGACGCTGAGGTTGGCGCGCTCAAGAGGCACCAGATCTCGCCGCCGCCGCCGGAAGCAATTCGGTGAGCGCAGACCAATCATAAATTGTCCGCGTGCCGTTCGTGTGGTTGGACGCTCTTTGTGGCGGCGTTCATGCGACGATGTCGAGTTACGCAACACCAGAAAATGCCGGTAGAAACGATGGATGTGGGGCGGCCTTTATCATTATTTACGACGGCACCAAAATAGGTGCAGACGTAGGAGGCGTCGTCGAGGGTGACTAACTTCCAAAGCTCGACCTTCAAGTTTTCGACGCGAGAGCAATTGCTCAACTGCGAGGAGGAAAGACGAAAGCAATGCTGTGAACCTTCGAATTTAAACACCCGAACAAGGGCACAAAGATTGCCTGCGTGGAAGAAGCGACAGCAGTCGAAGATACGACAGTCCGCTATGATTCAGCCGAACCTACAATGACGCTCCGCGTTATTGAACCAGCCTCCGATATAATTCCGTTTCTTCCAAGGCATAAGTAAGCACAGCTCAAACATGTCCTGAAGGAACACAAGGACTTCCTTTCATCACCATACGCACATACAACAATTGCTAAGCATCGCGTAAAATTTGAGAACGCCCTCACCGTGTTTCGACACGAGAACTAGAAGCTATAATGAACGAAGTTGACGAAATGCTGCGCTACGTCATCATTCCGCCGTCGGAAAACCCATGTGCATCTTCTACTCATGGCGAAGAAAAAAAGGTTGGAACTCTTCGTTTTTGTGTCGACTGGCGTCACCAGAACAAAATCATGAAGGATGTGTACCCCTACCCGCGGAAAGACGGCGCGTTGGACGGGCTCTGCAATGCATGGTATATTTTGTCGATGGACCTAAGACGGGGTAGTGGCAAAATGGAGTGGACGAGGACAGCGAGAAGATGGCCTGTATGACGTCAGACAGCCTCTTTGAATAAATGTCATGCCATTTCTTCTTTACTCGGCACCAGCAAATTGCCAGCGTGAAATAGACATGGTGTTGGCTGTCTTGAAATTGATTTTTTTGCCTGAAAAGATGGCGCGTACCAACGTGAAGATTAGCCAAAAGATGTGATTGAGAAGCACACCCAACAAATTGTCAAGCAGGCTAAAGACAAGCTATAAAAAGTAAGCATTAGACAAATACTTGTATTTATTTATTTTTTTACTCATGTATTTATTTTATTTATTTATTTATTTTCAATAATGCTACACCTTCTGAGATCTTACAGAGTGGCCGTATTCACAGCACTGAAAACAAAAAATATAACCACATACAAAGCGTAACATAGCTCATCATGCAAAACAATAATGAAACTCGCTATTCAAATTAAACCATAAGTGAGTCTAACTTAGTTTAAAAAATTGCGAGTGAGTTTGTACTGTCAAATATTTCTGAATTTAGTTTTTTTCTACTCTAGTATTGCTGAGAAATGGAAGTAAGCATCAACTCTAGGCACATTAGATCCAAGAGCATATGCTTGACAGTAACGGGGTGACAGTCTGCAGGGAGGGCGCAAGTAAAATTCAGGATTTATCTTTAGTTTGCCATTGCTCAGTCGATAAAAAATTTTGCCAAGCTATTTTAATTCTTGAAGCACATTTGGGGAGGTTTGTCCTAACAAGCAGCGGGGCAAATTATTCAGTCTTAGAAAGCGAAAATGAATCCTCCCACCCGCCCACGGAGAGCTTATGATGAGAACAGCATGATTTATAATTTGATGTCTTCTATTAATTATTTATTATTATCATTACTAATCTCGTGCGTATGATATATTTATTAAAAAGTATTAGAATGCTATGACACTGCACTGCTGACACAAAATATCAAAAAATTATAGGAAGGCTAGAAAAGAATGGATGACAGGAGCACTTTTGCAAATAATTGAACAAAAAAATAAAATGTTATCTGGCTTTTTGGAAACAAGAAATTGGGCTGAGCTAATTGAGTTTAAGAAGTTCCGGAACAAATTAAGATCCGATTTAAAGAACGCCAAGTCTTTATTTATTCTGCATTAATAAGTATTCGTCTGTCTTGCACAACCCTAAACTACTTTGGCAAGGTATAAACTCAATGATAGGCAGCAAAAAAGAAGACCTGCCCTCATAATTAAGGGTCAGTGGAGTAACTTTTTCAGCGGTCTTACTTGCTTATAAGCCTAATGATCACTTTATAGCAGCAGGAGCATACCATGCACCCGTTAACTGTCATTTGACTGGGACTATAGACTCATACTTACCTCCCTGTAGTGCGGATTCTATATTTTTGTCACCTACTTCAACAGATGAAGTCGTTAAGATCATTAATGCCTTTAGGAACACGTGCTCACCTTTAGAGGATGAAATTGCTGTCTTTCCTATTAACTGCTAATATTGTCGCTGGCCCCACTCACCCATATATGCAATAGAATGCTGCTCTCTGGAGTACTCACAGACAAATTGAATATGGCGCATGTTACCGTTTTGTTCAGTGGATGCAGCAAACACGACCCGAACGCTTATCGTACGATTTCGGTACTGCCAATTCTCTCAAGAGTAACTGGGAGCGTACTTTCTAATCGGCTAAACAATTTCGTACAAGGTAAAGATTTCTTTGTCAACAACAGTGTGGTTTTCAATTATGCAAATCGACTCAAACAGCAGTGTTAGATATAAAAATACCATAATTACCAATATTGAAAATAGAGTGCTTTCAGTTCGAATTTCTCTAGATTTTTGTAATGTCTTCGACTCTGTGAAGCATACAATGCTTCTAAAAGAATTAGACATTCACGGAATTCGTGGACCGGGAAATGCACTTGTGAGTAGTTATATTACTGAACGGGCACAGTATACAGAGAATCATGGTTTAAAATTTAATTTCGGTATGGCGAATTTTGGTGCCCCACAGCGTTCAATTCTGGGAGCTCTTTTATTTACTTTTTATATTATTGACATTCTCAACGTTCGATTAACAGATTAACTGATAATACAAATTTATTTTTTTTTCGTTCTAATCTCAATGTATTGGAGCAGCAGTGTAATGCCTGGTTGAACCAGCTATCCATTTGGCTTTCTGTCAACCAGCTTCAATTGAATGTAAAAAAAAACAACGAAGTTCCTGCTTTTTCATCCAAAAAAACTAACCATTAACCTATCATATCCAATTAGAATTCAAAAACTCGCGTGTTGAACAGGTGCATAGCTGCCGATTTGTGGGTGTATGCTTCCGCAGAGACCTAGTGTGGACAGATCGTGTGAATTATATTAGAATGAAAATGGCCAGATCTATTTGTGTAATCTATCGTAGCGGGCATTTTCTTCCATAACAACTAACGAAACAATTGTATTTTGGTCTTCTTCATTCCCACCTTGTATAATATAACCTAGTATGGGGTACACGCAATAAAACGGAGTCCTTTAAATTGTCTTCCCTTCAAAAAAGAGCCCTACGAGTATTGTGTGTAGGCCGAGCACTCGAAGCAAATGTTATCGAGACTTGTCATGTTCGCAATCTTTTATCATTTCTATAGCTTAAATTTGGCAGTTAATATTTTCAATAAGGTCTAGCAGTATTTTGATACTTTCAGTAATACTTATTTGTCGAGCGATATAACATATGATTTACGTGTTGTCGCGTTTCCTACCACCAGATCTAGTACCAATTATGGAAAGCAATTTTTACATCACCAAATCTCATCCTTGTGTAATACGTACCAATTCATTGTGGAAATAGCTGTATAAAGTATTAGTGTATCGATGTTTAAGAAAAATGTAAGAATGCTTTTTCCTTCCGCATAATTTTGAAACATAAATTGGCATCAATCGGTGTGTTCTATCTTTACCTATTTCCTAATGACGTTTTTGTTTTCGCCGCAGCGTTTTCTGTCTACTGCTAAATATTTTGTGGAGTTCGTTATCATTAGTGCGTGTGTAGATTTTGTTATCTTTTTTGTGGTATTAATTTTAGTGGGCAGCGTTCCTGGGAGCTATGTGCTTTGCCTGTTCGCCACCTGTGCCACGACAGGTAATCCGGGGATAAGGCATTGTCATGAGGCATGATTTATCTGCCTCCTTTAGCCTCTCCTCGGTGGCATATTGTACAATATGGGCGAAATACATATTACTACTACTACAACTACATGTTCAGAGAAAAAAACGCTCACAGCAAGACGCTGCACTCGTTCGATTTTACTTACTACCGTTAGTCCGCACGGAGCCCGCACTATACTTGCGTACTGCAAGGCAGGTGGAACAACGGCAGTCTAAACCTTGAGTTTCATGTCACGAGATGCTTGTTACAATTTACGCCTCCTTATTTTGATATCACTGTGCAGTTCCGCAACTCTTTTGGTGGAATTCCTTTGTTTGCAATTTTTAATAGTATTAAATGGTGATGTTTTAGATGAAGCACTCCTGGAGAATGACTTATGAAAGTTAATTTCTTTGTCGTGGGCTCCACATCAACGAAACAATATTTAACGACTCATTTAGCAAGGTATGGACATGAACGCTTTTCCTAGACAGCACAAACAAAAAAATAAGAACAACCAGAGACAGTCGTCTACCAGAAGGCGAATCTCCAGCTGTGGATGCCCATCTTTAGGAAAATTGTTTACATGCAGAAAAAATAGCAGGGTTCCTATCGCACATTCTCGGGGCACCTAAGAAGTAGTAGGCAATGAAGCTGAGCGCTCATTGGTTATGTCTACAAGCTGCCATCTGTCACGGAAGTATGCCTCAAACCATTTTACTATCATGGGACTTACCCATACGTTTTCAGTTTCTGATAAGCTTTACGTAGCATACATTACCAGATTATTTCGAGAAATCCAAAGCAGTAACATCAACTTGCTCACAGTGGTCAAAACATCAAAGTGTAAAGTTTTACGGGTATAAACCACGATATAATTATTAGGCACGCCTTAGTGGGGGACACCGGGTTAATTTTGACTCCCTGGGGTTCAACGTGTACCTAAATCTAAGTGCGCGATTTTTTCTGCAACTCGCCCCCATATGAATGCGCCTGCCGTGGCCGGGATTCGATCTCACTGCCTCGTGCTTAGCAACACAACATCAAAGCCGCTAAGCCAACACGGCATGTTTTCCTTCGGGTTAAATAGTTATGTGAAATTGCTGCGAAATATTGAACCGTGTCAAAACGTTGAGTGACAGTTGACAAGCACCTGTGGAAACAATGCTGCATAGAATGGAATGCTGCTTGTACCAGGACGAATTTTTCTTCAACTATGAGGCTTTTCTTTCGAGGAACCCGTATGCGTTTCCTTTGTAGCAATTGCTACGAACGGGTGGATGTCTGATTTTATCTTTATTCATTATTTCTCTCCACCTTGCGGGTTTCCGCAGAGCTACTACGTCAGAATGGAATACGCTATCATTTTCAACCTACTCTAGCGGTGACGAGTACTACGACTCTCAGCAAACCAATGATCAGGCAAATCTCCCATTTCGAGCGATGCAGCAATTATTTGAACAAGCAATTTCGAAACCCATTCACAGTAACGTTTTAAAAATTCGTTGGGTATTTTAACTGGGCACAACTTTCCCTCACGTCTAAATTTAGCAGTAGTGCTACTATTCCTTCATTAGATACGATGACGTCACAATTATGTACCTTATTTCATCTCGTATCTTCTAGAGGATGTTCTCTCTTTGAAGAAAATATCGTGGCAAAGTAGGTAAAGGCTTCAGCTATTCTTAGCAGTTCGCAACCAACGGTTTGCTTGACTACAATGTTGTGTATCATTGTCTCCGAAGAAGATAACTATATTAAACTTTTTTTAGGACTCTGCACCACGTCATCAGCCATCGTGGTAAAAAAAATCTGTTCAGGTATCTCTTCCCATTTTTCATACCCGTGTGCTAAGCCATGAAACGGTCGCAGCTTTACTTGGAATCTTTTTTGCCCACCTCAAAGTCGCCGCATTAAATTAAAGGTATTGCAGGTCACCCACCGGCTGCCTCTTTCTATTCATTTTACTTTCCTTGGAACAATGCAAGATTAGCGTTTCAACTCATGAAACTGAAAGGGTTTCCAGAATTTATTCCCATCGTGTTCCTGTGGAAGCGTGTCAAGTCAAACTTCCCAAGCACTCACATTTGAAGCGTCATCAGCTGGTTTGAAATTGTGCGCGTAGCTTATTTCAGTTTTCGGAAGGATCCTATCTTCAACACTAATACGAGGGCTGAAGGTTTTATTAATTAGTCCCCCAATGGGCTCCTAATTGTAATGGGTCAGTGTTGTGCAATCCAGTGCTTGTACTAGGATATGGTTCACCATTATTTCTAGCCTTACGTTGGCGTGCGAGCCATTCAAGGAACCCGAAATTCGGCTATGCCAATCTATAAATTGAAATCGTCCATTAGTATTATTCTGCTTCGTATTTATTGTTGTGTTCATATAGGAGGTTCTGGCCAAGTACTGCACCAGGGTGGCCAATCCTGCTCTGGTGAGCGATAGCGTTACCGCTTCTGGTCACCGGGATCAGGCCACACTCCAGGCCTTTTTTGTGCAATTTTATCAACACGCGGATTTTTTTCTTTATACCGGTGGAAAATTGCCGGCACCGGGATTCCAAACACGGACCTCTTGCACGCGAGGTGGGTGTTCTACCTCTACGTCACCGCTGCATCATACGAACGCTAACATAATCCTAATCCATAAGAAAGGGGACACCAAAGACTTGAAAATTTATAGACCGATCAGCTTACTGTCCGTTGCCTATAAACTATTTACTAAGGTAATCGCAAATAGAATCAGGAACACCTTAGACTTCTGTCAAGCAAAGGACCAGTCAGCATTCCGTAAAGGCTACTCAGCAATAGATCATATTCACACTATCAATCAGGTGATAGACAAATGTGCGAAATATAACCAACCCTTATATATAGCTTTCATTGATTACGAGAAATCGTTTGATTCTGTCGAAACATCAGCAGTCATGGCAGCATTACGGAATCAGGGTGTAGACGAGCCGTATGTAAAAATACTGAAAGATATCTTTAGCGGCTCCACAGCCACCGTAGTCCGCCATAAAGAAAGCAACAAAATCCCAATAAATGAAGGCGTCAGACAGGGAGATACGATCTCTTCAATGCTATTCACAGCGTGTTTACAGGAGGTATTCAGAGACCTGGATTGGGAAGAATGGGAGATAAAAGTTAATGGAGAATACCTTAGTAACATGCGATTCGCTGATGATATTGCCTTGCTTAGTAACTCAAGGGACCATGTGCAATGCATGCTCACTGACCTGGAGAGGCAAAGCAGAAGAGTGGGTCTAAAAATTAATCTGCAGAAAACTAAAGTAATGTTTAACAGTCTCAGAAGAGAACAGCAATTTACAATAGGCAGCGAGGCACTGGAAGTCGTAAGGGAATACATCTACTTAGGGTAGGTAGTGACTGCGGATCCGGATCATGAGACGGAAATAATCAGAAGAATAAGAATGGGCTGGGGTGCATTTGGCAGGCATTCACAGATCATGAACAGCAGGTTGCCATTATCCCTCAAGAGAAAAGTGTATAATAGCTGTGTCTTACCAGTACTCACCTATGGTGCAGAAACCTGGAGGCTTACGAAAAGGGTTCTACTCAAATTGAGGACGACGCAACGAGCTATGGAAAGAAGAATGATAGGTGTAACGTTAAGGGATAAGAAAAGAGCAGATTGGGAGAGGGAACAAACGCGAGTTAATGACATCTTAGTTGAAATCAAGAAAAAGAAATGGGCATTGGCAGGACATGTAATGAGGAGGGAGGATAGCCGATGATCATTAAGGGTTACGGACTGGATCCCAAGGGAAGGGAAGCGTAGCAGGGGGCGGCAGAAAGTTTGCTGGGCGGATGAGATTAAGACGTTTGCAGGGACGGCATGGCCACAATTAGTACATGACCGGGGTTGTTGGAGAAGTATGGGAGAGGCCTTTGCCCTGCAGTGGGCGTACCCAGGCTAAAGATGATGATGATGATGATATTTCTGATTGCCTTTGGAGGAGCATCAGTTTTTTTTTTACAACACTCCAGGGAGCTAGTTGCTTTCTTATATACGGTGCCAATGAATAATATACTCTCAGCTAGAAATATTCTGCAGCCAACATTTGCATGCTCATTCATGTTCGGAGTCATTCACATTATATTGTTTTTTTTTAATCAGTAGGGCAACACCATCACCCCTGCTCGTCCTTTCTAGGCGGATAACGTTGTAGCAGTTAGGAAAGACCTCATCCTTCTAAATGTCATTTTGCAACTAAGTTTCCATTATTTCCATTAAATGTGGATCCTACAAAAACAACATAGTAGTAATAGTAGTAGTAGTAGTATATTACTTTATTCAGCATAAAATTATAGGCCGAATATATCGACCGCCTAGGCGACAAGTGGACGCTGTTCTTCCCCTTCAGCACCAAGGTACTCGAGCCAGGTGGCTATGGAAAAGTGAGGGGGAGAATAGGAAACATTGCTGAGAAGCCGAGAAGTAGGGTAGGCAATGTGAGAGGTTCGCATATCTGGAGGGGCAGTTGGGAGAGGAGGGCTCTGATCAATAGCGGTAGAGAAAGAGGCGGCAGGGGGTAATCAATGCGTCCATTTGAATATCCCGCAGAAGGTGCGCATCCGGAGCAGTGAGTGCTGCATCAGGGCGATGATAGGAGCGCTTGTCTAGAGGGAGCTGAAGGTAAAGGTACTTGTGCTACTACTTGTACTACTTGTACTATCCTTATGGTGCAGTGCAGGGAGAGTCTGTCAAAGTCCTCCGAGGTTTCGGGCCAGGGAGTCAATCATGCCTGGTTAAACGCATCGCGGGCGAGCTGATGAGCCAGCTCATTGCCGTCAATCCATGAATGCCTGGGATACAGAGGAGGAAAACGGTGGAAGCCTGCAGTGCAGAGACCGCTCGTTCGACCACCTGTTGAGTGAATAGGGGAGTGTGCGCTTCCGCATGTGGTGCATGGCGATATATATTCCGGGAGAGAGGGTAGTAAGGGAAATGATTGTAGGGTGTGGGCAATGGCAAGGAGCTCGATAGAGACTGCATCCGGAGGGTGTAGGCATGGGCCGCGGTTGTCAGTTTTAGGGGCGGGAAGGGGGACAGTCGCTAGCGTAACTGCAGGACCTTTAAGGAGTTAGGAAGGAGGCATTTCTGTAGGCTACTACAGGGGTAGTAAAGGGGGTAATGGTGCTGCACGGCCGCGTGACGACGGCGGGCATGAGGCGAGTTACTGAGTGGCAGGTCGTGACAACGGGGTGGAGGACTTGCGTATTCTAGGCTGCAGGCATAAGGAAGTCAAGAAGTTTGTATTGGGATGCGATAGAAATGGAGAGCCTGAAAAATGGCGGGAGATAAGCGTATTGTAGGAGCGCTGATATGAGGAGTGGTTAAGAATTAGAAACTAGAATTGTTGCGGAGCAGAAGAAAGGCCAGCAGTGGTGAGAAATAAATGGGGTCTAGGCCTCATTTCAGGGCCTCCTATACGTGACTGAGAGAGCCAGACAAATACCAGAGATTTGCCGTGACTTCTGTTCTCAGTCATTGTCGCGAGAAGCAGAAGTAGAGTCTTTAGGCACTTTTACACAAGTTTGGGCGTGCAAATCCACATGTAGTCCATAGTAATCTATTTATAAAACGTCTAGCTTTCACGAGCTTTACGTTTGCATCAGCATTGCAATGTGATCGCACTTAATACAAAAGTTCTTCCCATTTTCGCTGTGCTTCACGCGAATAGTCATGTAAAATAGTTCTTTCTGCTCCTTTTTACTTGTTTGAAATATCGTTTCTGTTTGTGGTTACAAACCTTACAAAGATCGCTTCCTTTTGTGGTTTCCCTTTTATTTTTTTATTGTTACAAACCTTCAACATATCTATCTCGATTTCTCTTCTGTTGTCCCAGCCGCTGAATCCTTTCTGCTGACGTCACTTCTACATCGAAGCGATCTGGGAAATTACCCTTTCCAAATGCATTTTTAATTCCTTCTTTCGTTTCATTCGGGTTTCACGAGACCCCATAAACAATCACGTTGGTCCACCTAGCCCTGGCTTCGAAGTCAACAGTTTTCTTGTCATGTTGCTTAACTGTGGGTTCCTGATTGCGTACAGTGGTTTCGAGGGCTTCCGATTTCGCGAACATCTCCGCAACTATATCCAGCTTTTGTCCTAGCGAAGAAAGTATAAAATTCATCTCTGCTTGTTTCTCGAAAATAAACTGCAGCAGTTCATTAATAGGAAGATCGGGATCTGTCTCCACATCCCCACAAAGCACGTGTTTCGGATGACACCACAACAAGCTTATCATATCACTACAGTTCACTGGGAGTGGCGGAAAAATTAGGCACAGAAGGTCTGGCCTAAATGAAACAGGGGAAGAATAACCAACCTGTAAATGAAGCCGTGCGGATTTATGTGAGACTGAAAAACTCATGATGTGGTGAAAGCTTTAGAACCTCCGAAAAGTAAGGCAATCTCCCTCCGTCTCTCGACGCTCAGTTGCCTGGTCATGTTACACCATCTTCTTTCAATCGGAAAAATGAAAAGTAAGTGTGAGAAACTCGGCGCGGCAGCTCAATTGGTTTGTGCATCACACGCATAATGCGAAGACGAGGAATCGTTCCCTACCTGCGGCAAGTTGTTTTTTCATCATCTTTCCCTGCCATTCATTTATGATTTCTTTAATGCATTTGGTAAGTACAAGCAATTTCGCCTATGTTTTCATTGGTACCTTTGTTGACTTCTCATGATATGATTATTAAAAAATCGGGCCCCTTGGTTAACCCCCTTTCCTCTAATGCTTACAAAACGAGAGACTCGAATCAGGCAACATTTATGCCATCGAGTAGTTATTGACCAGTTGGGTTCTCCTAGAAAGATCACGTACTCGTAACGCTTGCGGCATAAAGGCTGTTCCACATCTGTCGCCAAGGTTTGTGAGTGGTTGCGCTGGCTAACACTCCCAAGATTAGTTCTATTAGTAACACATAAATACTCAATAAAGTGAATGGGGAAACCGCGCCGCGGTATCGCGATTGGATAGAGCATCGCACGCGTAATGTGAAGACGTGGGGTCGTTCCCAACCTGCGCTAAGTTCTTTTTTCATCCACTTCCACTGCCATTAATTTATGATTTTTTTAATTCGATGGGTAAGTACGATTTCCCCTATGTCTTTCCTGGTGTCTTTGTTTGTTGGCTTCTCATGTCTATAATAAAAATCGGTACGTTGATACGTTTGCTTACTCATCATTTTTCCCGGCACTGCGTTTCACCAGGTAACAACTTAAGTTTATCGCAGAGCGCAAGAAGCGCTTGCACGATTTGAAACTTATTCGAATGTTATCGTTCATTCTACCTGTCGTTTATGTTCTCCTCGAACTATCTGTAATTGGTTAGTAATCCTGATGCGAACTGTGTGGCGTTTTCTAAATACAGGAGTTCCCCAGGGGTTACGCTGGGACATCTGACGAGTCATATATAAAAGCTGACGCGCTTGATCCACACACCAGATTTGGATGGTCGCTGATTGTCCTCACCGATAATGGTGTGTTTCGAGCGCCACTTGTATGGCTGAGCTCCAGCCCGCTCGATAACAAGTGGAAGTATTGTAGTCAGGCTTCTGTAAAACATTATTCTACGACGTCGCAACAACGTCACAATAGTGGAAACGTGAGCACTGCGTAAAAACATACTGAAAGAGATCCCTTAGCTCAAGGCTTATTTTAGACCTCTGTGAACTGGTACACAAATAACATACTGCACGAGTAACTGCTCTTCACGGAGCAACACAACATCATTCGATTATGAGAGCACCGGCACAGTATTCATTATATTCCATCTACCTTTTTTGAAAGGGTAGAACAAAAAAATTTAACAGCTTGTTGAATACGCAGGCACAGGTACTATCATGTCGAAAAGCATATAGCTGATCCCTGTTTCATAGCAACTGGTAGAATACAAAGCTAAACGTGTCTTCACAGCGCCTGTGGCATGTTTGCTTCGTGATCTCACGGTAGGCTGCAGCGAAAGGCGCACGGCTTGCGGGCAGACGACAACCTTGCTGGTTCACTTTGCGCAACGCGCCCTGTTGCCGAGCGGCGTCCTGCTACCGAGTCGCTCCGGCGGAGCTACGAGCATTGTGGTGCGGCTCCGTACTGTCTTGTGCAGCCAGTTGAGCTGCGCCGCGCCCAGCTTCAGGAATGCGAGTGGCAGAATTAGCAGTGAGTGCGCGAAGGCGTTCTGCTTCGCGCAAGCATGTCTTTCGCCGGACCAAAGCGATGTCGTTTCCTTTCTGCACGGCGTAGCGCAGCAGTTTTATTGGTTGATGTCATCGCAAACGATGCTTTGGGCGGCGTGTAAGCACTGCTCATGCATGTTGAAGCCGCACTCCGTAGGCGATGAGGCGTTGCAGGCTAACAGAACGCGTAAGAAAATACCATGTGCGGAAACAGTGCACGCACCTCAGCAGAAGGCCTACACCGCCTACATAGCCTACACCGTGTGGAATCCTCCGCTGCGCTGGGACTACTGAAGCGCCCTCTGTCGGCGCTCGTTAGTGCCACGATGCAGTACTTCGCTTCACCGTTCCTAGATGATGGTCACATCCCTGTCAAAAGCGAGTGTATCGTACTTGTTCGCGCTGATGCCACATCCGTTAGAGGAACTTGATGGTGAAGCGCGCATTACACTTTCGTGTTAATATGCCAGGACGCTTACGATACTCCCTAATGCGAAATTTCAGTGCATTCCTATGCGTGTTGTCGTTTCGCGATATATCGAAGCATCGCGCCGATATATTTCGCTATATATAGACTGGCCAAACAGTTACCGCTTCGCGGCACCTGCACCTTATGTTACTGTAATGTTTACCGGAGAAAGCTTGCGGTGAATGCTATGCGCGAAGGTGAGCTTCCTGTTTCATTTTTTTTGTTTCCTCCGGACGGCCGGCGCCAGTGCGGAACTAAGCATCATCTCGTCGGGCTTCCTCCGCTTTTCTCCTCGCACTCTCTTCGCTATCGCAGTCTTCTGCTTTTCTGCTCAGCCTTTCGCCCTTCTCCTCTCCTTGGCTTTCGGCTTCATGCTTTTACTGTAGCCTAGACAAGGGAACAACGCGAAAAAGACGAAGGACAAGAAGGGAAACCCGCACCTGTGCCGACTGACGGCTAAATTCCTTAATTCTTTATCAAGAAGGAGCACACATCGATACGTAAACAAAACAAAGGCAGATCAGCTCCGCCTCCTCCTCCACTTTCTTCTTCGCGCTCTCTTCACTGTCGCCTTCTTTAACTCCCCGAAGTGCTCCGGGTTTGCTGGGATACACCGAGGGAGCAAAAGGCACGCGGACGCTCAATGCAGGAATGGGCGCCCAAGATGTGCGCTATCAAACATTATAAATTAGGCAATAATAGAGAGGTATTGCACATGCAACATGAAAGTGAACCGCCTGTAGGACAAGTTTTTACGCTTTCGGTTTCTCTGTCCCATAGTGAAAATATGCATACTCGTCCGCCATTCTGTGCATGATACCGAAGCGCACGCTGTCAACAAGACTGCGAGTGAGAGCCTTTGTTGTGCTTGATGAGATCCTGGAAACTGCTTTAAAAGGCGAAAATTTGAAACTAAAATTTGGCAGTTTTGACAAAGAAGGCCAATCATTAAAAGCCATAGCAAGATTTAGCGTTCCGCTGACGTTCGTGGGATGGTGTTACGCAATGCGTAGGGGTGATATGGGGACGTGAGGCTGCAAGCGATACTAATGCAGCTGGCGCCAGTCGGAAGGAGCTCCCCGGCAAATACCAGCGGGTATATGTCTCCAATTAGTGGACGGTAGATTTCGGCGGCAGCACAAGTGCTGACTGGTTGGCCTGGGATATGAGTGAGTACGAGGCAGGCGCCCCAGCCTGCCTCCTTCTTGCGCGTACAGCCAATCAACGGTGGGCGATAATATATAATATAATAATTATGGTGTTTGACGTGCCAAAACCACTTTCTGATTATGAGGCACGCCGTAGTGGAGGACTCCGGAAATGTCGACCACCTGGGGTTCTTTAACGTGCACCTAAATCTAAGTACACGGGTGTTTTCGCATTTCGCCCCCATCGAAATGCGGCCGCCGTGGCCGGGATTCGATCCCGCGACCTCGTGCTCAGCAGCCCAACACCATAGCCACTGAGCAACCACGGCGGGTAGCGGTGGGCGAAATGAGCAGTCATTTACAGGTGGACACGTTCAGGACACGCCCCTAGGCGTTTCAAGACGTTCTCGTGATTGAGAGCGCCGAGAAAGGCGTTGTAGGCATCGCCCCTCAATGGTGCACAAGTCCACACTGACAAAAAAAAAAGAAATGCATATTAATCATTGCCGTCCGCTACGACGACTGTATGCACCATGGTGTGGCGTGCGCACAGATACTCGGCATCAATGGTTGTGTTTCTGCGCACGATGTTCCCCGCCGGCAACGAAAGCAGAACGATACCTTGGCTGCGTCGCAGAGTCGATTTACATGAACGAGCGTATGCGTCCTCTTGGCTTTGTTATTTTTGAAGTGAAGCGAAATGTGCGTATCTATTTATTCTATTTATGCGTCTTCTTCAGTACATGTAAAGAAAATACCATTTCACAACAAAAAAGGCAGTGTCATTCCTATGCCACTAGTAAACCCATTATTTTTAGAAAATTTCTCACTGGTAGAGTTCCTGCATCGAACATAATTAAGGTCTTCGCTGCCGCTACCGCGTCCATTTTTTTAATACTCAGTCATGTGCTAATTTAGACCGGTTTGGCACCTGTGTAAAAAACAGGTAACAATGAAAGACATAGGACATAAAAGAATCGCGCAGTGCTGACTATTCACATATATTATTGCGCGCACAGCATAACAGCATATGTATAGGGTGTTTCAGCGAGCACCTTCATTTTTTTTTAATTGCCCTTGGCAGATAGCACAATTTTAGTCCATGAGCGAATGTTCTGGTAGAGACAGACATTGCTGCACGAAAAATTAAAACATAGAATATAATAATTGAGAAAAAATGTAACATTTATACGTTCAAGCTAATCCCCTTATATTTTTTTTCTATGTTGCGCTTGATTTAAAGCCAAGAAAAGGTGTATATTTATTACTTACGAGCACATATGTTCTGAAAATAAACACCAAACACCGAGCTGAGGGTCGCCCGCACGCACACAGCGCTGAACCCTAATTGGAGCTCCTATGTATTTACTGAGTATTATTCGTGCTTCTGCAATTCTAGTACACAACGGCTACTCCCTCTCTGAATATGGACCCAACATAATGTAATAATGAACGTCGTACAGATGAAGATAGAGCGCATTCAAACGCGTTCTAAAAGTCGATCTGGAGAACAGCTACGGCACTAACTGAACTTTTCTTGCAAGGACTCTGACTGAGATGTTCTAGTGAACATTAATAAGTGATTCGGGTGTGTATGATTTCACATGCCTAAAATGTTTTATGCCATAGGAATACGGCATGAGTACCGTATAAGATACTTTAAATGATGATTGTTCCGGTTTGTTCTCGTAACCTTCAATAAAATAGACTGTTTGAAATGGACAAAATGTTTTTAACATTTTGTAATATCGCGTGTTTAGACCAGGGGGTGCGAGGAAATTACCCGGGTTCAAATTATCGATGGCACATTCCATTTCAGGAGCCGTTATTGGCATTTCTAATCAAATTATGGCTTCCTCGTTGAGCCATAGCTTCTCTCAAGACAGCTTTGAATACATCCGTGTGAATTGGTCTAAGACGCTAGGACTTCTCATAGAACGCACACTCTGTACTGTCAGCATGTCTCACTACAAGCCCATCACTCTCGATCACGCCTATACAAGCCCTGCAGATGTAATTCTAGCTCCTACGAGGGCGCTCCAGTTGGTGGCTCGAGAATACGACGAGATTAGAAGCGGCAGCGAGGACGACATGTTTATACATTCTCGGGTCACGACCTTGGCTATGTTTCTTTTTTTTTCGGATCATTTACATGTCAAATGAAAGCCGACTTTCTCGACGCTTACAGCAATAAGTTCGCTTCTGAACCACAAGAACTGCTGTGCTATGGGGTGCACAAGGAGCACTAACGCAGTAGTCTTTTTCATTGGAGATACAAAAGCTTCAAAAATCTCGCTGTTCTTTTGAGTGCTGAATTTGCGCAGCACCCGTGCTTCCTCGAGAAACGCCTTGCATGCTGCCTTGTACGAGCAATGGTAAATGTGGTTGACTAAATGACCAGCGCCACTTAGTCAAGCAGCATTCGTGCGAGGCTCTATTGAACGTTAACTGGGGCAGCGCCCGGTTTGGCCAATATAACATTTCTCACAGGCGAGGGTAAAGCTATACACCGCACCAACTTCGCATTTAAGGAGGGCTTTGGTGTGCTTTATTTTGCAGGCTTGCCTCTCCTTGTGATCGTTCACTAGCTTTTTACCAGCTTTTTCGGGGCTGGCTGAAAGCACAACTCATACCGCGTACTTGTCACTGACATTGTTGAGGTAGTCTGAAAGCTGATGCCAGTAGGGCACTACGACATGTCGCTGTGCAGGGCGTGCGTATTCCTCCACCTGAGCTTCCTACCAAATATTACCTCGCGAATCTGGCTTTCTACTACTGAGGCTACAATTTATAAAAAACAGCTATGTTAAGACGCCGTAGTTGGGCTTCGAGGCTATAACAAACTTGATGTTCGGAGGACCTGGTTCGAGCAGAGCGGATGCAGTTTTCTGCTACAGCTCTTTCTACGAGCTTAGAATGGGCCGATTGATAATTGAGAATTGTTTTCGACCGTTGCTTGTACTTCAATCTCACATGCGTTTCCTGAAAAACATTAAATTCGTGATAGCGTGGATGCTCAACTAAAACGTCTTGAGAAACCTAGTTTCCATAGAGAAAGCGCGGCCTGAGTGGTAGACAGCGAGATTCGCGTGGTACCTCCGACCCAGTACTGCCGGGTCAAAGTGGAGCAGCACGGCATCCCACTGCTCGGATGTAAGGAACTGACTCAGTTCCGGGGAAGGTGGGTCCTCCGTACAATCCGAAACTAGGTGATTTAATTTAACTCTATTGCGAAAACTAATGCAGGAGGGAGAGTACTGACCAGGTATATGTGAGAGTATAGTGCCGGGTTGGGGAAAGAGTGGGTCTGTGACCGGCACCAGATGATTTCTTGGGTCTTGTGAGGTGGTGGATAGAGTTGCCAATTATGGGGTGATAGTGGTTGGTTCTGTCGTGAAATGAGACGAGTCTGTCTCTCACAGACTCGGGTTGGAGACGTCCACGGCCCGGCTGACTAATCGACGGGCGCTAGTGTGGGCTGCCTCGTTCACCGGGTTGAAGGAGTGGGCTGGTACCCAGATCAGTTCAATCTCTCGGAGGGGTTATGGGGTGTTACGAAGGAGGTGGAGGGTGGTTGAGGATATGTGGCCCTTCCAAAAGTAGCGTATGGTGGCTTTCGAGTTGCTGAAAATCGTACTGGCGGTGTGGTGGTTGGCGGGGACGCACCGCGAACGCACTGCCGGACTTTTCTTTCAAGTGAGGAGCGAGCCTTCCATACTTTTATTGCTTTCTGCTTCACTGACCTCCGTGGCTCCTTGAAGTTACCCATTGACGATGCTTCGAGGTGTCGGGGGTTTCCTGGGTGTGGGGGACGGCGACGGGGATGGAAACCGCGGTCCCGAAAACGTGGGATGGGCAGACTCGCCCTACCTGGCCTAGAGACAGGACCTCTTTTTTACGGTCTGAAAACTGAATGCTTTGTGTATTGTTAAGTTGATTTTCTGACCTTCTTGGTGTAATTGAAGTTTGTTTTTAATGTTCCACTGCCTTCGACCCGCTATCTAACTGGACAGCGGACACTTTGATTCCGTCATGTGCGATCCGCGAGGCCAGTATAGTGTCCTGTGATCGCTAGAACGATCACAGCTTCCTGCGCTGTTTCGGTGAGGTCGAGTATTGGGGCTAGTACTTACGGAGTCACCATCTATCGAACGTGCCTCGCTTGCGTAGTACGTGGTACCATTCTCGTTCGGTTAGCTGCTGGCACTCACGAAAAACACCATGCGGGAGCTCTCCTAGACACTACGTACGTACTTTCCAACTGAAGGATTTTTTTTACTATCGAGCTAATCATCTCGGCCAAGAAGGACGCACAGAATGGTTTACAGGCCCTATCTCCTTAGTAAATAGGTGGTGAACGGACTCTGCGCGCGCTCGCCGCGATGGAGTCCTGCGAACCAGCTTCTTGCGCGATACGCAGGCATTCACGGAGAGCAAACTATGTGAAATGTGTGCTTCTGGTAAGCTGTCTCTATAACCAAATCGAGCATAACAGAATGAAGCCTCATTACAGCTGTCGCACAGGTTCAAAGCGACCATCTGCGCTTCTGCATTTACTGTCCGCGCACAATGTTTTGCTTTCGTGACCAGCCCATTTTCGTACCGTGCCGTTAATTTAGGCTAAAAAATATGACCATTTGATACCACACGAGCAACCATTGTGGCGTGTAAGCTATCACAGCTGTTGAAAAATACATTCGTTATAACTGTATGGACTCCGACCCCTACGGCGACTTCTGATGTGCCTTCATGACTATCCCCCCCCCCTTTTTCTTTTCTTCTAAATTCCCCACATTTCAATATCATTCCTCAGGTTGCGTCGCACTGTGCGTTTATCGGTCGTCTCAGCGAGCAATTTCCCACTGCTTCTATTTCTTAATCCAGCACATCCATTGTTTGCATGAAGACAAACATTAGCAGTGCAATTGCATTTATTTTATGTGCTTCTTACCGTTCCCTCTTCATTCCAGTGAACTTGTCAGTATCTAGCATCACCAGGTCCATAGACAAGAGTTTCATGTCATTAGCCGGGCAGCACGCGCGTGCAAGCATCCCAGTGCGCGCTTTCTTCCACTCTCCGCAAACATAGCAGCCCCGACTCCATAGCAAAAATCGTCCCCGTGGAAGTGTTTGCTGCCCACCCAAGTTCTAGCCGATGGCTGCTCGGCAGTTCTAAGTTGCGCGATCCAAGCGTCACGCAGCTTCTTGTTCTGCCGCTACGTATGAAGGCTGATACCGGGTCCCGTTGCGCACTTCCGGCACTGCGGCACCGAGCGGTAGCCCACCGTGACGGACGCCTTCATAGGCAGCCACGGCCTATTATAATGCTTTCAAGTGTTATCCAGCAGACACCCGAAGCGGGAAAACCTCCCCACTCAATCGGAACCACAGCGCATGCGGGACTTTGAAATTTCGTTTTAGCTCGCTTTGGCGCTTGCCAAGCAGCCAACGTGGCCACGGTGTCCACGTGATCCATCATACCATAGTTATACTAGTAGAATGCCAGCAAACTTGAGAGTAGAAAAAAATCAAGAGGCAGACATAGACAAAGAGACAGCAAGGTGTCTCTTTGTGTATGTCTGCCTCTTGATTTTTTTCTACTGTGAAGTTTGCTGCCATCCTCCTAGTATAACCTTGTACCAACTAGACCAACAGGCCACTCTCATGCCCTCATACCATGTCGCGCCGGCGGTGCCGGTAGTTTGTCCAGTGGTGGAGCTCGTCACCAATATGGTTGCAGCGGCGAGAGAGGTGCCGGTCCCTCTTACCGCTGGCAGCGCGAACGCCTCGTAGGTAGGACATTCGGCTGCGTCGACGTAGATCGAGTTGCAGTACTGGTTGTATTTGGCGCAGAAGACACTTGTTCATGCCATATGGCGTCCCTTATGATGGATGAGGGGCATATTTCTGACGCGTTCTGAATGTGCGGTGGGAGTTGAACAGGGCCTGGGTCGAGGCCTGAATGCCCATTTTAAGGCGGTGGAGGACAGCCCTGGCCAATAGAGTGCGGGTCAGGTGACTGTACTGGAAGGTGAGGGAGGCCTCGCACAGTCCGAGAAGAGTGTTGTGGGTTCCTGCAGCGAGTAGCTTTGCTGTGAAGGTTGTCCGTGGGAGATGTAGCGCCGACCTATATGCTTGGCGGATGAGACCTTTAGCTCCTCGATGGTAGTAAGGTAGACCTAATGTAGGGTAGGGTAGGGGTAGCTTTATTTATGTATTTATTTATTTATTTGCTCGTTTATCTATTTATTGTACCCTCAGGGGCGACGTATTACAGAGGGGAGTGGTAAAAAGAGAAAAAAAAGAAAGAAAGAGCATTTCTGTGAATAGATACAATACAAATCATCAAACTATAAAACATTGTGAACTCACAAGAAGATGATAAAGGTAAGCACAAGCAAAGAAAAAGAAACAACGAACACGAGATAAAAACTATTTATTTACTGTTAGTTAACACATTTTTGGACGGTTGACGGTCTCTAATCTCAGTAGTGTCGGCAGGAAGAAAGTTTCACTGCTCCCAAGTTCTGCGTAAAAATGAATACTGGAAAGTAAAGTCCTAAAAAAAATTTCACGGCAACATGATGTCGGTGATAAATGCGTGATCATAAATACTGAGTAGCCAAGATGAAATCATCGTGTAGTGAACAATGTGAAATATGGGGTGAAAAGGAGACAAGTGGTAAATTTTACGGCGAGATGCTAGTGATTACAGTTCCAGACTCGATTTCATATTAGTCACACTTGCATTTCTAGTATAGTAACACATAATAAAACGTGCACAGTTATTTTTAGCCATTTCAGGCGAGTAGATTAGATTATCATGGAAAGGGTCCCAAAAAGAGGCGATGTGTTCCACCTTCGTACGAACTAGTGTTTTAAAAAGTAATACTTTAGGAGCCTGAGGAGCCCATCAGAAATTCCCATGAAAATAAGCAAGCGTTTTATGGGCGCTGACAATTGTAGATTCAATGTGATCATTCCAGGTAAATGTTGAAGATATAGGGATGGCAAGACATTTGTTTGACGACACTACTTCCAAAGGAAGATCGCCAAGATGGTATGAAACCAATGTATTAGTAGATGCGTGGGATCAAGCAAATGTCGGAACAAATGCTGCGACTTTTAGGAACCGAACAGTCCGTTCATGCTGTTTCATATCTGTCCCCACTGCCGTGGTGCCAGACCAAGAGTGTAATCAGTGCTCGATCAGGCGCTCGAGTTTTGTGATCCTGCGACGAAGCTGGTGGTTGTGCCGTTAATAATTCCAGCGTTTAAGCAAGCTGGCGCGCGCTTCCCACAAGTGGAAGAGTTTGCTATCTGTTTCAGGGTTTGAATCAATAGCTACCGTGTCTTGTGGTAGCTGAAATGTCTTCTTTGAGTGTGTCCACTCACTTGTCTAGCTCATTAAAGTGTGTCGGTGTGGTTTGGTCGCTTAGATTTCTGAATTTGTCGTAATGTTTGACTTTGGTAAGGATAGACACAGGTTTGTGAGTTGTGGTTTCGAAGGTAGAGGAGACAATGTAGTGGCCACTGCCGAGAGTGTGACCAGTGTTATTAGTTTTCTTCATTGTGACGTCACATTTTATCAGTGTCCCCGTGGATCTGGCGGTGGAGGTGGGCTCAGCTGCCTTACTCCCCGACGATAAACTCAGCGACAGATGTCCGACAGACGCGCCCGCTCTTAAGCTGCTGAAGTTCTGCCTTTAACACACAAACTTTGTGTTTCGAGATGTGATCTACAACCAAGTGCCGGAAAACGGGATGGGTGCTCCAATTTCAGTTAAGGTGGCTAATCTTTCCGGGGAGTCAGTGGAGACATGGGCTTGACTTGATTCGACGGTCTCCCAAAGATTTTGCTGCGCTATACTAATGACTGGTTTTGCATCCTGGATAAGGAATCTTTCGATGAGTTCTCGGCGCATCTGAACAGGATAGAGACATCCATCCAGTTTCAACTGAAACTGAAATCTCTGGTCGTATTTATTTTCTAGACGTGCTGGTAGAGAGAAAAAATGGCCGCTTTTCATTTGGTGTCCTTAGAAAGCAGACGTGCACCGGTCGCGACTTGAATTATGAGTCTCATCAACCAGTCTGCCGCACGCGCTCAGTTCCCTCTTCCCTGATACAAGGAGCGCATAGGATTTGCTCCAGTGGAGGTGGCCTTGCCTCTGATCTCTCCTGAGTGTGCTGCGAACTTTCCGGTTGCGTGTAAGCTGTTAGTCTTATTCGTTCCGTAGAACGGTGCGTGCACAATGGTGCTTCGTTGGGCGCTGAGCCACGCCGGGCCCCCGCTGCCGTCTCCTATGTGCCAGGGGTCAGTTAGGCGTTGGCAAGATCCGTATGGGAACATTTCACGTAGTCGTGGTCTATGCACCCGCCCGTAAGTTCAAGCATGAACCGGTGAACGTAAAAGACCAGCTCAAGAGAGAAAATATTCCAGGCGTTGTTTATAGAATTCCTTGTGCAGAGCATGTTTTGAAGCGGTATGAGCCTTCGAATAGAACATAAAGAAGCGCGGGAACCTGGAGACAGGAGAAGAAAAGAATGAAGTGAGAATAAACTCGAGATGAGATGGACGCCACTTCCAGAACAATGCTTTACATCTATTGTGTCCTTTAACTAGAAACGCAACATTATTTTGGCACAGCCGACAACTGACTCCAACATGTGGGTGACGTTCTTCCTCGAGGAGATCTCCGCAGAGCCGATCATCTTTTCGAGATACGAAGCGCAAGACGAACCACCGGTGGAACTGCCTCGCGAACTCAACTCGGCAGAACTCAGGAACCTGGTTTTAGAGAAGGCTTCCATGGGCACTGCTGAACTACATCTGAAGGGTGCAGTGAACGAAAACTTGCGTCTCGCGATCTTGGACGAATTAGTTCTTCAACCGATGCGTCGAAAGGCCTTTGAATCACGGTTTTCGACAGAAGAGGTGTGCCTCGTTTTGAAAACTCTTCAGCTGCAAAAAAAAAAAACAGATTGCGCAACAAAACTAACTGGCGACATCGCTTATAAGCTCTCTAAGCCCTGAGAAGCCGGTGACTAAATTTGTAAAACCCGGTATGTTCGACGGCATGTGTTCAAGTCCAGAAAGTTGGCTTGAATTCTGTGAATATGTCGCAGGGAAGAACAACTGGCACTCTGATGAGGACAAGAATACTAATATGTGTAGTTACTTAAGAGGCGTGCTGCACGAAAGTGATACGATCTGCACATTATTGAAGATGCTGGCAACTCTTGGAACCACTGGAAGGAAAAATTCTTGGTGACATTCCGAAGCAACCCTGTGCAAAGTTGGGACGCCGCGCTTAATTTCTTAAAAACGCCGCCTTTTAAAGCTGACCGAGCCTACGCTTCCTCTTTCTGCCTTAGTATAGCACTAATAGTGCACGGACTGCATGCGGAAGTGCTGAAGCAAGTTAAAGTACGATCACCTAAAGCTATGGACGGGCTCCTGGAGTGCCTTCGCGACATACCATCTACTCAGAAGAAAATATCAGAAGCGACTGCACGCTAGCTCAAGCAGTCGCTTCAGATGGACCGGCGCGGATTGACCAAGCCGTAATCCGCGAGAACCGAACCGCCTTGCAGACAGCACAGACAACTTGTTTTGGCGTGCTCCCAGAGGTCGGGTGAATAACGTCGACAACGACCCTACCCCCCTACTTTCAGACGCTCAAGAGGCTCCGACGACAAAAAACTAATATACAAGGGTGATCAGTCCGACGCGATGACCACAACTGAAACTGTCTATATAACTCGCCTGCTTCACATTCCTGTCAAAGTGGGAAGCAGACATATAATCGCTTTGGTCGACAGCGGTGCTTCTGTGTCTATAATAAATGCCAAGCTGGTAGGTGTAAGTCACCTGGATAGTGGAAGAGTACTATGGATGCAAGGTTATGACGGGAGAAGGACAATGAATAATCAGTGGGCCTCAGTAAACATCGAGTCCCAAGGTCATGAAATAGAGAGTGAAGTGCTGGTGATAGTGGGGCTAACGTACGACTTTCTGCTATCCACACCAGATATAAAGAAACTAAAAATCAACGTATACTTGGACGATGCGGTTTTAGTGGAAGGACTATCAAGGGAAGACACACAGCATGATAGAAAAGGTAACCTGCGAGTGGTCAAGTCCGCGGAGCATATTGCAACGACCTGTCCTGAACTGGTATGCATAGGAAGCTATGCACAAGGGATCAAGTCACACAAGGTGCCTTTCGAACTAACTGACAAGATCGTAATCCGAAAATCACCTTATAATATGTCCAGAGAATGCAAGATATGGTTGAAGCAAGAATTGCAGGAGATGCTAGACGCCGGTATAATCTGGCCTTCGGTGTCACGCTTCGCCTCTCCCATAACTATTGCGCCGAAGGAAGATGGAACTTTCAGACTGTGCACAGATTACAGGGTTCTTAATCGCCAAACAGAACTTATACCATTTCCAATGCCGAAGATAGACACGATTATAGATGAGATAGGTGGTTGCCGAAGTTTTTCACTCACTGAGTTGTTCAAAGGTTTCTGGCAGATACCGCTAAACGAGGAAACAAATAATGTACACTGCTTTTATCACACCCTTCGATCTGTACGGATATAACCGCTTCCTTTCGCCTGAAAAAACTCGCCAGCATGATTCCAGAAGATTGTGTGCGAAGTCCTGAAGCCTTTCGTAGGTATCTTTTCTAACGTGTACATAGACGATATTATCGTCTTCTCCAAAACAGAGGCTGAACATCAGGAACACCTGTCTCAGGTATTAAATGCCTTTTATTAAATTTCTCAGGTATTAAAAATCTCAAGGTTAATTTTGAGAAAAGGTAATTATTTCGAAAAAAAGTTGTGTTTCTTGGAAGAGTCTTTGATGAGACTACCAAAAGCACGAAAAAAGAGTCCGTCGATAGGATATCAGAACTGGTAAAACCATAAAACGACCACTTATTGCGTGTGTTTTGGGGATTAGCAGGATTTCAGACCTTCCATAAAAGAGTTTCCCACAATAACAAGATGCCTCACACGCCTAACGCAGAAAGAAGTACCATTTGAGTGCGTTGAGGAATGTGAGAGAGTCTACCGTGATCTGGTGCACAGAATTTCTGCTGACCCTATTCTACGCATACCAGATTTCACGTTACCCTTTGAACTGAATACCGACGCCTCACACAATGAAGCAGGTGCAGTCTTCTACCAGAAATGTCCAGAAGCACCTGGCCAAGAAAAGCGACATGTTGTAGGCTACTACAGCTCCACCCTTAAGCCACCTGAAGTCAACTGCACGACTGCTGAAAAGGAAGCTCGTGCCGTCCTCAAAGCAATTCAGAAGTTCCGTACGTGCCTAGAAGGTGCGAAGTTTACTTTATTCACCGATCGCCAGCCCCTTACTCATCTCTTGAATATGACCCAACCAAAGCAACGTATCGCCAGATGGGTGAACTACTTGCAGCAGTTCGATTTCACCATCTCCCACAGACCTGGACCCCTTTTGACTGATGGAGATGCATTGTCTAGACTGATGATACAGGCCAAAAAAGTGCAATCGGAAGAAATCAATGAAGTAAAATTGTGAGAAGGCACTGAACAATCGATTTTTATGGAAAGTCACTATCAAGTCCTGCCAACGCTGGTTTCGAAGGTGCTTTATTTGAACCACTATAGTCCAGAATCAGGAGGACACGACAGATTTTGGCGCACCTACAACAAGCTAGTCAAGAGATTTTCGTGTCCTCACATAAAATATGTCAATAAATGCATTTGTTCATGCCACATTTGCCAACAAAGTGAAATATAAGCAGCCTATGGACGCCACGATAATACCTTGCCACTCGAACCTGCCTTTTGACGTTATACACCTGGATTTTGCCGAGCTAAATAAGAAACTAGAAGGAGTCCGAAAGTGGCAAGCTTTTATTCTGGCTATAGATGAATGCACTAGCATGGTCGCGGCACGGCCAGGAACGCAAGATGCGAATAGTGTCAACGGCCAAGCGTTCAAGAGTGAAAAACTAGCAAGGTTGGCTCGTGACCACGATGTATATATCAAATTCTCTGCGCCATACAATCCCGCGGCCAATGGGCTTGCAGAGCGTCCTATACGAGATGTGAAACAATACATCAGGATGTATGATATTACATGGTGGATAGAAATGCTCTTTAGAAACAGCTGTAGCACATCACAATCGCTCCTACACCAGTGGCTTGGGATGCAGCCCGCAGTTCGCTTCTCCAGGAGAAACCCCTATTCTTCAGGTGGACCGTGAACTGGGGCTGTTAGAAAATCTCAAGATCGTCGAGAAAAGTAAACATGAATCGCAGGAGGAGAGGTACCGTGAACGAATGAAACAAAAAATTTCTCAAGAGACATAGCTCAGATATCCCAGACATTTAAGTCACCGACCTCATTCTAGTTAGGAAAGAAGTAACAGAATCCAGTGCCAAATTTTATGATTCTTACTTTGTTACAAAGACAGCCAATCTAAAAGGAATATTGAAGACTATGGTACATTGGTGAACAGGGCTCAGTTGATAGTGCTTCGATTGGAAACGTCTTCAAGTATTACACCAGGATAGGTTAGGAAAAGAAACCTGGAAGGGTTAAGCGGTATGAGCCTTCGAATAGAAGATCAAGAAGCGCGGGAACCGGGAGGCAGGAGAAGAGAAGAATGAAGTGAGAATAAAAGTGAGATGAAATGGATGCCAGTTCCACAGCAATGCTTTACGTCTATTGGGTCCTTTAACTAGGAACGCTACATGATTATATCGGCGAGAGCGGAAATTCAAGAATCAAGAAGTCTTTATTGAGTAACACAAACAAAATGTATACACAGATATTTGGACCGATAGCCAATGAGGCTAGTAAGCGGTCCAATACAAAATAACATATAGGACAGCAATCACAAACACATTGAAGAAAAACTAACTTTGTAGCCTTGCTTCCATTCCCAAAAAATGTTTCTTGCATGTCAGTTTGAAATTCCTAGCTTGCTTTACTTCAATTGGCAACGAGTTCCAAATTTTCGCTCCTGTAAATTCTATTCGTCTTTCTCCGTACGCATTATGGCAAATAGGAAGGTTAAAATTGCCATTGCTGGCTTGTCTAGTGTTGCGGACGGGAATACTGAATGCACCAAGAGGTAAGGGGTAGTTGGTATTTATAATATTATTAACCATAAGAGCTATTTTGTAATCGCGTAAGGTTGTGAATGACATGATTTGCATTGCGTCAAAAATGTTATTGTTAGAACTATTCGAAGAAGGTAATCCCATGGTTTTCAAGGCACGTTTTTGTAGTCTTAGCGATGGTGTTAAATACGTTTTGTATGTGATTCCCCATGATTCACTGCAATAACTGAGATGACTGTGACATAATGAAAAATACAGTGATCTAAGAATAGCAGGTGGAAAGTGCCGCCGTGCTTTAGACAAGGTAAAACAACCGTACGCAACCTTTTTACACACACTGTGCACCTGTTCCTTCCAAGACAAGTGGCAGTCGAACATGACCCCTAAATATTTTAAAGAAGACACACTATCAATAACATTGTTGTCAACACATATAGAAAAATCACTTAATTCAATACACTTTTGTTTTGAACGAAAAATAACATATTTAGTTTTTTCAGTGTTTAAAGTTAGATGATTATTACGAAACCAGGTCGAGATACGTTGGAGTTCATTGTTAATAGAATTTTCTATTGATTCAAGTGAGTTGCCAGTAAAGATAAGTGCAGTGTCATCCGCATACATCAAAATTTGAGAACACTGTATTGCATTGGGGAGGTCATTAATAAAGAGCGAAAATAAAAGCGGTCCCAGAACTGACCCCTGGGGTACACCACACGTAACAGTTTGGTATGCAGACTTGAACTGTTTGAGGACAACTTGCTGCTGTCGTGAAGAAAGATAACTTTTAAAGAATTCAAGGGCCCCGCTACGCACACCATATGCTTCCAGTTTCATTAAAAGAATGGAGTGTGAAACTGTGTCGAAAGCTTTTTTGATGTCTATAAATACGCTTACAGCAACATTATGGTTATGAAGAGCAGATAGGATAAGCTGTGATAGAGTAACTACAGCCGTGGACGTGGACCTGCTAGAAACAAATCCGTGTTGCTGAGGACAAATAATATGATTAACATCAAGAAAGGTTTTCAGTTGGAATGCAATTAATTTTTCAAAAATGGTATTGACGACACTCAGTACAGATATTGGCCTGTAACTAGACGGGTTGTTAGGGTCACCAGTTTTAAATATCGGAACAACTTTTGCAACTTTTAAAGTATCGGGGTATAAGCTAGAGTGTATCGCATGATTGAATATTCTGCACAAAGGAACACAAAACAAATCAATGTTGTCCTTGATTACCTTAGCCATTATGCCGTCTGGCCCGGCCGCTTTATTCGTGGGCATGTTCGCCACAACACTTGCAATTTCATCGCTAGTAATGTTCGAGAAACTGAATTCATTATTAATACATCGAGGTATGTCGGATGTCACTGAAGCTAAGGGAGTAGGTTGCGCACTGTTCTGACCGTATGTTGTGAAGAACTGATTAAACTGGTCTGCAGTCTCTATTGACAAGTTGACAGGAACAATCTGTTTTCTTTTAGCTGTTCCCGTAACTTCTCCTACAATCTTCCATACTTGCTTTGTGTCATTTCCTTGACGATTAACCAAATTAGTATAATACAATTTCTTTGATTTTCTCATCAGCGCCACGGATTTGTTTCTGTAATACTTAAACTGTTTCAAGTAATAAGCATTTGTTCTGTTGTTTTTGAGCTTATTATAGTACGAATCCTTCTTTTTCAATACTGTGAGTATTTCCTCAGTAATCCAAGGACATATGGCATGTTTGTAGTTGCGCCGAGAAAACTTCAATGTTGACTTAGTAATTGCATCGGAAACAGCAGATACAAAGTTAGCAAATTCTGTGTGAACGTCACTGTGACACAGATTTTCGAAATGAATAGATTCGAGCAAACGCCTGACATGCGCGTAGTCCACCCGTGAAAATACATTGGTATGGGTAGGGCAAATACAATCGATACCCGACCGTGGCAGAAACAGAAAAGTTGAACAGTGATCAGCAATGTTTTGGTTACAAACAGCAGCGCAGGCATCCATATCACGGTTACATAAGATGTGATCAATAATTGTTGCAGACTGACGTGTAATTCGAGTGGGCACATTGATAACATTCTTGAGGTTGAACGATTCCAGTAAGAAAATATAATCTGGACAGTCATCCTTTGATAAGTCGATATTGAAATCACCAACTATTGCTAACTGATTATTAAAAGACATCAGAGGAACCAGAATGGACTCCATATCAGATATGAACTGACTTGTGCACGTGTTTGGCGGACGATATACCACGCCTATTACGACGTCTGTCTTAAGGCGAATAAAAAGTGCTTCTGTGGTATTAGAGCTCAGAGAGGAATCCGAGAGCTGTTGATAATCTATGCCGTTTTTTATAAAAAGAGCAACGCCACCCCCTCGTGCGGTGCTATCTCTTGGTAAAGATAGCGTTGTGTAACCCGGTATGTACGGTATTTCTCCCTTCCTAAGCCAGGTTTCAGTTACAGCGATAAGATCATACTGGAAAGAATGTTGCGATAAATGTACAGTGAGTTGGTCTAAATTTTTATTTATACTGCGGACATTGTAATGAAAAATGGAAAGGTTTTCGCTCTCGTGCCACTTAGCACTGATTTCCTCGACGGAAAAGGCCATGTTTCTAGACTACCTGAGCAAGATCAGCGTCACAGGTTATATGTAGAACATGCGAGGTATCTGTCTTGCGCATCAGGATCTTGCCATCTGATACCCATGCGTGTTTCCACTGTTTTTCCTTTTTGGCTTTCCGTGCTTTACCTAGCAAAATTTTGTTTGCCGGGCACAAATGTTCGTTGATGAACACGGGATTTTCGTGATCGTCAAAGCTCAGAAGTGTAGTGTTCAGCCGTTGCTTTTTCGCTGTTTTCAGAATGCTGTCTCTCACTTTCCTGGAAGCAAACTTAACAATGATGTTGGGTTCGTCCTTGTTTTTTGAGGGCACACGATGGATAGCTTCAACATCGGATTCATCGAACTTGGTGCTCAAGAGATGACAGATCGATGTCATCACTGAAATCAGATTTTCAGTGGGTGCTGGAGGGATGCCTTTGATTTCAAGGTTATTTCTTCTACTGTACTGCTGCAGTTCAGTCAATTCGTGCCTGAGAGTTTTCACTTCATTTGTGAGTCGGTTGTTTTCTTTTTTCATTTCCAGGTTTACGTTTTTCACGTCAGACAGGGTCTTTTTGAGCTCAGAGATCTCTGTTCTAAATTCTTCGAACTTTTCATTGATAAAGCCCATTGAAGTTTTGACAGATTCCATTTCAGATTCAATCACATGCTTTATATCTTGCTTTAGTTCACTTTGCTTAGAGTTAAACTGTGCACTCAAGTCAGTCATAGCCTTTACAAGTTCTTTTATAGTTGAAGGAGGCTTATCACCCATGCTGGACACAAACACGAACGGAGCAATCCAGTAGCCTAAGATCGATGTAATCAAAGATACAGGATACACACCTGCAATGAACGAAGAAGGCGGTTAGCCTCTGCCTGGTTGCGAAGGCTGCCTGGATTGCTCCGTGGATGATGTGGGGACCGTCGTGCAGCGGTTATATAGGGGACGCCGTTGATATCGGACAGTAGTGCGCAGGTGCGGCTTGCCAGTAGAGAACGGAGGGAGGGGGACGATCCGTGGACACGTGTAGGTTCCACCAGCAGTGACGGTAGCAGCTTCGGATTCCGCTCCTCAAACGCGCATTTCTGCAATGAACGAAGAAGGCGGTTAGCCTCTGCCTGGTTGCGAAGGCTGCCTGGATTGCTCCGTGAATGATGTGGGGACCGTCGTGCAGCGGTTATATAGGGGACGCCGTTGATATCGGACAGTAGTGCGCAAGTGCGGCTTGCCAGTAGAGAACGGAGGGAGGGGGACGATCCGTGGACACGTGTAGGTTCCACCAGCAGTGACGGTAGCAGCTTCGGATTCCGCTCCTCAAACGCGCATTTCTGCAATGAACGAAGAAGGCGGTTAGCCTCTGCCTGGTTGCGAAGGCTGCCTGGATTGCTCCGTGAATGATGTGGGGACCGTCGTGCAGCGGTTATATAGGGGACGCCGTTGATATCGGACAGTAGTGCGCAGGTGCGGCTTGCCAGTAGAGAACGGAGGGAGGGGGACGATCCGTGGACACGTGTAGGTTCCACCAGCAGTGACGGTAGCAGCTTCGGATTCCGCTCCTCAAACGCGCATTTCTGCAATGAACGAAGAAGGCGGTTAGCCTCTGCCTGGTTGCGAAGGCTGCCTGGATTGCTCCGTGAATCGGATTGTGAAGGGCGACTGAAAGACCGTATACATAACATCAGAAAGAATAACGTTCACTACAACGCACTTGCAGAAGACGCGGCAACTTCTAGTGGTGTGGTTTGCTGGGACAAGGCAAGCATAATAGCAAAAGAAACAAATTGGTGTTCCCGTCAGTATATCGAGGCGCTTTTTATCCAGACTACGAAAAAAAAAACTCTACGCAGGTATGATGCCAATATTCAACAACGGGCCTTAGCGGAGCAAGTTCTCTTCTTTACTGGGCCTTAGTGTTCGTCATAAAAAGCTCTTTTCCTCCTCCTTCCTCTCCCTTCGCACGATAGGCCCTTCAGTCAGGTACTAAAATGGACATAAGCGTACCTCCTGCAGCCACTTTTTTGTGAACAATGCTACGGTAAGGAAGCCGAAACGTCTTGAAAGCTTTAAACGCTTTTAATTTTCGTCGGCGTTTCTCTGTTTTACTATTTCAGTATGACACGGCTCTAAGTTCATTGTGGAAGTTTGTGGGGGTCTTCGCTGAGAGTAGATATGTAGCTTTCCAGGGGAATTCAAACACTGCGTTTCAATGTAGTCCATCGGATTGAACCCATCTAAACACCTTCATTCGCCTTCTGGTATTTATTTTAATGAAGAAAATGGCTTGCTAAGCAAAGAATGCACAGACGAGCTGAGCAAAGAATTATTAGCGTACAGACAAATACATATATTTAGTAGCCCAGCTCATACACAGACATAAAAAACATGAATTTATGGTCTAATAAGCATGGACACTGCGCCATTCAATCAGTGCGTTATTCAGAAGTGCAGGGTTAATAAAACTAGAATGAATAATGCATGCAATATCTGTCAAAAAACTATGATGTACTTATGCGAATTATTCCCACGTGGCATTTAGTGCGCTTAAGCCCCTGATAGTGTAGCAATGTTCCAGAGGTTCTTGTTTGATTAACCTAATTTATCGCCTACAACAACGCATATTAAAAAGGAACAGAACACAGGACCAAATTGTGCCTTTTATTTTCTTGTTCATGTTATTTATTCATTCATTCATTCACAAAACTTTATTAGTGTCCTGAAGCCCGGTCTTTTCAGACCGAGGCGGGCAGCGTCCACGTCGGCACCGCCAGGCCGAGCCTTATGGCGTCATCGTGGACCCTCTGGACAGCCCGTAGCTGATCTTGATATGAAGAGCTTGTTATGAACTTGTGCCAGTAAAGCCATTTTTCTTCGGGGTCGGCGAGAGTCGCGGGACAGCCCGCCAGCATGTGTCTGATGTCAATGATGCCATCGCACACGTTACATTCTGTCCTAATTTCTCTTTCTGGGTGAATTTTATTTATGAAATACGGAGTGGGGTACGTCCCGGTTTGCAGTAAACGTAGTGTCACTGCCTGAGCCCTGTTCAATTTTACGTGTGGCAGAGGGAATTGCCTACGCCCCAAGTAGTAATATTTAGTTATGTCGTTGTAAGTTAGTAAGTGATCTTTATGTTCCCCGGAATGGTAGTGGGCGTCGGTTCGGTTCTGACCGGCACGGCAAGCAAGTCCTCGTGCCAGGTCGTTCGTCACCTCGTTGAGGTTGGGCCGAGTCTCGTCCACTTGTCCCATATGTGCAGGAAACCATCGGATTTCAGTTTTGATAGTTTCGACCTTGTCGATAATTTTAGCCGCAGTCCCAGCTACATAGCCTTCGTCAAAGCTCTTAATTGCTGCTTTGGAATCGCTATAGATGAAAGACCATTTACGGTTCCTGATGGCTAGAGCAATCGCGGCTTGCTCCGCCACCGTGGAATCCTTAGTGAAGATGGTGATGGCGTCCCGTACCTCGCCCCGGCTGTCGACCACCACGGCGGTGTAGGCCTCTTTGCCTTTGACCCAGGCAGCGTCTACAAGGGCCGCCTGTTGTCCTAGCTGTTCAATTTCTTTCAACAAAGCTTTCGCTCTCGCTTTTCTCCTGCTAACATTGTGTTCCGGGTGCATATTTCTCGGGAGGGGGGTGGTTCTGATCACGTCTCTAGGTTTCGCGCTCAATTCTACCTCGGATTCTTTCGGGTTCATTGATCTATTTGGGTCTGTCCCTAGCGCTTTGAGTATAAGCCTGCCCGCTCGCGTTTTCGTCAGTCTTTCCTGCTGCGCCATCTGTTGCGCTTCCGCCATCTCTTCTATCGTATTGTGCACGCCTAGGTTCATGAGCTTCACGTTCGAGGTGCTGATGGGTATACCTAGGGTAGCCTTCACTAACTTTCTGATCAGAGTGTTTAGCTTGTTCAGCTCGGCCTGCGACCATTTAAATAGACCTGCCACGTAGGTGAAGTGACAGAGAGCGAAGGCGTGCACTAGCCTTAGAGCGCTGTCCTCACCCAGGCCTCTGTGTCTGTTGCTGATTCTCCTTAGTAATCTGATGACTTGGTCCGTCTTGTTGGAAATGTGCCGAATGGCATTCAGGTTTGTACCTCCCGCTGCTATGTGGAAGCCTAAAACTTTAATATTTTCCACCTGCCTGATCGCGGATCCGTCGTGACAGCGTAACATAATCTTGGGTTCCTCCCCGGGCAAGTAGCCCCTGGGTCTTCGACCCCTGCGTCGATGTTTTAGGACCAAAAGCTCCGACTTTGCCGCCGAACAGTTGAGTCCCATCTCGCCTAACGTGCTTTCCACGGCGTGTATGCTCTCTTGCAGTCTGGTCTCCGTTTGGCCTACGTTACCGTTGGCGCTCCATATGGTTATATCATCGGCGTATATTGCAAAGTGTATACCTTCTATGCTCTCCAGTTTCCTCGCGACTCTGGTCATTGCTAGATTAAATAGCATGGGCGAAAGTACGGCCCCTTGCGGGGTGCCCCTGTTTCCCAGGTTCATCACCTTTGATTTTAGTTCACCTAGCGTGAGGCTCGCTTGCCTACCGCCCAGAAACGCCTTGACTACACTGTATAGCCTCTCGCCCAACCCCAGCTCGGACAGGACCTCGAGGATGGCCTTGTGCTCTATGCGATCGAAAGCTTTTTCGACGTCTAGTCCCAGAATCGCTCTCGCGTGCACCGGGCTAACGTGTATGAGCTGGTGTTTGACCAGGAGCATGGCGTCCTGAGTCGATAGTCCGGGGCGGAAACCGATCATGTTATACGGGAGTATGTCATTTTGCTCGACGTATCTAGTGAGTCTGTTAAGAATAACGTGTTCCATAGCTTTACCTATGCACGATGTAAGCGATATTGGACGTAGGTTATCCAGATGGAGTGGTTTGCCCGGTTTTGGTATGAGGATGGTGTTAGCTATCTTCCATTCCTCCGGATAGTCTCCCTTTCTCCACAGCTCGGTGAAATGACCCGTCAGGAAAGTGATCGACTCATCGTCTAGATTCATTAAGAGTTTATTGGTAATACCGTCGGGTCCGGCTGCCGATCTACTAGATAGACCATGGAGGGCGGCCCGTACCTCACCCTCGGTGAAATCGCGGTCCATTTCCTTGCACGGTCCTCCCATGTACTCCACGCGTTCGTCGCTATCGCCCGGTTGTTCGAGCGGGAGATATTTGTCCGCGAGCTGTCTCATGACTACCTCCTGAGTCATGCACTGGCTGACTTGATGTACCAGTTTTTTAATTGCTGTTCTCTTGTTTGACTTAGTGTCGCTCTCGTTCAATAGATGTTTGAGGATGCTCCAACTGCCTCCATGTTTGATTCTGCCGTCTGCCAAGTGGCAAACTTCGTCCCACTGCTGTTTCACGAGCGTTCTCGAATGCTCCTCGATCTGTCTGTTTAGCAACGCTATCTTTTTCCTGAGCTTTCGGTTCAGTCTTTGCGTTTTCCATCTTTGCAGAATGGATTGTTTGGCCTCGATCAGATGCGCGAGCCTACTGTCCATGCTTTCTATGTTTTCTTCTGTCTTAATTTCTTTAGTGGCCTCCCTGAGGTCCTCTTCGAGCTGGTTGATCCAAGTCTGGAAGGACTGTCTGCCCGCTTCTATCGGTTCCGATTCTAGTCTCTTCGCTCTAACTTTCCTGAAAAGGTCCCAGTCCGTGCACCGAAAGGTTCTAGTCTCTTGTTTCGGCATACCTATATTTATGTGTATGATATAGTGGTCGCTGCCTAGATCGGTGCCAGAGTTTTCCCAACTAGCTTGTTTCGAGTTGTTGACAAAAGTTAGGTCGGGCGTAGAGTCCCTGCACGTGGACGTGCCACAGCGGGTGGGGAAAGTCGGATCTGTGATCAGGCACAGTCCCAGGTCCGTGGCAAGGTTCCATAACCCCTCACCTTTCTTTGTATTCCAAGCGTATCCCCACGCTTGGTAGGGGGCATTAAAGTCCCCTCCGATGATGAGCGGAGAGCTCTTTGCGACTGCGAGTGCCTTGTTGAAAAGTGCCCTAAAGCTTTGTTTCTTGTAGGTGGGACTGCTATAAATGTTCAGGCAGAAGATACTCTGCGCCCTGCCCTTGTGCCTTTTGAGTACGACTTCTACTAGGATATACTCGATTTTACTCAGTCCGAGATGGATATCGTGTTCGATAAAGGGTAGCTTTTTGTCAACGAGGGTGGCCAATCCCCTTCCGGAATCTTTTTCTCTACATACCGATTTGTACCCGGTTAGCTTTACTTCGTCCGCTAAAGTTTCCTGCAGCATAAGTACTTTTGGTTTGACCCCCATCGATCTAATTAATTGGCGCAGCGATGCCTTTTTGTTGTGGAATCCGCGACAATTCCACTGCCACACACTAAAACTGTGGGCGCTATCCATGATTATTGAATGTTATTGAATGTTATTGAATGTTATTTATTGTGTAATGTTTATTTCTCAAACAAGTTCACCATTGAAACTCTATGCGTTTTTTCGAAGTAGCCGAAATATCACTTGGAAAAAGACACCCGATTCACCATTTCTACGAACCAACAAAACGCTTGATGGCCATTGTAGAAGGCACCTGTATGTAACAAAATGGAAATCAATTTCAAAGAACAGTATGGCATTGCTGGTGGTTGCCGAGTGTGCACGAAAGCATCTTCAAGGTGAGTTAACTATGATACTGCTGTATGAACCAGTCACCTGCCGCTTCACGCTGCCAGTCTTATTGCTTTTTTGGTTCTCTCGCTGTTGAACTGCAGTATCATCTCGTTCACCAGCTTTCGCGCCCCCTTTTGCTTGGGCCATTTCACCCGCTCCCCTGCGACGCGCTTTGCTTGAGACTAAATGATTTTCTGCTGTTTGTTACCGCGCCAGCAAGCAATCACCGTGACTGTGTGAAGGTTTCGTAGACACGAGAATCATTGTTGCCATCTCGTGGTCTCATGGGTGCATTTGCTTGCATCATGCAACCTTTACTACATATTGAAAACACGGCGGTGTATTTTTGTCGACAAGCAGTTTTGATTTTAACTGCCTATCCGATATGTACACCGACATCCCCCAGTCCCATCTCGAGGATATTAAATACCGCCAGTGATGTCTATACTAAGCATAATATTTACTCTAGCCCAAAAAATTCATCTGCGCACTATGCCGTCCCTTAAAATTTTGCCGCAAAAGTCCTGTACACCGCACAAGTTGAATACCGGAGATGAGCGGGCCGTGTAACTGCATATAAATCACACCCGTGCGCACTTACCTTAGTACAGATGAGCGCCGTCATTGAGTAGCATTTCTTTACCTCGGACAACATTCCGCATTTTGCTCTCATTTGCGATGCCAATCACGTAGAGGTCCGTAACATTTTCGAGGAACCACAATACTTGTCGCGGTAAATATATGAGACCTAAGGCGGGAGTATTGCAACATGGGATCAATGCAAAAATGTTCTGCCGCTACGGTAGCCAAGTCCCTAGCTGGTTGCGCTGCTGAGCTCGAGGACACGGGTTGTGTCCTGGCAGCGGCGACCTCATTTTTAGTGGGACGACTTGCAAAACGCTGCCGCGCTTGAATACGTGTGCAGTGTAAGAACCGCAGGCAGTCGAACTCCGTAGTTTTCCACTAGGACGTGGCTCACAATAAAATTGCGGTTATACCCGGGACGTTACACGGACGTTATAGGGAAGTTATACCCGATTATTTATTTCTCATTATGATGTATGTAAGAAAGAAAGTAATTCACTATAGCAATAACAGATTCACCCTGTAGGCACAGTACCACGCTGCTTTGCGCTTACGCTATGTCAGTAGAACGAGCACTCCGTTTCATGCGTTGCGCGGAGCTTGCGGGACCCGGATCCCGGTTCTGCACGGGCTACCTGATTACCCCACTTCGCGCGATGCCGGACGGTGGACGTGTGGATACGAGACGCCAGTTGGTACGACGCGGTCATGCAGACAACAACGACACCGTGGAGCGGCGCTGCCGCGCTGGCGTGAGTAGTGCTGCTGTATATGGGAGCATATACAGGAACACAAGGCGTGAGAGCGCCGTATGCGGGGTAAAATTTCAACTAGCGGGTGTGCGCCTCTCGTATCTCTCCTTCACGCCGCCTAGGTTGCCTGCGGCACTGCACGCGTTTGCCCAGGTTTCGCACCGCGCGCGCGTGAGCCTGTGTGTGGACGTCTCATTCGAAGGCCATGTGCACGATGCACACGCTTCATCTGCCTGTAACAAGATCTGTGCGGTTGACGACAGTTTTCGTGGCTGCAATTTGGCAAAAGGGCAGCGTCTACTTAGCCACATAGGAGATGCGGAGCACTTAATCCGAAACGACTTCGCATGTGTCGCCGGAAAAGTCGTCAGCACAAACGATGCGTGTTGCCGAAAGCTATTGTTGCAGTTTCCCACACAATTACTGCTGCAAATTCGTGTTGTCGCTGTTGACGACCAGGTACTTCCATCGGCACTGTGCGGAAATATACAAAATATATCACCGCCTACCGCAAATACAACGTGCGTGCACAACTTTAACTAGTACATACCTTACAATATCGGATAGGGGCAGCAGCGTAAATAGTTTGGTAATTTCTTAACAGTGGTCAAGAGACGGATGTTTAAACCATTAGTAAGCATGTCTCCTTCGGCAAGACAGGCGCGACCAATACGCGAGCCTGTATCTTCGAGCAACTCGATTGATTGGTGCAGCGCTGATGCAGGAGGGAACTGCGGTCATGTTAAATGCATCGCACACATACTCAATTTCTGGGCACGCGTAAACCACGACCACTGATAGCGCAAGCAAGATAAGTTTCCATTGTTGGGCAGTGCACGCACAAGCTAAACACGACAAAGAAGACAGCACAACGCTGGTTCAACAACTGAAATTTATTATTTGAAGAAAGGGATCGTATACCGCGTAATCATGAAATCCTTGTGGATTATATATATACTATAATATATATAAAAATCATCTTATACTCACGAGCGATCATTGAACGGGATCTCTTAGTTTGTCAGTTGTTTAATACATTGTTCAGTGCATCCGCGCTAATCCATGTCTGTCGTCTGGCTTTTTGGTACCATTTTCTTAGGAATCGGTAGGACTACACTGGTGGTATTAACCTTATCGCATTTACATTGCTGTTGTGGCTGTTAACAACACAACATCAATTTCCAGCCTTCCGATGAGGCGCCATCGCAAACAAGAGACGTTTCGCACGCAGCGCGAGTTAAGCGAGAGCGCGACCTTGAAGGGAAGCAACGGAAACCTACACCGTGGGAGGTGAAATCTTCCGCCAGGGGAGAAACGAGCGCTGGCGCCTACGATGAAACTTGACGTGCGGTCGTCAGAGCGCGTGGCGATGTCTGGAAGAGTCGTCTTAGGTAGGGCGCTGGGGACGGTCGTGTCGGAGTGGCGTGCCTAAGGGACGTGAGTGCCTACCGTTCATTCTAGCATTATAATTCTACCGCCAGTCCGAACCTTTGAGCGATGAAGGACGCCTCAGTAAACATTCACAAACTTATGCATTCTTAGAAAGCGCCTGAACTGTTGAACGTTTGCTTGACTTTTTCTATTGATATGCTTTTAGATTGTTCGCATAAATCGTATCAATATCGTCACCTTCATGATTGCTCAATGCATTACACAAGATTGGGTCAGAGCAAAAAATACTGAAGTTCCTTTGTACTTCATATCTTCAATATTCTGAAATATTTTTACGTTACAAAGCTTTTACAACCTAAGCTGATGTAAATCATTTACTTATACGTTTTTGTCTTTCTCTAATGTCCATGTACTTGAATAAAATCCGCGAATTTACCATCAGGCTATACAGCACCTTAGCTATACTATTGTATTTTTGATAGGGTAAGTGACTAATCGAAGAATAGAGAAGGAATACTTGGTCTGTAATACATTATTCGTATTCCTAAATAAACTATTCTGTAGTCACGAATATCAAAATTAACCATCTATCTCTGAACAACCGATTGTTGATATCGGCTTACTGTTGTTTATCTGCTAAGTACCGGAAAATATGCTTATCAACAGTAAAACAGCAACAAAACTTTTGAAGCAATGCAGAAACAAAATTGGAAACGCAAGCTTTGTTTTCAGTTTTGCGGAGGAAATGTGGCACTGCTTCACACTCCATGGATTAGATCTTGTACAAAAACATAAATACCCAAGAATAAGACATCTTTTTGTCGCAATTAAACAAACACACAAAAAGAAGACACATAAAGACAACACGGGCGGCCGCCCGTGTCTTCCTTTTGTGTGTGTTCAATTGCGGCAAAAACATGTCTTTTAGCAAGCACCAACTAGGCCAACGAGGAGTTCTGTGGCAACATACCCAAGAATGCATAGACGTGGGAACTGCCGTCGCCGTAGTACAATTCGTATTGCAGCGCGTGCGTAATGCGGAGGTTGCGGGTACGGCTCTCACCGTCAGCAAGTTGTTTTTTTCTTGCATTGTGCTTGAGCTTGTCATTTTCACATTTATTCAAGACTTACAAAAATTTCCCCTATCCTTTCTTTTTCTTCATATTGGTTTTATAAGCTGGTTTCTTTGTTTGATATTGTTCTGACTAGCAAATACGTGGAAGCGTTGTTACAAAACCGCGCTCTTTGGTACCCCTTCTTTTCTTCCAATACGGGACATCAGGCTATGTATAGTTGCACGAGCACCGTGTGACACTCTAGTTTCTTAAGCAGCACTTCCGATCCACCTCCTGAGACGACTGGGGAGAAGGTTTAAAGTATATCGGAAAAAATAGAAAAAATAGTACAGTAAATATTCGTGGGTTTTCTTATAGATGTATCAGAGCTTTAATGAGAAGTTGTGGTATTGAAATGTCTGCCATTAATGATCAGAACTAATTACAAATAATTGATTACCGCGCACATTAGCGTATACGTTCGAGACTCGCCACGTAAACACGACTTTGGCGAAATTCCTGAGAAACCCGGAAGTAGAATGCACAAGTGATGGCGTCACTAATTACGTCACGTACGAGAGGGTGGCTTCACATTTAACCGGCTACTTAATGGCAAACAGCTACTTCCAAGTTCGGTCCGTGCCTTGCGCTCGCCTAAAGTTAACACCAGTGTGCAGGTGCGACTGTGACTGAGAGACACCGAATTCAAAGATAAGGGTCGCGTACCATTTTTTTTTTTTGCTTCTGAACTGCCAATTAGTCTTTCTCGCAGTCTAGTCATGTCGCAGTTTTGTCTTTTACGTTACAACTAGGGTTGTTTTCCTTGTAACATGCCCTCTGTCGTGCCAAGGGCGCACAAATACGTCATTCGCATTTTCTTTTCCGTTTCCATAACGTTTGCTTTTTCTTCAACAATTTGCTTTGCATTTGTGCAAATATGGTCGCATAGCAGCCCGTCACTATTGGAAAGCTTGTTTGCCACCACGCTCTAACGGTGTCAAGCGGCTTTTCGTGCAGTTCTTTTCATGACGGTTGTTGTGACCTTGTTTTTAAAACGACCCTAATTGTCCTTGATAGTTGACTGTCTATTCAGTGCGAGAGCTTTCCTAATTATACCGAAATAGATATGCCTGCTGTAAACACGAGCGCCTGCGCTTCTTTAGTTGATATTCAATACTTGATATTCGTTCTCGATTCGTATTCCAGAAGGCCGATATTCGATTGCTTACATCCAGTATTTACATGACAGATAATAGAAGCTTATATTGTTTATTAGTTACAGATTGGAAGGTGACAAATACAGCATGATTCAAATGAACACAAACAACGCTGTATTCCTAGCATCAAGATGCACCTAATCTGTATAATATTCATAAATTTTCTTGCGGTTCTCGAAATTCGTGGTAGTAGAACTAGGTTCTGCGGAATGCGCTTAGCCGCATGTTGTTAACACGGCGATGGTAATTACCCGTCCTTTCTACAGGTCTGATACAACATTTCCGCCTTGATCCACCTGAAAGCCGCCGTGAATCACTGATTGGTCCGCAAGCCGTGGGAAACGGACGAGATCCCTTCAGGAGCACGCAGAAGAGCTCAACCGTTCGTATATATAGTCCTTTCTAACTCACTTTCGCCCTTGTAAGGCCCTTGCGGGCATTACATAGGGGGCGCGGGGATAACAAGAAGATATTTCAAACACAAGCGGAGGGCTATAACAATATAGAATACCGTAGTATACGTTATCGAACACAAAAAAAAATAAAGAAGAAAGAAAGAGAAAGAAATGCATACAACCTGAAAAAAAAACTTGGTACAAAGAATGTAAATGCATTTACAGTGGGTCAAAAACACAACATTCTGTTTTTACCAGACGTGCGTATTTAAACTGCGTTTCATATGGCTTACAAGTGAGCCATGATCGTGTATAGGAGGAATTTCTTTTGGCAGCTTGTTCCAGTGATGAATAGCAAGAAATAGCGGTGATTGCCGAAGGAGATTCGTACGCGCAAACATGGGACGCACTTTGAAGGGATGGTCGAGGCAGGGGAAAATTCTTTGCGGCGGTTTGATATGGGATGCTGTAAAGGATTATAGGGTATGATACAATCTGTGGAAGCGGGAAAGCAGTGCTAACAGACGTGGTTTTTCAACAGAGGGTAATTGGAGCGACCATTTGATAGCCATGATGCTGGATGTTCTAGAGTAGGTCTTAGTGGTGAAACGTGGTGCTTTATTTTGTTGACTCATGCTTGATTATTAGGTATGCCTGATTTTCATTCTAAATGATGCAAGCGTATTCTATCTTTGAACGAACTATTGCTGTTTGAGCTAATAGTCGAATGATTTGCTAAATACAAATTTCGCCTAATGAATCGAAGTATTTTATTTGCTTTCGAAATTATTTCATCGATGTGATCATTCCATGTAAGGTTAGAAGTTAAAATCACTCCCAAATATTCTAACGTAGACACATTCTGTATGCACATATTGTTCATAAAATATGAACCGAACGTTACTGGCTGCAGTAAATGTCGTAGTTTTTCTTTTAGAAAAAAAATTTGCCATTTAGTATCTTCAGAGGTAATCATTTCAGTCATCTGCAAACAATCGAAATGTTGAAGTCATGTTGTTACTGGTGTCATTAATGTAAATTAAGAATAAAATTAGTGCAAGTACGGAGCCCTGAGAAACGCAAGATTTAACTTGCGCTAAATCGCAATACTGATCACTAACGGAAACAAATTCGTAGCGACTGGTGAAAAAACTTGAGATCCAATTAACAGTTTTACCATGTATGTTAAGCCGGATAAGTTTCATCATTAGGCGAGAATGGGGAACATTATTGAATGCTTTCTTAACGTCAATAAATATGGCATCGATTTTTATGCAGTCATGAACAGCTTGATGAAGGTCAGTTATGAGTTCAAATAATTGTGTTTCACAAGAGCGTCCTTATTGAAATCCATGCTGAATCCATGCTTCTACCAAACCTATGGCTCAAGTGACACTGCCCAACCTGTAACATTTAAGCGCATTCAAACAGGTTTTGCCTGTTTAATAAAGAAACTTCGATTTTGTAAACATTCTGAACATGCCCTTATTTGACGAAATATACATTGAATGTGTCTTAGAGTTCATTCGGAGGCCTAGAAAACAGTGAATAGCGGCTGTATCGCGTCTTCGAGCAGCTCCTGAAAGATTGCTGCACAAAATCTGTATATTATCTACACGCGTCACTTTGCCTGCACATCCGCACTTATATTCCACCTGCTTTTAGTAAATCTCATTTCGGTTACAATTAGTTCCGCATAGCAGTTTGTAGTTGAGAAACGCTTATAACACTCCAGAGCGATTACATATACAGGTCCCAGTTATCCCTATAACTTTGAATCTTCCTTGTACGTCACCTTTATCTAACCTTATACGTAACAAATATACCTAAGGTGAATGGCTTAGCTCAGCTCTGACATCGTGGATGCCTACTACGAAGCTCACATGATGTACAGAATTTTCAGAAAACGCGTATTCAGAATTATGTACGACGACCCGTATTAGGTCTAAAAGGTGAAATATATTCCACACACCTTTTCTAACTTGGCTGCACGTCCGCACTATGTTCTACACCTCGGTAAAACAGGGCAGTTAAGAGTGCACTGAGGGCTTCCGAGCGCGTGTTTAATCCGTTTTTTTTCCCCGAAGCGCTTACTTCACTGCTGCACTTGAAACTTTCTCGTAACCACACATTGCTCATAAGGTACCTCGCTTAATATGTTACTGTCTGGTTCATATTTACTTTTTAAAAATGAGGTACAGCGTTTCTATGAGCTTTCGTTTTCTTTTTTTTTGCAGAAGCTGTAATAGCACATTTTCTCGTCGTTATGTGCACTAGAAATTCGTAACAGAGCCAATTTCGTCCCAATATAAGATTGCTTGTAATAGTGTTTCCGCATACCAGCGGGAAACTTAAAAAAAACACATTAGAGCAACTCGAAACAGGGTGGAAACAAGTGCCTGCTAATACCGAAGGTGCCAATGCAAATAGACTTTAAACGTTATTTGCGTGTTGTCACAGTGCCTTGAAAATAAAATTGTTCATTTGCCGTTTTTGTGTGTATAGGAAAGAAGGAACTCTTTGAGTTAATATGAACACAAAGTTTCGTGTATTTAATTTATTTAGGTGGTGATTAACGTTTCTTACCAATTTTAATTATGCCCTAAATAAATCTGGTAGTGCAAGATTCGTCTGCACTTCAACCCAAAGAGTCGCTCCCACATTTTCAATAGATACAATCACACAAAATGAAATAGGATTTTTTTTCAGGACACTGTCAAAACACGTGCATGGCATGATAAAATGATTTTAGTACCACTAGTACCTTCGATGTAATATACTCTTATTGTAAGGAGGCAGTAGATTATCACACATCTTATAAAAAGCCTGATTCTCTTTATCTTTGTTTGGTGACATCTGAACTAACATCTTTGTCTTGCAGTAAGCCATGCCAGGGAACAGTAACCGAGAGGGCGAGAGCAGTGCCTTCATTAGCAAATTCTACCCGGATGAGAATACACGCTCGGCGCTGTCCTACCAGCCTCAAGCCGACGACATCTTCGTCGTGACAAATTTTCCCTTATGCGGAGACACCTGGGTGCAACTGATAATCTACCACATTCTCCACAAGAGGGCGCCACCGTCTCCTCTTATGGAACGGGCCACGCACCTACCTCACCTCGAGTTGCAGGTAAGCTTGACATTATTGTAGTCGCAAAATATAGGCGATGATTGTGTTTTTCGTAATATAAGGCATGTTGTGCATCTAGGCTTTAAACGACTTGTGTGATAGTGCACAGTAAGGTTGGTTTTGTGAGCACTCATCAATTGTCCTACACCAGAGAAACGTACTGTAACGAAAACTTGTATACTACTTCGTAATAATAGAAGTCGCTCAAATACCTCCTTTTCGGGCAAAGTAGTCCAACCTCCTGTTAGTGCAACGTATCATTGAACAGAAGCGTCTGAACTTGAGCTGGTTGAAACAACTAAATGACGTGAAAGCAGCCACAAAGTCGGGTCCAGACTTATTCCAATATTTTCGTCTATGCAATAGATTCTCCTCACTTAGGTCACGTCATTTCATTTGTCCTTGCTAATCTAACTCTGTTAGCAACTGTCCAAGTCTGCGTTTCTTATACGTATCAACTTAGCGTGAAAATGCTTTGTTGTGTACTCTTGAATCGAGCGCTCGGCCAAAGCAATGGTTGCAGGGATTCTGCTGGCACTCTTCAATTTCGTATGTGACAAATTAACTTGTTTCATTGCTCGAAATGGCTCAGAGCATCTGAAAAAATTAATAAATTGACACGGTATGAGTCCTTTAGTAAAAGGTGGAAATAAGCAGTGATTTGACGAAGGAAGTGAAGAACACAAAGGCGGAATATAAGAGACACACATGATAGACGTTAGGTTCCCAGTGAGGCTTTGTATTCTACTATTTGAGCTAGGAATGCCACGTATCGTAACGCAGCCCGTTCTCGAATCTATTATGTGGGCGACGTTCTCCCTTGGTGAGATCTGTGCTGAGAATGATAAATTCTCCGATCGTTAAGCCCGAAATAAGCTAGCTGCGGAGTCACCCCGCGAACTCAGCTAGACAAAACTAGTGAGCTTAGTTCTGGACAAGTCTTAGATGGGTAGTACTGTACTTCACCGAAGGAATTACGTAAAGGTTACCCCGCGCCTGGAGAAGCTGGATGACCTAGTTGTTGAACCGGTGCACCAAAAGCATTCCGTCTGGGACGGAAGAGGTGAGGCTCTTTATCAAAGCTTTCGAGATACAAGCTACGGCGAATTGTGCAAAAGAACCAACTGGCGACTCCGCTGATTAGGTACCCAAGTGCTGAAAAGATCGCAAATAAACTTGTGCAGCTCAGTGCGTTGGCCAGCAGGTCATCAAGTACGAACATATGGCTTGCATATTTAAATATGTTGCTGGCAAGAAGGCGCGCTCTGGAGACAATATTGCTAACATGCCTGTTTACGTCAAATGTGTTTCACAAAAGTGGTGCCAGCTTACATTATAGAAGAAGCAGGCAACTCTTGGAAACAGTGGGTGGAACAATTCCTGGCGACATCCCCGAGCAACCTAGTAAATGACGAGACATCACTAGTAGCTCGATTTGTAGGCACTAAGAATGTAGGTTTTCGGCGCATAAGACATGTACGTAAAGCCTCATTTTAGTTAATATAGGGGCAGAAATAAGAACTATAAGCTGTTCTCAAGCAACGACCTGTTTTAATTTATAAATGCGTGCGGGCCATTTTCAGGGTGTGAAACGGCGGTAGCGTTCACTTGTCAGATCTAAAGATAGCATCCATCCAGGCACGTACCCAGGGGGGGGCCCCGGGGGGGGCCCGCCCCCCCCCCGAAATCAAGTGGTATACCCCCCCCCCCCCATCCCCACCCACGCCACCACTCCTCACACATTCCTAAAGCGCCGCCAGATCAATGTTGAGACTTGGCAGCTGTTCATCGGTCAGCATTATGCTGCCTTTTTCACTCCTTTTAGATGGCGGTAGTTATCGGCATCTCTTGTAATTTGAAGGACAGTTTTCTCATAGATTCCACACCCGCGTGATTAACTCGAGATGCGTTCAGTTGTCACCATCTATTCAACCGTGATGCGCATAGCTGTTGCTTTTGTTAGTTCAACCTTCTTTGTTTAGGCTGATCCTAGGACCAGGAGAGGGATGCGGCTGTTATTCAGCTGGTCTGTACTCTCATGGAACGAGCTGCGGCCGGAGAAAACGTCAATTGCGTTTAACTTTTCCCTTTGCTTCATTATTTCCTTGAGTTACGGCTCGCCGCGACGCTGGCAGATGCCCGGAACCATATACACGTGATATGCGGGTTAGATAAGGTGGGAAATAAAATAATGTGAAAGAGCGTCCATCATGAAACCCTGCAATAACCCTTAAACCCATAAGCAAGATGACTGTCGCCCGTTACCTCGTCTGCTTTTCCCTAATTGTATGTCACTTTTCGTGCAAAATTGGCAACTGGAAACAAAAATCGCAAGGAGTTGAGAAATTAAGCGATCTACTAAGGGAGAGAGCCAAGGCAACAACCAAACTGCAAGCAAAAGTGAACAATAAAAAGTTAACCGTTGTTTATGAGAATATTTATGGATCGACATCTTTTTATTTAAAGAGGAAGTAGGGAAAACGCCGCCGGAAGTGGAGAACAATTACTTGTTTTGAATGACGCTACTACAGTTATCGGTGGAACCGCCTCACGTAGCCACTTCTCTGCTGTGCTTATGTGGGTGTTTTTCTAACCTTTCGCAGTGAGCGCAGTACGTCTAGAATCGCAGAGTCCTGCGCTCTACGCGGTTGTATGGGACTGGCGGCCGCACAGCGTTACGCAATTCGCGGAACTGTCAAAACTGATCAACAAGGCGAAAATAACTGATATTCAAAACTATAACATGAGAAAGACTGAAAAAGCCGTAAGAAATGAACGCAGCCTGAAATCAGTAAAAAAGAAACCTGGCATAGGACAAACCATGGTGCATGCACTAAAAGATAAGAAGGATAATATCATCAGCAATCTCGAAGATATAGTAAAAGCAGCGGAAAAATTCTAAGCTGACCTGTATACAGTACCCAGAGGAGTCACGATACCTCACTTAGAAACAGTAATGAACAGGATACAGAAACTCCTATAACTAGCGATGAGGTCAGAACGGCCCTGCAAGACATGAAACGATGAAGAGTGGGAGGAGAAGGGCGAATAACAGCCGATTTAATCAAAGATGGAGGAGACATAATGCTTGGAAAACTGGCGGCTCTTTAAACGAAGTGTCTATCGGCTGCAAGGGTCCCAGAAAACTGGAAGAATGCAGACATTATACTAAACCACAAAAGAGGAGACGTTAAAGAATTGAAAAATTATGGGACCATGAGTGGGGTTGAATATTTATATGCAGAAGATGAAGATAATGATAAATAGCCGGGCAAAGAAACAAGAGATCAGGAACACCAGTCGGCCACTAGAAATTGTGAAAGAATACGTTTACCTAGGTCAATTAATCACCCATTAATCACTCATTAATCACCTAGGTCAATTAATGAATCATGAGAAGGAAATTCACAGAAGAATAAAAATAGATTGGATCGCATATGGCAGACATTTCCAGCTCCTGACTGGAACCTTACCATTGTTATTGAAAAGTAAGGTGTGCAATCAGTGCATTTTGCCAGTGCTGACATATGGGGCAGAGACTTGAGAGCAAATTAAGGACCGCGCAAAGAGCGATCGAACGAAGATTGCTAGGCATAACGTTAAGAGAGAGAAATAGAGCGGTTTGGATAAGAGAGCGAACGGGTATAGATGATATTCTAATTGACATCAAGAGGAAAAAATTTAGCTGGGCAGGTCATGTAATGCGCTGGTTAGGTAACCGTCGGGCCATTAGGGTTACAGAATGGGTACCAAGAGAAGGGAAACGCAGTCGAGGACGACAAAACACTAGGTGGAGCGATGAAATTAGGAAATTCGTGGGCGCTAGTTGAAATCGGTTGGCGCAGGACAGGGGTAATTGGAGATCGCAGGGAGAGGCCTTCGTCCTGCAGTGGACATAAACATGATGATGATGATGATGATGATGATGATGGAGGTGGTGGGCCCCCCCCCGAAAAAAAATCCTGGGTACGTGCCTGCATCCATCGATAGCAGGATTCAGCTAAAAAGGCGAGACACTGCTTTTGTGTCAATTGGCATACTGCAGACAACAAGTGCGATCCATTTGTTCTGGCACTATGAGCAAGTTCTCACAATGAACTTGTTATGACACCATGAGCATTAACTCGCACCTACTGCATAAAGCGGGCGGCCACGATCTCATCGCGTTTACACTTTATATGGAACCTTACGGCGACATTGACGTCATTGCCGGCGAAGAAAATTGGCTGGCAGCGTTTCTATAATTGCTATCGCGATAACAAGATGCCCCCGAAAAAGCACTTTTGTTGCTAAAAGCAAAAATATGTATATACAGGCGAAAATGACGTAAATAGGCAGTTATAAGCACTATAATTCCAATCATATGCTGCTCATTAACCCATGATTTCTGCTCATACACCAAAATGGTGGGTACATGGCGCGCGGCCATAAACATGAATTTACCAACAATCTGGTCTCTAGACATCTTTACTTTAGGTTCAGAGTTTGCTCGTCGACAACTTTTTAGAATAACGACGCCTTTTCATGCTAGCTGGCTCTACTCTTTCCATTTCTGAAGTGGTAGCCTTGCTGACGCATAGAGTGCTTTCTTCTGCCCTGAACTTATCCCTTGAATTTATAGGTGGCATACAGTGGTTTCAGAAGAACCATGTACTTGATGGTATCAAATTAAGGCTAACTCGAGCAATCGCTTAAGATTGACTGACGCGAACTGGTGCAGCCGTAATCAGCCAGAACTAAGCAACCGTAGAAGTCACACAGACAACTTGATGTGCTACAGCCAATCGGGCGAATAACCTAGGAAACGATGTCCAAGGCCTCCCGTCTACAAAAACTAGCAAACAAGAATGATCGTACCGATCCGATCAACTAAACACGACTTTTTAACTTCCTCTAGCGTGTTTCACATCTTCATCAAAGTGGAAGGAAGACATGTGGTAGATTTGGTAGACGGCGGCATTTCTAAGTCTGTAATAAATTCCAAGATGGTAAGCAGATGTCACTCACCTATACTCGCCAACAACTTTCTGTGGCAATGAAGTGAAAGCTACAGGCTCGTGCCTGCTGCACAAGTGCTACCACGCCAAGTAGTCCGGCAGCGTTCTACAGGGCTTTTGGTTGCTTGGAGCAGTGGCTGAATTGACGCAGCCTCCACGTGCCACGGTATCGCGTTTTCCTAGACGCGGAAGGGAAAAGTCGCAAAATAAGTAAACATTTACACTAAGTGCTGTATTCTGTCTTATTTAACTATTGCTAATAAAGTGTTTGTTTTCTCTGCTCCTGCCTAATGACGTGGATTAAAACATGGGACTCTTTTCGGAAGCGCTGTCACTTGTGCACACTTTGCCTCGGTAGCTTTCCCTTCGTTGCCACCGAAAGTTGTCCACGAGTATAGTTAAATGAGCTAGGTATTCAAGGTTGCAAGGCGAAAGTGGTATCCTCTAATCAGCAGGTGTTTAACGCCGACTTCTACCTTAACCAAGGTATTACTTAGGTACTGGCTATCCTGTTTATGACTTATGACTTCGGTCTCCACGAGTTACAAATAGGCATGAGATAGATAATGTATATTCAGATGCCGTGGTCTTACTCAAACGACTACCAAGGCAAAAAGCACTGCTGAGTAGACAGAGTGCCTTTGCGGATTGTCAAGTGTGTGGGGGATGCTTCAACTAAGTGTACTGAATTTGTAAAATTTGCAAGTTACCAGAAGAGAATGAAGCCTCACAAGGTTCCAAGGGGCCTGCATCCGAAAACCCCCTTACATCACGTCTAAAGAGCGATATATATGGTTCAAGAAAGCTGCGCAGATGATGGTAGACATTGATATGATCCGGCCTTCACCGTCACCCTTAGATTCTTCCATAACACTCGCGCCTCGGAAGGTTCTCTGGGTGCGCATTGAATACTGGTTTGTTAACCGTCACGCAGAACGTTTACCGTTACTCATGCTGGAGTTTAACGCGACCGTAAATAAAAGAAGTGAATGTCGACATTTTCACGCATTAACTTATTCAAAGACTTCTCACAGATCGCGATAGTCAAAGAGACAAAAATGAACCCAGCTAGTGTGAACTCTTTCATTCTATGCTAGTAGAATTGACTTCCGTTCAGTTAGAACTTGCCAACAAGGTTTTAAAATACTACAGATGATGTCGAAGCCTTGCCTATATGTATGTGGTGAGGTAGACATTGTGGTCCTTTGCTTTGAACGAGCGGGTGAGCATCGGTTCACTTTTTCAGTTAATAAATTCCATGAGCTTAGCCCACCTCAATGTAAATTCCAGGAAAGCATCCTTTTAAAGAAAAGTGGTATATCATGGCAGTATTTCGCGGGACAAATAAGTGCGCAAAACAAAAGCTAGTCAATATGATATCATCAATGCTAAAGATCACATGACGTCCACTCAGTGCACGCCTTTTGAGGGACTAGCAGACCATTAAAGGCTTTTCTTTCAATGTTCAGTATTAAAACCATATGCCTAACACAGAAAAAAGTCTGGTTTGAGCATACCCTGATTAAGTGCATAAAATATAGCCTGACTCAAGCAATCTCTGCTGACTGTGCCTTATTTTGCACATCGCAGGTTTCACATTAACCTCTCAATTCGATACCCGCACCTCATGCTATCCAAGTGGTGTAGTTTTGCCTTATCGTTCTTATTCGGTGACAACGATAGTTGCCTGAAGATGAACATTGCGGGCTGTTTGGTATATCGGTGAAAAAGGGGTCTAAGAACGGATACCTGGGAAGCTGAAATAGCATAGTCCGACCAACAAACGACAAAGAAACCCAAGAGCTAGGGGAATGTAAAAAGGCAAACGAGAGTAGGATAAAGCACAGATAGCGTGCAAAACGAGGGAGAGAGCAGCACAAAAATAAATGGTAATGTAAACCGTCACCGAGTGTTACCCTGAGAAATGAGATATTTCGGCAAGCGTTCTTTCTAAGGGAATGCATTACCTAGTGCAGCGTTCCTAGGGGGGAGGGGGGGGGGGGGAGGGCATCGACGTCCCTTTTGTATGTCGTAGTTATGGGCTAGCAGATTCTGCACTACTCTACTCACAGCGTAAAAATAACTGCAAATGGCGTCTAGGGATGCAAACAAACATTCCACGTTATAGTGGTGCTGATAAAGCAGCGCCGCTATAACGGTGCTGCTTTATAGCGGTACCGTTATAAAGCAGGGATAAAGTGGGCCGAACCAACCAGCCCTTGAGCTCATTCTTCACTCCGGACACTTTTTAATCGCAAATCATCATCATCATCATCATCATCAGCCTGGTTACGCCCACTGCAGGGCAAAGGCCTCTCCCATAATTCTCCAACTACCTCGGTCATGTACTAACTGTAGCCATGCCGTCCCTGCAAACTTCTTAATTTCATCCGCCCACCTAACTTTCTGCCGCCCCCTGCTACGCTTCCCTTCTTTTGGGATCCAGTGCGTAACCCTTAATGACCATCGGTTATCTTCCCTCATCATTACATGTCCTGCCCATGCCCATTTCTTTTTCTTGATTTCAACTAAGATGTCATTAACTCGCGTTTGTTCCCTCACCCAATCTGCTCTTTTCTTATCCCTTAATGTTACACCTATCATTCTTCTTTCCATAGCTCGTTGCGCCATCCTCAATTTGAGTAGAACCCTTTTCGTAAGCCTCCAGGTTTCTGCCCCATAGGTGACTACTGGTAAGACACAGCTAATATACACTTTTCTCTTGAGGGATAATGGCAACCTGCTGTTCATGATCTGAGAATGCTGCCAAACGCACACCAGCCCATTTTTATTCTTCTGATTATTTCCGTCTCATGATCCAGACCCGCCGTCACTACCTGCCCTAAGTAGATGTATTCCCTTACGACTTCCAGTGCCTCGCTGCCTAATGTAAATTGCTGTTCTCTTCGGAGACTGTTAAACATTACTTTAGTTTTCTGCAGATTAATTTTTAGACCCACTCTTCTGCTTTGCCTCTCCAGGTCAGCGAGCATGCAGTCCAATTGGTCCCCTGAGTTACTAAGCAAGGCAATATCATCAGCGAATCGCAAGTTACTAAGGTATTCTCCATTAACATTTATGTCCAATTCTTCCCTATCCAGGTCTCTGAATACCTCCGGTAAACACTCTGTGAATAGCATTGGAGAGATCGTATCTCCCTGCCTGACGCCTTTCTTTATTGGGATTTTGTTGCTTTCTTTATGGAGGACTACGATGGCTGTGGAGCCACTTAAGATATCTTTCAGTATTTTTACATACGGCTCGTCTACACCCTGATTCCGTAATGCCTCCATGACTGCTGAGGTTTCGACAGAGTCAAACGCTTTCTCGTAATTTAATGAAAGGTATATATAAGGGTTGGTTATATTCCGCACATTTCTCTATCACATGATTGATAGTGTGAATATGATCTATTGTTGATTAGCCTTTACGGAATCCTGCCTGGTCCTTTGCTTGACAGAAGTCTAAGGTGTTTCTGATTCTATTTGCGATTACCTTAGTAAATATTTTGTAGGCAACGGACAGTAAGCTGATCGGTCTATAATTTTTCAAGTCTGGCGTCCCCTTTCTTATGGATTAGGATTATGTTAGCGTTCTTCCGAGATTCCGGTACGCTCGAGGTCATGAGGCATTGCGTATGCAGGGTGGCCAGTTTCTCTAGAACAATCTGCCCACCATCCTTCAACAAATCTGTTACCTGATCCTCCCCAGCTGCCTTCCCCCTTTGCATATCTCCCAAGGCTTTCTTTACTTCTTCCGGCGTTACCTTTGGGATTTCGAATTCCTCTAGACTATTTTCTCTTCCACTATCGTCGGGGGTGCCACTGGTACTGTATAAATCTCTATAGAACTCCTCAGCCACTTGAACTATCTCATCCATATTAGTAATGATATTGCCGGGTTTGTCTCTTAACGCATACATCTGATTCTTGCCAATTCCTAGTTTCTTCTTCACTGTTTTTAGGCCTCCACCGTTCTTGAGAGCATGTTCAATTCTATCTATAATATACTTCCTTATGTCATCTATCTAACGCTTGTTGATTAACTTCGAAAGTTCTGCCAGTTCTATTCTAGCGGTAGGGTTAGAGGCTTTCATACATTGGCGTTTCTTGATCAGATCTTTCGTCTCCTGCGATAGTTTATTGGTATCCTGCCTAACGGAGTTACCACCAACTTCCATTGCACACTCCTTAATGATGCCCACAAGATTGTCGTTCATTGCTTCAACACTAAGGTCCTCTTCTTGAGTTAAAGCCGAATACGTGTTCTGTAGCTTGATCTGGAATTCCTCTATTTTCCCTCTTACCGCTAACTTATTGATCGGCTTATTATGTACCAGTTTCTTCCGTTCGCTCCTGAGGTCTAGGCTAATTCGAGTTCTTACCATCCTGTGGTCACTGCAGCGCACCTTGCCGAGCACGTCCACATCTTGTATGATGCCAGGGTTAGCGCAGAGTATGAAGTCTATTTCATTTCTAGTCTCGCCGTTCGCGCTCCTCCACGTCCACTTTCGGCTATCCCGTTTGCGGAAGAAGGTATTCGTTATCCTCATATTATTCTGTTCCGCAAACTCTACTTATAACTCTCCCCTGCTATTCCTAGTGCCTATGCCATATTCCCCCACTGTCTTGTCTCCAGCCTGCTTCTTGCCTACCTTGGCATAAAAGTCGCCCATTAGCATAGTGTATTTTGTTTTCACTCTACCCATCGCCGATTCCACGTCTTCATAGAAGCTTTCGACTTCCTGGTCATCATGACTTGATGTAGGGGCGTAGACCCGTAAAATCTTCATTTTGTACCTCTTATTAAGTTTAACAACAAGAACTGCCACCCTCTCGTTAATGCTATAGAATTCATGTATGTGCCCACCTATATTCTTATTAATCACGAATCCGACTCCTAGTTCTCTTCTCTCCGCTAAGCCATGGTAGCACAGGACGTGCCCGCTTTTTAGCACTGTATATGCTTCTTTTGGCCTCCTAACTTCAGTGAGCCCTATTACATCCCATTTACTTCCCTCTAATTCCTCCGATACCACTGCTAGACTCGCCTCACTAGATAACGTTCTAGCGTTAAACGTTGCCAGGTTCATATTCCAATGGCGGCCTGTCCGGAGCCAGTGATTCTTAGCACCCTCTGCTGCGTCGCCAATTGCGATGTCTAATCATCTTGCCAGGTGAATCGCACAGTCACGCGACAAGTAGTGAACAGTACGTATCGAGGACGGTCAACGGGTTCATTGCGAGGCAGGTGGTGCTTTCGCAATATGGCTATTTGACATGATTTTCTTTTTGTGACTGTTTTGTGCACGTGCATGCGGCTGGTTGGTGTGCCCACGCTTGGCATGCACTCTGCTACGCTACAATGAGCATAATGCTTTGCCACGTCATCATCACAAGCACATTTACGCAACTTATAAATGCAACAATTCCAATGACATATCACGAACTATTTCTGAAACATGTGTACTCACTGCGGCGCATACGAACCCTCTGTGTTTGTTACGTTTCATGAACCGTGTCTTTGTTCTCTTTTCACTGTGCTTTACAACATACGTGTTGACTATTTCCACAGCGCCGACCACTGCACTTGTTATGTAGAACAATCAATCTCTTTTATATACATAATTAATAGGCTGTGCCTTACCACGTATGGTACCAGTAATACACAAAACTAATTTCATTCTAGTGAATTACAGAGAAATAATAGAAAAACTTGCCATTGTTGTTTCAAATAAAACTTTAAGATTAGCACTGTGCTGCGAATGAAGACTGGGACCAGTGCATGAGTAGTACTTTCGTAGTCCAAAACAAAGGATACACCGAAGAACCGCAGTTTGGGCACGGAATATTAGCGATCATGCAGCTTAAGAATATTACACACCTAGTAACCATGTAGCTTCAGCGGACGTTCCCAAATCGCAGGTTTACACACTAATATATTTCTTTTCCTACGCACCCAAATTACTTTTGTCAAATTGTGGTCTATTCAGGTAAAGTATCAGGTTGACGCCGAATTCCTGTTCATGAGTCTAACTCGCAAGGTTATCCCGTTTTAATGCTGAATTTATTTGGTTCTCAGCGTCTGCCACGCATTTTCTATAAAACCTGGCGGCATGTTGACCACGGGTTAAAGTTCATCAGCAACACTTTTTGTGCAGCGTGAAACGTAATATGGGCGCAAGAAGGCATATATAAAAAGAAAAGAAACAGCGCTACAAGCAATAGCAATCTTTATTATGAAGACAAGACCGCATGTACACTACAGGTGCTGTAGCAGACATACATCACATGGAAGCACTTGCAAACATGCGCGATGAAAGTCAACTATCGAATCATATTTATGGTCAGCGACAACCCACCAGGACAAATCGTTACCGCTGACGCAGGAAAACTTATTTATTAGGAGTCAACGCTCTCAACGGCTTCTAACGCACAAATAACCAAGTGCGTCTATATGCTCTGCCTCAAGTATTATGAGGATGAAATCTTTATACCCACCAACAAGGATGGTTTTATCAAGCAAAGGTCGGCAACGAGATGCTTGGGTATGGAGCGCGGGAAACCCGTCAGGCAGCAGCTTTTTTGTTTTCTGTTTTCTTCTTGTGCTCTCTCAACCGCGGATGTATGAACCTACTGGTTTGGCTAATGAATTGTTTCCCAGAGGAGAGGGGAATACGATAAATCGCAAAAACTTGCAATCTACGAACTTGTTTTTATGCGTTTTGAGCACTCAATTTTTTCTGTCCTTGAAGGATTCCTCTTCGCACAGATCCTTCCAAAGTTCTCGGCTACTGGAAAAAGCATCCGAACGATATCGCGGAGTGCCAGCTTCTTGAGATAATGTGAAAGTTAGATAATACAGGAAATTACGGCTTTGCTTCTCGTTCGTGCACATTGCCGGTCTTGAGTGTCAGGCTGGCCTGAACTGCCGCGAATTATTTTGAGTAGCTTCTGGTCTCAAAAGGTCTAGATAGACCATCCTTATGCATGAAGTCTGATTCGTGAAGCTATGCTTTATTAGGTGAGTGCCAGATTTTTATTGGCTGCTCATGGGAAAGCTTTCAAATCAAAATCAAGCAAGTGTTTAGTGTGTTCCGCGATTGTCTTAATACTCTTGAAGTCGCACTTGAATGGCCGATTGAAGGAACCGTTAGACCTGCGGGCTTGAAACTCGTTAGCTACGACATCCAGTTACGCTGGTGCCAAGATCCAGGGCTAAAATATGAATATTCCCTTTTCGCTTTAACCACCCAAAACTAACCAAGAAAGGCATTGTGACAATGTGCCGCAGCAACTAATTAAGGAAATCTTGCCCTCATCTAATAAAGTACAGCTTCCAGAATCAGACTTCACGCTTGAATGAAGCTGGCTATCCAGACCATGCTTTAGTACCTGTAGCAGAGAAGCAGCTGAAATGGAATCGCTGAAGTTCAGGCGAATCTGACACTCACTACGGTGCAAGTACAGGAACGAGAATCACAGCCGTGATTCGCTATACTCACCAACTTTCACAAAATCTCAAGGAGGTGGCACTCCACGATAACATTAGGGTGGTTTTTTGGTACTTAGTAAGCCTAAAAGACCCGATGTGAAGAGAAATCTTCCTATGACAAACAAAGTTCAGTGCGCAAAACCGAATGAAAAGTAGTTCATAGATTGCAAGGCATTTGTAATTTATAGTATGCCACTCTCCCCGGGGAAACAATTCGTCGAGTAAAGCAGTAGTTTCATAAATGAGTGGTTGAGAGAGCTTAATAACAAACCAAAATGTTGCCGCGTGATAAGCTTACCGACCTGTATACACAAGCATGTCGTTGCCAACCTTTCCTTGATAAAGGCGTCATTGTTGGTGTATATAAAGAAGATTTCACCTGAATAATTATTGAGGCAGAGCGTGTAGACACGCTTGGTGACTTGGGCATTAGAAGCCGTCGATAGCGTTGTCTCCGATGAAGTTAGTTTTTCTGCGTCAGTGCTGACAATTGGTTTTGGTAGGTTAACCCTGGTCACAAATATGATTCGATAGTTGACTTTAATCGCGCATGTTTCCTAGTGCTTCGACGTGATGTATGCCAGCTACGGTGCCTGTAGTGTATATGCGGTCTTGTCTCCATAATAAACATCGTTATTGCTGGTAGCGCTGTTCTTTTGCTTCTTTAAGTATCTTCTTGCGTCCGTATTACGTTTCATGATGCGTAAAAAGTGTTCCTGACTATTCACCGACAAGCCACCATTCCTACCCTTGTTGATGTGCATGTTCTTTAGCCCCACAACAAATGTGTACCCCCCCCCCCTCCCTGCTGCGATGAAGAGGTTCTTACTGGTATACTGTGGTATAAAGGTTATAAACAGGATGAGGTGCCTCAGAAAGGCTGGCGAACGTTTCGATAGGAGGACTTATCTTCAGCTTTGACGAAGATAAGTACTCCTATGCAAACGTTGTCCAGCCTGTCTGAGGCACCTTATCCCTGTCTATAACCTGCATACCACAGTGTGCTATTCCATCTGTCAGCCCGTTTCTTGATTTGGATTTCTTGCTGGTGTAATAAGAGTTGAGCGCCGTCTGCACAACTGTACCATTATTCAAGTTACCTCTCCGCCTCCCTGCCATTCAATTAGGATTGTGTTCAGTACGTCAGCCGCTCTACTGGACACTACCAGTTTTAATGTGTATTTGCTTCTAATAGTGTTTTACGCTTAGTAATCTACGGCATTCTTATATTCCAACTCTGTCGCAGGGCTCTGATGCTGTCCAGGCCATGCCGAGACCCGGAAGCATACGCACCCACCTTCCTTTCCACCTTGTTCCTCAAGCAGACTGCGCAAAGTACATCTACGTCGCGAGAAACCCGTACGACTGCTGCGCGCAATTCTTTGAACAGATTTCGAGCGCCCAAGGGAAGAGCGTGGACGAGGCACTCAAGGCGTTCCCCTCGTTTTTTGATCAGTTCGTCGAGGGCCGAGCCTTCTGTGGTGATTACCTCACCGACCTTGTGTCCTGGTACAAACGAAGGTTCGACGACAACGTCCTATTTCTCACGTATGAAGATTTGAAATATGATAACATGACAACAGTTTTGAGGATTGCTGACTTCTTGGACGAGGAAGGCCAGTATGGTGAGTGGCTGAGGCGAAACGGAAAGTTCTTGAGGAAGATCTGCGCCGAGACTCAATACGAGGGTGTTTGGGAGTGCGTGGAGGAGCACACGAAGCTGAAGATGAAGGAGGCAGCCGCCTTGCCTGATGAAGGCAAACCAGACTGGGTGAAGCAACTGCAGAAAGCCTCAGTGACCTTCGGACAGCTGTTCGGCATGAAGTGTGATGAAGGCAAAACGCGGCTAAGCCGAGAAGACATGTTTACACCTGACATGATCAAGAAGCTCGAAGAGCGCCTAAAGATTGCGGCTGGAGGCAGCAACCACATCATGACGTTGTGGACGAGCATTGAGTAATGTCTTCTGAATACCTGGCGTTGGTGTGGGCCGCTTATGCAATTTATAGGAGAAGAGTTCCTTGTGGAAAATTTACTAGAACGTACTATTATCATTCAAGATTACACGCCGCCGAAATAAATGTTGAGTCATTATTTAACAGCCATGTATTAAGAAACATGAGCACAAGAAAACAGAAGCAGTATTAATAAAGAAAATGCGATGAAAGATTGAACGGAAGCTATTTTTTCTGCTTTCATTGAATACGCTTTTTACCAGGGAATGGTATATTTGCAGTTAAAGAAAGTGAGCATCATCGCAAGAAATACTAGATCGAAGGTACAATCCAACTTGAATAGCACTCGCAGCATGTTTTAATGAGGACATTGTCATGACTGGCGCTGTTTTCCCTTTTTCCCTTTATGTTGAAATAGAGGTCCCCGTGATGTAGAGGCTTCCGGAGAACAAACCGCACGCGATTGCATAAGCATGAACTTTTGATTGCATTAATTTTGGAAACAAAGCCTCTTGCGTCTTTAAACAAAACCATAGCATCCCGAGCTTAGTCCTCACTACTAGCAAGTAGTTATTCTTACGGAAGACGACGTGTCGTGTTGACTTTCTTCATGACTGTCTAATAAAAACGATAGCATCGATTTATTGTCCTTGCATTGAAAGAAGTTGCTGGCAGCCTCGATCGACACATATTATTTCTTTCTACCTAATGGAATTTTGTACAATGATTCAGAGCACTCATATGATTGGGTGCGAACAAACAGAAACATTTCTAACGCCGGACTTCTTTACGATCTCAATTGCACGGTGAAATCGTAACTGCTCCTTTGTGAAAATTATTTCCCTGAGACTCGTTTCCCACCTTGGCGACTTGGCGGAAATCATCTCGAGATAGCACAGGAGCATTTTCTATGTGCTTTTGAGTTTTTCTAGGCCCACTGAGGAGAACTGTCATCTAAGTCCTACTGCAAAAACCAGCACCTTCCAGTACCTTCCATGTAAAACCAGCGCATTTTTTACATTGGATCGCAGAGGTAACGTTGGCGCTCGTTGGTAGTCACAGGGACATCGGTGAGGTAACTGCAAAAAAGCAGGGTCACACTGGCCGAGGCGCTAGTTTCGCTGCTATTATGCTTAGATGCACTGGTATATGTTGTTAACGCGCTGGTTCTCTCCGGATTTGCCTGGCTCGAACTGGAAAGTGCGGTGGTTGCGTTGGTACTTCAGTGTTACCAGTACTAAACGAGTGCAGGTGCTTCCGAGTAATAAATACTTCATACAATTGTATCAGGAGGTATAGCCCCTTGTCCAAAATAACGCTATATGTCGAGGTCATAAATCTCTGTTTCGTGTCTAATGTAAAGCTGCGTTAGCTGCTCCTTTTATCCATGCGTATGTGACCCTGGAGATTACTTTTTCCTTCTTTCATTTCTCTGTTGAGTGTGCAGATAGCTACGTTCCCGAACGAAATTCGGAAGTGCAGATAACGCATCGCTTTTTAGTAGTTTGTATCTCGTTATTTTTTTTGCATCTGGTACTAAATTGTGGCTTATTCCTCAGCAACAGTGCATCTTTACGTTTCGTGCACGTTCACCGCACTTCTGATGTGTCTGTAACGTAATCCTGTCAAGGTTTTATATTTGTTTATAAGGAATAATGAAACCTATGGCTGTGAGTTGTCGCAGTTTTGTGTAAATGACACGAAATAAAGGAATAAAGGTCGCTGAGACGCGTCCGAAGGACATCAGCAAGCCTGCCGCTGATTACTGTTAACGCACCAATAAAAACATGATGCACATCGCGCACTTTTGCTATTGTACATTAACTTATAGTGAAAAAATTGACTCGCCATCGCGACCCCGAAACAGTGGATGTCCAGCAAACCTGTTGAAGGACACCACAAGAACTACTCGGGAAGGTATGCAGCGATTTGTTTCTTTAGAATAACTGTAGATGGATGGACGGATGGACGGATGGACGCACGGATCGACGGAAGGACGGACGGACGGACGAACAAGCAGACAGACAGACAGACAGATAGTTTATTCGTGGCTGTTGGAAATGCAATAAAAATCAGGCCTACCAAAGCCTCAACGGGAACAAGTGGCAGCACCTCGCAGATAGCGAACAATAAGAGAAATATACAAAAAAGAAAAGACAGACAGACGGCGTAGAGAACGTTGGAAAATGACTTATATAGCACAAGAAATCAAGAACAAAAAATATGTACAGAGACGAAACAGCTGCACTATCAAAAGAAATGGCATATTGGAATGGGGGGGGGATGCCAATACCAGCAGATGAAAACACTTATTTTTTTACACAATACTGCAGGCCCGAAAGAGGACCCAAGCAGGAGTGGCAAAAATACATAAAGATGAATCCAAGCAACGCATACGAATATTAGCATACAACACGATCGTATACCTAACAACAAAGAGGAGTAGTAATTGTAAAAGCGGAAAAATAAAAAAAAGCACGAACCGTACAAACATTAGCAAATAGCAACATCACGTGCAGGGCAATGAAGCGTAGCCCACAATGATAAAGTTTTATTACGCGCTCGAAACACAACCTAATTGTCAAAATAATTTCACGCACGGAGATACACAAAAAAATATTACACGAGGCCGTTACTGCACGCCAACGAGACACAAGATAACAGAACACAATTAAACAGATAAGTGTCGATATAAATTTGTATTACAATAATGTTAGTGATGTTAAAGACTTCTATTTTCTAAAAAAATAGCATTATATTGTTACGTAGGATGACGCAGACGAAAAGCTATGTACAAATATATTTACAAGGAAAATACGCTGCGCTAGGCCAAGAGGCAACAGCCCGCGCTAGCATCTAATCGTCGTCGTCGTCTTCACACTGCTGGCCTTTCGTGATCGCACATATTGTGCCGTAGCACTACCCCCGGCTGCAAAAGCGCCGTCCCGGAGCGACTAAAGATCGGACTCGGAAGCAGTGTAGTAGGCCTTGAGCCTACTGACGTGTACGACATCACTAGATGCCACAGGAGAGCACGAGGGTGAGCCCACAGGAGCAATTTCGTAAGTCACAGGCGTCACCTGGCGCAGCACGCGGTAGGGCCCTGTGTATCGCGAAAGAAGTTTCTCTGAAAGTCCGACGTGACGAGAGGGCGACCACAGGAGCACGAGCGCACCAGGTGAAAACTGTACGTCACGATGGCGGGCGTTGTACTGACACTGCTGAGTGGTCTGTGAGGCCGTAAGTCGAGCACGGGCAAGCTGGCGTGCATGGTCGGCGAGGGCGATGGCGTCGCGCGCATACTCGCTTGTTGAGACCGCAGCAGGAGGAAGTGCCGTGTCTAGGGGTAAGGTAGGTTCGCGACCGTACAGGAGATAAAAGGGAGAAAATCCGGCGGTGTCGTGCCCGGAAGAATTGTACGCAAATGTTACGTAAGGAAGGGCATTGTCCCAGTCGTGGTGGCCCTTGGAAACGTACTTCGCCAGCATATCGGTAAGAGTACGGTTTAACCGCTCTGTCAAGCCATTGGTTTGAGGATGGTATGAAGTAGTCAGTTTGTGTTGAATGGAGCAGGAACGCACAATGTCAGCGATAACTTTCGAGAGGAAGTTTCGACCACGGTCAGTAAGCAGCTGTCGCGGGGCGCCATGAAGCAAGATAATGTCACGCAAGAGAAAGTCCGCGACGTCAGTGGCGCAGCTGGTAGGGAGAGCCCGAGTGATAGCGTATCGGGTGGCGTAATCAGTCGCGACGGCTACCCATTTGTTCCCAGAGGATGACGTGGGAAAGGGACCGAGCAGGTCTAATCCAACACGAAAGAACGGTTCCACAGGGACGGTGATCGGCTGGAGATGACCGGTAGGTAGCACCTGAGGTGTCTGCCGACGCTGGCAGGGATCACAGGCAGCAACATAGCGTGGAACGGAGCGAGCGAGACCAGGCTAATAGAAGCGGCGGCGGACGCGGTCGTACGTGCGGGTTACCCCAAGATGTCCTGCAGTGGGTGCGTCATGCATCTCAAAGAGCACAGCCTGTCGTAGATGTTTTGGCACGACAAGAAGAAGATCAGGGCCATCAGGGAGGAAGCTCCTTCGGTACAGAATGCCGCCCTGGAGGACATATCGGCGAACGGATGCGTCGGTAGGTGTAGAGCGCAGACGCTCGATGAGTACTCGCAGCGATAGGTCTCGGTACTGCTCATCGGCGATGTTAGCGAAGGCAGACACAGAGAAAATGCCGTCGGCGGTACTACTGTCGGCGTCGTCAGGCTCGTCTACCGGGTAGCGAGACAGGCAGTCAGCGTCCGTGTGTAGTCGGCCAGATTTGTAGGTGACAGAGAACGAATATTCTTGGAGGCGTAAGGCCCAGCGACCAAGTCTTCCTGAAGGGTCTTTCAATGAGCATAACCAACAAAGCGCGTGATGGTCTGTGACAACGGAAAAGGATCGGCCATATAAGTATGGGCGGAATTTCGCAACCGCCCAAACTAGGGCCAGACACTCACGCTCAGTGATGGAATAGCTGCGCTCCGCGGGTGAGAGGAGCCTGCTGGCGTAAGCGATAACACGGTCGTGGCCACGCTGGCGTTGTGCTAGTACTGCTCCAATTCCGTGACCGCTGGCATCAGTACGGACTTCGGTAGGCGCAGAAGGATCGAAATGGGCCAGAACGGGAGGCGTTGTGAGAATGTCGATTAGATGAGAGAATGCAGGGGCCTCGTTATCGCCCCACTGGAAAGGAGAGTGTTTTTTCAAAAGGTCGGTTAGTGGTCGTGCTATGGCGGCGAAATTCCTCACGAAACGGCGGAAGTACGAACAAAGGCCGAAGAAGCTGCGCACATCCTTGACACACGTCGGAACAGGGAAGTGCGTAACAGCATGGATCTTGCCTGGGTCCGGTTGCACTCCGTTCGCGCCAACGAGATGTCCAAGGACGGTAATCTGGCGACGGCCGAATTGGCACTTCGATGCGTTGAGTTGCAGACCGGCTCGCCGAAAAACGTCCAGGACTGCTGAGAGGCGCTCGAGGTGCGTAGCGAACGTTGGGGAGAATACGATAACGTCGTCCAAGTAGCACAAGCACGTGGACCATTTGAAACCGTGAAGAAGGGAGTCCATCATGCGTTCAAAAGTGGCAGGAGAGTTACATAGGCCGAACGGCATCACCTTGAATTGATAAAGACCGTCGGGTGTCACAAAGGCAGTCTTCTCGCGGTCGAGATCGTCCACGGCAATCTGCCAATAGCCGGAGCGAAGGTCAATAGAGGAGAAATAGCGAGCACCGTAGAGGCAGTCAAGGGCGTCATCAATCCGAGGTAGGGGGTACACGTCCTTTTTGGTAACCCTGTTAAGGTGCCGATAATCCACGCAAAAGCGCCATGAGCCATCCTTCTTTTTTACCAGCACAACCGGTGACGCCCAAGGACTACATGACGGTTCAATAATGTTCTTGGCAAGCATTTTGCGAACTTCTGCGTGAATAACTTGACGCTCAGCTGGTGACACTCGATACGGGCGGCGATGAATAGGAGGGGCATCGCCGGTATTAATGCGGTGTTTGACAGCTGTAGTTTGGGCTAAAGGACGATCGTTAAAGTAAAAAATGTCGTGGTAGGAAAACAGACCGCGGTAGAGTTCACGAGCGTGCTCGGAGGGCAAGTCGGGCGCAATCATTTTCCGTAAGTCAGCGATGGAACAATTTGTCGACTGCGATGGTAGAGAAGTATCGGATGAAGTGTCGTCTACTGCAATGGATGCTACTGAGTGATCCTCGAACGAACAAAGCTGGGCCAAAGACATCCCACGTAGCAGCACTTGTGTCGTCAAGCCAAAGTTGACTACTGGCAGGCAGACGCAATTCGCCGTAATAGATAAAACTGTATGGGGTGCTGTGATCCCGTGTGTAAGGAGGACGTCTTGCATAGGAGCCGCGATGTAGTGACCGTCGGGGACTGGTGGGGATGACACTAGGTCAACGTAGGTCAGTGCCGAAGGTGGCAAGCGAACGAAGTCGGCGGAACTGAGGCGACTGGGGTGTGGTTCAGTAGGATCCAGAACAGGCAGGTCAAGGCGGAGAGTACTGGCGGAACAATCGATGAGAGCAGAATGTGCGGAGAGGAAGTCTAAGCCGAGGATGATGTCGTGGGGACAGTGGGCGATGACTGTGAATAGCACGATTCTTGAGCGATCGGCGAAGGAGACGCGGGCGGTACACATACCAATTACGGGGGCTGTTCCGCCATCGGCGACACGGACAACAGGCGTCGTGGCGGGCGTGATAATTTTCTTGAGCCGGTTACGAAGGTCAGCGCTCATTACGGACAAATGCGCCCCAGTGTCTATGAGAGCAGGCACGGAAACACCGTCGACGTGCACGTCAAGAAGGTTCAGATGAGTGGGCAAAGTCAGTAGAGGATTTGGGGGCGTAGGGAGCAATGCAGCGTCACCTCGAGGCGCTGCATCGTCTAGTTTTCCGGCTGGGAGCGGCGTCCGAAGGGAGTCGGCGAGTAGGAGCGACGGGGCTGGGGAGAGCGAGATTGTCGTCGTTGGGGCGAAGGCGAACGAGAATAGGGGCGGTTCGTTGCAGGAGAATCAGTAGCGGCATTATCGGAACGTGCGGCATAGGGACGAGAAGGGCCACCTGAGGGGTGAGAGTAGGCAGTATAAGTAGACCGGATCTGGGAACTCCAGCGACTACGACAGTGCCGAGAAATGTGTCCGATTCGATGGCAGTGGAAACAAATAGGCTTGTCGTCAGCATTGCGGCACTCAGATGGGTTGCGGAAAAGTGGTGGGTAAGAAGATGCGGGACGGGGCGAAATCGAAGAAGCCGGGCGAGTATCAGGGCGATGGGCCGGGCGGGTATCAGGGCGATGGGCCGAGCAGATGGTGTGAAGACCCATGTTTTCAAACTCCTGGCGGACAACTGCCTGGATCAGTGAGACCGTGACTGCAGATGTGTTGGTGGGACTGGAGTCGAAGGCAGCCGGATAGGCGGCCTCGATCTCACGCCGGACGATCCTGGTAACATCGGCAGTGTTGTTGGGACGAGGAGCGTCGGCACAGGAAGATGTCGCTGGGGTGTTGGGCAGACGGGCAAACTGCTGGTCAATACGTCGGCTTTTGGCGAGTTCCAGGCGGCGGCACTCTTTTATAACAGCATCCACCGTGGCTACGTTGTTGCAAACGAGCAAGTTGAAGGCGTCATCGGCAATGCCTTTGAGGATGTGGGAAACCTTGTCTGACTCAGTCATGTGGGTGTCAACTTTGCGGCACAGAGCCAAGACGTCCTGAATGTACGTGAAATAGGGCTCTGTTGACGTCTGCACACGGCCGGAAAGCGCCTTCTGCGCGGCAAGTTTTTGACCGTAGGGGTTGCCGAACAAGTCTCGAAGCTGTGTCTTAAGTGAATCCCAACTGGTGAGCTCATCTTCGTGCGTGCGATACCAAACTCGAGGTGTGCCACCGAGGTAAAAGACTACGTTGGCGAGCATAATAGTAGGGTCCCACCGGTTATTACGGCTGACGTGTTCGTAGAGGCTGATCCAGTCATCGACGTCTTCCCCATCGTGGCCGGAGAATACGCCAGGATCACGGGTAGCGGGGAGAGTGATATAGGTCGTCGAAGGGGTAGCAGGTGTCGGAGCCGGCGGAGTAGGGTTGTCGTCGCCGGGAGCCATGAAGGAAGGCTCGACGTACCGTCCACTGCGAAGCTCCGTGACGAGGTACAGGGAACGTCCACCTCCACCAGATATGTTACGTAGGATGACGCAGACGAAAAGCTATGTACAAATATATTTACAAGGAAAATACGCTGCGCTAGGTCAAGAGGCAACAGCCCGCGCTAGCATCTAATCGTCGTCGTCTTCACACTGCTGGCCTTTCGTGATCGCACATATTGTGCCGTAGCAATATAACTGTGAAAAAGGTAGGTTTTTCCAATCGGTTATGGTGCGTGGAAAGAAAGAATGTTTGAAAAGGCTAGTTCAGGTGATATAAGCTGTTTGACGTCGTGATGTCGTGTTTGACGTGCTGTTAGTTGTGTTAAATAAGGATTTGGGTTTACAGAGGAGAGATTCTAAAGAGAAATTTTAGTCTGTATTTTTCTTCGTAACTATAGAGTCAATGTTATGCTGCGTCATCAGACTAGCGGGAGAGTCACTTGTACGATGTTTAGAATAAATGAACCTGACACCTTTACGCTGTGTCATTTCAAGAGCATCGATGTTCGCTTTTGTGTGGGGATCCCAGAGAATGCTGGCCTATTCGAGTTTAGGTCGACTTAGATATGTCTAAGTCGTTAACCTAGTTCCAGGAGGTGCATATTTTAGCTTATCTCAGAGAACCAAAGTTTCCTGAACGAAGAGTTACATATTTATTTATTTTCAATACTGCTGCTCTCCTTCGAGAGCGTGGCAGTTGGGCGGTGCAATAATTCAGCCGTACAATGCAAGGAAATCAAAGTATAGATTATACAAAAAGTAAAAAACGACATAAGCAGTGCAATTTATACATAGTACTATACAAGTAAACCATGTTAAGATAAAACGGAACAGTAAATAATAAAAAAAAGAAATGGAAAAGAGCAAGATGCTTTCTAACAATAGCACAGATAATACTAAGGGCAAGTAATAAAGCAGAACTAACTAAAAAAAACTACGAGTGTTTGGGAATCATTTTGGCAAACGAATAAGCTGTCGAAAATTAGAGTGTGTATTAAAATTTCCTAACGAATGAAGCAATATGCGCCGGTGTCCCTGCATGCATAATAGGCACTGTCATTCACACACTTTTTTTTCTATTTGCAAGATAAATTCGGATAATGATTCAATGTTGGTGATAGAAGGATCAAGTTGGTTCCATTCTGCTATTGCGAGCGGGAAGAAAGAATACTTAAATGTGTCATTTTTACATGCGTATTCTGTCAATGTGTGCGCATGCTTGTTACGTGTAGGTCGAGCCTTGGAGAATGAAATTTAGTATGAGGTATCTACCTACAGTTATATTTTGGTAGTTGAAACAACAATTTTAAGCGAGAGTGTTTCGCTCTTGTGGATAGCGTTCGCAAACCGGACTGGGTTAAAAGATGTGTTGGCGAGTGTGTACGTCTATATTTGTTATGAATGATCCTCACAGCTTTCGTTTGTATTGATTCTAGCTTACTTATGTTAGTCAGTGTATGCGGAAACCAGACTGTGTTAGCGTATTCGACAACAGGCCTTAAAAATGATGTGTAGGCTAGCAGCTTCGTTGTATTGGTTGCGAGCGCCAGGCTTCTTTTTAAGAAAACTAGTTTGCGCAGCGCCTTTGAGATTATATTACTGATATGTTGGTCCCGTTTGAGCTCCGAGGTTAATGTAACACTTAAATATTTGTGTTCTTCAACTTTGTTAAGTGGAGTGCCTTTTATTGCATAAATAAAGATTGACGATACCGTTTTCCTGGTAACAGTCATGATCGCGGACTTTTGTATGTTTATTTGCATCTGCCATTTGGAGCACTTGGGGGAGGCCCAACGAGAAATATTCAGGTGGACCAACTAAAATGTGGACGTGGGCAAAATGAAATTTGAGGGTGTGCCAACTCAAATTTCAGGCGGGCAACAAAAATTTGTGGATGGGCCAAATTGAAATATGGGAGCAGGCCAAATAAATTTGGGTGGGTCAACTGATATCTTAACGTAATCATCACCAGCATGGCTACGCCGACTGCAGGGCAAAGGCCTGTCCCATACTCCTCCAACTACCCTGGTCATGTGCTAATTGTGGTCATGCTGTACCTGCAAACTTCTTATTCTCATCCGCCGACCTAACTTTCTGCCGCCCCCTGCTACGCTTCCCTTCCCCTGAAATCCAGCCCGAAATGCTTAATCACCATCGGTTGTCTTCCCTATGCATTACATGCCCTGCCCATGCTCATTTCTTTTTCTTGATTTCCACTAAGATATCATTACTCGCGTTTGTTCCCTCACCCAATCTGCTATCTTCTTATACCCCCTTAATGTTACGCCCATCATTTTTCTTTCGATGACTCGTTGCGTCGTCCTCAATTTAAGTAGAACCCTTTCCGTAAGCCCACAGATTTCTACCCCGTAGGTGAGTACTGGTAAGACACAGCTGTTGTACACTTTTTTCTTGAGGGATAATGGTAAAACTGCTGTTCGTGATCTGAAATTGCCTGCCAAACGTACCCCAGCCCATTTTTGTTCTTCTGATTATTTTATTCTCATGATAGGGTGATCTCGAATCGATTAAAAGTTTTGGCAATAGGTCATCATCCGAGTCTCCTGAAGAATGCCATGCTATCTCGAGGCAGCTTAAAACAATAGAGATGCGTTGCGAGGATGCCGAAAACAGACTTCGGCGGTGTAATTTACTCTTCTTTGGCATCCCTGATGATCGAAACGAATCATGGCCATCATCCGAATCTAAAGTTATAAACTTTGGCATCATGAACACCTTGGCATCACCATAGAACCCACCAAAATAGAACGCGCACACCGCCTTGGCCAGTTCAACAGAGAGAAGAACAGGCCAATCATTGCTAAATTTACGTTTTTTAAAAATAAACAAAGCATAATAGAAAATGGCTACAAATTCAAAGGCACGGAATTCGCTGTTCGCGAAGATTTTTCGCTCCAAACACGCAACGCCCGACGCAAGCTCATTGCCTTCGCGAAAACCAAGGGCGTACCGTTGAAGTTAACCTTCGACAAACTGCGAGTAGATAACACTACTTACAGGTATGACTCGCTGTCCGATACCGTGGTACCAATTTCGCGATAGCTAGAACTTAACCCGATAACATGCGCGTCTGACAACCCCTCTGCTGCGCAACATACACACACCGAGCCTTCGTACCTAGCTTTATCATTTACTAACATTCGTAGTATAATTTCTAAACGCACCGAAATTGTATCGTACTTGGAAAATAGTAACTGTGATATTTTGGCACTAACGGAAACTTGGCTCTGTGACGGCGTGAATGACAGCGAAGTTTTTCCTGATACGGAGGATTATGTCATTTATCGCCGAGACAGACATAATCGAAGGGGAGGTGGTGTCTTACTGGCAATAAAGAAGCACATCACTTCGTTTATAGTACCGATACCCTCCGCTATTGAGATAGTGTGGGTTTGTGTAACATCGACACTATCAAAGTCACTTTACGGAGTGTGTTACAGGCCTTCTGACAGCACTGATAACTTTGTTTCTAACTTGCGTGAGAGCCTTACTGCTGTTCATTCTAAATTCCCTAAAGCTGATATATTCATTCTTGGCGATTTTAATTTCCCGGACATAGATTGGCCTAACTTGAGAGGCAATTCGCGTGCATCTAATGACTTTGTCCAGCTCATCCTTGATTTTTCTTTTGAGCAACTAGTCCTCAAACCAACGCGCATTACTAACGTCTTAGACCTTGTTCCAACAACAGCACCTAATCGAGTTAGCACCATTTCCATCACTGATGGGTTCAGTGACCACTCGTTATTAGAATTTACAGTTCGCACACCTTCATGTACACGTAATCTAACAGCAAAACGAATATTTGACTATAAAAGACCAGACTATAATGCCATTAACCGAGATTTACAAAGCTTTTCATCTAGATTTATCGCAACATTTTCTCAACGATCAGTCAACAAAAATTGGTGCCTGTTTAAAGAAGAACTACTAGGTTTAGCAAATAAATACATACCTCAGATCTCATTTCGCACCAACAGCCCAAACCATGGTTTAATAAAACTTTGAATGCGTTAAAGAACAAAAAGAAACGTTTATACAGGGCAGCCAAAAGCGTCAACACGTTAGGTTCGTGGAATAAACATAAAGCCTGCGAAAAAGCCTACTGCAGTTCCCTTCGTCGTGCAAAACATAAATTCTTTTCCGATGACCTTCAGTCAATGATAAAAAATAATCCTAAAAAATTTTGGAAAACGATATCTCCTTCAAACAGCACTGACACTCCCACTCTCGTGGATAGCACTGGTCTTCCCATACCGCGAGAGCGCTGCGCATCTGTATTTAACAACTACTTTCTTTCCACGTTCACAAAGGAAGACCTTTCCAATATGCCAAAGATGGCAGACTCTGATTACCAATATATGACTCCTATTACCGTAACAGCCGCTGGAATCGATACTTTGATTAATAATCTCAAATTATCGAGTAGTTCCGGATTTGATGGCATCAACACGAAAATCCTAAAGAATACAGTAGTCCCTTCCAGTACAATCCTTAGTCATATATTTCAGCAGTCACTGTCAACAGGGGAGCTGCCGAATGATTGGAAAGTTGGCAAAATCATACCCATTTTCAAGTCAGGTGACAAGAGCGATGTGAGTAATTACCGTCCAATATCACTAACCAGCGTTCCCTGCAAGTTACTCGAACACATCATTTTTACTAATGTCGTTCATCACTTAGAATGTAATAACTTCTTTTTTAAACATCAGCATGGATTCAGAAAAGGCCTTTCATGTGAGACACAACTAATTGAATTCACTACGGATCTTTTTAAAAATATGGACGACAGTGCTCAGACTGACTCAATATTCATCGACTTCTCTAAAGCATTTGATCGCGTGGCTCACTGTCGCCTCATTTCTAAACTCTCATGCTTAAACCTTGACGACCTAACAATTTCTCGGATAAGAAACTTTTTGTCTTTTCGAAAGCAGTCCACTGTCATAGACCAGTACTCTTCCCCTTTCAGTAACGTAACATCAGGCGTACCTCAGGGAAGTGTCCTTGGACCCTTACTCTTCCTGATTTTCATCAATGACTTGCCATTAAACATTACATCCAGTGTTCGACTATTCGCAGATGACTGCGTTATCTACCGTCAAATCCGCTCCCCCGCTGATCATATTGCTCTTCAACGTGACCTTCAATGTGTCACTAACTGGTGTATGGATTGGCAAATGACCCTAAACACTAACAAATGCAAACTGATGACATTTACTCGCAAAAAGTCCTACTCCATTTTCAGTTACTCACTTGACAATAGTATCGTCGCTCGCACGTCTTCATACAAGTACCTTGGAATTATTCTAACACCTAGCCTTTCATGGTCATCCCACATTGAGAAAATAACGGCTAAAGCATCGCGCACTCTCGGATATTTAAAACGTAACCTTCGCAGCGCTCCTTCCCTCACAAGAAAGATAGCCTACCAAACATTAGTGCAACCGCAGCTCGAATTCGCAGCTTCTATATGGTCACCTCATCAGGCATATCTAATCCATCTTCTCGAGTCGATCCAAAACCGTGCTGCACGTTTCATTGCCAGAGATTATAGCCCATTTTCGAGCGTAACTAACATCAAGCTGTCGTTGTCGCTTTCATCTTTGGAATCGCGCAGGAATATAGCATTACTTTGTCTTCTGCACAAAATCATGCATAATGCGCGCCCATCTACTTTACCACTCGTTCGTCCCTCCCGCACATCTAGACGCCTGCATAATCATCTCAGTTTCCAACGCATCTTCGGTCACACCAACGCATTCAACTGCTCAGCTTTGCCACGTGCGATTGCACTGTGGAATGGTCTTCCAGATAACCTCGCTGACATTAATGACCCATTAACCTTCAGACAAAAAATCACTGCATATTTGGCTAGTACTTAGCTAAAAACTAGTATCTGTTCAGTTTTGTTACTTTTAACTTCATTGTTATTTATTTATGTAAGCATTTGTTCTAAGGTTGTTTGCTTTACTGTATAATGAAAAGCTAACACCTGTTCGTTTACCTTTCCTGCTTTTTATCTTTGTTTACGTTGTGTTCTTTGTTTATTATTTCATTCTCTTTTTTTGCTCATACTTATGTAACAAAAGCTATGTTTTTGCTCCGCATTTGTTATCTGTACCGCCCCCCTCACGCAATACTCCTTCTGGAGCCTGTGAGGTATATGAAATAAATAAATAAATAAATAAATCCGTATCCGCGGTCACTACCTGCCCTAAACCCGCCGTGGTTGCTCAGTGGCTATGGTGTTAGGCTGCTGAGCACGAGGTCGCGGGATCGAATCCCGGCCACGGCGGCCGCATTTCGATGGGGGCGAAATGCGAAAACACCCGTGTACTTAGATTTAGGTGCACGTTAAAGAACCCCAGGTGGTCGAAATTTCCGGAGTCCCCCACTACGGCGTGCCTCATAATCAGAAAGTGGTTTTGGCACGTAAAACCCAATAATTTAATTTTTAATTTTTTACCTGCCCTAAGTAGATGTATTTCCTTATTACTTCCAGTGCCTCGCAACCTATCGTAAACTGCTGTTATCTTCCCCCGAGACTGTTAAATATTACTTTAGTTTCCTGCACATTAATTTTTAGACCCACCCTTCCACCTTGCCCGTCCAGGTTAGTGAGCATGCATTGCAATTGGTCCCCTGAGTTACTAAGCAAGGCAATATCATCAGCTAATCGCAAGTTACTAAGGTATTCTTCACTAACTCTTATCCCTAATTCTTCCCAATCCAGGTCTCCGAATACCTCCTGTAAATACGCTGTGAATAGCATTGGAAAGGTCGTATCTCCCGGCCTGATGCCCTTCTTTATTGGAACTTTGTTGCTTTCCTTATGGAGGACTACGGTGGCTGTAGAGCCGCTATAGATATCTTTCAGTATTTTTACATACGGCTCATCTACACCTTTATTCCGTAATGCCTGCATGACTGCTGAGGTTTCGACCCAATGAAAAGCGTTCTCGTAATCAATGAAAGCTATATATTAGGGTTGGTTATATTCTGTACATTTCTCCATCACCTTATTTATAGTGGGAATTTCAAATCTTGTTGAGTAGCCTTTACGAAATCCTGCCTGGTCCTTTAGTTGACAGATGTCTAAGGTGTTCCTGATTGTATTTGCTATTACCTTAGTAAATACTTTATAGACGACGGACAGTAAGCTCATCGGTCTATAATTTTTCAAGTCTTTGTGTCCCCTTTCTTATGCATCAAGATTATGTTGGCGTTCTTCCAAGATTCCGGTACGTTCGAGGTCATGAGGCATTACGTATACACGGTGGCCAGTTTTTATATCATAATCTGCCCATCATCTTTCAACAAATCTGCTGTTATCTTATCCTCCCCAGCTGCTTTCCCCCTTTGCCTAGCTCCCAAGGCTTTCTTTACTTCTTCTGGCGGTATTTGTGGGATGCCAAGTTCCTCTAGACTATTCCCTCTTCACTTATCGTCGTGGGTGCCACTGGTACAAGATAAATCTTTATAGAACTCCTCAGCCATATGAGTTATCTTATCCATATTAGTAATGATATTGACGGCTTTGTCTCTTAACGCATACATCTGATTCTTGCCTATTCCTAATTTCCTCCGTTCCTGAGAGCATGCTCAATTCTCAGGAACGGACGCGAATGTCAGGGAATATTGACGTGGGCCAACTCAAATTTAAGGATGGAGTAACTTAATTTTTGGGTGGGCCAACTTGAAATTTGGGGTGGGCGAACTTAAATTTGGGGATATGCTCCGCCTCCTCCTCGTAGAATTTGTCGAGGGAGCAAATTCATTATAGATAACTCCATTGCAATTGCCAAAGATGCTGCAAACGAATTTTTGAACGCTATGCACTCTTCTCTGGAATATTTTAATCCCAATCCCCATCCCTATACAGAGTAGCATGCCCGCGGTTATATACGCGTTGGTAAAATTCTCTGTTTTCTAGTAAAGAGCCCTCTCTCTCTCTCTGAACGCTATGCGCTGCCAAGACAAGTAAATTATGTATTTTGTATGAACAGAACATACTCGTGTGAGCCAAAAATTATGCCCGAAATAACTGATATCAATACTTCCATTTTTTTCTATTTAATAAGTAAAGAAAATATCACAGAAAATTTAGACCTATATTAGCTCGAAACCAGCAAAGCATTGCATGCCGCTGATATGACAAATGTAAATGCCGTGAAATTAAGAAGTGGAGGACAAATGTTTTAATCAAAATTTTTCATTCAAGGACCTTGTTTACACATCTGTACATATGCAACGGCCAGGGAAAAAGCTCAATGACGTTCTCCCTTGTTCAAATGTATTGCTCAGGAGGAGCTGTCACCGGTCGTGTAGTTTGAGTAATTCCACCGAAATTGAACCGTGTAATTGCACCGACAGTCGCAGCAGACTGCACATACAAAAATGAGGAGTTCTGCAAAATATACGAGGGTGAGTTAAATCAATGTGAGCCGATGAGAATGTATGACAAACGGGGCACTTTATGTAAAAGTAGTCTCCATGAGCATTGAGACATTTGCCCCACTGACTAACGAGTCGCATGATTCCCGTCTCATAAAGTTCCTTAGGTTGCTGTTTCAAAAAGCCTGTAATGTACTCCTTTGCGTAATCGTCCGACGTGAATCTGGTTCCCTTGAGCTGCTTATTCAATTAAACCAAATGGTGGAAGTCACAAGGCGACAGTTCTGGGCTCTATGGTGGATGTTGCAGTGTTTCCCACTTGAAATTTGCCAGTTTTGTGTTAACCGCATCAACGACGTGGGGACGGCCATGGTTATGGAGCAAGATGACCCCATTCGCCATTTTTCTACTCCGTTTGTTCCTGATTGCAACACGTAGCAGATCCGGCGTTTCACAATACCGGAAACGATTGATAGTCTCTTCAGGTTTAGCAAATTCGAAGCTGTAATGGCCCCTGGGGATTGATGAAAAGTCAAGAACACCTTTCCGGCAGAAATAAGGGCCTTTGCTTTCTTTGGGGACAGTGAATTCGAATGATTCCACTTTAAGCATTGCCGTCGTGTTCCAGGCTCGTAATAGTGGCACCATGATTCGTCCCCGGTGACACTACATACCGCATCATATACCGCATATACCGCATGATACCGCGTCATATGAGCCAAGACAGCACTGAACCTCTCCGTCTTCTGGCTGTGCTTCAAAATCTTGAGCATCCATTGCGCACACAAGTGCCAATAACCAAGATATTTATGAATTATGGTGTGAACCGAACCATGACTGATGTTCACACGCTCTACCATTTCATCGATGGTTATCCTCCGGTCTTGTGTAATCAGCTCACCAACCGTTGCAATTGCGTTAGGTGGGGGGGGGGGAGGGATTGCACGGTGGCTTTGGCCCGGTTTTGGACCGTCTTTGCAACTTTCACGTTCTTCGTTGAACGGTTTGCTCAAACGTTTCACAGTGGCTAATGAAATACATTGTTTAATGTGCACGGCAGCCATACGGCGACTAATTTCTTTTTGAGAAACACCTCCGCCTGTCAAAAGCCTCACGACATCACGCTGTTCATGTTTTGGAGCATCCATTATGTCACGCAACCATGTTCAACCCAGTGTATGAGAGCATTAAAAAGCATTTATCCTCATACCTGCATGTCACGATCATAGATACATAAACATGTACAAACTCCAACAGAACATGCATGTCCATAATGACACATTCGTGTACTCTCATTTCCCCCTCGTGATAAGGGAATGGATTTGCCTCGATGCTTCAGTCATTTCTGCAGACTCATTACCTCAGTTCACATCACGGTTAGAATCCATATCAAGCAATCAGTAACGCAGTCTTATTCACATAATATGCTTTGCAACTCTTGTAAGCCGTGCTGGTTATCGTGTAGATGTTTACTGTTATTTTTGTTCCTGTTTGCAGTCCTTTTCATGACCTATTCACTGTATTGCTGCGCATGCCTCCTAGACATGTTTATTTACTTATTAACTTATTTATTTATTTAAAAATACCTAACAGGCCCTTAGAGGCATTCTGTAAAGGGAGAAGGTAAACTCAAAGACAATACAATAATTACAATTCATATGTCACCATATATACAAAAAATACAATGTAAGAAATACGCTAATATTCAGCAATGTGTTGTTAAAAATTGTACAAAAGACAAACCGAATGCTTTTGAACGCAACAGGTCAGTGAAGAAGAAACTTTTACAAAGTAAAATATAACCAATAGAATTACAGAGCGAGTGGGATAAAACAGTATCTAAGGGGTAATAGCCCAATAATAATCGGAACCTCAAGAGCGATAACCTTAAGCGATAACCTTTCATAAGCGATAACGTTAGGAACATTGTTCCAAAGACGAATGGCTCTTCGAAGAGCGGTGTAGCTAAATGAATTAGTCTTTCCGTAGGTACGCATGAAATTTCACTGACTGTACCACCGGTGTGACCTGTAATGAGGAGTCTCAAGAGGCAAAACTGATGGTGCTGTATTATTGACTTATTTATGAAATAATGGTAGCAGGGCTATATCACGACGATCATGCAAGGGCTGTATAGAGAGGTCGAGTTTAATTTGTGTTATGCTTTTGTTGTAGTCAGAACAACATGAAATAAAATGCGCAGCCCTATTCTGAATAAATTCAAATGTTTTTCTTTATCCATATTTGTTTTTTCTATGTATTTTTACCTTGTTCTTTTGCGTTTCTTGTTTGGCTTATTGACAGACAATTTGTACTTGCACTTTTATTTCCACGTATTCCACTTTTGTATACCCACCTGCTATGGTCACTGATGGGACTGGCAGTATTTAAAATAAATAAATAAATAAATAAATAAATAAATAAATAAATAAATAAATAAATAAATAAATAAATAAATAAATAAATGAGAGGTGCCTGTGTGCTACGCTCATGCCTCGCAGATACTGAACCGAACCATTATTGCGTAGGGTGGGTTGGATCACTTTCATTTTACTCGCCCTCGTACATTTGAAGTGCGCGGATACAAAGGAATATACAAATGCGAAGATAGACCTTAATAAAGGGCAAGAAAGCGTCACTGGAAGCAAAGTTCAGTGCATGTATACAGACAACCTCGCAACAAGATATTTAAATATATATATAAATCTCCAATAAATCTACGTATCTGAGGAAAACTCACTGTCACTGAATGAGTCACTGAATATAAGTCACCGAATGCCTCAGAAAAAGCAAATAAATATGTTGCGCAATCACCGATTCCAATATCACAGAATCCTGAGCCCCCCCGCTCCCTCCTTCCACTCCCCCCGATGTATCGCGCGCAGCGGTAGGCGGCGCGCTTCCTGCCCCGCTTGACTGAGCCACCATCGTCGGCTCACCCGTGCCAACTCCCCTCCTGCACTTTCACTCAGACATGCAGCATGCGGCGCGCGGTCACGATGTTTTCGCGTAGGACTTATGTGGAACATGAGGGCGACGACGACGGCAGCAACGCGCCTGAAGTGTCCATATAATTTCTATCGCAATACTATGCTAAAACTATCTGGCAACTGAAGCGCCCCGTGGCTCTTTACTTTCCGTAAAAACGTTACGAAATCGAACTTTCACCATGCGGTACTTCGATGCGCCGTAACAATGCGTTTTTCTTTCTTTTGTGGGTCCGGAGCACCGAAAAACAAGGCAATGTACCTTGGCCACAATCGAATGCCTACTTTGGCTACCTAATGTGGCTTCCGAAGGAATATTGAAGAAAACAGGAGACGCTCGGTCCACAGAGAACCGTACACCTACTGCTCGATATTTTACACCGGTGACACAAGACTTTCCGTAGAAATTGCGCTCAAGCGAACGCGTTGCAATCCGTCGAGTCCCCACAGGGATGTCGGCGAGCGTATTTTCTTTTTGTCGTCTGCTAGCCAGAAACCGTTCAAAACTCTGCCACGCGAAAATTGACTCGGCCAGACAAAAACGAATGCGCACCGACGTGTGCCGCGTGGGTGTCAGGGCAATACCAGAAATACGCATGCGCTCTGGCTTGCTCTTGCAGCCCATGGGGAGCGAGAGCAAGAAAATTCAACAGGCTCAACGTGTCCTTGCGAATAAATGTCAAAGTAGAAAAATAAGAACATAGTTACCTTTGCTGGATTTAGTGTCTTGACATTGATGCTTTGGCGCAAGTGAAAAAAATGTTAATATTCTTTTGTCTGACATGACGGCAGAAATTAACCACCACAACGCTTCGTCTCATCGGACGTCGCTGCGTACTTGTCAACTTGTCTGATAGTGTGTTAATTTAGCTTGTGTCATTGGATAGTCCGGTGTACGAGTTGAGAAATTTCTCTTAATGCACCTTTGGCGTCAAATGTTTATAACAACATTGAACCCAGAAAATTTCGGAAATTAAAATCTAAAGCACGACTTCGGAAATGTCAATGCACGTTTCACATCAACAATTTATGAGAACTTTATACCCATGAAGTTTCGGAATTGAAATCCATGCGTTCCGTAGATTTCGCGGCCTCCGCGAGAGGCCGCAACCAGCCCCCTCGCCATCAAAACGCCCTTCAAGCTTTGTGCTCGGATGGGGCTCCTTGTGTTATGTGACTCCCGATGCATGGGCGTTGCCGCGAAATCTAACCTGAGTTTGCAATGTTCGCTTTTAAATGTCGCTTCGAGCGTGAAAAAGAGATCCTTGACAAAATCCAGAATGATTTCCGGCGCTGGGGATTGGTTTGGTCGGCGGGGCATAAGAGCACGAAAACATTTCGGCGGGGAAGGAGGGGGAGTCGGAGGCAGAAGCCGTTGTTCGTAGTCTCATATGGGCGCCACAGTTGAGCGCCCGCAGCTGCGGTATCATCATGCAGCTGCAGCAAGTGGTGTGATGTCATCCGATGTCAGCGCAATGTAAAAACAAAACAAGAAAAACAAAGGATTTGACAATGACTAAAAACGTAATGAAAGTCGCAAGGAAAGCAGCCTCACAAATACCAAGAGATATTTACGTTTGTAGCATGAAGTCGCGTGACACAAGGACTGCGATGTCCCTGACATGCTAAAACTGATGACAAATTTATTCAATCGCAACAAACGCACTTTGCATTGCCATTTAATCTTATCCAAAGCTGGTGCTTCTTCCGCACAAGAACTTTCGACCTCAATTTCGTACAATCCGTACATAGTTGATCGCGGTCTCAGGCAGTATTTACTAATGTACTGTGTGCACCGATTTCCTGAGTGAGTACAACTAGGTTGAGCCAGTGGACCGTGCAGCAGTTTTCATTCTTGATCACGATCGAAACATTTGCTGTGTATAGGGCTTCATCATGATCTAAAGTTCCCGCGTTGCACAGGTGATAAGGGACGACAAAAGCCGGAAAACAAAATAAAAGCGACCCTTTTCTTGCAACACAGCTAACGGAGTTCAGATGTCACGCAGCGCGGTGCGCATTCTTTTGACAAATAGGCTACCTAATGCAACGCCTTTGCAAAAGCGCTCCACTCGTTTCAACTTTCCACTACAGAAATTTTGATCAACATGCACATCCAAGCAGCCCGCGCATGCTGTCACGGCAACACACGAAAGCACAATGCGCGTGGCACGCGCAAATGAGCCAGCACTCAGTGGCGTCACTGAAAGCACGTCGAAGTAGAGCTGCACAGAGCATCTCCCATGGCTCTGTGCTTGGCCCTGCTTTAAATGCGTAAGTATTATTCCTATGCCGACTCACTGAGGAAAACCGTCGCTGATGCGTGGCGCTTAGAAGGCGAGTTTGTTTCCCAACCGGCTAAGCGACGTTGCTTGCCGAAGGCGAATACCACTTGTTCTTTTCTAGAAGGTCCACCTTAAAAAAATTGCCTGTGTCAGATAGCACAATTCTAACGCTTGATTTGAATTTCTCGATCAGGCGGCCATTACTTCTACGATAAATGAAAATGCGTAATTAAATATTTACCATAATTACCCTAACTTTCAATAAAACTTCGACTCGGGCTAGTTGGTATGGCATTGCTCTGCTTCCTTCGCTATACTGTTAAACGAAGGACAGAAAAGAGACAGACATGTTGCGCACATGTGTCTCGGTCTCTTTTTTGTCCTTCATATAACTGTATAAAGCAGCAAGCAGAACAATAGCCTACTAACATTCTATTTAATTATTTAAAGCACACATACAAATCCATAAATTATAGCCGGCAAGATTGCAAGGCGTATTCAGTTGGAACGAGTTCTCTGGACTGCACCAGTTCAGACATATTAATATTCAAAGTGTTCGACGCACTGCATTTTTGTTCCTGTTACATTAGTGTTTAATACATTAAACAGCGTCTTCTTAAAGGAAGTAACTCTAACGGTAAGTGGTACTTTTTACAAATGTTAGACCTCCTAAAAAACAGTTGGTATACTTCCACCATATTAATTTATTCTACTTCGTTGTGTGTGTTGTCGCACAACGCAGACAGCTAAGCAGTGATTTAGTTAAAGAGGATGACAATAAGTAATGAGGTGTGGTGGCGGTTGATAATTGTTCGACCCAGAAGAATAAGGAGCTGAAAAGCAATAAAGGCTTAATATGGTTGGAGTAGCAATACGTTTGGTAAGAACCGATTCACACAATCAGCTGTCACAGTATGGCATTATTCGATTCGGTGGAGCACCGATCCACGGGTGCCAAAGGGTCGCAGAAATAGGGACCGGTGAGCAAGACAGTTATTGCCGGCCACTCGGGCATGCGGCTGGCAGAAGTCGAAGGCAGGTTATGAGATTATTGTCTTTTTGTACTCGGCATGGCCGTGACGCCCGGACGCTTTTTTGTAGGAAACCCTGTGTATGCTCTGCCCCACACCTGCATTGAGAAGCTTACTAAGAAAGCAGGGGCGCGAATACTCCGAAATATGTGGTGTCTGTGGAATCCTGTCTCCACGAAGTGCTGCGAGTGTTTTTGTGCCGACAGCGCCGTATGGCGGCTGCCGTAGTTTCTCCTGTGTTTGTAAACGGACAATGGAGGCCCACCATGGACTCAAGGGAGTGCGTGTGTGGTGCAATACAAGTGCGCGACTTCTAACAGCGGGGGGAACTCACCCGTTCTCTCACACCTAATTTAAAGCGGTGCGGCCAAGACCTTGGGAGGAACTGGGATACACTTGGGGGCAACTTTATTGGATCGTTACTATTATCTGCCGTTCCCCAACACATAGAACTAGGGAAAGAAGTTATTTGAACGCACGTTTAGAACGAGCCAAGCACTCTAGAAGCTGAGGCTACAATCTGCTGAGAAGCGTCAAGGGGCTAGTGCTGTCCAGTATCGCCTGAGCCACCTAGCCGTGACCCAGCAAGCTGGCCTCATCTGAAAATAAAAAAAAAATACATTTCGTGAGGGTCAGGCACTCGTACTAGACATTCTGGTCGACAAAGACGGCATACGACAAGACCCTGAAAATAGAGCAGCGGTACGCGACTTCCAACAGCCACAGACGATATAATACCTGCGAAGCTTTTTAGACTTTTGCTCATATTTCCGGCGCTTTATCAAAAATTTAGCACAGCTTTCCTCTCCTCTCACGTCTCTCCTTCTAAAGACACCCCATACTTGTGGACTGCTGACAGTGGGTATGCGTTTCCACAGCTGAAATTTTCGCTGGCTTTCGGACTAGTTCTGCGGCATTTTGACCTGGAGGTGTCAACTGAGCTGTATACTGACGCCAGCGGTGTGGGTGTTGGCGCTGTGTTTGTATCTAGGGTGGTCGCCAGCATGTCATTGCCTATGCTAGTTGGACACTTACAAAAGCGGAGCGAAACTACATCGCTACTGAACTCGCGTATCTACCAATCGTCTTCGCCATTGAGAAGTTCCGTTCGTATCTGTACGGCCGCGCATTCACGATAGTGACTGATCATCGTTCACTCTGTTGGCTTATTGGGCTTCGCGACACGTCTGGGGAGTTGGCCCGCTGGGCGTTGTGCCTTCAAGGGTGCCTTCAAGCTTTTCCGTCAGCTACAAGAATGGACACTTTCACAGGCGTGCTTATTGCCTATCGCGACTCCCTTCCCTGCACACTTAGACTGATGATGATGACTTCGATGACTATAGTTTTCATCTCTTCCGAGTTTCCAGACCTGAGTACCATGGGGAGCGCGCAATGATGCGACACTACCTTGAAATCCCTACGGGCAGCTGCACGTGAGTCAGTAGGAATAATACCGCTTACTTTTTGTAATGATTTGCTATGCAAAAAAAATTACTCTGCTGATGGTCCTCCATTGCGTCTAGCTGTGCCCAAAAAGCTTCCCTCTGCTCTCCTTCATTCCATTCGTGTTGATATCGCGTCCGGGTACCTTGGCTTGGCGCGCACACTTCACCGACTTCACCAAAGATTTTTCTGGCGCGAGCTCTTGAAAGCAACGAAACAGAATGTCGCGACCTGTACTGTTTTCCAGCTGCACAAGCAAACGACGACAGCTCCCGGAGGCAATTTGCAACCAGTTATGCCACCGACATCACCCTTTGAAAAAGTCGGCATCAACTTGATCAGCCCGCTTCCAAAGACGTCAACTGGTTACAGCTGAATTATAGTATGCGTCGGCTATTTTACTCGCTATGCGGAAACGACGGCACTTCCATCTGTCACTGCAACCAATGTCTCTTCCTTTTTGTTGCGTCACACGATACAACGTCACGGTACTCCCGTGGTTGTCATCAGTGACTGTGGGCGGCAATTCATCGCCGACATCGTTGAAAAACATTTACAGCTTTGGGGTTCTGCATATCGTCCTTGAACTCCTTAGCACTTGCAAACCAATGGCCGTTCGGAGTGGACGAATCAAACCCTTACCATGATGCTATCAATTTATGTCGCCGCTGAACGCAATAATTAGGACGCCGTCTTATCCTTTGTAACGTCCGCGTACAATAGTGTCAAGCATGAAGTTACCCTATATGCGCCTTTCTTTTTGCTGGACGCACGCACTGCCCAGAGCTTTCTAGACACTATTCTACCTTTATCATGTCAGAAGGGTCCTTCAATCGCCAAAACCCTGTGTCGTGCTGAAGAAGCACGTCAAATGGGGCATCTTAGGACGTTGCCCTCACAGGGCGGCAGTAAGACTGGCTATGATGCGTGGCATATCCCCGTGATCTTTACACCGGTGACCATGTTTGGTTGTGGACGCCCGTTCGCCAAAAAATGATTATATCACAAGTTTCTCGCCTTTTAGACGCGAGCATTCGCTATACTCGCTAGCTTCAGTGATGTGAACTATGTCGCCGCCAAAGTGACGCCAAGTAATCGGAGTTCACGTGCAACGCAAGCTGTTCACGTCGAAACACTCAAGCTCCCCATCACGGGTCTCTTTCGCTCGCTCAGGGAGCTTCATCTGCCCCCGGACAAAATGTCGCAGCGCTACGAGAGAGGTAGAGAAAGCAGTCCCAGCTGGCACTACCTTGTGGTTTCTTCTTGGACCTCGTTTCACTCTGTAAAAACATGTTTCTGTAACAATATAGTCATAAGCAATGGCTCATAACCTCGTAAGCAAGCGAGGGAGAGAGAGAAAATGAAGAGAGGTTAACTAGAGGCGAGTTTCCTGCTTGCTACCCTGCACTGGGGTTGGATGTATAGGGGTTGTGAAGAGGACAAAGAATGAGAGGAAAAAAAGGAAAAAAACAACAACAGCCTTTTCTGTTACCTGTTGTCTAAGCAAGCAAAGATACAATGGCTGATACTTTTTTCTCTTTTACCCGACTCTGACTCCTTGACTATGTTCGCTTGATTATGGAACGACCAACCGGCCTGAATTACCGGCCGAAGAGTTCGCGCCGACGGCAAACGTGTGAAAAGCTGTGACATTAAGGTACGTAGTATTGTACGTATATTTGTAATTACAGCTATGTACCTTATTTTGGGTAATAAAGAATGAGGAGAAAGACTTTCTGATTCGCCCGTGTACTTCCAAGGGGTTGTGCAATTCTTTGTTTGTGGCTAGGATGCTTGTTTTGAGCGTGTTCTTTATTATAACTTATGCTGTTCTGTGTGGTGTATGTGTGATTTCAATGAATATATGCACTGTTCGCTTCAATCTGCTGAGCGCATGCAGCCTCTGAAGCAAGCGAGGGAGAGAGAGAAAAGGGAGAGAGGTGAAGCAGAGGCGAGTTTCCTGTTTGCTACCCTGCACTGGGGTGGGATATATAGGGGTTGTGAAGAGGCCCGGGGGCAGATGGAACTCCCTGAGGCTTGACGCAGAGCAAGCTGTTCATGTCGAAAGACTCAAGCTCACCATCATGGGTCTCTTTAGCTCGCTCAGGGAGCTTCACCTGCCCCCGGGCTAAATGTCGCAGCGCTACGCGACTGAGGTAGAGAAAGCAGTCCCAGCTGGCAACACCTTGTGGTTTCTTGGGGTGAAAGAAAAAAAAGTTGGACCCATTGTATCTTCAAACGAGGTCCAAGAAGAAACCACAAGGTAGTGCCAGCTGGGATTGCTTTCTCTACCTCAGTCGCGTAGCGCTGTGACATTTTGCCGGGGGGCAGATGAAGCTCCCTGAGGCTTGACGCAACGCAAGCTGTTCACGTCGAAATACTCAAGCTCTCCTTTACGGGTCTCTTTATCTCGCTGAGGGAGCTTCATCTTCCCCTGGGCAAAATGTCGCTACGCTATGCGACTACGCTTACGGACGCTTGCGCTTCCATAAGCAAGTAAGAAATGCAGTGGCTCATACCCCCTTAAATCAGAGGCTGCATGCGCTGAGCAGATTGAAGCCAACAGTGCACAGATTCATTGAAATCACACATACACCACAGGGAACAGCATAAGTTTTATAAAGAACAAGCTCAAAACAAGCATCCGAACCACCAATAAAGAACTGCACAACCCCCTCGGAAGTACAAGGACGAATCAGAAAGTCTTTCTCCTTATTGTTTATTAGCCTAAATAAGGTACATAGCAGTAATTACAAATATACGTACAATTGTACGTACCCCACTGTCACTGCTTTTCACACGTTCGTTGTCGGCCCTAACTCTTCGGCCGGTTATTCAAGCCGGTTGGTCATTCCGTAATCAAGCGAACACAGTCAAGGAGTCAGAGTCAGGTGAAAGAGAACAAAAGGTATTTACTGACTGACAATGACACACGAACAAAAACAAACACAAGAACACTAAAACATGGACTTAATATGGATCAATCATCAGAACAAAAGAAATGTAATGAGCAAGTAACACTGGATATGAAAACTAACACTACACAAGAATACACTTAAGAGTGATTCAGTAAAACAGAGTTAAAAAAAACAAATGAGGGGATACGCGTGGCTAGGCAGCAGCAGCAAGTCCATAAACCGTGGAGTCGATGGCAGAGCTTTCCCGAATAAAGCTGGCGGACCGATCTCGTTGCGGTGGATGCGATTGCTGTGCTTGGTTTTCCGGGGAGTCTAGACCTGACGGCTTCCCTCGGGCAGGTTGAGCTAGCTTGAGAGGAACGACAGTGAGCTTCGTTGCAGACGTTGGTTTGTCGTTTCTTACGTGAACTGGTCACTCGGAGTTCAAATACGACTCGGCGGCTCAGGCGATACTCGACGGCACTCGCCCCTCAACCACTTATCAGCAGACTATAGGCTCAGCCTCTAAACTGCTTAGCTCGGTCTAAGACTTGCGTTTAAATATTTTTTCCCTTGTTCCTTTGGATGGGGACCGACAGATATAGGTGACGATTTGTTCCAGTTCACGCAATTGCGTCCCGACTCCTCCCAAGGCCTGCACCACACAGACACAAACCCAAACCGTTGAGTCTGTGGCCGACCTCTATTGTTTGTTTACGAAGGAGAAACAAAGACAGCGAGCCATACGGCCCAAACGCTCTGGCACATATACACTGTAAGCAATTAGTGGACCCGAGGTCGCACAGAGACACAACATACTTCGTGATATTCGCCACCCTCCCGTCTTAGCAATCTTCTCAATTTATGCGCAGGGTAAATAATGCACATGGGTTTCTACAAAAGACTCTCTCGAGACGTAAAGGTCACGTCAACAAAAAAACAATAATCTTTAAGCCTGGCTTCGACATTTTCTGCCGCTTGCCCATGTGGCCCGCAATACGTGTCTTACTCGCTCGTTCCTACTGCTACGACCTTTTGACGTCCGTTGAACGGTGCTTCACCGACTGGAACAATGCCTCACCGATACATTGCACTATTTTTCCACACAGTCCCCCCATCGATCCAAACATTTATCCCATCGTAGCACTAAAGTTGAGATGACCGCGTGGTTGTGCGGCTGACTGGAACCACCTTCGGACTGCTCTCTTGACGACATCGTCACACGTGAATTGCTGTCCTGCCAGGAACTTTAGCTGAAGTAAAACGTGCGAATCATTAAGTGAGAGGTCCGGACTGTATGGTGGGTGGTGCATACCACCTTGACTACGGGTAGTCTGCAACGCGTGTCTACTGCCTTCTTCTCACATGAGGCATACCTTATCCCTGAAGTTGAATCCTTAGAAGATTATAGCATGTCTATGCATTCGTGCAGCTGCATTTGTCGTTATGCTTTTCAATTACCTAAATATTGATACCAGTGGTTTGTTCTCTCTCAGCTAAGCAAATTGGCTTATGTGGGTGCTGAGTGAATTTGCTTACGTCCTCGACTAGGCTCAAAGCCTGGTTATGAATTTCAGAATAGCTTGACTTCCTTTATCGTCATGCATGCAAATGCAACGGGTATTTTACTTTCATGTGGCAGTGCATGCTGGAAGACCATTTCGATGCCGTGGCTAGAGGCATCCGATCGCAATTAAAACGGAGCAGCAGAGTCATTATGTGCAAGCATCGTCTCGTCACTAAGCCTCTTTTTCGCTTCCTCAAATTCTCACTGGCATGCCTTTGTACATTTCAATTGTGCGCAATGCAAAAGCGAACCATGGCAACAGGAACAGGATGGAGAAGCGCTGGTTTAACAACTGGCTCTGTCCTCTTTCTGATCTCTTTGTTAATTGATGCTTTGTGCAAACGTGGATATGTTCAAATTCGTCGATTTTGCAGTCTGATACAGCCTATTTGCATTTAATATCTTTCCGGAGAATCTCACGAAGCTTGTGAAGTACAACGGAAGTATTTTTAATGAATTTCCTGCTATAGTACATGAGTACGAAAAAAAAGCGAAGGTCCTTATTACTTCCAGGTGCCATGGCACAGAGAAGTGCCTCCACTTTATTAGCAGTAGGCCGTATGCCCTTGCTGTCTTCCATGTGTAACAAGTACTCCCCAATAAAGTATTCCAAGAACCAGCACATTTTCTCTCCTAGACGTAGGGTGCTTCCATCAAGCACACTCATTGCTTTGTCCTGATTTTACTGGTGTTCTGGTTTATCCCATCCAGTGACAGCAATATTAACCTGAAATGCTCCCGTTCCTCGTGTCTTGGTTAGCATTTGTTTGATGGCTCATTGGAATATTACTCATGCCAATGGCACTCCAATGGCAAAATTTGTCGATTGTGTAGTGATATATGCATCGCAATTTTCGTCAGATATTTCGATTGTTCATCGAGAGGTATTTGGAAGTACACATGTCAGTCAGTCAGTGAAGAACTTTATTGAGGTCCTGAGGCGGTTTAAGCCATTGGAGATCGCACGCGGGGAGCTGCTTGGGCCGAAACCGTAGGCGACGCCCAAGTCGGAACGGGAACGTGGTGACGCTCCGCCAGTTCTTGGGCCCTCTGGACGGCCTTGAGTTGGAGTTTGAGGCCAGGGCTTTTGATGGCTTCTTCCCATTCGGGCTCACTGGAAAGAGGGCCTTCTGGTAACGCGGTACATTGCCAAAGCATGTGCGATAGTGCGCAATAGAATTCTGGGCAGTCTGGGCAATTTGGCGGGATTTCAGTATTGTAGTGGCTTAGTAGGCCTCGTGACGGATACGAGTCCGTTTGCAGCATTCGAAAGGCGGCCGCCGGCGCGCGCTCCAGTTTGGCGTGCGGGAGCGGTTATTTCATTCTGCCTTTTCGATAGTGTGAGGTGATTTCTTGGTAAGTGAGTGGCGGGTCATTAAACTGAATGTCCAGCCTCTCGGAGGACGTAGGACCGTCGCGGCGAGCAAGTTCTCGCGCATGGTCGTGGGCCGCTTCATTGGGGTTGGGTTCTTGCGGGTGAATGTCTTTCCCCATGGGAGCGGGTAACCCGGAGAGGCATCGTTTGCGCTCTTTTGAGCTTGCTAGTAGTATATGCGCTACCTCTTTCGATACGTTGCCGCTTTCGTAAGCCCGAATTGCAGCACGCGAATCCGTGGGACATGAGTAAATGTGGGATCTGCCATGGCGATGGCTACGGCTATCTGTTCCGCTTTAGCGCTGGTGGTCGATATAACCGGTGCCGATGATCGTAACGTTCCGTTGCCGTCCACAACTGTTATCGCGATCTTTGCCGTACTGGGCCGCGTCCACAAATGCGGTGGCTTCACGATCCGCATCGGTGCGGTCGAGAATCGCATAGGCGCGGGCCCGGCGCCTACCCGCGTTGGATAGTGGGTGGACGTTTCTGGGAAACGGTGAGACGCTGTAGTTGTCTCTAATTTCACTCGGTAGGGTGACAGCGTTCTCGAGATAGGGAGATGGGGAGACATTAGCTTCGTTTAGAATTAGTCTACCGGCTTTGGACGAGCATAGGCGGAGTATTTGCGCCAGTCTGAGCCTCGATCAATTCGTCGATGTTGCTGTGCATGCCTAGGTGATCATCCTTTGCTGTACTTGCTCTTTGCGGAATACCCAAGACCTGTTTGACGCTCTTGCGCATGAGTTTGTTTAGTTTCGTCTTTTCTGTTTTCGTCCAATTGTTGGCAGAGGCGACGTAATTAATGTGCCTCATAAGGAACGCGTGGTATCCGCGCAGAAGGTTATCTTCGCAGAGACCCTTCCTGCGCTCTGAGACTCTGTGGATGAGTCTGATCATGTTTTCGGTTTTGGCGGTTAAGTGTTTTATCGTGTGTCCGTGGCATCCGGTGGCTTCGATTAGAAGCCCGAGATTGTGTATGTGGTTGACTCGCGGAATCTGTTGTCCGTCTCTTGTGTGTAGTGCGATCGGAAGTTCGTTTAGAGGAATTTAGGTATCGGACTCCTTGGCAAGACTTGCGATATAGTAAGAGTTCCGATTTCTTGGAGGATAGTTTCAGTCCTGTGTCTAGTAGGTACTCCTCCGTGGCATCTAGGGCAGACTGTAGTGCCTGCTCCATTTCTGCCGGGGAGACTCCCGAGCTCCATATGGTGATGTCACCTGCATATAGAGCGCAATTTACGTTCGGGATGACTCGTAGTTTGTCTGCGAGTCCCTTCATCACTATGTTAAATATTAATGGGGAGATGACTGAGTCTTGCGGTGTTCCGACGGAGCCCAGCGTGTAGCAGTCCAACCTAAGTTGTAAGACTCGTAGTCGGGCTTCTCTGTCTTTTAGGAAGCAGCGCACGTACTCCTGAAAACTCTGGCCGAGGCCGAGGCCTGCCACAGACCCCAATTTGATGCGGTGCGAGATGGTGTCGGATGCTTTCGTGAGATCGAGGGCGAGGATGCCTCGAACGTCTCTTGTTTTAACGTCAAAGACCTTTCTCTTTAGGAGCCACATGACATCTTGCGTGAATAGGTGGGGTTGAAACCCTACCATGTTGTGTGGGAGGAGCTCGTGTTGCATGCAATCTTTTTTAGGAATTTCGTTTCACGAGCAACCTTCACGAAAATGCCTTCTGTCTTAAATAATGTGTATTTCTCTGGTTTCAATACAGAGTTTAGTGCGACCTCAGAGACTCAGCTGCCCACTGGCTCTGAAGCCCCTGCCCTGAACCCACATTTGACGCCCGACTGGTGCCAGTTGACGGTATCAGAGACGACACAGAGAGCGGGAGACATGCAAAGGACAACCTTTACTGTCCGGAGCCCAGACCAACTGAGACCCAGCTTCCTGATCCCCACTCTCCGTGCCAGGCTTGCTGTGTGCGGCCAGGGAGAATCAGCCCGCTCCGATGATGATGACGGCGGCACCACTGTGCTTCCATGCAGCCGGGATCCCCATACTGTGCCCCTCTTAACACTCACGGTACTCCCGTAACCCCTTTTGCTGGCTTATTCAACACTGAAGCTGCAAGAAAGAGGAGGAGAAATGAAAATTTTATTCACGAGGAAAAAAATGGCGGCAGGGAGCGGTGCAGGGTGGGTCCATATTTCAAGACTCCAGTGGCCGTCGCAACCCGCCCAGCTTGATCCAGGAGACCATTTTTGGCCTCGAGGTCAGCAAGAGCGAGGATGGCGTCCCAGGGCTCCCTTACTGTGGTGAGTACCAAAGGTGAATTAACGGCATGAGGTATTTTGTCGCACTCCCATGTTACGTAAGGCAATGAAGGCCACGACACGCACCACCGGCTAGGGTTAGTGTTCAATGTTGGGTTTATTTTATAGTATCTACTTAAACGTGGGTAGGTACGCGTCTGTATTCTTCTATATTTCGGCGCCTCCTCTACATTGAGTCCCGTAGCTGCAAGATATCAAGCCCGACGTATGATGTTTCATAATGTCATTGTCATGCCAGCACTCTTATGCAACGCGCTGCGCATATTACAGATGTCCCGCTCTCCACGCGCGCTCCGCCAGCATCACCGGTTCTAACACGATGAGTGTCCTACCGCACCCCTCCTGCTCGCGGGTCACTGCCCACTGCCCAGCGCACTGTCGCCACCTTGATTCCCTGAAAGCTTTCATTGGCAGGATCCCGCGGCTGCCTTGGGAGTTCCAGCCACTGCCATTCATCGGGGACTCGGCAGAGCTGGTTCCCTAGCCGGTTCCGGGGCCTCATCTCCGTGTGCTATCCAACCGAGCAGGCTTGTGTCTATCATCATCATCATAATCATCATCATCATCATCAGCCTGGTTGCGCCCACTGCAGGGCAAAGGCCTCTCCCATACTTCTCCAACAACCCCAGTCATGTACTAATTGTGGCCATGCCGTCCCTGCAAACTTCTTAATCTCATCCGCCCACCTAACTCTCTGCCGCCCGCTGCTACGCTTCCCTGCCCTTGGAATCTAGTCCGTAATCCTTAATGACCATCGGTTATCTTGCCTCCTCATTACATGTCCTGCCCATGCCCATTTCTTTTTCTTGATTTCAACTAAGATGTCATTAACTCGCGTTTGTTCCCTCACCCAATCTGCTCTTTTCTTATCCCTTAAGGTTACACCTATCATTCTTCTTTCCATAGCTCGTTGCGTCGTCCTCAATCCCTTACAAAAAAAATTGTTGAAAGGTTATTGAGATATCATTGTTCAACGTCAACAAATGACCTTGAAAGATCATTGGGGAATTGTTGAAACAGCATTGAGGAAATTGTTGACAAGTGTTGATAATTGGCCCGCGACATTCTGTCGAAACATCATTGTGGCCTCTCAATTTGAAAGATCGTAGGCATATCGTTGAAACTATGGTGTATTTCAATGTTGAAAGCCCATTGAAGCATTGTTGAAGATGTGTTGCCTGTCGATATTGAAAGCTAATTGACGTATTGTTGAAATGTGTCGTTTGTCGATGTTGAAAGCCCATTGAAGCATTGTTGAAGCTCAAACTTGAAAGCCCATTGACGTATTGTTGAAATGTGTTGTTTGTCAATGTTGAAAGCCCATTGAAGAATTGTTGAAGATGTGTTGTCTCAAAATTGAAAGCCCATTGATGTGTTGTTGAAATGTGTTGTTCATTAATATTGAAAGCCCATGGAAGAATTGTTGCAGATCTGTTGAACATCAACACAAATTATGTTGAAAGCCCTTTATGCCCCACTGGGTATTTAGCAGTTTAAACCTGCACTTTCCTTAAAATACTGTTGAGCTACGTTGCATATAATTACCTTTGATGTCACGTTGGTATGTTTCCTGTGAGACGGCAGGGATAAAATTTAAATACAGGGGTTTTGTATCGCAGGCCTCTGCCACCCTGGGCTCAAAAGCATGCTCCCAGATCGCCTGTAATAAACCATATTGTAAAACTGCTAGCAGTACTGTTATGCCACTTTTTTCAATTGTCAGAGTGGATGGACCTCCACAATATTAAGAGTGCTGAACTGATGCAGACAAAAACCATTTTTCTAGGTGAACTGTTTATTTGTAAACAAACAACTGTGTAAATGTACAACCATTTGTAGTTTGAGCACATCAGAAACTTCTTAAAAACTATTGCACAGTACAAACTTCCTGCAGCTTGACACCATAACAAAACAGAATACTGAAGATGTAGTCTGTGTGGCCCTCAAGTAAAACACATTTCTCAAAAGAAATACATTTTTAAAAATAAATACCTAAATTAAATGTAGAAGCAGACTGACATGACTGTTAATAAGAGCACTAAAAAAAGGCACTTGCTTTCTCTATTTGGGAGCCAGTGGTACTATTACCATGGCACGATTTGCTTGAGCCCACAGCACTCAACTGAGACCTGATATGCAGGGTGGTTATCTTTAAGTTTCATGGAATTTATTAAACACGGACTGTTGCAGCTAACATAATTCTAGATACAGAGTGCCAAACATTATTTGCATGAGAAATCAAGACACCATAGTCAGCTGATTAAGAAAAACTCAGTTCCTAATAAAGCTTTTCAAATTGTAGACGGTAATTTTACAAGGTGTATGCACTTAGAACGAACTTCCAGAATGACACCAGTAACGAGACACATGCCATCAAACTGGCTGTAGAAATGCACTGCTGTAGCACTTACTTTTTTTTAACAGAACGCACTGTTATGCATTGAAGCACAAAAGTAACCGGAATGCCCATGTATTTCTCACATTTATGGAAAAATTTCGCAACTGGTGTCATCCTGGAAATTAATTTCAAGTGAATATGTCTTTCAAAATCACTGGCTACATTTTGCAAACTGAAATATGTGCCGTGATGTGATAAGTGAATTAATAAATTTATGAGAATCAGTTTAATGTTTCCATTTCTTGTGCTAGTAATGTCCACCTCTGAATAATCCAGCTCAAGAAAAAAAATTATGCTACCTGGCACAGACAACTTAAAGATCTGTAAAACTGAAAAAAGGATCACTGTACAATCCTTATTTGTTGCTTGAATGGTATGTGCCAATTTCGGTAAACGTTACATACTTCTGAAACATGGCAATCACAATAAGTGATGCTGATGGGAGCAATTTATTATGCTGCATTGCTGTTGCATGATCCAGTTGTGTTTTCCGCCATGATAACGTTCCTGCGCAGGTCATTCCATATCAAGCGACTTATTCATATTAACTACTTCAGATTTTTATATGGAAAAAAAAACAGCTATTAGTGATGTGCTGGAATCAAAGTTACTCCTTGTGAGAGTTCCATTACAATTTTATTCACTGCCAGAAAAAAATAACGAAAGAATTCAGAAAAAGATATGGTTTCATGCAAACATGAAAGGCACATCATGCCATTACCAGAGATCTTTCGTTGCATTTTAAATTTAAGCTGACTTATACCTATTAATTTTACTCATGTATTTTAGGAAGCAATAAGTTATTTTTACAAAGTTATGTCAAATGCAGTTTTTATTGAACTCTGACAATGGCACAGAGGCACTTGCAGGTGTGCGATTCCATGCCGAATCGACCAGCGTTTTTTTGACAGCACACATATAGCTGAAACATTACTATATGTTTACTAGAGTTCAAAACTTGTTACCCACTTTTATTTATTTTTGCCAGATATTTTGTAGCACTTTGGTGACAGTTTAGTTTTCCTGCTCAGCTGAGCTAGAGGACATCAATCAACATTCTTCTTCAAATGCACATTGTATTGATCGAGGCCTTCAAATGGTGTGCGTGGAAATACGGTGAAGTGATGCAACTGCCAAAATAGCCAATTTTTTAAATATTTGAATACTTCAATTGCTTTCAGCACCGGCAAAAATGAGTCAAATTGCAATTTTTTTTTTTCGTAACGAAAATTCACAGGACAGAAATTAAATACAGAATGGTAGCCCAGGTGACATAGTATAGCAAAAAAATGTGAAGCTTTGAAGGTTCAGCTAATCGCCTGTAAAAAAAGACAAATTTTAATCTTTTGCAAGAAGCTTCATGTTGAAGGAAAAAACAGCTTTCATGGTTGGCCAAAAAGTATGTGATACATTATTGGATAGCTCTACATGTCTGCTATGCATGTGTGAAGTTAAAAAAGGCATTATTTTTAAATGCGAGAAATTCTTTTTTGAAATTTTGTCAGCACCGACTTTTCTCGGATGTGCGCACTGCTTGCCGGCTGGGAATGCAGACCACAAAGCTGGCTTCGTCTCCACACAGATGACAGAGAAGCGGTGTTAGTGTCTGCATTTTATTGCCAAGGGACACATGCTCTAACGCAACGAGGCTTGTGTTTGGTGTGGGCCAGGTAAACCATACAGCCATTACACATAAAATATCAATACGAGGTCTGTTAGAAAAGTATTCGACCTTTGGCTGAAGAAAAAAAAAACTGGGATAACTGGAGCGTTGGAAACCTAATCACTCTCAAAGTAGTCTCCTTGGGACTCCAGCCACTTCTCCCAGCGGTGCTGCCATTGTTAGAAGCATTCCGAGAAGGCCTCTTTCCGAATGGAGTTTAGCTCAGCTGTCGTTGCAGCCATAATGTCTTCTCTTGTCTGCAATTGTGCTTCTTTCAATGGCCTCTTGATTTTGGGAAATAGCCAGAAGCCGCAGGCGGCCATATAAGGAGAGTAAGGAGCCTGTCGAACTACAGGAGTCTGGTTTTTCGCCAAAAGAGTCTGAATCAAGTGCGAGAAAAGCATTGTCATGATGGATGCGCCAATTTCCTGTTGACAACTTTGGTATCTTGCGCCACACAGCATCACATAGGCCATGGAGGACATCCCTGTAGTAGTCTTTAGTGATTGTTTGACCCTGTGGTGCGTACCCATGGTGTACCACACTGCGGGAGTCAAAGAAAGCAGTCAGCAACACTAACGTTGATGCGCACTTAGCGGTCTTTGGTTGGTGACGTGGAATGCTTCCACTGTAATGACTGGGATTTGGTTTCCCGGTCATAAACATACATCCAAGACTTGTCACCAGTGATTATGGTGTTCGTGAAGTTGAGGTCACTGTTTGTGGAATCCAGCATGTCTGTGAGACTTCAACACGAAGTTGCTTTTGCTCCACCATGAGCAGCTTGGGAACGAATTTCGGGGCAAATCTCTTCATGGCCAAATCTTCGGTGATAATGGAATGTGGATAAAATGTGCTGATGCCCACCTCTTCCACAATTTCTTGGATAGTCACACGACGGTCCCGCATCACCACAGGGTTCACTTAGGCAATGACCTGGTCATTTCGGGATATTGATGGCCGACTGGAGCGTGGCTCGCACTCCACCGATGCGTGGTCGTCTTTAAACTGGTTGTACCACTCCTTAATCTGTGTGCTGCTCATAGCGCAGTCACCGAAAGCAGTCTGAATCTTCCGAATGGTTTCCACGTGGCTGTCGCCCAGTTTCTGGCAAAATTTGACGCAGTAGCACTGCTCCAGTCGCTCCGCCATTTTCCTTGCAATAAAAAAACGACGAGAGCACCGTGTACTACCTCATTCAAATGCTGCGTCCCAGCAATTCACGCTATTGGCAGGCGGGAAAAAATTCGTGCACGCGCGAAAAGGTTCAAGGGTGGCTGATGAAAACGCGCTTGTTTCATATTCATCAGGTGTCTGCAAAAAAAAGTCAAATACTTTTCTAACAGACCTCGTACGTATTAATATGTGAGGGAATCCTGCAGTGTTAAAAGATATCTTTCATGCAGTTTACAAAAAGAAATATCGGCTATTATGTAGACAGTAAATCCAGGAAGAGCGCTGATATTGTTCATACAAAGCATTTTAAAGGGCATGTCGCACTGCAATGCAACACAGAGGGAGCAGGACACTTCGTGCCCTGCTCCCTGGAGCCCAATGATGATGCAAGTAGAAAACACCTTCATAATTAAGACTGAAAACCTACATAAGTGTGAACAAATTCTCGTGGTGTTTGCTACCACTGTTTCAGAGCCAGAACGTGTTCACCTATAAAAGTCATATTTGCCTTGTTCAGTCTGATGTGGTCAGACACCACTGGCGACCACTTTTTGCATTCATGTTAAAAAAATACAAGTTGAGACTGCAGCTGCAGCGCTTGACGTCACCTGCCTTCGCAATGATAAAAAAGGCAGTCAGTTTGTTGAGTAGTTTTTGTGGCTAATTATATTAACAATCTTTCCTTGCTAGCTGACATGGCTTCATATATTTATGCTATATTTATGCTGTATGTGTGATCCACAAATGAACATTAGAGAAAATAATTTATTGCACTTAAAGAATACCTTTTTGTTACTTGTCACATGCATAGCAGACATGTAGGGCTGTGTAACGATGGGCGACATACTTTTGTGCCAACCTCCAAAGCTGATTTTTTACCTTCAACACGAAGCTTCTTGCAAAAAATTGGAACTTTCAGTTTTTTTAGCTGATCAACTGAACCTACAAGGCTTGAAATATTTTGCAGCTATCCCAAGTCAACCAGTCTGATTTTATATTTATTTTGTGCCTTCTGTATTTCCCTACATTAGAAGAAAATTCAAACTTTGCAAATTTTGGCAGTCACACCACTTGTCTCTTGACATGAACATCACCTGAATATCTGGATCATACAATTTCCCTTTCAAAAGAAACGTGTATCAGTGCCTTCTAGCTTAGCTGGGCAAGAACAATAAATTTTTGCCAAAATTCAAAAAAATTTTTGCGAAGGAAAATAAATGGGGAGCAAGAGTTCGGAGTTTCAACTATATCTGTGATGGTCAAAAAAACGCTGGTTGGTTGCCCTGGAATGACTCAAGTGTATGTATGAAAGCAAATTTTCTCAAAAATTTTCTTATTGCACCTACTCAAAATCAAGCAAACTTGAAATGCTTTGCCATAGTGGAACAGTTCTTGACAAAATTGGGTGGTTTGGCATGAAATGACTTAAGATACTTAAAAAATATATTAATAAGGAAACACTATCCTTACTGGAACCATATCAAAAACTAACATAAAGATGTAGTAAACTATAACAAAGCACAGCACTTGTATTCTGGATTAAGCAATCCAATGTGGGCTTCTCAGGAGACTTGCATAATTAGCATAAATAAAATTAACATAAAAATGTCAAGGCATAGAAAGGCACAACATTTGTATGCTCATTTGAGAAATCCAAATTGAGCCCTTCAGGAGACTAACATAAAACATAAAAATGTCGAGAGTTACAAAAGCACAACACTTGTGTTTTGGTTTGAGCTGTCCAACTTGGGCTCTTGAGAGGCTATTGGTCCCATGCGAGAAGCGAGGCCAGAGTTCTTTACATAGGGCATGTTGGTACCAGGAAACTTGTGACACGTGAAGCCTGCAACAACAAGAAGCCAGAACAAGTTTTAAAAAGCAACTTCTACATGCAAAAGAATGGCATGCAATATGCCCTTGTTATAATGAAATTGATTTATGCATTTGTGTAGCTTAATTCCAACTTTCCACGGGTACAGCTTTGCAGCATGACCATTTAAATTGATTCTGTGTGGCACGGGACTCCACTAAGTGTCAAATGCAGGAAAGGGCAAAGAGGAACAAAACACTGTAGCAAAATATCTTTACGAATATCCTCAATGTCGAAGATGTGAACTTTGCTTGCTGAGAAACAAAATGGTGAAAAAAATTCATGTTGTTCATAAATAAACCTGAACTGACAATTAAATTATTTCTTGTAACTTTCATAATTAAAATGTGCAGCATTTAACTGTGCTTTTCCATGCTCCAAATACAATACTGTCATGTCACTACAATTGAGTGTAGCTTCATTTGAAGTTAGGTTTCCTGAGTTCACATGCAATCGGAATGTACTTCTCACCTTACAATGACTTAGGACTTTCTACATTAAAGAAGACACTGCTTACAGCAAAGTATGTTTTCTGCCTCAACGATTGAATTACTGTTATAATGAGGATTCCATGTAGTTGTGCACCAAGCTGCTTAGCATGAAACATGCAGAATGTGACAGATACGAAGAAATGCTGTCTTTTAAGAGCCATATGCCATAGGACTGACTTCTTTAACCCTTTTAGGGTTTACTGCCGTACATCTGTGGCTGTGACGGAACGTTCTGAAAAAATTTGCCAAAGTGTTGCCTAGCATCCCACTGGAGGTGCTGCAACCTTCTGAGGCTTCTAGAAAATATTCTTAAAGTGCTGTCGCTCCATGGGTTTCTCCAAAACTGATTTTCACTTAGCTCCTTGGTGTCTGTCATTGCAGTAATTTGGGAGTGTTGCCACAAGTTTTTGTAAGTTTCATTACACAAAAAAATTATGCTGCTTTATCCTCCATAAAAAAATAAAACATCTAAAACTGCAAATACTGAAATGGTATTGCCACTTCATCGTTATTTAAAAATATTATTTACCACTTCATTTTCTCGGAACGTCACTCTGAAGAACTTAAATCTGCAATAAAAATATTAAGAGTGCACGAAAAGTGATTTTTGAGGCTGAACCGAATAATGCTAGAAGCAAATCAAATAATGGATAGCTTCTGAATAATGAACAGCTGATATCACAATTAATGTAAGATGAGGCTCACAACCTAGTATTATTAATGTTTGCAAGTTTCTGTCATTGTTATGTTATGAAGAGCTGTTTATTAAAAGCACAAATGGAGCAGCAAAAGGTTTCTTCACATGCACAGGACTCTTCAGTAAAAATAAATGACTGCTGTACAGTCTCTAAAGTACAGCTACTTAAGTAATGTAGCCTGGTCTGCTATTCTTACAAGTTCTTACGTTTTATGTCTATACTATGTTATTGGACGTGAAAATTTACCATACTTTGGCTCAAATTTCATGTTTTATTGGTGTTTCGAAATATTAGAATACTCACATTTACAAATAGTGACCATTCAAAGACTAAATTGAATAGGACACTATTCAATTCGAAAGTTTTGAGCATTTGCAAACCACAAAAAATATTAACTCCTAAATTAGAGAGGCATATTTCTCCCCAAAATGTGACCCTCAACGGGCTAAACAAGAGCGACAGAAAAGCCCATTCATCTTTTTGATTATTTTAAGCCCATAATCTACTTGGCAATGGTTCATAATAACCCTGTTAACAGGTAGGTGAAGTAAGGAAGCAGGAATCAATTCTAACAATTTCAGAATGGGAGTAGTGGACATGTCTGATGGACTGTAAGAAGCTTTATACATTAGGCCCCAAGAGCCTATTTTCAATTTATTGAAGTATATGGGGAAAAGCCACATAAATATTTTTTTTCATATCTTAGAATACAAAGTGATAAAGTGTGCGTTAATAAATACGAGTCATAGGTTAAGTGCTTAGAATGAGTAAGCGCCCACTAAACGTAGTACTGTTGACAGCAATGCTTGCAACTCTGTCCATGTTGTTTCTTTGATTGAAACAACCAAAAGAAAATTGCCACACCACTCAGGTTCCCTCTGCTAAAAGGCTGCTGTCTGGCATCACATGGACCTCCTTCAATATAGGAGCAACCTTAATTCGATGTGGTCTGTTAAAATTGGTGAATCTACTGTTTCACATCTCAGAACCTGGAGAGCTGTTTTTATTTCTGCAATTTGGTGAACGTGCTCCTGCTCGAGCTGAGCAGTAACCACACTTGAGCATAGCTTCTCCGCAATTCGTGTATTAGAATAACACTTTCAGGCTAATTAAACATGTCGTCCATGCCAATAGATCTGGAGCGTGCTTCACAGACAACTATTCCTTGCAATGACAGCCATGTAGCACTGCTAATGCGCCAATGCAGCTCATGTTATGTGGTGGAGCCACTAAAAACTTTCAGCAGTGAAGGCAGCTTTCAAATTTTAGAAGCATTTGTGTATGGCGGCATTACGCACTTATGATCATATGAACAGTCATTCCAAATAGTAGGCTATCGTAGCACACAACTGCAGACACGGGCTACTTGAAAGTCGTTTGTTATGCCAATGGCAAGTTCATAATTTTAGAAAAAAATGTGAATGTAAAAATGCAACCAGAAAGGATATATGGTACTTGCCTATAACAGCACTGTCCCTGGTGGGGTCAAGAGCCCTTTTTGCCCCTTGGTGTTATTTCCAAAGGCCAAATGGCCCATGAGCTCCTCCTCTGTGAACACATGGTGAAGCAAGGCCCTTGCAAACTTTCCTGGTCCACCATGGCAGGCCATGGTAAGCTGTGCCAGGATAACCTTCTCAATGTGCACTCCTTCAACCTATGTGAACCTGCACGTTTAAGTAAATGTTAGCAAAACAGTTTTAAGCCTTTCAAGCACATTCACACAACAGCCCTACTGCAAATAAATTAAAAAAGTACCTGTTGCAAATCTAGAATGCTAAACTGGACTTCTTACAAGCTTCTTATGCTGTCCGGATGCCACGTTTCAGAAGAACAATCCAGCACAAACAAGAATAATAAACCAAAGTATCCAAACATCTAGTACTTGAAAAAGGGGAGTACCAGCGAAACACAAATGACACGCATACAAGGAAACGGCATTAGACACGGACTCCTTGTCTAACGCCTCTTCCGTGTGTGCGCGTCCTTTGTTTTGCTGGTACCCCCCTTTTTCAAGTTCATCATGCACCAACTGGCCCAAGAGCTTGAGCAATGCACATCTAGTACTATTTATTGTGATTACCATTCTTAGGATACTTCATATTTTCAGGTCTCTATTTTCCCATCCATTTGTGTCAATAGGTAGCCCATGGTCTAATGGGGAGATTGGGCTGCTATGTTGAGGGAAGAGTTCAAAATCAACCGTCAGAACAGCTTGGGTGACTGGGTATGCGACCCTGGGCATATGCCACTTTTCAATGAATCTCTTTCCCGCTATCTTGGGCAACTGCTGCTGCTTGTGTTGGCAAGCAGCATTAGGAGCTCGAAGAGGGACATGATTGTCGATCATTACTAAAATTACTACACATCATGTTCACTTGCTGTGCTCCAGATGTAATGTGTGAGGATTCCACTCCACTGTATGAAATGTACATAAGTTGCAAGGACAGTATGTGCCAACCACCACCTCAATTAAATTAATCGACTCACAAAGCACAGGCTGCACAAGATCACGGAGTGAACTCAGAAGTTTGTGGACAGTCAGTTGATGCCCATGTCAGGGACTTCTAGGGAGACTCGGTCATTTCCTCGATGTGCATCATCGTGCCGTCACACATTGTATTACAATTCTGTCTGTCTTGTTGTACCACCGTTCTAATAGTCATCACGTATCACCACAATTCAATATATAAATAGACACTTATATCTACTGTTTATTTAATCTTTATGGAGAATACTTTGAGCATGAGTTTTTGCAGAGATCATGAATTCTACAGCTTAAAGGAGCACTAAAGAAATATAAATTAATTAAATTCTGGCATTTTAAGTGCCAAAATGACAATCTGATGTTTAGGCACGCCATAGTGGGGAACTCTGGACTAATTTTTACTAAATTAGGCTGCAAGGTACCTGGGCAGTTTTGTATTTACCCTCCATCAAAATGCGGTTGTTTGATCCTGTGACCTCGTGCTTAGCGGAGCTGTGCCAACACCCCTAAGCAACTACGGCATGAAAGCACTATAGAGAAAAATTATTTTAGATGTGTCTGTACATGACCTTCCTACAATTCAAGAGATTCACTCATACCGTGACAAGAGGCCGAGTAAACTGTAAAAGCAGCAAGAGGAAAGATTGGTGGCAGTGCTGCCTTGAAGTTACCACACCCGCTTGCTGTGACGTCATGGATTTAGATGTCTGTTCAGGTGTAGCAATTTTTTTTACAAATAAAGATGTTCTTCATCATATTCCAAAAACCCAAATAAAAAGCGTCAGGAACATTTACAGAACCAATACAACCAAAGTATGAAAAAATACATGGAATCCATGATGTGACAATGAGGTGTCAGCACGAAGATTTTGGGGCGATACTCAGAAAATTAAACTTTGAGCTTTATTTTCTCTAATAATCAAGCAACTACCAAGAAATTTACAGAAGTAGTTATTTAAGACGATGCTTTATTTAAAATTCATTTAGGGTGTCATTAGTGTCCCCTTAATACAAAACAAGGAATGCACTTGGCTGCGTAATAGGTTAACATGCATCACTGGTTCTCATTACGGTAGGATTATCAGTATAGCAAAGGGCATGCACTGGCTGCTCCAGAGGGGAGCCCTTCCACTTCCCCTCAACCTTCCAATTTCCAATTTATGAGCAGTGATGCAATTTCTGTATCTTAACAAGACATAATGCCAAGATAGAGCATGTGGTGACCGGCACTTCGCACCATCCAGCTCGGCATCAATCTTTTTGGAATTTGGCCCTTGAAATGCAGAAAGCCCCGATCATTGCTCGTTCTTCAGCCAACTTTCTCGAAGGGTGCTGCTGTTCTGGTTTGATACATCTAGCAGTGCACTGCTGTATGACATAGGCCATTATACCTTCGTTCTGGTAAAACTATAAAGATGTTCACTCATGTAGACCACTAATGTCCACACTAAGTTTCATATCAGGCATATACACTGAAAAAGACACATTCTGCGTTTAATATGTTCACAAGTGACACTGAATTCACCCCCAGTCCCGGTGCAGTTGTTAAGTCTTTCAGCTGAGTGCTTAAAGGCACCATGTCTCCTAAAGAAGGCACTCTGCACCAATTGATCACTGGAGCAAATGCCTTGCAGTTGCATCAGCAATGTTTTTTTTCCTGCTTCCTGCAATACATTTTCACGGCATCACTGTATTTGATCATGGTGACGCTACAGAATGGATGACCAAAGAATTCACCTTTAGCGTGCCAGCTGGGGCGTCTCCCAGCTCACTTTGAATCTGAAAAAAGATGTCAGTATTAAAACGTGAAGCCACGATGCAGCAAAAGCGACAATCAAAAGAGCTACATGGACCATTAGGCTGACATAAATGGACGGATACAAATGACTAGTCATCGAATACACGAAAGTGTGGCTGCTCTTGCCAATGGCAGTGTGAGCTTGTCAAATAATTTATTTCACATTCCTCTACTTATATTAAAAATTATTTCCACGCATCTACTTAACTGTTATGGCCACATATTAAAGGCAGCTCCTTCATATAAGGCCCCAGTGTTACATTCTTTTACTCCCCGTCTACCTGATGCTACTGAAGTTTTGCTTACACTCAAAGAAAGAATTTCACAGACCTGCTCTTTCGACAAAAAACATTATTCCAAGTTTGTGGCAAAGCGTCGTCATTTAGTTCACAACGATGCGCTCCCCTTTCAATCTGCTCACTGTGTAGTGCTCGGATTCAAAGCAAAAATGGCTTTTCGACATAACTAGCTACTTCTATGGTCACAAGAAACAATGCTAATTATTGATGTTTATGTTGCCGATAACATATACATGCCGCCTCGAAACACAGTGGGACGACAAGGCATATATGCCAGGCATTTATCTCGTTCCTTTACTGATTTTAAAACTTTGTTACATCAATCAGTTACTAAAGTGCGAAAAGCTGAAATTTCACGCTGTTATATTTCTTTAATGTTCTATCCCAGTAAAGTAGGACCTGGAGTGCCATGAAATCTGCCTTTCCGTGAATGCAGAGCACCTACGCGAAGCCGTTTGGGCGAAGCACTCGATGGCACCGAACGGAGAAGATAAAAAAAGAAAGTTGAATGCGCGCTAACAGGTGGAAAACAAAACACACGCGGTTGGCAAGGCGTATAACTCGGTGATTTCGCAGCACTCTGTGGCATCACCCCTATTGTATGTCACGTATGGCATAGAATCGCGTGTACACACTTGAAATTTTTTATTATTGCGCGACAGCCTCCTCGTGTGTTTTCCGGTCGCGCGAACGTCGGCCGCACGGCGTGGCATATAGTGGCGTTGAAGCACCGCGGTGTCACTCGATCCTGAAGGGAACAGCGCAACAGAATACATTTTCGCTGATCCCACCGCCACCCCCACCCCCCCTTTGTTGCTACAGCTCACTCACACGCCTTGTACTAGCGTGGCGCAAACGAAATATCTTCGATTACAGTACAGATCGGATGGTTTCAGGTCGCATTGTTATGCGCTCATTAATAAGGCTAACTCAATCGGTGCTCGAACACCGTATCAGAAATCATGGCGTACAACAGCCCTGTTTTAGCTGGCACCACATAGCTGCCTTACGTCACCACAAGCGGAGAGTAAAGTTAAACCAGAACAAAGCTCCACGTTATATATCACAAATCTAGTGCTGTACAACCAATTCTCGCAACGGAAGGATAGTGCTAGGAATGAAAACTAGAAAAGAGGCCCGTGGAAAACACGCACAGGCGCTGAACTCATTTCCGGGCTCCCGTACACCGCTTCGCAATGGACGAACAAGGGGAATTCGAAACATCAACTCACCTTTGATGACGCTGAGTCGGAGGCGATCATGGCGATCTTCGAGGCAACAAGCCCATAAAAAGCGAGCAACACGCAGGAATATTCCAAAGATGTCACAGCGAAGCACACAAAGAACGCAGAAAAGCAGGAAGCTTTCAAGCGAACAGCGTACACGAACTCGCCGGAATGCTCCAAGCATCAACACCGCAAACGCGCAATCATACATGTACACTCATACAAATACACGCTTATATTATCATAAATTGTACTATTTGATAACAAATTCTGTGATTTCATGTTATTACAGAACAATTGTTGCGCTTTGCATGTGTATGAAAGTTTTTGCTTCACTTCTTTGATGAACTACTTTCTTTGGCGCAGTAACGCGGTGCACCGGCCGGAGCTAATGGACTGCGCGGGAAAAGGCGCCAAATTCAAACGTCGCAAACGCCGTGCTAATTTGTGCGCGCACAGTTTTCGTCGTTCGGATTTAAAAAAAAAGTAATGCGTGCCGCAACCATGCGAACTGAACTATTGACCAGAAAAGTACAGAAACGTCGCTGTTTGTGCTTCTTATTTCGACGTCACAGCAAACTGCAGGCGGTCTGTCGTCCCATTCTTTTAAACATTTGTGTGTGTGCTTCTGCGCTGTGCGATTTGTCACCGAGAACGTATAGCAGCGCAGATTCTGCTTGGTGGCCGAGCAGATTCCCAACACATTCGCCAGCACCCCGTCTACGTCACAGAAAAGAATGTGGCCTCCATGTGAAATATGAGCACGATGACATACATATCAGCCAAGCTTTTCGTTTCGTTCTGTGCGTGCTAACGGGTAACATCTAAGCGATACGCACTCTGTAAAAACGATGTTCACTCCTTTATCCGCCGCACCCGCCGTGGTGGCATAGTGGCCTGAGGTGTTGCGCTAATAACCCGAGTGCTTGGGATCTAATGCCGGTCGGGGCGGCTGCATTTCGATGGAGCTGAAATGCAAGAACGTCCGTGTACTGTGCGTTCGGTGCAGGTTAAAGGACCCCAGATGGTGAAAATAAATATGGAGTTCCTTACTACGGTGCGGCTCATAATCAAAGCGTGGATCTGGCACGTCAAACCCCAGACTTGAATTTTGTTAACGTTCTCCGCCACCTTCACCATATTTAATATGGAGGCATGCAATGCCGTTTCCTAACACACAGCCAGGGCACTGCCCCCTTATAATGGACGCCGATGGAAATGCAGGATGCGTCCAATCATCGGTTGTTTGTCACTGCTAGTAGAGACGTTTGTCTTCTCAAACTGCGTATATATATATATATATATATATATATATATATATATATATATATATGCAGGGTGTTTCTTCCTGCTAACTTTAGGCCGAGTGTAAACTCTATGCATTCTATGACGACGCGACTAAATGCATGTTGCTCCCTTTGGTATGTAGCGTGTCGCGCTATTTCTGTGTTTTGCTTAATTAGCTAATTAGTCAAGGATAATTAACCAACTTCTGAAGCAAGGAAGTTAGGAAAAAAATTCCAATTAGCAAGTTGCAGAGCAGTTGGCAACAAGTACGAATAAACCGTTTCTGTCTTTCTATGTGTTAAGCATTAGTGTTTTTCAGCTTACTGCGTATGCTCGCGAAATACAAAAAGCACCACATGACATGCCCGCCTGCGAGTCGTGATTGCACTGCTCCTAAGCCTTCCGCGCACAATCGAAAACATACCATTTAACCGGTGTGAACACTCGTCTGCTTATCGCCATCATGAACCGCAGCGAGGGAAGCACGTCGCTGGCGTCAATTATAATACCTCAGCCAACGCCTTCGTCACTGCCCTGTCGCCTTTTAAGCGGCAGCACACCCTGCTCGATGGTATGCTCGTTTGAGAGCGCTGCAAGCACGGCGCGCAAGCGGGTATGTCAGGTGATATTTTTTGTATTTCGCGGGCATCCGCAGTAAGCTGAAAAACAATAACACTTAATAGATAGAAAGTTAGAAATGGCCTAATCGGACGTTTTACAAAGTGCTCTAGAACTTTCTAATTGGAATTTTTCGCCTAACTTTGTTCCTTCAGAATGGCTAATTTTCTTGACTAATTAACTACTTAGGAAAAATACAAGAATAGCGTAACACATACAAGAGTGAGCAACATGCATTTGGTCACATCGTCTTATGGTGCATCGGCATATTTTTAAACTCTGAGTAAAGTTAGCTGAAACACGTGTATATACATCTATGGTTCAAGTAACGTGAAACAACACCCTGTATATATGCAATGGTGACAAGTGATCAGTAAAGCAACATATATATGCAAAAAACGCACACATACGTATGTTCGTGTGTTTTTCACATATACTTCGAAACTCAATATTGCTCGTGACTCAATCTTATTCAACAATAAGTTAACAACTTTTAGTAAACGGCTTTATTGTTGAAAACTACTCAACAGTGGTTCAATACTCAATACTAATCAACAATATGTCAAGAGAATTTAATCAACGACTTTATTGTTGAAAATTACTCAACATTGGCTCAATAATAGTCAATACTATTCAACAATATATCAACAGAATTTAGTCAACGACTTTATTGTTGGAAACTACTCAACAATGGCTCAATAATACTCAATACTATTCAATGATATATCAAAAGAATTTAGTCAACGACTTTATTGTTGAAAACTACTCAACAATGGCTCAATAATACTCAACACTATTCAACAATATACCAACAGAATTTAGTCAACGACTTTTTTGTTGTGAACTGCCCAACAACTTTACTGTTGAATTATTGCTCTGTGGTTTCAATATTTGTTGAGGTATTGTTGAAAGGCTATTGAGTCAGCAATTCGTCAACAATATGCCAACAACATTTCAACAGTCATTTTCATAAGGGATTTGAGTAGAAACCTTTTCGTAAGCCTCCAGGTTTCTGCCCCGTAGGTGAGTACTGGTAAGACACAGCTATTATACACTTTTCTCTTGAGGGATAACGGCAACCTGCTGTTCATGATCTGAGAATGCCTGCCAAACGCACCCCAGCCCATTCTTATCCTTCTTATTCTTCTGATTCTGAGGAAACCCGCATCCAGTGTCATTTATGCCGCGTGCCGGAGATCTCCCAACGCACTCATCACGCAGGATCTCTCCACCGGGCGCGGCTCGCCGTAGCTGCTCGCCGTAGCTGACAGTAAACGTTGCCTTTTGCATGTCTCCCGCACTCTGGCTCGTCTCTGAGAGAGCTGGCCATTGCCCCTAAAGCCACGGCCCTGAGCGAACAGTACGTACCAAAATTGGCACAGTATGACAAAAGTGTATGACGAACATAAAAGCGTGTCATGACATGGATATCGTAAGTTTCATGTAGGTCATGAAACAGCCGCCTACATCATGATGCTCTCATGGTCGTTTCGTTAACTTGATAGGTACTAAAATTGGCATAGGATGTGAGTAATGTATGAGAAACATAAATGATAGATCCTGACATGAATGTCATTACATGCGTGCCATGTAGGTCATGAAATAGTTGCCTACGTCTTAGTGCTCTCATGGTCGTTTCGGTAACTTGGTAGGCTCACCGCATACTGCTTCGCATGACATCAATTCCCACAGGGCGTGGCATCCGCCTCATTTTATTTTGTAAAAGTAATTGTAATTGAAATACACAGATGCGCAAGCATCATTTGGCCCATTAATTGAGAAAGCCGGCGACTGCCATCTCTAGCAAAGAAACTACACTTAAACTCGCATTGCCATTCGCTGCGAAGACAGGTCACGAGGACACCTCGACGGAGTTCCCATTGGCTGCGACGCCACGTGAGGAGATGTGGCTCGACGAGCAGAACGGGCAAAAGGGCACATCTGCTTCCGTGCTTGTGCACCATGCGTTGTGGGAGGGGAGGGGGCATCGCCACGACGTCATGCAAGCATAAAACGAGCGATTTATTAAATAGTGACAAGTGTGAACGACTATGAGATGCGAGAAAGGTAGAATGGAATGCAAAGAAAGAAGGATTCCGCGAGAAAGGGCGGAAGCCGGATGTGATGGAGTGAACAATGGTGGGAGGTGAGGAAAAGAAAAGCAGCGAGTCAGTGACGGAGGGAGGTGGAGTCGCAGGAAAAGATGACGAGTGATACGAGGGATAAGAAGGGGGAATGAAGCGCAAAGTTATGACCGGTCTTCAAACACAAAATGCGAGACTGCCCTCAACGAGGCCCAATCGAATAAAGCGAGAGAATCATGAAACAATAAACGCAAAAGTTTATGCTAACAAGATTTCCTCTTATGACTGCGAGTGTTCATTTCCCACTATAGTACTGTGTCAGCTTCTCACGACAGCTTTAGTTACGATTACTGGTCAAGGGGGGGCAAGTTATTAAAAATTAGTCGTTAGGCGAGCTGCTACCATTCTGTCACTGTTGTTACCCTGTGGAGGGTGAGAACAGAATGAACATGTTCGTAGGTCTACCAAACGCGCGCCTCTTTTGCTAGCCTACATCGCAGGAAGGTGGGTCGAGGTACAGAGCAAGGCCCGTACAGAATACTCTCTGAGTGAAGGAGCGACGCGAACAGTCACGGCTTTCCATCATGTCTAAACATGATTTAAGAAACTGCAGCAATGTGGCCATTGTTTCCGAAAGGCATCACACATCAGCCCCGGATTCAAGACATTTCCTATGTAAACTCTCTCAAACAAATGAAGCGACCACTGAAAGTTGCAGTTTTCATAACAGTTCCAATATACCCTAAGGCGGCACAGTGAGGTTCCATTGCAGCGGCAAAAACGTGCGATGACGCCTGCATACTTAAATGAAGGGTGCGCTCGATAGGGACGGCAGTTCGCACACATGGCGGCACTCTAGGAAACAGTCATTGGGGTGTAGGCAAGTAGCGGAAGACCCCTTGCAGCATCCATTCCTGAATGCGGTAGTGCGACTTTCCTGAGAAACGCCTTCAGGAATGTTCTTTTTAGGAGAAACTTTTCTAGGAAAAAATTCCAACCATCTCATTTCAAGATGGACAGAAAAGTGTTACTGCTAAAGCAGTTAGATAACCCGCAGGCTTTCCTTCCGCTGTAACTATAAATCGTACAAAAACGACAATTGCGACATCAGATGATTCACCGGTGATACCAAACAGAAGCGGCGCCTGCCCGAAATAGACGTGCCGGAAATGTACAAGGAAAGTCATACCATGCAAAGCAGACAGGATGGGTATAGTTATAAATGTGACGCTTGTATGCTTCTGGCTTCAGAGAGGAAAGCAATAGTTTGGCGAAACTGTAAAAAGAAAATTGGAGCCGCCTTTTACACTGGCTTACTTTGACGGCCGGTGTTTCCTTCGCAGAGGGAGCCTGATCAAGCGCCGTGTATTTTGTTCCATGGATTATTCGAGTTGTTTTTTTCACAACCTTTCAATTCAGGGCAGCGGCAAGCATTTGGTGCGGATACGAGTAACACACACACACAGACACACACACACACACACACACACACACACACACACACATATATATATATATATATATATATATATATATATATATATATATATATAGATATATGAGGCATTGCGTATACAGGGTGGCCAGTTTCTGTAGAACAATCTGCCCACCATCCTTCAACAAATCTGCTGTTACCTGATCCTCCCCAGCTGCCTTCCCCCTTTGCATATCTCCCAATGCTTTCTTTACTTCTTCCGGCGTTACCTGTGGGATTTCGAATTCGTCTAGACTATTTTCTCTTCCATTATCGTCGTGGGTGCCACTGGTACTGTATAAATCTCTATAGAACTCCTCAGCTACTTGAACTATCTCATCCATATTAGTAATGATATTGCCGGCTTTGTCTCTTAACGCATACATCTGACTCTTGCCAATTCCCAGTTTCTTCTTCACTGTTTTTAGGCTTCCTGCGTTCCTGAGAGCATGTTCAATTCTATCCATATTATACTTCCTTATGTCAGCTGTCTTACGCTTGTTGATTAACTTCGAAAGTTCTGCCAGTTCTATTCTAGCTGTAGGGTTAGAGGCTTTCACACATTGGCGTTTCTTGATCAGATCTTTCGTCTCCTGCGATAGTTTACTGGTATCCTGCCTAACGGAGTTACCACCGACTTCCATTGCACACTCCTTAATGATGCCCACAAGATTGTCGTTCATTGCTTCAACACTACGGTCCTCTTCTTGAGTTAAAGCCGAATGCCTGTTCTGTAGCTTGATCTGGAATTCCTCTATTTTCCCTCTTACCGCTAACTCATTGATCGGCTTCTTATGTAGCAGTTTCTTCCGTTCCCTTCTCAGGTCTAGGCTAATTCGAGTTCTTACCATCCTGTGGTCACTGCCGCGCACCTTGCCGAGCACGTCCACATCTTGTATGATGCCAGGGTTAGCGCAGAGTATGAGGTGTATTTCATTTCTAGTCTTGCCGTTCGGGCTCCTCCACGTCCAGTTTCGGCTATCGCGCTTGCGGAAGAAGGTATTCATTATCCTCATATTATTCCGTTCCGCAAACTCTACTAATAACTCTCCCCTGATATTCCTAGTGCCTATGCCATATTCCCCCACGGCATTGTCTCCAGTCTGCTTCTTGCCTACCTTGGCATTAAAGTCGCCCATTAGTATGGTGTATTTAGTTTTCACTCTACCCATCGCCGATTCCACGTCTTCATAGAAGCTTTCGACTTCCTGGTCACCATGACTGGATGTAGGGGCGTAGGCCTGTACAATCTTCATTTTGTACCTCTTATTAAGTTTCACAACAAGACCTGCCACCCTCTCGTTAATGCTATAGAATTCCTGTATGTTACCAGCTATATTCTTATTAATCAGGAATCCGACGCCTAGTTCTCTTCTCTCCGCTAAGCCCCGGTAGCACAGGAAGTGCCCGCTTTTTAGCACTGTATATGCTTCTTTTGGCCTCCTAACATCACTGAGCCCTATGATATCCCATTTACTGCCCTGTAATTCCTCCAATAGCACTGCTAGACTCGCCTCACTAGATAACGTTCTAGCGTTAAACGTTGCCAGGTTCATATTCCAATGGCGGCCTGCCCGGAGCCAGTGATTCTTAGCACCCTCTGCTGCGTGGCAGGTCTGACCACCGCCGTGGTCAGTTGCTTCACAGCTGCTGGGGACTGAGGGCCGGGGTTTGATTGTGTTGTTCATATAGGAGGTTGTGGCCAAGTACTGCTCCAGGGTGGCCAATCCTGCTCTGGTGAGGGAGTGCGTTGCCGGTTTTGGTCACCGGGATCAGGCCACACTCCAGGCCTGTTCATGCAATTTTATCAGCACGCGGATTTTTTAAATTTTTTTTTAATACGGTGGAAAACTGCCGGCACCGGGATTCGAACCACGGACCTCTTGCACGCGAGGCGGGTGTTCTACCTCTACGCCACCGCTGCACCTCTTTTTTCCATATATATATATACATATATATATATATATATATATATATATATATATATATATATATATATATATATATATATATATATATATATGCTGGATTTGCAAGATTCCATGACGTACATCAGCTAACGAAACCTGAGTCGTCTCGTACCGCGTTGAAACAAATTTATGGCACATACAAAGACGCACAGACGCGCAAACCGCTGAGCCTTAGCGGCTAGCGTCCCTATCGGCCTGCGACGACTCCTCCTTTTCCTTGTCTAGCGACCACAGAGAGTCATCTTCAGTTCCATCGAATGCATTAGAAATGACACACGTACAGCTTACTGGAACTCGGCGACCGCTGACCAAGGCGTGAAAGAACAACGCCCGTGCGATGGCATAATGGCTAGCTACCTCGCATAGAGGTGCTTTTTTTGTGGTAAAAAGTGGTTTCAATTTTCATTTTGACTAGAATTCGTTATGATTGTAACGCGCATCCACATTTGAACGTAGGTTTTATTTAAAAATGGTGCACGTTTTAAACACGCAAATAGGCGCTATATAGAGAGATGTAGAGTAATCATTACCTCGCACATCCACCAAAACTGTTACGGATGGATGTGTGCTTGTTTACAAATTAGGTATGGCAGAGATGATCGATCAGGAAGAGTACTGTTCAAATGCTGCTGCTCACCCCTGAGATCGTCGTCGTACCGTTCTTCAACCTCTTTTTCTGGCCGTGTTACAACATATATAAACGAGAGCAGAAGGGAAACAGAGCTCCTCGATGTTGTTATTCATGATCATATAAAGCCAACAGAAATGACTTATTTATTTATATATTTGCTTATTTGTTTGTTTGTTTGTCTGCTTGTTTGTTTGTTTGTACTCAGGGCCCTTTCGCGTTATACAGCGGAGCGTGTCACACAGAAATAGGGAGGAAATATATTAACAGTTCACACGCAATAATTGCTAGTATTCGGTGTAACAATGTTAGCTGAAATCCTACTAGATACAGTACTATCATGCCAAAATATAAGCAACAGAAATTTAACCAGCATTACTCTACAAATGCTTGTTAACATACAGTGTGAGCTAGTCTTCGATAATTTTCATTGGTAGTAATAGAAATGATATCAGCGGGAAGTTGATTTCATTCTTTCGACGTACGTAGCAAAAAATAAGCGTAAGAAAACGTGTCGTGTTACGTGAACGAGTTCTAACTTTATGCTGATAATCAGTATGGTGAGATAAGTAATATTGCCACGTGGAGTGGCGTATGAGAATACAGTAGCAATACTGTGAAAGACAAAACAAGCTTTTATTGGGCGAACCTGTGCCCACAAAACAGGCTACACTTAAAGCACAACGAGAGCGGCGAACACAGTCGGCGATCGTCGAAAATCTGATCAACGGGTCAAGCGCGTCGGCTTCTATACATCAATCGTCGAACGTTCCAGACTAATCGCTGGCACCCGCGTGTCTTCCACAAAGTTCTACATTATTCGCGTCGCGCACACGTGCAATCAGATTACACAAGGCTCGATCACAGACAGCGGATGGAACCATCGATAACATTCCAGAAACTTCCCATACATGCAGGCGCGTCCTGCGCTGTGCGATAATATTTCTTAGGTGGTGAAACGTGTCGCCCGCTAAAGAATAGGGTTTTTTTTTTAGGAAATTGGGCACTGATGTTAGCAAACCGCAGGGTCAAATGTATCTTCAATGCATCTATTAGTCGAATTACAACGGGAACTTCAACAGTAAATGGAGGCAAAGTTAAAAAGAACCTTTCTTTCGTGCGTGTCACGTTTGATGCTTGAAACCCCGCGTGCAATCAGTTAACGACTCATATTACCGGTGTCCAAGAAAATAAAACGCTCCGCAGTGATTTTTCTCAATGGCGTCTCTAAACCTAAAATGCAAGTAATTTTTTATTGCGCTTTGCTTCATGTGGGCCGAATGTACACGTATATAGCTGTGACGGCTCATTTTGACCGACGAGCTGGTTTACCGGGGTCATAGCGACAAAAATGTGACAGTCAGGACTCAAATAACAAAAAAATTCTCCCACGTGCAAGTTGTAACGTTTGTTGATTCAGTACACGGCTGTCAACCTCGGCTTGCGCCGAGAAGGGCACGTCTCAGTTACAGTTTGGCAGTACGCTTTCCTGGCTTTCCTTTTTTCCTGTCTCTGCCATATGTGCCCCTCACACAGCACGGTTTTTAGAAATATTGCCTCTTCGCTGGTCTTTTTTACATTCAAAACTAGTGTGCTCATGAAGCTGTGACAGTGAATAAGAGTCAGTTCTTATTTGTGCTTCAATCAACACGTACGCTCACTTCACTGGTAGGAGGATCCGTACTACTATACCCAGGTACGATGGCTAATTCATTGCAGATGGTTTCTTTTACCGCATGTTCCTTTGCTCAGAACTTAATGTAAAACGTAGCCTATTCGTGAGGAACATGATGTTGTTGTAGGGTTGTGGATGATGTTTATGTAGGATGTGGGAGTGCTTATGTGTGAATCACTAAATTTATAAAAGCTAGGGTCTTACCTGCCGAAGTTTGCGCCGACAATTATGCGCTATATGTGCAGATGATATTTGTAAACACCGTGTTTGGCAATCTTCTAACTTTTACACTTCTAACTTAGTCATAGAAACACATGCTTTCGTTTTGCTAAAGGGCAACCACATTTTAATTTCGCTTGCTGCGGAATAATCAAGTGTGTTGAAACTTACAAGTAAACTTTCTAATTAGATATTCGCCACCTAAGTAACATCGGCAGACGCAGAAGTCGTTCGATTAAAAGGGAGGTATGTCAGCATTAAAAACCGATTCACGGAGATATGGTAGTGGCCGTGATAACTGATACTTTAGAGACAACGAAGCAGTATAAGCGACTTCTCACACTCATTGGAATTACTAAGGGTCTCTTTGCTGGCTCATTGTATATTACGACGGTGGCGGCAGAAAACAGCGCCAATCGAAACGGCTAGTAGAATGAGCCCACAATAGCTTATGCTGTAAAACACGTTGGTCCATCTGCTATCGCCTTGTGGAACCACAAGCAATACTAGATAGCGAACTACCTGCTGAATGGTTCACCTAACCTTGATTCTCATAGTGCGTGGGATCTGCACTATTTGTTCTTTTGTGATATCTATTTTGAAAGCAGCTCTTAATACAGCGCGCTTACTTTTTAGAAAAGTCAGTCATGCAGAATGTATGACGTTGAACTACCAAGCTTCATCACATGAAAATTAGCACTAGAGGTTCCGCATCATATAGCGTGACCAACACATGTGATTTCTTTGAAGATGAAGCATGTACTTGCACTGAAATCTACAAAAACTTAACTTTCGTCTTGCCTCCAAGAATCCATTGAGCAACAAAAAAGTCTTCTTTCTCCGGCTTTACCGTCTGGATGAAATTTTCGAGCTGATGTTCAAAAGGTGTCACGTGGTAAAATAGTATTACTTGACGAGCCTCGTGAATGTTATTTAGAAGTCCGCAAATTATTTGTTCAAATATGCACAAATATGAGCTATAAACTGGGTATGTTACCAGAAAACCATGCCCGAGAGCCGCAGCCATCAGGTGGCGGATGGCGCTGCGATCAGCAAATTCTACCCCGAAGACAGTGTCCGCTCGGCGCTGTGCTACCAGCCTGCGCCGGATGACATCTTCGTCGTCACACATTTCCCCCAAAGCGGTGGCGACTGGGTGCAAGAGATTATCTACTACATCTTCCACGAGAGGGCTCCACCAGCTTCGCTCGTGGATCATGCGGCGCATCTACCGCACCTCGAAATGCAGGTAAGCGTGGCCTTGTCAGTACAATTGCGTCCAATGTTCACGTCATGAAGGCTAAAAAGGTCCGCACACCGACCGCAAACGATCGCGCTTTCGACCACGCTGTTCATTCTCAAAATCCTGCCCTTGGTGTTATAAAGGACCTTATTAGGGCAGGACGGTAGAAAGCCAAGATACATTGAAGCCAAGGAAAGCGTAAGTGAGGTTTAAACTGTAATGAAAAAATATAACGAAGAAAGCAAAATGAATGGGGATGAAATGGTGACTTGTCGCTGGTCGAAGAAGAACAAACGGGTTCATTGCTGGGCACGTCCGCGTTTAAACTAAGTGTTGTTACTGGCAGTGGCGTAGCTAGGTCCTCTGGCACCTGGGACCCATAGATCTTCTGTCACCCCCCCGTCAGGTGTAGTCGAGGTAGGCGAGGATATCGACAATTTCCGGGTTTCAGCACCAGTACAGCCACCTTGGATACCGCTCACGTCCCCCGGGTTCCCCTCTCCTTCGCTTTCTTTCCCGGAGATGGCGAATGCAGCAGGTATACATGCTATTTTATTCTGCGCCAACTAACACAGGGTGACTCAGAAGGGTTTGGGTGCTGCACTGGTAACTTGCGATAAGCGCATGTGCGCATCTTCTGTCAGACTGTAAGGCTTGACGGCCAATACAAATGCGGCATCGTGGCAAATACGGCTCACGTCACAAGTAACAAAAAATATCTTTATAACGTCTTAATTACCAATTTTAGCGGCAACATTCCATTTGCAAAATTGACAGCCGACCTTCATATCTTGCCCAACATAGAATCCTCGTAGGGCACTATATGGCGTGCAGTATTTTGGCTGTGGGCAGCCCTCAACGAAAACGAAAATTAAATTGTGTGTCAGTGGCGCTGATCTCCCCACCATATTAGAAAAACGGAAAACGCCACCTGCCTCCCTACTGCGCGGGCGCCAATGCTATGACAATTACGTGTTCTCTTCATTGTGATCAATAAAGCCTTGTTTTTATGTGTTGCTATAAGGACAAACGTGATTATCCGAGCTGCGGTACCACCAAAAGATTGGGAACAGAATAGAGCACGCTTCGCGGCGATTCTTGGCGTCACCAAACAAACAAAAAGAAGAAAGACCGCGATCAAGCCCGTGCCAGCGAAAGCTTGCACTACTGTTTGTCTGGACTCGCAATGGAAAGGATTCAGGGATCAACGTCACTGGTTCACTATTTCATATTTCTTTCGCTGCTGCCATATACTGGGTGCCGCCCACAGTGCCAAAGTACTGTAGGTTGTAGCACCCAAAACGATTTTGTTTAAAAAGCTTTGTTGAGTTAATAATGTTACTTTGAGTCCTCAATTCTTGAATTAAAGTGCTTCCTCTATAAATACTAATTAGGGATTATTAAGGATATTGTTATTACTTATCTGCCATATTTTTCGCGCTACCGAGTTCCTAGTAATCACAAAAACACATAACTTCATAGAATTTCGAATCGGGAAATAACCCTTACAAAATTCACCTTTCTTTTATATGAATGAATAGAATTTATTGATAGGAAAGACAGAGAGGTCGACCTGAGCTAGTGCGCTCTAGTCTGCTACTGTGTACTGGGGAAGAGGGAAGGGGAGTGAAAGTATTGGGATGGATGATGATGATAAGAGAAGTGGTGAGTGCTTATGTACATGAGACAGTTGCCTCGCTAGAGCCGCTCGTCGAGCTTGGTGTCCTGCAGGAACTTCAACAATGCTTTTGTGGCACGCATTGAAATTGCAGTGTCAGGCCATGGACCGAGAATAGCTTCCTCCGACAGTAGTTGTCTGCCAACGCTGGCTAGGAAACTCTCTAACGTCCTTCGCTCCAGCATATATGCTGGGCAGTCGCACAGTATGTGTTGCAGTGTTTCGGGCATCTGGCAGTGTACACAATCAGGGCTGTTCGATTGGCCGATGAGGTGTGAGTAGCGACGGGTGAAAGCAACGCCGAGCCGAATCCTGTGTAGCAATGATGTTTTGCTCCGTGTAAGCTTCGGGGGCAAACAGAATTTACCGTCTGGGTCAATTATACGTAAACGTCTGTGAATGTTATCAGAGTGGGCTCTGTAAGCCTTTGTAAGGTCCTGCATGAGTGCCTTGATCATGGAGTTGGTGTCAGGTCGCGAGTAGGCAATCCGTACTTCATCACATGAAGGGGAGGCCGATCTTGCCTCACTGTCAGCGAGTTCATTACCAAAAACACCACAATGGCTAGGCACCCATTGAAAGGTGATCACGTGGCCACTTAACTCGGCACTGTGATAAAGTTCGACGATTTCCAGCACGAGCAGATAGTATGGTCCTTTGTTTAAAAAGTATTTTAGCGCCTGTAGCGCTGATTTGGCATCGCACAATATTGTCCATTTATGGGGTGTCTGCGTTCTCATAAAACGGACAGCCTCCCGTATTCCCGCAAGTTCCGCTGCCGTAGATGTCGATTTGTGGTCTAATCGAAATCGTTGAGTAATTCCAAATTGTGGGATGACAAATGCGGCCGTTGTGGCAGATGGCGTGACCGAACCATCGGTATATCCTTCTACAGTCCCACTATATAAAGTAAATATATGGGACAGGGTGAGCTGCTTCAAGCCAATGGAGGAAACGTGAGATTTCTTCCTAATTCCGGGTATCTGAAGCCTCACTAGTGGTCTTGGCAATGTCCATGGAGGTGTCGCGGGGATGTCGGTTACCTGGAATCTTGCAGGCACAATGCTTGCGTGACATGCAATAGCTTTAGAAAAAGCACAGTCAAGGTTGATGCTTGGAAGCGTTGACAGTGGATGGCGTGAGTGTCTGGTTAGCAGGCGAAGATAGGTTCGCACGGGTTCACAAGACCTGTATATGTCGATAGGACAAGCCCGTGCTTCCGCTATTGTGCCCTTAGTTGACGTGCAGCGTGGCAAGCCAAGACATATCCGTAGTGCTTGAGCCTGAAGGCTCTCCAGCGTGCGTATACAAGATGACCCCATGTTAGATAACACAGGCATGCTGTAGCGTATGTAGCCCACAAGAAGTGCCTGGTACACTTGGAGCAAACTTCGCTCAGATGGCCCCCATCTCAGTCCTGATATTACACGAAGAACGTGTATGAAGTTGGACAGTTTAGCCCTAAGCGCAGTAACATGTTTGGTCCAAGAAAGATTGCGGTCTATTATCACGCCAAGAAATCTGTGGTGGGTGACTAAAGGGAGCGCCGTTCCGTCGACAACGATTGGATAATTTGACATCGATTTGCGCGTAAATGCCATGACTGCACACTTAGTAGCTGAGAGTTGCAGGCCTCTACGGCGCAAGTACTTCGCCGTTATGGTAACCGCACGTTGAAGCCTTGCACGCACTTGCGGACGTGTGACCCCAGATGACCAAATACAGATATCATCCGCGTACGTACTGATACGCGCTGTTTCAGGTAGCTCGTCTGCAAGGCCCACCAGTATCATATTGAACAATACTGGGCTAAGGACACCACCCTGCGGAACACCCCTGCGAACTTCATGTCTATCGGTCTCGCCATCCGAAGTGGACATGAAAATGGTGCGGCCACTGAGGTAACTCTGCAGCCACGCATACATCCGGCCACCAACACCTATATCCTCAAGCGCCTGAAGAATCGAATGGTGGAAGACGTTGTCGTAGGCACTTTTGATGTCCAGAAATATTGCGCATATCAGACGACGGCGTCTCTTTTCCTGTTGAACAGAAGATACTAAGTCGATCACACCGTCAATGGATGATCGGCCTCTTCTGAATCCATTGATGAAATCAGGAAGTCCACCACTTTTCTCGAGTAGCCATTCCAGTCTGCTCAGTACCATTCGCTCCATCACTTTACCGACACAGCTTGCCAAGGCTATTGGTCGATAATGTGAGAGATCCTGCGGGCATTTCCCAGGTTTTAGCAAAGCCACAAGACGACTGCACTTCCAGTGATTAGGCACAGTTGCTGTGTCCCACGTAGAGTTGTAGAGCGCCAGGAGAATTTCTCGGGCTTCTACTCCAAGATAACAAATCGCGGAGTATGTAATTCCGTCTGGTCCTGGACAAGTTGATCGGCGGGAAGAAGATATTGCAGCGTCGAGCTCGTGCATGGTAAAAGGCGCGTCCAGACGGTGATCACTAGATGACGGGAAAGTCAGTCGTGAATGGGTTGGTATATCGTTCGAGGAGCTCACGAGTAATTTGCAAAAGTCATCGGCGACCTCAACCTCACGCCGGCCTTGCCGTATGGCCACAGCACTGAACGGGTGAAGCTGTTGTGGAGGCGAGCGAAGGCTTCGTACAATTTGCCAAATTCTAGATAGAGGTTTTCTCGGATCCAGAGAGCCACAGAATGATCTCCAGCGTTGTTTGTCAAGCTTGTCAAGGTGGCGCAGGACATGACGCTGAGCCCGGCGTGATGCAGTGACGTCTAATGGTGATTTGGTCCTTCTGTATTTTCGTTCTGCTCGACGCCGTATCGCGCGAAGTCGCTCGTACTGGTCATCAATAGATGATCTAGGTGAAGGTGCACTGAGGTGTTTTGTTGTGTCACGTAAAGTTGCCGCGATGACATCTTCAATATTGGATGGTGCTTGGATGGCTTGACATGCGGTGGTCACAGATTCTCGAAACGCCGGCCAATCGATAGAACGCACAGTGTGCGGAGCTGGGGGATGTAACCATTTCAACTGAACATATGTTGGTAGATGGTCACTTCCATGGGTGTCGAGATCAGTACACCATCGTGTAGCAGACAGCAGGCTTTTTGAAACGAACGCAATGTCAAGACAACTGCTGTAGTAAGAGCCTCGAAGGTATGTTGGCGAGCCATCATTGATCACCATCAAGCCTTGACTAAGCATGAAGTCAGCCAAGTCTCTACCGCGGGCGTTCGTCGAAGCAGAGCCCCACATGGGATGGTGGGCATTGAAGTCACCGATGACTATGTGCGGACCCGGACAAGCTTTCAGTATGGACAGCAAATATGAACATTCTATGCTCGATCTTGGGGGTATATACCCGCCAATTACTGAGAGTGTGCGCCGCTTGTACTTCAGCGTTATGCATACGTACTCGTTGGAAGCGTGTGCAGGAATGTCTTTACGAAGGTACGTTAAATTCCGACGGACAAAAGTGAGCACTTTGCTTAAATTGTGATCATTTCTTGACCACAGAGGCACATATCCAGATACGCGTAGTAAAGATGTCATGTTTGGTTCACATATTACAGCCACGGGAAACTGGTATTTGAACATCCACTGCCGAAAGTCTGCGAGGCGGCCTCGTAGGCCTCTGGCATTCCACTGCATTATTGCAGATCTTCGTAATTGGTTTTCAAAAGAGAGCGCCATGATGCCTTATTGTAGAGCCGCAAGGAGCGGTTCCAAAGCATCTAGAACATGTAGCGCGGTCTTAGCAACCGGCGTCTGAAGTCCGCAGAGAAGTGAACGCATCGTAGTTATCAGCTGTTTCAGCACACTTTGTACATTTTCATTTTCCGACTTATCGTTCTCAACCACCCTTGCAGACACATCACCCGGCGCATTTAAGCCTATTTGTTTGGGTGGGAGCGACGGCCAGTCAATGTCAGAGTCGGTCGGCGGAAGCGTCGTTTTATGCAGCGCATGTGTTCCACGTGCTGCTGCCGAAGAAGGCACGTCGGGCCCGCATCTTGATCGCAGAAGCAAACTTGGCAGGCGAGGAGTTTGCCATGCGGTCGATGGTCCATCGGTATGAGAAGTACTCTTGTCTTGCTGTCGTCTGTGTCGCGATCGACGTCTGCGGCGGCGTATCGATGTAGCAGCCTGTCTGTGAGTGGAGTTGTCCCGCACCATCTTTCGAAGCACTGACATTTCGTCCTTGATTTTCTGGCAGTCCTTCGATGTCGCTTCATGTGGACCGGCGCAGTTAGGACATTTTAGGGCAGTAGCATCGCAGCTATCATTTTGATGGGCCCCTCCACACCGTTGGCATGTTACTCCGCCCTTGCAAGCTGCGCTTACGTGTCCTATTTTGAAACACTTCCGACACTGCACCAGTTTTGGCACGTAAGGGCGCACACGGTGTCTTACGTATCCTACTTTTACGTAGTCAGGTAATGCTTCAGAGTCAAAAACTATTTTAATACACCGGGATTGACCGAAGCGGTGAATCTGCACTATTGGTGCGGTGGAATTCAGAAGCCGCTGGAGGTCAGTGTCTGCGATTTCTTTGTCCACGTCAGAAATAACGCCAGTCGAGGTTCCTTTTCCATACGCAAAGAAGGAGCGCACTGGGATGTTTCCTAGTAGTATGGCAGCCTTTAGCGTATCCAGAATTGTCTTGTTGTTCACGTCCACCGAAAGGATGTTCCTCCGTGCGTTAATTCTGATCTCGCTGACTTGGCCTGGCGCAATTCGCTCAAAGTACTCTGTTAAACTCTGCCTGTTCAAGGTATTCAGATCGTCGGTAGCTGTGGTAGGGACGTAAGCAATAGTGAATGATTGCTTACCGCTGTCCTGCCTGGGCAACGATTCACTGTCTGTTGATGTCCTCCTGAGTTTTCTCTTCAAACGGCGACCCATGGCAAGTGTGAAATCGTTGTCCGAGTCCATTTCTTCAACCGTTGAGCTGTCGGAAGATTCAAGGGCGACAGTGGAAGGGCCAGTACGGTCCCTTGTCTTCGATGCAGCCAGTGGTGGACGACCAGGGTCAAACGCTTGGTTGGGATTCCTATCCCCCATCCTGGAGGATGACGTTGTGCCCTTTGCACAGTCTCTGATGTTGAAAAACGTCCGAGACACAGGAAAATGAAGAGACCACAGCTATAGGCGTTCTTCTTCCGAGGCACTTCTTCTTCCTGTGCAGCTGATACAGACACTCCACTTGTAACATGAAGTCACGCAACAACAACAGTTGTCTGAAACCTTCGAGGGTGAGAAGGAAAGCGTGAAACATAACGGCAGGTTTCGCAGCGGCTTCTCGGAGCGAGCGGGAGAGGGGAAGTAAAAGCGAGCCGAACATCGCGGCGGGCCCGCGACTACAGCCTGTCGAGTCATACGCCGCCAAACTCTTCGGCCGAACCGAGTCTGAAGTCGATCGAGAGAACCCAATCCGCGACTTTTGATGGCCGCACTTCTGCAACGTCGCTCTCAACGAACGCTTCGCTGTAAACGCGAGCGCCGGGCGCGCTGGTTGAACGCCCTCTTGCTGCTCCCTCAAGAAAATGGTTATGTCCTCTATGTTTACTGTATGGTTCCCGCAGTTCACATGAGGAAATGTCCAAGTGTTTCCTCCGTGTTGAAATTTGGCCACTGCTTTTATATTTCCTTCATATGTCCTCCCTTTATGCATCCTCTATATGACCGCAGTGATTAAATCCTATATTTTATGTAGACATGCATAGACGAAGAGTTCCGTGTACACATTTTATATTTTATAAGCTTTTCCTGAGTTTAAAAGTTTTGCATTGGCTTTCGTAGTACTGTTACTGTTCCCTACATGATGCAGCATATGGATTGGAACTCTGCTGTGGCACAGAAATTTATGCCAATTTCTTCTAAAATTACAAACTAATTAGACTTCATAGATTATTTCAGTATAACATTTGGAGTACGACTGCACGTTCCTTGCTGCAGTGCTGCTGTTGTTCTAGTTATGTGTTTGTTACTATTATAAAATGTAATGTTAGGATGGAAAGATCAGGTCGGATCAGTGCTTGCACTTTTAAAAGAAATTTCTGACTATACTAGTTTGTCAAACTACGAACGGTTTATTGGACTATCTGGATGTTACTTCAATTCGCCACGTCTGCTCACAGCACAGCTCTGGAATGTGGTGCTTGGATGAGAGCTCACAAGGCACCTGAAAAACAAAACAAAAGCCAATCTTTTTTTACCTTTTCAAAAATATTCATATAAGCAAGAACAGCTTGCCTGCATGCACACAGCTAAGAAACGTGGAGCAGTCAACAATAGCTCATAAAAACATCAGGGCAACACAGAAATTTTTAACCAATCTTTGTGTGAAACAGACTGAGCTGCCAGTCCACTCAGGTAATAAACTGCTCACAAATTATTTTAAACATTATTGCAGCAGCTGCTAAATAGTGCATGACCTTTAGGAGTAGGCAACAGGCCAATAAACCTTGGTGTGCTACCTTCGTGTGCCTGCTTGTACAGATCTCTCGTAGTTATATCTCAAGTGGTTACAGTATTATATGGTAAAATTCAGGTGGGAATAAAACCAGCAGCAAACGTCAGACTACCTGGGAAATTATCACCAAAACTTAAATATCTAGTAAATCTAACGAACAACCGATTATGAACGGTCTAAAACCTAGGCCGCGATTTTGTAGCGATCCCTTTTCCTATGCTACTCCTTTTCCTCAATGATCTGACCGACATTCCGCTATCGTTATTAACTAGAACAGCCAGCCGTGGAAGGTGTGTTATAAGAGTGGCAAACATCGAGCGGAAAGCATCTCAAGAAAATCGCAGCCCTTATTAGGCAGTGCTACAAGCCACTGACTTTAACAATCGCACGAGCTGACATCCTGTTCTTCGGATGAAAATATTAATGAAAATGAGCGTCTGATTGACATGCCTTGGTTAAAAAGAAATTTCGCTGTTCTGATGTCGGTCTATATTTTCTCTGCAATATAAAAGACAAATATGCGAGCAGGTCGAAGAACACAAACAATGCAGACAAGTTCTCGCGAAGCTGGACTTAAAACTGAACACTATCAATAAAATAATCTTCATACAAGCTAATATCTGTCAAACACCGCAGTCGTGTGCCAACACGCGATGCCCACGACATATCGACATACATTGCACATCAAACTTGCTGAAATACATATTCACGGAAGAATTTCTTGCCGGGAAACTACCGGGGAAACAGTAGCTTTCAGCATTTACGTAAATGTTTGCCCATCCAGTCCCAACAATCAGCGTTGGTAGCACATCACTGTAGAAAGCAAGTAAGCGGTCAGAAATAATACATTTCACGAAAACTGCCATCGTGAGACGGTTTGCTAAACGTGCACAGCAACATGGAGAACATACGCTCCGAAAGTGCTCTGTTGTCCGCGCACAAAGCTTACTTACTACGTGAACCATAAGCTGCGAAAATTCGCGCAAGCGTCAGACTTGCTTACCTTCAACATGTGGTTAGCGAACGCTCCTTCGCCTCGCAGGCACCACGTGACGACGCTCGTTCCAGCGTGAACATTGTCGAATTGTCGATGAACACCAGCACACGAAAGCACAACTTTCAACAAATTCTTCCACGCACCATAATTCGAAGCCACAGTAACAGATATTTCACGAGCGAACCCGAGCAGGCGAGAACAAAGGCAGCTCGAACGAGTGCTGCAGTACACGGAAGACACTGGCTTATCACAGGAAACATAAGGCGAACTAACAGCGTTACAGGAGCCCAGAAGTTTCCTGATGGTTAATGCACACGATACGGATAACATTTTGTTTATGCACTTCTAAAATAGGATTTCATTACCGTCTAACTGCAACGAGCGCTCTCACCGCTCACACCAACACAACGTGGCCCAGCTCAATATATCATCCAGTAATTTTACCGGGCACAAACGTTACACTACGGTTAACAAGTGAATGTAGCCTCCGAGACCCGCGTTTGCTACTAGGACGTGCAGTTTGCAAAAACACGGCCTTCGAGATTAAATTTCGTTACTGAGGGCAAGACGTAGCTGGAAGAAAGGCTGGTATTGAAACACAACTTATTAAGTTTAAAGTGCCTTGGTGTGCAGCCTTGTTTTTGACGAAATATTTGCGAACTTTTGCCGGCGGACACGAGCCAATCAGTGCGCAACATGGGCAGCTCCGTCTGCATGGGATGGCGGACCGTTTACAGACAGCCGCGATAGCTGAGAGACCCACCGATCAGAAATTCGCGGTCACCACACATATGCACGCTTCTTATGGCGTCCACTGGCATGTTTTTGAGAATGTGAGGCCCTAGCTTGAATTGGTGGAACCATATTTCCTCGCAGCCTAAAGAATAAAGGCGACAAAACATGGCAATGGCTGGCTTGCAGCGGCAGCTAGAGCTTCGACCAAAGTGAAACAGCCGTACTGCTTGCATGCTCGGGTAATCAAACAGATATGCCCATACTCCGCACACAACTTTCATACTCAGCCAACGGAGAATTATAAATTATTCAGTTGTACGCCGAAGCAAGCATTTGGCGGGATCCGCGCTGATGTCCTATACCCCCGCTAATGTCAACACTGCAATGACTCGTACTTTTGGTAGCAGCGCGAAAGCGACATGGACAAAAGGAACAAACACGACGCTGTTTCTTCGGAGTGTTTCTTCCTTGTTTCCGCGTTGTTTTTACGTTGTTGCTGAATGTACGATGAATCCTAACGAACTGGCCCACTTTGCTATCTTGCTACAGCAATCACTCGCAGTTTTGAAAGGAAAGGCACTTTTAGCATCGACCGCCATTTCTGCTTTGGTCAGTGAGCGACATTTTGTGTATAATTTGTGTGAGTAGTAGAGAAAAGGTATCATAGCAGGCCGAGGGATGAAAAAAGGAATAGCGTAGAAAAAGCAACGTGTCAAAAATTGCTTAGAATACCAAGGTTTTGAGGGAGCATTTTCTCCCAATGTTAGTTTTTTTTTCCGGTTTAGAGTATCAGAAACGTTATAGACATTCAAATTCACTACATTCTTTCGAACTAGGCGTTCTGAAACTTAGCGTCAGCTCCAGTTCAGCTTTGGAGGTGGCAAAGGAATCTTAACGAGCGTAATACAGAGACAATCGTGACGGACGTATTATGTTTACGTGTAATGCCGCTGTCATGAAACCAATATAACACCACGAACAGCTACTTAAACGGGAGGTTTTATATTCATACGGTATACGCTCATAGCAAAGCGGCGATTGGCTCCGGAGGCGTCCGCCTCTTTTTCGGGTCATGTAACGCAAGCCATCGAACACTGCGCGTCGTGCCACCGCGTCTCCAGCCGCCGCGCAATCGTTATTTGTCGTGAGAGATAATTCGCTTCATGAGGCTTTGATGTAGGTATGTACTGGTGATGGTGCGTGGCCGTCAGTGCATCGGATGCGGCCAAGATAGGTAGGGAAGGGGAGGCAGGCGCACCCCTCCCATTTTCTTTTACTTGGATACGCCAATAGTTAATACATCTTTCAGGTAGATGATCTAGCTCTGGGATGTGTGAAAAGGTAATCACTGAGTGCACTACAGGCTATCTGGATGCGCACTCGAGAGTAGACAGCCAGGTAAAATAGAGCGCACACACAGGTAACGTCCTGCCGTAAACACAAAGGACACATCCTACAGGATATATAAAGTTCGTTTCCTCGAGTTCTAAGAAAGGATGAATAAACATGCCGTAAACAGAAAGTATGTTTCCTCAAGTTCACATAAAGGACAAGGAAACATGTAGGCCACACAGGGCACAAGATCGAAACATACAGGAAACATAAAGGTCATGACCATTTTCATAGGGGCTGTCTTTGTTCGCTGCGCGTTCTGAAACGAAGAGGGACCCAAGTGCCTCAACGCCTGACTGTACGTTTAGCGACGCCTGCCCCCGGCATGAACGCACGGCACGAGCGCATCCCACAGGAAACGTTCCGCTAAGCCGAGTAGTTTAGCGACCATTTCGCGCAATAAATTTTTTTTAGCCCGCACATTCGTGCAATTACATTGTGGGGTGTTGATAGAGCTGCAGCCGACAATTGTGTGGCGCAACGCATCGGGTACATGAGCTCGGGCTACTGGATACCGGAGCATTCTTTGCCATTTGCGCCCAGTCAAGCCGGCGGAAAGAGGGGTGTCTTCAGGCGTGTATGACCTCCCCCCCCCCCCACTGGACCTTGCACCCGCCCCCCCCCCCCCCCTGTTGCTACGCCACTCGTTACTGGTAATAACAGTCAGTCAGTCAAGAACAAATAATTTTTTTTACCAAGATGTACTGTGAATATGTAGCGGATCATATATACCATCTATACTGTCAATAATAGTCTTGAAATTCTTGCCGTATTTCGACATGCTAACTGAGTAGGGCGGGTGGTTCGATTACATGCTGGTTTTAAAAATGAAAATTCCTAATACATGATCGTTTTCTGCGATGCTGCACTGGCGCTGCTGTCGCGTGACGTGACAGTGTTTGCTTGTATTTTTAAGGGATCCATTTGGTCATTTCAATCCGTGAGCAGTACATGGCTGATTGTGGTACACACGCTGGCTATATGCTTTAGGGCCCTCAGGCTAGTTACGACAGACGTTGCAAGCAGCGAGTCGCTGGAACAGCAGAAAACGTTTGTCGGAGCAAGCATTCATTCCGCGCTTTACTTGTTGCGCATTCAGTCCGTTAGGAAATGCGCAGGGCGCCGTTAACATTACGCTTTCTCTCGAGCGCGACGTGACACGCTGCAACGCAGCTACACTTGTGGTAAATGACCACGACCCCTGCAAAAGCATCTTCATGATAATGTGCGGATACACAACGGAGCACAGTAAGAGGATGCGGATACGTCGCTCTACAGAACTCACGATCTGCTGATCTGATGTTGCGCAGTTCCGCTCTTCAATTCGGATGTAATGACTAGATTGTCCTTGGCGCAATGTGAACTTAATGAAATGATAAAGTGTAACAATTGTTACAGTAGCTTTACTTAAAAAATACAAAAAAATCCGTTTTGCATCCTCATGCATGTTCTGAATGTGATGAGGTTCATTACCCCTTAAAGAAACATGCAACTTCAGTGAGTGCTGAATACACATTTTGTTAGAGATAATCAATATTCTGTGTTAGAAATATTGGTGAGATTAGGAAAAGGTCAAGCATCAAATTCACAACACTTTAACACTGCCATAAAGAAAACATCACACTTGTGAAAGTTTTATCCATTGATTTTAGACTTCACACTTTTCACACATTCTCGACCGCATCTTTTCCTGCCTCATTAGGAAAGCAGTTGCCCTGAAAAGAACAAAATAACTTTTCGTAACGTCTGCTCAGGCAACATCCGTTGTTCGCTGTTTTTCAATGCACGTTATATAACATTTAGACAGGCAAAAATAATGTTTTGTGAATTATGTACCGCTGTGAGATATACCTGGACTTCGTGAGCAGAAGTTTTGCAGTAGCCCTAGCATCGTCGCGTAAGCTTCGTGGTGTTTATCATATTGCTGCTTCACATGCTGCCACAAATGCTGTCAGAGGACTTCAGTATTGGTTTGCTACAGAGTTGTAGATATTGTACTTCAATTTCTTTACGTTAGCACTTCCTGGCAACGTTCTGAAAAAAAATTATAAATCCTTGGGGACGGTGCGGTCCCTCCGTCCACACCAGCAGGCCCCAGTCTTGGCAGGTAGCGCTCAAGAGCGGCAAGCCGAGCTTCGGACCACCGCTCGCGCTCACGAGTAACTTTGTCATCTACTTCTTTGAATTCTGGCGCCGATGCAGTAGTTCCCATACCGCCCCTCCCACTGCGAGGATGACAATGGCACTGACCCATGGCGGCTTGCAATGACGGCACCGCGGCCCCGGTGGCGGTAAAACCTTGCACACTGCCGTACTGAACGAGGATCAGTGGAGCAGGTAACGTTCGGTCACCGAGGTCTTCGAGGAATCCGAGGGCGCTATACCTGGCTGGGTTCCCGGACGTACGCTTCGCGAAGATGCGGCAGGCCAGGTGATGGAGCCTCCGACTTGTCGAGGTCTTGCAGGAACCAGAAGGCCCTAAACCATTCCCGCAGGCACAGCTGGTCCGGTCTTCCTCCTGGACATCACTCTTATGAGTGCACGCAGGAGGTCGCCGGAAGTAGCAGCCGCCCGCTCGCTGCCATTGCACCGCACAGAGACCACACGGCACTGCACCACGCAGTTAACAGTACGGGGAGATAGCAGACGGTGATGATTCTCGCTCGAACGGTGCCGCTACCACTATCGTAGGCAACTGCGCTCAAGCTCCCACGAGGTTCCCGCCGCAGCCATCGTTGAACTCCTCTTCTTCGGAATCGTCGTCATCATCTCCGCTGCCATTGCCACCAGCCGGCACCGAGGAACCGCCGGCACATTCCTAGACTACGCCCTCTTCGGGTTCAGACGAGGACGACGCGCCGCTCTTGTTCTCGGTTCGCAAGAACCCGACGACGGGTTCTTCCGAGCTGTTCTCTGCGACAGCTTGCCTTTGCTTGCTTTGGCCGCTCCTTTACTGTCAGCGATCCAGTCGTCGTCACTCTCCGACGTCTCCGACTCCCTGGAGGCGGCCACGCCTCCGCCTTTGGAGCCACGCGTGGTCCCCATGCCTCGACAACTTGTCGCATTGATGCAGTACTGCATCGAGCTGAGGCAGTAACCGCACCGGCAGGTCCCTTCTCCAATGGTAGCGTTCGGAGCTACAGCCGCACGTAATAGACAGCTCCGCCCCCGTGTCCCATGCCAGACCCAAGCCAGGCCGCTTCTGGCTGTACTTCGCGACAGATGCAAATTTGAGCTTCAGTAGTGGCGGTGGGAAGTATAGACAGTGTACCACGTGACATCATCACGTAACTCCTCACCGTGCTTAAATGCAAATCCGGCCACCACGCTGATGTCAGTGCAGGTTCGTATCACATGTAACTTGTTTTAGTTTTTGACGCCGTGACAGTATTTTGCTACATTGTAACCGATACCAGTTTTTTCTCGTGCAAGACAGGTATGTTGTGTTGTCACGATTGTTGTTTGCTCCGTGTGTCCACGTGCTTTTGCACTAAGATGGAGGAAACGGGGCATCAATCCGAACGATCAATTGTGCTTTTGTTCGTCTGGTATGGGTAAGGCTGAGAAGGAGGAAGTGCCCTGAGGACGACCACACAACAACGGCGTTCATTGTCAACCTTACGGGATGGGCAGTATCAACAAAAACTAAAACGAGTACATTCTTGGCGTTCACAGCATTCACTCTAAAGTGAGTGAGATTGGGCTTAAGTGGCTCTTAAAGCCTGACGAAGTGATACCACGCTCTTGTCGTAAATTCCCGCAAATGCAGCTGCAGTATTTGGTTCAATAAACGTAACTATTTTTGCACGAACGCGCAATGAAATTCAGGCATAGCATAAGAAAGGAATTCAAAAATAAGACGCAGTAATCCACTTTAGATTTTAGCAATGACATTAATCATAGACTGCACCTAATCAATGCTGTTACAAAATCAGTCATGGGTTGTAGCAAAAGCATTCATTCCAGATGCACAATAATAAAGTCACTGCAGAAGAAAACAAGAAACAAATGCAACAACACTAACAATACGTTCATTCTAAAATCAAGCTGTTTGAGCACTGACAAAGAAATTAAACGGTCCTGCTTTCTCTTAACGTCGGCATGCGATGAGCGCAGGAGTAAAGTTTAAAGGTTATACTCTAGTTGTACCTCTTCTGGCATTGCCGCTTGATTGGCTAACAAAGTCGAACGTGCGGCTTCAGTTATAAAGCCTGACCAGTCTTGTCGATGAGCTATGGTCATCCAAAACAAAACATCCTCTCTTTTGATTACTGATTACGACCGCCTGATAGACTCGTCCTTAGACCAGAGACACAGAGTATACAAATATTGAATTGACATTCGATTCTCCCTCCCACCTTTATTGTCCTGAACTTCTAGGCGTGAATGTTATGGATCAAAAAATGAATGAGACATCTAACGGGGTGCTATATGTCTCATCTCAGTCTAATAGAACAAGAAAGGGAGGGTTCCAAGGGGAGAGTTCGAAAGCAGCAGGCCGGGTGCTAAGGGTAGCAGTTTGTGGCACTTCGCTTCATGATTTGTCATTTCGAACAGTTAGATTTCTCGTAGCCGTAACTCCTTCGACAATAATCAAAACTTCCCGAACGGCTGTTGCATCCAACATCTGAGGTAGGTTGTCCCGTTCTATTCCATACGTTCACATAAGAAATCGCTAACATAACAAGGAGCTAGCCCTCAAGCTAAAGGAAAAATATAAATTTATTTAAGCAGGAAAATATTACAAGCAGAGAACGAAGTACGCACATCGTAATAACCGCGGAGATAATCTTATGTAGCGTGCGGTGTGAATTCAGAGTCTACAGTGAACATTTCTTTTATCGAAGCCGAGTGGTTCCTTTGAGCATGGCTGATTTATCAGGTACAAATGCTAAAGGACGTGTCCTACGAAGTCTCGGTGATGGCGAATGCCTAATGGCAAGGAAGGCACATGTAATGGCACAAAGCCTATCTCTTAATGTGAGTGTTCTCTAATAGTGGGCGATATGCCGGCTATTAGAGAACAATCACATTTGGGATAGGTTCTGTGCCGTGTCCTTTTTGCAAAAGACAAAAGGGCACCCGGCCACGCGGCTTTGCAGAGGGCACAGAACTCAAGACCCCCCTCCTCCCCTTCCCACGAACACCCCCAATCACCAATCCCTCGAGCGATGGGAGACTTTGCTATCCAGCCCCGCCCTACCGATTCAGCTTGCACTGTCGGAGAAGCGTCAGGAGCTGCTGGGAACATATGGGTCTCGTAACAAGCGAACCACCCTATCTGGTGCCTGCGTGCACCATGCATTTATTTCGGGCTCAATAAATGTTGGTTCAATTAGCAATTTCAATTAGCAGAAGGTGAACACTCCACAGTCCGGTGCGGTGCGCCGGTATCGTTCTCGCATACATCAGTGGATTTAGTTGGGGGAAATTTGGAGCACTGATAACCAGCAGCGTAGGGAGTCCGGGTCGAGAACTCTGCTAATGCAAATATGTTACACTGCTGCTTCAAGTACATTTCCGTAAAATAGTGACTGTTTTGAATGGCTGTCGGTTTCTATCTGGCAAATTGATAAGTAAGTAACGCAGTGTACCATTGCCAACAGGCCGCATAACTCAATTATAGGGACGTAGATTAAAACCTCGCTCAAGGCTTTAGCTTCAGATATGAAAAAAAATGTTGAGGGGGTTGAATCATATCTTCGTAAATTTTTCTAAATAACATGTCTTTTGTTTGAACTGGCTCCCAAAAATCCAAACAGAGTTGCGGAGCGCACACACATGCCTGCATCTGTACAGCACTCAGCCCCTGGGCTCAAGCGTTTGGAGCTGGACCTAAGATATTATTTTGTGGCCGAGACTCCTTCCAAATCGGAAAAGATTTGGTTATCTATACAATGGGTAGAGGGGTTCGCAGAAGAATATGAAGGAGCTTGCTGCACCTTGTGCTTGAAAGGAAAGAAATAACATCCGCCCGCCTTGTAGCACGGAGGTACAAAGGAAATTCATATGGGCTTCACAGAAAGAAAACTTCAGAGTTTAGGAGAACAATTCGTCCTCGACCACGATTCAAACCCCAGACTAGTGCCTTTCCGGAATGGTCGTTCTACCATCTCAGCTAACCAACTACAGGCTCATGGATCGCAGGTTTATGGCAAATTCCACGCACCGAAGCACTAAGAGAAAAAATTTTTCGCTATTCTTTTTTTCGCTTTTATAATCTTTTCTCCACTTTGCGGGCTTTCGCAAAACTTGTTTGCGATGTGTCGGAATATTTCAATTAGAAGACTAATTAGCCGTTGCTCTGCAAGCTGCCAGCATCCTGATTAGCTCAGATGGTAGATCAGCAGTCGAGGGAATGCGTTAGTCCTTGGTTTGATTGCCGGAACAAAAATAATTTTTCTTCAACGGCGAGGCTTTGCTATTGAGAAACGCCTATGGAGGTCCTTTACAGATTCGTACTTCAAGGCTGGCGGGTGCCAATTATCATCCCGTTCTATAAAATTCTCTGCACCTTGCGGGTTTCACAGAAATGATTTCGCATTTGTTGGGTCAGTGGATTTCGAGTTTCACTCGAAGGGCGAAGCACTGGCAATGATTTGAAAGATCTATTATATTACGCGAAGCCTTGTGTTGGTATGCGCAGTGCAAATCGGCAGTAAACATTTGCTCAATAACGAACGTATGTCACTTCCACCAAAATACACACGATAAACGATTTCACTCGATGAGCGCCAGCAGTGCCGGGTAACGCTGGCGGAATGACTTGTTTCGGCAGCTCGTACCACGCACGCTCGTCTCGAAACAATCGTTATGTGCTGGCGCCCTGTTTAGGATTTCCTTGTGCAACCTCGGAAACTGAAAAATTCCGTGACCACTGATCTAGGCCAGCGGTAACACATGACGCATCAAGGCACAACTCTTCTCAATTCACCTTCTCAGTCGCGCTCCATTGCTGACCCTTGCACCCGCAGCACATCACCTGACCTTCAATTCCCAGCTCGTGTGCCGGGCATGCACCGTCGCACGCGGCACAGCACGAATAAATAGTCCCCCTAGCACAATGATGGCAAAACACAACAGCTATGACGACAGCATGTATACACCTGTGGCGGCCGCATAATTGATATCGCAACGAAAGGAGGTCCCGCTATTTTTGTGTCGGACACTAGTATCGGGTTTTTTGTCATTTTGGTTAACCAGGATAGTGTATTTATCTTAACACCAAATTGTGTAAGACAATCACTTACCGAAAAAGGTAATTTCATTGGAACACGAAGACGTTTGCCTTTCTTCATGTCGATATATTTTAATGTAGAATTTGTCTAGCAGAGTTGACTGCTAAAATGGAAACAAAGTGAAGCGATGTGATCCGTGAGGTAGTCGAGGAACTTGACTGGCCGTAGCGGCAGCGTAAACAGAGCTAAAAGCACAGGCTCCCGGTGTACTTTATTCCTCACAGGCAGATTGTCAAAGGACGGGGGCGAGCGGCGTCTGATGCGAGATGAAAAAAACGCAAACATACAAAGACGGGTGCTGTTTGTCTCGCGTCAGCACCCGGCGTGATCACCCAGGAGCAAGTCGCAGCAAACAACGCTTGCTTTCTTAACAAAATTATTTCAACAACGTGAGCCTTGAATGCTATCATTGTCGACTTGCGCCCGCTTACTTAGCGCCCCGGTATGCGGAATAATAAAAGAAGTTTAATCTTTCTTTCCAAATACAGAAGGAAGTGGAACAAGAGCTAAATGCGCACACCCCGAGAGGGGAACTTGCTCCAGTAAAAATTTCAAGCCGACAAACACACATACGAGCATTGAAATGTGATGTACTTCCGTTGTAAATCCTAACACAAATATGCAAATATCTACAAACTAAAAATGCAAATTGCAAACAGTAAGTAGCCAGGCGGAATTTACAAATATATAAAGCACTATTCGCGTACACCATGTAAATGCGCTCAAATACTTAACATTAATGAGAAAAAAATTATCGCACACGATATCTCAGACAATTCATCAAACAATAGCTTTAGCATAGGACGCATTCATGCATAAAACTATATTATTCAAAGTACACATGAGAGAATATAAATAAACATTCAGGAGAAACAGAAAGAAACCCTATATCTTTCACATAATTATATTGTAACACACAACTACTTAGATGTTTTCATTTATCGTTCACTGAAGTTAGTTTCTTGCTCTACTCCATTTAAGAAAGACGAATTTGGTAGTTTATATGCTGTCTACAAGAGTTAGTTGTGATTTGTGGTGTCCTCACGGTGTTTCTCCTCGAACATACTGTGGTGGAGGTATATTTCTATATAATCAATTTTTACATGCTTTATTCGTTTGTAAATATATACCTAAGTTGCGTTAAGAATTTCATGTTTAAGAAGCAATTGATGAATACGTGAGTCCTGCGGTCGTCAGTTATAGTTATCTAAAATTCGAGGACCCATTTCTCTATCACATTTATCTTGGGTAAATTCTGGTTACTTGGTGCATACCAAGTGGCAACATGATCAAGTGAAATCGAATAGCGTACAACAGGGCTTTTTAAACCACTGTGACAGCAGCCCACTAAGTTTAAGGAGCCAGCCTACGGACTTACTTAGTTCTTTCATTACCTTTTTTTACATGGGTATTCCAAGACAGGTAGTCTTTACCTTGCTTTACTTGCTTTACCTTACTTGCTTGCTTTACCTTGCTTTACTTCTACCGCGTTTCTCCTAGTGTCATTAAATGATAATGCTGTATCTTCGTTCATAGAGCTATTTCTTCATCCTAAAATAATGTGGTTAGTTTTACTTACACTTAGTTGTAGTTTATTTTTCCATAGCCAAATTGATAATAGACATAAATACTGATTAGCTAATTGCTTAAGCTGCGGAAGTGTTCTGGCCACGAAAAATACGTTGGCACCACCAGCAAACCTAATAAAATACTATCACTTTGGACTTTCATATAGATCGTTAGGAATAATATCATCAATAATGGCCCAACTGTTGACCCTTGTGGTATCTCTCTTACTATTCTAGATTTTTGCGACACATCGTTACTGAAGGCTACATACTGTAGACGGTATATCACGTAATTCTTCATAAGGAAAATGCAATTCACCGAATACCATTATAACTGAGCTTGCATAGAGTGCTTCCATCAATGTAGTGTTCATTAGGATGCGCAGATGCATTTTTCTCTGTATGCAAAGGAAGCAGAGATTATACAGAAAACAGAAATGTCATTTCTCTTAATTCAAAATGCCACAAAACTGGTGTTACAGATATGTCCCATCACAGAAGAATTAAATACTTTTGAGCAATTTTTTGCCCGTCACCTTAACGGCTACCTCGTCCTTTATGAAGTCAGTGGGACTTCCTTTAGTAATACCGCGCCATTTCTTATTCAAACAGAATCGTTTCTTCTTGTCACAACACAAGCTTGAGAGTGTTCTGGCAGTTGGTAGTTGTACTGCCCTAGGGATTCTTACAAGAAACTACAAAATGATGCGTTTACGATGTACTTATCTTCATTTATTTGCTATTGCAGGGCTCCGAGGCTGCACAGGCCATGCCAAGACCCGGAAGCATCCGCACCCATCTGCCGTTTCACCTCGTTCCTCGAGCGGACTCCACGAAGTACATTTACGTCGCAAGAAACCCGTACGACTGCAGTGCCTTCTTCTTCGAGCAGCTCTGTAATTCTCAGGGCAGAACCGTTAACGAAGCCTTCGAAGCTTTCCCAGCATTCTTCGAAAAGTTCGTCGAAGGCCGTGCACTCTGCGGTGACTATCTCACTGACCTCATCTCCTGGTACGAGAGGAGATTCGACGACAACGTGCTCTTTCTCACGTACGAAGAACTAGTCGAAGAGAACAAGACGTCAGTCCTCAGGATCGCTGACTTTTTAGACCAAGAAGGCGAGCACGGGAAGAAGTTGAGACGGACTCGGAAGTTACTTGAGAAGATCTGCGCAGAGACGCGACACCGGGGAGTCCGGGAATGCGTGGACCGAGATGCTAAGCAGAAGGCGAAGGAAGCTGCCGCCATATCTGACGAAGACAAACCGGATTGGGTCAAACGCTTGCAAAAAACCCAAAATTCGGTGGCCTTCGGCAGGGTGTTCACCAAGAGTTGGGAAGAGAGCAAGCCGCACCTTAGTCACGGCATCGTATTTACACCAGATATGATGGCGAAGCTGCAAGAGCGCATTATGACTGCGACCGGAACCACTCGCACTGTCATGAGCCTGTGGCGCAGTAACAACTAATCTTCAAGATACGCGAGGATTGGCTTCATTGGTGCAAATCGTCTGTTTCGCCCTTGACGCAAACTTACCCGATAAGAATCATTTTAAGAGGCTAAAGTGGTTAATATTCATGTCAACAGCAGCGGCGATGCCAGCATGCGTCGTTCGCAAATGCGAGCGGCCACATTCTTTCCCCAGCACCAAAGTTTATGGGACAGAGTTATCGAGTGAAAATTGCAAGTGAAATAAACTTTGTTCAATACATGTTCGAAATAACTACTACGATATTCATACCTTAGCAATAAAATTGATACAAATAAGGTTTATGCCATTAGTGGGCCGATTTGTTGTGCCAAAATTAACATACTAGTATATCTCTCATAGCGTTACGGGTTATTAGAGATTGATTTCTACGCACTGTGTGACCAACGGCCGGAAAACAAAACAAATGAGCGCTTGTAGTTTAGTTTCCTTGAGTGTGTGGTAAATCATGCATCTTGTTGTCTCTATCGAGCGCTGCTCAACTAGATGGCACCTAGACAGCCGCACAGGTCCGAGGATGTGAGCTCTAATCTCAGCCTCATATGCGCATGTGTATCCGAACCGAACGCATGTCTCGTCTCAAATAGGAGCGACACAGCACCGCACAAGGAAAAGACTGATAGGAGGCACGCGTTCATTTGGCGCCTAACTTGGCGTTGACTAACTGCTACACCCTATAGTCGCGGTGTGCATAAGCAGGGCTCCCGAAACTCAAGGATAAGAAACAGTACTAGAGTGTATATTAAAACGTGGTCACATGCCGCTATACAAGTGAATGGCTGCCAACAAACCTGCTAAAAGGACCATATGTTTACAGCTGCAGCATCCGAAGTGACCTGGCGCAATATTGCCTCCCACGTGAAGTGACCTGCATCTCTTTGGCGTAGATTTCAGAACAGATGCATCGAATAGGTAGCACCCATTTCGAGTCGGGGACCTTCGGCAAGGCCGGTCAGTAGAGGAGTGACTGGGAGAGTTGCAATTAGATACGCGCAGTTTCGCCGCACGAGAGCTTCTCCCTACGCCCCACTACCATGGTAGATTAGAGCCTCCAGGAGAGTGGGGACGCGAGTTCTACCCAAAGGAGACCAGTCCGGTGCGCCGCTGGTCCGCTTGGGGGCGGAGAGAAGAAAAAGTGTCTTACGCTTCCGCTGCAGTTTTGCTCCCTCGGAGGACAGAGAGAAAGCGGCAGCCCGCAGACGCGCGGCTCGAAAGTGGCCTAAACACGATGTGCCCTTACTCACAAAACGTGCAACGCGATGGCGCCACCACAAAGTGGACGGACGTAATCGCCAAGACTTTACAACAATCAAAACACAGCACTTATGTTAAGGTTTCCTCAGCGAATAGTTAATTGTTCCAGTCATCGTCGCATAAATAATATGCTCACTCATCAAGTCAACCTTTTAGCATGCATTTGTTGTTGTGTACAGGGCTATTTTCGTATTATTTGCGTTAATTTCCTCAACACCGGCAATAACTTTATAGCATTAACCGACAGTGCGCCTATCACAGACTGAGCTTTCCAACATGGATGTCAGAGGTAGCTAACCACCAGATACTAGGTCCACGTCTTCAGATTTGCCCACTGGTAGTGCAGTAGCGTAGCTTTGGAATGAGTAGACAGCAATGTATAGACAAGCAAACCACATGAGACTCTTTCCAGTGCCGATGCATGTTAACCGGGTAGTCTTTACATATTCACCAGCTCTAACACTTAGTTCTGAACTTCCGGCAGATCCTTCATGCGCAATAGTTATGGACGTCCATCATCGTAGATATTTGGGCCTGTTGGTGTAACATTAGGAATTTTTTCTTGTGGCTCAAAAAACACAAGGACGTAGAAGAGAAAACAGGTACATGCAGGCGCTAACTACACACAACAAGTTATCTACTAAATACGAAGCTACGCAACGTACAGATACCCTTTAAGGTTGAGGATTACAGCATGTTAGAGCGTCGATGCCTTCGGAGATCACTTTTCCGGCTTCATCTCCCGGTGCTAAACGGGCGACTTTACGCACTAGGGAGAGCTGCTCGGGCCTGGTCCCAAATACACCGCAGAAATCAAGCGGAACAGGCCAAATAAGGTATGGACGGCCAATTTGAATAAGAAAAAGAGATAGAATCCTTGGGACAAGAGCGCTGCTTTCTTTTTCTTGCCCCCCCCCCCCCCCAACCCTTATAATTTGAACATGCCGCCTTCTCATCGGTGCACTGCTTCGTTAAAACAGTAAAACTTTTATTCTTTCTAGCAGCCGCCGACTTCGAAAACCGCAGGCGATAGGGTTGTGGTTTCAGCTAACGGAGGTGCATTAGACGTCATGTATACCACCAAAATCTAAAGAGCCAGTTGGTCAATTCCCGATCCCGGTGATTTTCTATACAGGTATATGTGTAAGCATTGTATTATTAGCTCTTATAAATGATCATTTGCAGTACCTATCATAGAGGATGCTGGCAGCGAGAAGATTCGCGTTACATTGGATGTCAATCTGTGTAAAAGAGTGTCACAGGAGTGCGTGGAAATAGACGCATCACTGGACATTGACACCACAACTGTTGTCAGGCTTCCAGAATGGATTAAACTTTTCATACCCATTCTTTTTAATAAGGTGACGTCTCACGAAGTATTTGTGGTGACGTCTGCCAGCTTTAACATACGTGATTCACTTCTGTCACGGTGTCGTTTTTTGGCTTTTTGACAATGCTCTTCACCGCGTGGTAAAGGGATCTGCTATGTTGCTACGAGACAACTCAGTTATTTTATTGTCTCCATGGTGAGGTCAATAACAAAATGGACCTGTTACACACTTGTTATTGAAATGTTGCTGTTGGTCTTAGATTGACACTATTCCTAGCACGAAGCTACATCAGGACGACTCCAAAAACGGATGAGTTCCCAAGGTCCGCAACATAAGATATGATAAGCAGCACCGTGCTTGAACGAAGACTGTTGCGTGCGACGTCGCACATGAAACTGAAAGCTTTATTGCGATAACAATGTATGAACATGCGAGGCGCGATCGCGATGCCGGCGCCACCGTGCTGTCATCATATGGGCAGTACATGTGTGGTCCGCGCATCGTGTGTAAGGGCACGTCAACATTACGCGCAAGAACGCGCACCGCATGCCGCAGGCGGTAGAATGCTCACCGCCAAAATGGGCAGCAGTATCGTTTTATACTGTGAAGTAAATCGTACTGGGTGCTATTTTTTGCCGTATTCCACTCACCACTGATAGGGAGACCTATGAGGAACGGCCATTTCATTCTAGTGAGTAAACTCTCCAATGAAGTATACAGGTGCCAAACTATGATTCAGCAAGATTTTAAAATATGCAAATGCCACGTAGCTGGACAGAACCAATGTTATTAATGTTATTTGGCACCGCTTAAACATAGTAATAGTCTTCTTTCTTTCGTTCCGCCTAATTAATATTTACTCTTAATTTATTATTCAACGTGTCAAATATTATAGTTAGATGAAAAGTTTCAATAAAAATTGTAGAGAAACATGAAAAACTTCCGATACTGCTTTCTGTTGCTCAATACCTGCTACATAAATGTTTTTCCGAGCGTCCCAACGCTTCGCACTCGGGAAGGGTCGAACAGAATCGCTCCACGCCATCTGGCGTAGGGCGCGGCAGCTAAGCGAGATGGCGCATGCGGGTGGTACGGCAGAGGGCGATAGCGACACACAGATTCCCATCTCACCCCGTTTGCGGCTACTTAAACTCGTCATTTATGATATCTACTTGCTGACTATTCTTACGCATTCCTATGTGCCCTAGTGCTGCCCCCTTCCTCTCCGTAAGCGTTAACTCGCACTCCTCTTTTAAAGGGAAGCTGAAAGGTTTTCCAGAAAAAATGAGTGAACATCTGTACATAATGGTTTTCAACCCTCCGAATTCGAATATCGTATCGAAATTCAGCGAAAGAAAGCGCAAATATATTTTATTTTGAAGAAAAGTGCAGCAGCGGACACGCCCAGCTCGCGCGTCTCGTTTCCGCCTGTGATTGGTTGGTGCGCCTCGTGACGTCAACTCTAGTAACCGACCGCTGCCGCTACACATGAAGCGCGGTGCCAGGTAGTTTGGTGCTGTTTTTCTGAGACGGTGATGGAAAGTTTAGGGAGACTGCGTTTTTCTGAGGAGTTCGGCGTTACTCCCTACATGTACGAGCCGATTGCGAAGAGCCGGCCTCTCGAAGAAGCAAACGATGCTGGTGCGAGCAGTGCTTTCAACGCGAACTAAAGCAAAGTCTTGGGATCTCCTTGTGTTGGAAGTGCTCTTTGGTGAGTATGTTTTTTCAAAGCGATGTAGTGATCTCGCCGAAATTTCGCCGATCTAGTGAGCTCGTTTCCGGTCAAACAACTGTAGTGTTGTGTTCCTGCATGCCTCCTTGTGGAACGTAAGCGGGGATGCGATCGTCGGCATTTGTGCGCTGTACAAAGCTCTCGGCAATCTACAAAGACGGTTTAAACGCGTGAAAAGCTTCCCGGTTCACGCAGTACGTGTAGTGACCTTCATCTGTTGACTTCCACTCACGTTTACTACCACTCAAGTTGATTACCACTCACGTTGACTACCACGCACGTTGACTAACACTCTACATACACGCAGACGCACCAACAAAGGAATGCAGGGTCGATCGAAGCAGATTACGATGACACGCACGCAGAAACAAGCGCGGTCAGGCACGGTCGCGGACGCTGCGAAGGAACGAAGCAGCAGAGTTGACGTCACAACACCGCGGTTTCCGGTCTCCGCTTCGCTCGCTCACTCAACGGGGGGCGGAGCTACAGCGCAATTTCAACCGACGATTACGTCGCTCCTAATTGAAAAAAAAAGAAACCCAAATTTTACCTACATGATTTATTAGGTTCCCGCATCCGTATATGAGCGTCTTATTGAATTCGACAGACTCTTCAGCTTCCCTTTAATGTTACGTTACCTAATCTCGGCATGACGAGGTATGATTTAGTACTATAATCACGTTCATTATACATCTACAAGTCAGCCAACTACCCGCTTTCTTTTCCTAAAGTTACTTACAAGATACCCACATTCAAGGTATGTCAAATTCGTCTAAACTCGATGAGCAATACCTTGCATGCCATCAAAATTGACCGACCGGTTTCCCTGTATGGGTGCGCACATCTACGGATGCGGTAACATTGCACAAGCGCGTGCGTTCTACTGCAGTTCCTGTTAAATTTAAGTGCTGTTACAGCTTGTCTCTTTAATGAAGTAATGTGTAAAATATAATTAGAGTCAGCGTTACGGACTAAAAGAACAATCAAATAAAAACCTCCTAGCAAATATAACTGTATACAAATACGTGATTCGTAATGCACACAACTCTGTCAGTGAATATCGACAATCATGTGTGCAAGGTGCTCGTATATTACAACACCGTCCTTCCCTTGACCGCACACATCAAGCTGGTTTTTAATGTCGCTGCTGACGACTTCACAATAAAATGAGCGCAGATGACTGACGAGCACTTGGAAAGGCAATTTTTAGCGAAGGTAAACTACACTTGAAGGTTGCTGGAAATGCACTGAAAAAGAGACAGAGTGAAAACATTTATACGGACAATCGAAGTAGTTGCTCCTGGGGTCGAGTGGGTGGTGTCCTCATTCCAGGACTCCACTGGCCATGGCTGCTCAACGTACTTGCTGGTCGAGAGCTTCTTGTCCCACCAGGGTATCGCTGGCCAGCTGTACCTCCCACCGCTCAAATGACGTGCTAGGCGTCTTTAAATGTTCAGGTTTGCCCCTGCACCCCCACGAGATGTGAAAGAGTGTAGGGCGTGTGTCGCCGCACCAGGAGCAGATGCCGTCATATGTTTTTCGGAACATTTTACTGTATCTGTGTAGGTTTGGAAATGGGTTTGTCTGAATAAGTCGGAGAGCTGCGTCATCTTCAGTGCTGAGCTTTCTGTGAGGCGGAGGATCAATCCTGTGGTTGTGTCGCTGGATCTCGAGTCGGTCGCAGTAATTGGACGGCAGGGGCATGAAGGTAAAGGTTGGGGATAGATGAGGCGATTGGTCTTGCACCGCTCGGTTGATTAGCGCTCGAGCTAGGGCGTTCGCCCTTTCGTTCCCCTCCAGACCCGCGTGGCCCGGCGTCCAGGTAATTTGATGGTATTCTTGCAGCCTCGGGCCTAGAATATGAAAGAACCAGACGTTCGTGTTTATTTGCTGGTCAACTTACTGTATTTCTTAAATGTTAAAGGTTGGCTGCAAAGTACCGTATAAGCAAACATGCACCTTTAATTTTTTCTCCAGTCACCATTTGCAATAACGCTACTGCGCATGCATGAGAAATATATTTTCCAGCTTAAACACTTCACACCGCAGAATAGAAGAGCCAAGTATAGTTCTCGATGGAAGACGACGAAGTGTCCCTGCTAAGGTGGCTGTTGATCGCTCCTGTGAAAAATGTAGCTATCCGCGTAAATACGTTCCATACTTCAAGAGATTAGACCTCCAGGCATCTGAGGTTGCTCCGAATGCTCATGCGCTGTCTGGTTTGCTGGAATTCAGCAAGTATCACTCCATCATCCCTGCAGCTGAATTATGCACCGGGACTAGGCCTAGTGCCTCCGGTGACGCGGGGCGGTGGTAGCTTCGCCGGTGTCACTAGTCACGACGGTGTTACCGGCCGCACAATTTACATCTGAGCCTGTATCCGCGCTCGTGGTTCCTGCTCCAAGTCCTTCGGCTATAGCACGCGCGCCGCCTTCTCAAAATGTGTGAGACCGTGAGTGATCTGCCCTCAGGGCGGCAATGGCTTCCCAATCACCAATCGGGAATGGTGCTCCAATTGTTGTGCCCGCGGAACTCAGTACCCCTACCGACATGTCTTCTGCGTTACAATCTGTGCCGCCGGCCCCCCGCGGTTCTAAGAAGTGCCCTTCGGGACACTATGAACCAGATTCATCTTCGGCAAACAGCGGCTCCCAATACAAGCGTTCCTGGCTAACGACTGACGCCCCCAGTTGTGTCGACACCTGGCTCGCATCTGGCTCGGTTTGTTATGAAGCAACCATTGAATCTCTGGCCCGCACAAGCCTCACGGAGATTCCGAACAGGATTATTCAAGCGAATGTAGACGCGTGTCTTGGCGCAAGAGGCTTCCGCTTAACAGCCAGAAAGAAGTATATACAATCTCTGTGTGGCTTCCGATATTGGCTGCTGCCGAGCGTTTACAAACGCTTCAGCGTCTCTCAATCACAAGCGATGTCATGGTGCCGGTCCAGGCTTACATGTAGGGCGTTCGGATTTACAGCGCTGTATTGTTTACAACGTTGACGTTTGCGAGGATGAGACTGCTGCTCTCCAGCGTGGGCTCTATGTCCTACTCGCCGTGTCATTCAAGCGCGTTACATGGGAAAGGGGTGGTCTTGCATCGTCAACCAGCTGGGACCACCTACTCCACCAGCTCGCCTGCACTATTATGCCTGAACTCTACGACCTCGTCGATATAAAGCCAGTGTCGTCTGTTGTTACAGCTGTTTCCGACCTGGCCACATTCGCCGATCCTTTCAGTTTAGAATGCCAGATGAAGCTGTACCAGTCAGCGCACTGTCTTACCAATGTGGATTCTGCAAAACCGACGACCACGAGATCACCTCTCCAACCTGTCCCACAAAGCAAAAAGCCACTCTAAAGGTTTATTGCGGTATTCATAAGCGATGCATCAACTTGCTATCACACGACTAGTGCAGGCATCTAACAGGTTTGCGGCGTTCCAGTGGGATGAGGACATCTGGCCAGAGCTTTCCGAGCCCGACCCGCCTGCACTCCCTTTTCAACAGACTTACGGTGAAAAGTTCGCAATGATTTCCGTTGCCAGCTGATTACCCAGAAGGAAAGCATGGCCTAACATCCGCGTGATGATATGGCAGCAGTTGGAAATCAAATTGCCTACCTTCTCGCGGAGATTTCAAACTTCAACAACACCGTGAACTACTTGCGAGTCGCACACGAGCAGTGGAATCTCACACCACCACAAATATCTATTCCGCTGCGTGATGGTCTATGTTGCGCCATGCAGTATCGTTTACTGATTCTACCAAGTCTTCTGTTCCGTTGCCGGATAACTCCCTAACGACCCTTCTGCGGTTCATGGTCAGCCAGTTATTCAACCTAACATCTGTGATTTTACAACGCCTGGACTCGTAATCAAAATGGCGTGTCAGGTTTTTGTGGTGCGCTGAAGTGGAACTGCAGAAGCCTCTCCGCGGAATTGCGGGAGCTTAAATCCCGTCTCTGGATGAACAAGCTGCAGGTGTGGGCCCTGTTGCTGCAGGAGACCAACGCCTTGCCTGACATTCCGGGTTTCATGGATGCCTGTCTCCTTCGATGAGCGGATGTCGCGTGCACATGGCTGCCGCTCCAGGAAAAACTGAAATCTATGCTGATACACGTTACACTCAAGTCCGCCTTTTTCTTGAAAACTGGTGTAACTCTTATAAGGAGGTAGTGGTAGTTGCTGTGAAGTTAACCAAGGCAACTGTTGTGGTAGTGTCATACTACATAACACCAGCCGGTGGCTCTTTTTCATGAATTAATCTGGGCTGCTTATTGAATGTCTGGGCTGTTTTTGAATAATATCGAACCTAAGGTGTCCCATTTTACTTGTTGCCGACTTCAATGCTCCTCACCCAGATTGGCAGTACCCCACTTCTAGCCCTCGAGGTAGGCGTGTTCGGGCCACGTTCGCAGATGCGTTGTTTGTTCTACTGAACCATCCCGATTCAGCAACGCGGGCTTTGCCTCAGGCTTGATTTACAACATACACTGCGGATTGTACAGGGTGATCGGGTCTCAGCACTCACACTAGGCACTTGGAGTCCGACTACTGCGGTAGAGACAGCCACGATATCGTCATCAGTCTTTGTCCGTCGCATGCCCGGCGATCTAGGCGCAAGTGCAGCATGGTCAACTGGAACACATTTCTCCAAGTCACCTCTGTGTACACGTCACCGCTACTTTTTGAACGCACACAAAGCACGGTCAATGAAACTACAACCATCAGATCGGTAGACATCGGTCGACATGCACCGGATGTCGGCCTGCTCAACTTGTGGGCTGCTCGCAGAGAAGCTGAGCTGGCAGCATCCCGAGACCCCACTTCTGCACAAGCACATACAAGACAATTTTCTTACTGCAAAGTCCCAAAGGTATGAACGTGACCTCTCGCGGTGGCACTGGCGTAAGTGCTGTCAGCGGTTTTCATCCAAGACATCCAATGCTTCTCTCTGGCGAACGTTCCGTGCCATGGAACACGGTTGCCGCTGTCCAGACGCGGCGGCCACAGCCTGCTTCGCTGCTGGCTTATCGCCGGATGATAGCGCCAGAGAAGCAGCCCGGAAGTTTCTCCCCCAGCACAACGGGTTGCTTTAAAGAGCCAATGGTGTTTCCTTACCAGGCATTGCAGCACATATGGGCAAGTTATTATCTACAGCAGACGCCGAGGAAGTTCCTTCACCATGCCGTTCACGCAAGCTCTTTAACCATGGCTGAGTTGCTTGCAGCGATAGATGGTGCCAGTCGCAAGACAACACCCGGTCCAGCCTCTATTACTTATGAGGTTTACAAGAACCTGAGTTCCGCTGTACTGCCTCAGCTCCTCGACACCGTTAACCAGGTATGGCTAGAGGGCCTTGTCTCTTCGGGCTGGAAATCGGCTATTGTGATCCCGATTTCGAAACCAGGTAAGCCAGTGACCGACCTTGGAAACAGCCGACCGATTTTCCTAACATCAATAATCTGCAAGCTTCCTTAGAAAATGCTAGCCACATGAGTGTAATGGTTGCTAGAGCGCCACCGTTCCTACCACTGTGAACAAATTGGCTTCCTTCCATCCATAGATACTGAAGATGGGGCTTGCTCAGTTTTATTGTCAACTCGCAATCAGGCCGTTAATGCTTTTCTCGCTATGGACGTCGAAAAGGCGTAGGATAAGATCCTACTTGCTGCCATCTTGGCTTGAATTGACATGCTGCATTTTCCCCCTTGAGTACGGAATTTTGTCAAATCCTTCCTTCAAGTGCGAGACTTTGCAGTCTGCTTCAGAGGTGACGCCATCTGCTCATTTGTCCGTCCTCGCACCGTACTCCGGGCAGCGGTATTGTCACCCACGTTATTCAATATTGCTTTCATCCCGCTTATATGGCGCTTGCTCCCTGTGCCTGACATAAAGTTTTTACTCCACGCTGATGATATCTCGGTTTGGATCACTCATCGTCACCTGCAAACTCAAGCTGCGGCCCTTCAATCGGATTTAGATATTACGTCGCCTTACGCTTCATCGGCCGGCTTTAAGCTTTCCGTCAGCAAATCTGCTTACATGTCAGTCGCCAACCGCTGGAGCCGGCGCGAACTCTCTGCAATACCCATTCGTCATCAGCTATCCGGAACCCCCTTCAACAATGTTCAACTATAAAAATTCTGGACTCGATGGTCCACGAGTTGGGAACGGGGAGTGCTTGAATCTCCTGAGCTAAGAAGCAGGCAATTCAGATGTTGAGTCTGATTAGGCGCGTTGCTCCTAAAACGGGCGGCGCCCGCTCATACGTTTTGCGACACTTGGTAAAGGCGGTAGTGCAGCCAAGCCTTCTTTATCAAGCTCAATGCCAGCATCTGACGGGGGCACAATGGCATCGCTTTGAAGCTGTTAATCGCGAGGCGATGATGGTCATCACTTCCCTTCCCCGCATCATCCCTATCATTGCTCTCCAAGAGAATTCACAGCTGAATGCAATAGGCGAGCTAGTGCAGCAGCGACGCGATGCTCGCAGGCTTAAGGCGTACCTTTCGCACGCAACGTGTGCTCTCAGGATTTACGCTTTCTCGCGCTCCCTTCTACCACCGCCACCGCCATTTCTTCCTCCCTGGAGTTTTGTACAGCTGAGCGATACCAAGCTAACAGATATACGCCGCCCGAAATCAATTCACGCAGCGGCGTCACTTCGTGTACAAACTACAGCTCAAGAGGCCCACCTGTCGCTTGGTTCCTTCGTTATTTACGTTGGTACAAGCATACAGGACTGTGAAACTACCACTGCACTTTATTGCCCTTGCGTACCTACCCTGAATAAGACATCCCAGTTTCAAATCCAACAGCCTCCTTCCTCCTTTTGTGCCAAGCACCTTGCAGTTCGAGAAGTGCTGTGCTCCGTGGATGCATTTCCCATGGTCCCCACGGCCAGTATCGTCATCCGCACTGATGCCCGCCAGGTGACGCGGTTCGCCCCTGCGACGCGTTAGTTGCAGCCCTGAAATATGTCAGCACATCCATCTTCTGGCGGTACGCATCCCGCCGCAAATATCTATCGAGTGGATCCCACGCGACCTTCTGAGTTTCCAAAGCCGTGTGGATTCTGCGGCCCGTCTAGCGACCTCTAAATCGTCACTGGCTCAGCACTTCCCCTAGATGGTGCCACCCTTCTTTTAACAAGAAAAGAGCACCTTCGGCGCTTCACACGTGCTCTCATACCTCCGTGAGCGGAATACCTCCCCCGCGGTCTTACCCGTGGAGAGGAGGTCGTGCTTCGGAGGATCGGGTCGAGTTTTTAAAAATATTTATTTATAGATAGTGCAATCACTTATGGGTAATTTTAGTGGGGTGGTACACAAGAAAATGCCGCATACACGAACATATAGTAGATACAGGTTACACAATAGATAGGATATATACAAGCTATCAAAGGCAAAAGAAATAAAAATGCATCAATGTTTACGCTATGGAGGGTCCGTTTTGAAGTACTTAAAAACTTTATTCGGAGGAAATATATGACATGAAAAATAAATGAATAGAATGCAAGTAGATACAGTTCACTTCAACGCAATTCAGTTAATAAGTTCGCGAATTCCTCAGTTAGTGAGGAAAACAACAAAATGTCGAACAACTTGTGTCCTGTCTGCACGCCTCACTTTTTCTTGCATAATGAATGCTGACGAACTAGCTCAGCTTTCTGTCGTTCTAAGAAAAGGACGGTGCTGAAGCAATTGCATTAGTTAGCTTATTCCAGTCGACTATGGTGCCAGGAAAGAATGAATACTTAAAACAATTACTGCGCGTGCGAAAATAAATTCCTTGCGCTGCGACGGGCGCACAGCCGTGCGGCTGTGAGAGAAGACACTCGTTGAGAACCCGAGCAGAAAGAAACGTCTCCGTGCGGCCACCGGAATACGAATCCATGCCGCCTTGGTGGCGCGTACGCTGTGACCGCGTCGTTAACGCGTAGTTTATTGGCATAATGAATTGCTGTGTAGTCGTCTGTAGCAACTGGTACACGTCGTGCCCAGCGGGGACCACGTTTCACGGTCTCTCAACTCATCCGTGCTTTGTCGGGCAGCGGCAACGGTGGATCGTGGCTGTGCGCCGCAAAAAGTAAGTTTGGTTCCCGTGACCGTGTCTTCTCTCTCGGTAGTCTCGCGTTCTGCGTTTTTGTTTTTCTTGCGCCACTAACCTGCACATTCCAGTGTCGATGGAAGAGAGTGGGAGCCCTCTCGGCACACGAAGATATGCAGCGTCCATTTCGTTGAGGGTGCGCCGTCCAATGACGTGTCGTCCCCGTCGTACGTGCCAACGATATTTCTTGACGAGTACCGTAAGCTGCCCGTGCTTCGGAAGAATAAGTCTGGATGCTATGCAAGGTGAGAACTCCGCGAAATAGGCACTTTCTTTTTAAACTAGCTCTCAGGTATTGATATGTTTAGATCCTATAATTTCTTGGCGACACCTGAGCCAAGATTTCGTCCGTCGGTGTGCTCGATGGGTCGTGTGACCGGTTTCACTCTAGTGCAGGCAAAGGCGCAGCCGCTAGAGTAGACGTGCGCCAACTGGGGGTCGGAACAACCCTCTCCGAGAGGTCGCCGGACGCTGTGGTCACGACTCCTGGAAGAGCTCCCATAATTAACGCAGAAATAGTATGGCGGGGTAGCCATACGGCACTCGCAAGCTTTGAAAGGTCGCTAGAGCATAGCTTGGCTTACACAATATTTTCCGCAAAAAAGAAAAGCGCAGTGACTTCACACAGACGAGATGGCCAAGTGCACACACACATTGAGTGGTGCATACTTGGGAGTCAAACGCAGTGTATGTATGCATTCCGGGGGTGATTAAATGAGCAAAGTGTGCAGCATTGAGACAAATCTGCAAGCGCAATAAAAATGTAGTCTCTTTATTCTTGTTTTAAGAGATCTGGCAGTCGTTAGTTTTGTTTCTTTGCTTATTTTGGTCTTTCACCAGAGCCTGACAGGGAGAGAAGGGGGAGCAATTTCATGATATGGACCTGTTGGCTGTAAACGAGATTCCTCCAAGCTAAATCGAATCTAAAGCAACACCTCAGTCCGTGCGTGCTATGTCTGTGTGAGCCAAACATTGCTGATTGCAACTGTTCAAAACTCACAGTAGTAGTGTCCCCCTCCCTAATTAGACAGACATTTTCTCGTTCAATGCCAGCTTGCACTGCCATTATCTAGAGAAATTACGGTGTGCATTTTGCTTCTTAGAATTAAGAAGCGGAGAGCAGCCGCAACAACTGCTGCGGATCTTGCCCACTCCTCAGTATCTTTGCCAAACATGGTGAAAGCTGCACCATCTACGGCCACCATTGACGCGCCAGCTTCTCCAGCACCAGCAGTCACACTACCGCTTGAGCAACCTGAAGGCACAGATGGGAATACCGAACCCAAACAACTGCAAGGAGTTGAGGTAGGTTTGCTGTACAACTATAAGGTACCGAGTAAGTGCTCACTCAAAATTTGCAGATTATAAAAAAAGGAATGCAGGGTGGGTGCTTCTTGTGTCTGAAAGCTAAAAGTCAGAACAGACATATTGTCATGAATGACAAACGATGCAGCAGTGAATAACAAACTGAACATTTATTGTGACATACTTGTACCAAAAACAAACGAAAAGCAGACTTTACTGCCCAAGTTCAAGCACATCAACCCAATGCAACACAACACAAAATAATGTTACACTGAAAAGCAAGCTGAAACACGAAACGTGCACAGTCCTATAGAGTGTAGAACGGCTTGAGAAGAATAATGTGAACCACCTAGGGCCGCAAAGGGCTGCGTGAAAAAAGCTGGGTTTTGTGAGCCGCCACTTCATAGTTCGAGTCATCCAGATAACGAACAATCCTGCAGGGTCCAATCCATGGTATTGTTTTCCCTATTAAAACCTGCGATGGTAGTTTCCTTCTCGTTCATCAAAATGAACGTTCATTCAGTTTAGTATAGTTTCCCAGGGGTACTGAGGTGAGCCTTGCATGGGCTTTTGTGTCTTGGCGTGCCTGGGGGGAGATTTTGTAGAAATGCTTTTTTTTATGCCAATGCAGTTTCTCGTGGCGTCAGCGATATGGAAAATGGAGGTCGCGTATGCACGACGTCCTTTTGGATAATCCAATCAGAAGCTCCCTTTACTGGCCGGATGTTTCTTTCGTGTTCTCTTCTCATATTCCGGGGCTATATAGCAAACTTGTTTTCTTAAACGACACTTAAGCGGACTTCCATGCTGCATAAAACAAATTCATTTTGTTACCTTACAACGCAAAAGCGGCCGCAGCCTAAACAAATGCAAACGCAAGTACTCCTATTGTTAAAGCCGTAGTCACATATTAGTCGCATGTGCATCCAATCTATGCCGTTGAGAGCACATGAAATGGCGGCCTCTGTTTACCCGACAGCTGATGGCCTCTAGTCTGTCCGTAACGCAGCGCAACCAATTGCGACCCACAGCGGTACACTTGCGTCTGAGAACAATCTGCGCTCCTTGGAGGAGCCGTGAGATACAGGAGTGAGGTGAATAAATATTGCTCGTGTAGTGCTTGCATTGTCGTGTGGTTTTCGCTGCATGTACTAACGCGTGATAAGTTTTTAGGCAGAGCCAACAAGAATTATCCGTAACACCCGAGGACAAACTTTGCAACATAGTGGATCGAGAACTGTGAAGGCACTCAGCACCTTTCAATAGGGCACCACCACGACAGATCAACAGCTTCGTCAAAGTGATCGCAGCAACGCTAATACTACCTGGGCCAGGCGCCCCTGCACGGACGCTTACGCCCCGAGAAAGAAGCTACTACAACGGTAAATGCTAGCAGGGACTATTCTACATTAGTGCCATAAAAGGCAAAAAACTGAATTCGTAGCCAGCACTTTATGCAGGTGCTTAGCTTAGACAGAATGTTTGCCTGTGAATTTCTTACTGTGCTGCGGGCCGGCTGAAACTCCCAAGTTTAAAAAGAGAAAATGCCGGCAAAAGGGCCATGGGTCTCAAAAGATCAGGCGACTATTCTCGTGCAGTTCATCGAGCAGCACCCATAACTGGCGGTTGAAGGGCTCCACATTGTCAGCAGGCCTTGACTTCCGGCGTTTGGCATACGTCGGCGCGATGTCCCAGCGTGCCACGTTGAAAACACGCGTTCACTTTCTCGCGATATAGCGTGCATCTAACAAGGATAGAACCATACTTGACAAAATTGGGCAGCCTGAGTCCATCGAAGGTCAACATGACTGTGCCCGTGCCCTTGGTGCGTTTAGTCTTCAGGGATACCGCGTTCTTGCTGTTGATAGCTGAGATAGCCCCGCGGAGGGGCAGCGCCGCATCATCAACAGAAGTTACATAGATGTTTTTATTGAACATAGTATTGTACGTTCTAAAGAAGTATTACGCATAATTTAAACAAGCTGTCGTTGGTATACAGTCTTGTTTTGAGATACTGCATCGCGTCTCTATTATCAGCGATTTCAGCTTACGCTGGCTCTTAATCGTCCGCCTCTTTTTGACGTTCATCTCTTAAGTCGCGCGTTATTTACCCGATTAAAATTAGGCAGCGTTGATTGGCGTAAAGGTTTGCGGTTCTTTCGCGCAGTGTCATGTAAGCTTACGCTAGTTTCCTGCGATGATAACATATCGGCTACTTTGCCTGTGGTGCGCTGTAATAGGGCAGCGTATCGTCTGGCGGCGAAAACGCGGCTCTTTTGGCAATGACGGCCTAAAGTGCTGGAGCACTCCGTTCTACTGCAGTGTCAGCTGTCGCTGCAGCCTGGAGTCAACGCTGGCAAGTAGTGCCATAAGCGTACAACAAGGGGCCGCAGAGATGAGCTGTTACGATTCACGCCGAGGTCATGTATACCCATGTGGAGCTCGCCGACTGCAGGCTGCGGTTTGTCCTGCCGCAGCCAGCAGTTTTTGCAAGATTCCTTCATTGCACAAAAAAACAACGGTTTATGTATTCATGGTGCATCGCTTATCGGCACACGTGCCATGGGTGTAAACATGGAACACATGCACACAGAATAGTCAGTCCAGTCACATCCCTGTGTTATCACATCCCTTCCCACATAGCAGTCACTGCCATAACGAAGCACTGGTCGACGTACACGAGTAGACCTAGGGCATGCTGGCGGAACTACTGGTATAGGCGATCTCTGCACTGCAGTTTCAGTCGCTGGAAGCTTGAAGCAGGGGTTAGCGTGATAGACTACCATTATAGCATCCCATGCTCTCCGAACGAGGTTGCGGTGACGTCGGTGTACTGAACCATCCGAAGTCTGTATACTGTACATGACGTGGCCCAAGCGACGCAGTTTCCGTGCAGCCAGCCGCTTCCAACCGCGAGAAAAGTTCCGCTCATACACGGGGTCACCGTGTAGAAACTCCCTCGATGATGGCGGCTTGGTACATCCAGGGCGTTTCACGTCGGGCTGCAGTCTCGACAAGACAGAGCGGAAGCTCCAGCGTGAGTTCTGCTGACGTCCTCCCGGTTTCCGAGTGGGGCGTGGAGTGCGGCTTTTATAAAAAATGAGAATCCTTACACGCCACTGTGCCCTGGCTCTGCTTTTGAAGCTCACACTTTAGCTCGCGAACCATGCGCTCATACTTTCCGTTGCATGCGGGATGATATGGCTCTGTGTACATGTAGCGCAGGTCATTTTGTTCAAGAAATATTGCATTTCGTGGCTCCAGAAGGCTGTACTGTTATCAGAAACAATTAACGCCGGCAATCAATATGCAGCAAACATTCTTCGCAGATTTTCGATCACAGCTGAGGAGTAAAGTGATGGCATTATCTCGATCTCGGCACAGTTTGATAGCGCGTCCACGACAACACGAAAGAAAACACCCGTAACCGGCCCTGTAAAATCTATCAATTCTGCTCCATGGGCTGTCGGGTTTCGTGCAGAAATGAACAGGTGTTTTAGGTTCGCTTTCCCTGTTCTCTTGCCAGAGTTTGCAATGACGCACGAAATCTTCAATCTGCGAATCGATTTTCGGCCACCACACATATAACCTTGCCAGAGCTTTCATGGCCGTTACGCCAGGGTGTTTGCATGCAGAATGGCCAGGTGATTTTCTCTCAGTTCTTTTGGCGGTATGGCCTTGTTACCATACAGAAAGCAGTCACAGTGAAAAGACAACTCTTCGCGCCTCACCTCATAGGTGGCATATTCTGGGGGCACACCTTGTTCTGGCCAGCCAGTTGCGACCCATTTCTTCACACGCGACAGGCAAGGATCACGCAGAGTGGCTGATGCGAAGTCTGCTGTGCTCACAGGAGGGAACTCCATTGCTTCCAACGAAAGGACGTCGCCAGGAGGCTCGATGTCCCTCCTGTCACCAGCTATTGGTAGCCTGCTTAGACATTCAGCGTCTGCGTGATCTTGGGGTCCTTGTACGCTCCAGTTTGTATTCGTAAGCAGGTAACAACAACGACCACCGCAACATGCGCGGCGACAAAACAACAGGAATCTGCTTGGCTCGTTGAAAGATACCGAGTAGTGGCTTATGATCTGTCAAGATGCAGAATCCTCGCCCAAAGAGCTACTGGTGAAATTGACGGATGCCATAGACAATAGCTAGAGCCTCGCGGTCAATCTGAGCGTAATTATCTTCCGCCTTAGTGAGTGTTCTTGACGCATAAGCAACAGGTTGCTCGAGTCTGTGAGCATCGTTGTGAGTAATAAAGCTCCCGCACCCATGGGTGATGGATCACAAGTCAGGATTAAGGGTGGATCAAGGTTGAAATGCACTAAATGTGAATGTGAACCTGGCAACGCTTAACGCTAGAACTTTATCTAGTGGGACGAGTCTAGCAGTGCTATTGGAGGAATTAGCGGGCAGTAAATGGGATATAATACGGCTCAGTGAGGTTAGGAGGACAAAAAAATAACATGCAGTGTTAACAAGCGGGCACGTCCTATGCTACCGGGGTTTAGCGGTGAGACTAGAACTAGGAGTCGGATTCCTGAATGATAAGGAAGATAGGTCCACCTATCGAAACGTTGGCCAGCCTGTCTGAGGTACTTCAACCCTGTTTTAAAAAAGTTTATACCACAAGGATATAGCTGGTAACATACAGGAATTCTTTAGCATTAACGAGAGAGTGGCAGGTCTTGTGAAATTTAATAAGAGGTACCATTTGAAGGTCGTAGAAGGCTATGCCCCTACATCCAATCATGATGACCTGGAAGTCGAAAGCTTCTATGAAGACGCGGAATCGGCGATGGAAAAAGTTAAATCAAAATACACTATACTTATGGGCTACTTCAATGCCAGGGAAGAGACGAAGCAGGCTGGCGAAGGGTCAGTTGGGGAATACGGCATAGGTTCTAACAATAGTTTGCTGAACGGAATAATATGCAGATAAAGAATACCTTCTTCCGCAAGCGAAATAGCCGAAAGTGGACGTGGAGGAGCCCGAATGGCTGGACTAGAAATGAATTAGACTTCATATTTTGCGCTAACACTCGCATCATACAAGACGCGGACGTGCTCCGCAAGGTGCGCTGCAGTGACCATAAGATGGTAAGAATTTGAATTAGCCTTGGCTTCAGGAGCGAACGAAAGAAACCAGTTTCTAAGAAGCCAATCAATTAGTTAGCGGTAAGAAAGAAAATATAGGAACTCCGGATCAAGCTACAGAACCGGTATTCGTCTTTAACTCAAGAAGATGACATTAGTGTTGAAGCAATGAACGACAATTTTATGGGCATCATTAAGAAGTGTGTAATAGAAGTCGATGGTAATTTCGTTAGACAGGATGGCAGTAAGCTATTGCAGGAGACGAAAGATCTGATTAAGAAACACCTATGTATGAAAGCGTCTGACCCTGCAGCTAGAATAGAGCTGGCAGAACTTTCGAAGGTAATCACCAAGCGAAAGACAGCAGACATAAGCCAGTATAATGTGGTTACAATTAAACATGCTCTCAGGAATGGAGGAAGCCTAAAGGAGTGAAGAAAAAACAAGGAATGGGCGAGAATCATATGTATGCGTAAAGAGACAAAGCCGGCAATATCGTTGCTAGTATGGATAAGATAGTTCAAGTGGCTGAGGAGTTCTATAGAGATTTATACAGTACCAGTGGCACCCACGACGATAATGGAAAAGGGAATGCCCTGGAGGAATTTGACACCCCACAAGTAACGCCGGAAGCAAAGAAACACTTGGGAGCTACACAAAGGGGGAAGGCAGCTGGGGAGGATCTGGTAACACCATATTTGTTGAAGGATGGCGGGCAGTTTGTTTTAGAATAACTGGCCACCCTGTATACGAAATGCCTCATGACCTCTAGCGCACCAGAATCTTACAAGAACGCCAAAATAATCTTAATCCATAAGAAAGGGAAGGGCAAACACTTGAAAAATTATAGACCGATCAGCTTACTGTCTGTTGCCTACAAAGGATTGACTGAGGTAACGGCAAAAAAACCAGGAACACCTTAGACTTCTGTCAACCAAAAGACCTGGGAAGATTTTGTAAAAGCTACTGAACAATAGACCATATTCGCACTAACAATCAGGTGATAGAGAAATGTTCGGAATATAACCAACCCTTATATATAGCTTTCATTAATTACTAGAAAGCGTTTGATTCAGTCAAAATCTCAGCAGTCATGCAGGCATTACAGAATCAGGATGTAGACGAGCCGTATGTTAAAATACTGAAAGATATATATAGCTGCTCCAGAGCCACCACAGTCCTCCACAAAGAAAGCAACAAAATCCCAATAAAGAAGGGCGTCAGGCAGGGAGATACACGATCTCTCCAACGACACTCACAGAGTGTTTTGAAAAGCTATTTAGAGACCTGGATAGGAAAGAATTGGGGATAAGTGGTAAGGGAGAATGCCTTAGTAACTTGCGATTCGCCGATGATATTGTCATGCTTAGTAACTCAGGGGACAAGTTGCAGTGCATGCTTACTGACCCGGAGAGGCAATGCAGAAGGGTGGTGGTGGTGAAAACTTTATTGAAAATGCCCGGCGATTTGGGTGGGGTGGGGCCATAAGCACCCCAGCCTAGGTGACGGCCTCGAGTCCTTGGACCCGGGCGGCTTCCTCGGCGTGCCGGACGGCCCACAGTTGATCGGCGAGGTCGTGGCTGAGCAGGGCCGCCTCCCAACGCGCCCCTCGGTTCGAGACTGCCATTTCTATCCCGTTCGTCGGAGTCTCCTGCTGCTGGCTACCGGCGCATGCCCACAGCATGTGCTGCAGTGTCGCTCTGGCTCCGCACGCTTTACAGTCGTCGGACGGATATATGTCGGGGTAGCAGAGGTGAAGGATCACCGGGTTAGGATATGTGTGTGTCTGCAATTGCCTCCAGGCAACCGCCTGTTTCTTGTTTAGGTTGGCGTGCGGTGGTGGGTATTTACATCTGTTCAATCTGTAGTGTTGCGTGATGTCTCTGAAAGTGGTCATGCGATCCCCCCACGTCCACTCCTGCATCGCTCTCGCGGTGGGCGAGACGTCGGGATTGCCGGCGGGCGCCGCGGCTCGGCATGTAAGTCCTCGAGCCGTGGCGTGGGCCGTCTCGTTTCCCGAGAGCGGAGGGTCCGTGTGGGCGGGGGTCCATACGAGGAAACGGTCGTTTTTGCGGCAAATATTGCCCTGTTGAATTTGGAGAATGTGGGCCGCTTCCCGGGAGATCCGGCCGCTAGCATAGTTGCGTATCGCTGCCTGCGAGTCGCTGATTATCACCTCGGCATCCGTGGTGGCCACCGCGAGGGCTATCGCTGCTTCCTCGGCCGCCTCCGTCTCTTCCGTGCGTATCGTCGCGCTCGCGACGCAAGTTCCGCTATGGTCCGTGACTGCAACCGCGAAACCACGCTGCCGCTCGTAACGGGCCGCATCTACGTAGACAGTTTCTTTGTTGCTGCCGTATTTCTTTTGTAAATCTCGCGCGCGCCTGTTGCGCCGGCCAGCGTGATGCGTCGGGTGCATGTTCTTGGGCAACGGCGAAACGGCGATGCGCTCGCGAATCGGTATGGGTATCGCAACCTTTTCGCCCTGCTGTGTGTAGTAGCTGATGCCCAGCGTCTCGAGAATGTGTCGTCCGGTTCTGCTTTTTGACAAACGCTCGTACTGCGCGATGTTGTGCGCTTCTATTCTGGCCTAAAAATTAATCTGCAGAAAACTCCGGATCATGAGGCTGAAATAATGAGAAGAATAAGAGTGGGCTGGTGTGCGTTTGGCAGGCATTCTCAGATCATGAACAGCAGGTTGTCTTTATCCGTCAAGAGCAAAGTGTATATTAGCTGCGTCTTATAAATACTCACCTACGGGGCAGCAACCTGGAGGCTTACGAAAAGATTTCTACTGAAATTGAGGACGACGCAACGAGCTATGGAAAGAAGAATGAGTGGTGTAACGTTATAGGATAAGCAAAGAGCAGATTGGTTTAGGGAACAAACGCGAGTTAGTGACATCGTAGTTGAAATGAAGAAAAAGAAATGGGCATGGGCAGGGCATGTAATGAGGAGGCAAGATAAGCGATGTTCACTGAGGGTTACGGACTGGATTCTCAGAGAAGGGAAGCGTAGCAAGGGCGGCAGAACGTTAGTTGGGCGGATGAGATTAAGAAGTTTGCGGGGGCCACATGGCCACCATTAGCACATGACCGGGGTAGTTGGAGAAGTATGGGAGAGACCTTTGCCCTGCAGTGGGCGTAGCCAGGCTGCTGCTGCTGACGATGATGAAGAAGAGAGACTCGGACGTCGGCAACGTCTTCAGTCTTTCGAAAGCTAGTTGCTGTTCTTAACGCACTTTTACGTACTGTCGCTGTCTAGTAGGTGGTACAGCATTTCGGCAACATCAGACCGACCCTTTAGGAAACGATTGTAAAAGTTCACCATATCTAGAAAAACATGGAGCTCCTTATTCTTTGGTGTAGGTGCTTTGTGAACCGCCTCGACTTTAGCCTTTGACAGGTAAATGTCGTTTGCGCCTATCCGGTGTCCCAAGTACTTCAGGCTGTCTTTGAAGAACAGACACTTGGCGTTTTGTATACGCAGTCCCGCTTTTCACAGTCGGTTGAGAACCTCCATGAGGACTTCGTGATGTTCCTCTGCATTTCGCTGGCCACAAGGATGTCATCGAAGTATGCCGCTACCTGGCATAGATCTGCAAGCACTGTATCAATGGTTCTTTGAAGTAATCCGGGTGCCACCGACACACGAAACGACAAGTGTCGCACTTTGTACAGGCGCATCACTGTATTTATCGTGACCACTTCTGCTGAAGCGTCATGAACTGCAAGTTGCTGGTACGCTTGCGTCAAATGAATTTTAGAAAACATACGGCCTTTCCCTAACTTTGCGAAAAGCTCCTTGCTAATAGGTGAAGAATAAACGTTGCTCCTTACCGCTTGGTTGACTGTACTTCGATAGTTGCCGCATATTCCTAATGACCCATTCTTCTTTCGGACGATAACCACAGGGGTGGCCCATTCGGAGTACTGCGTCGATTGCAGAACAACTTGACGTTCCAGTTTTTCCATTTCTGTGATGACGGAATCCTAGCGTGCGAACGAAATGCTGCGGCATTTTAGAAACTTGGACCGGGCGTCCTGCTTCAGCTCGATGTGTAATGGCAGAAAAATGGCGCCTAAAAATATTTTGCCAAAAACATCCGGAGAGTATTTGATAAATGCTTCTGCGTTTTGTTCTTATTCTTGCCCTTTGGCGCCCTTTTGCGGAGCTAAATGCCGGGGCGATGGCGGCAGCTATCAACGCGGAGCATTCCTTTCCGCGCAAGTGTAATGGAACCAGCTAGTGCAATCGGTGCATGTTTGTTCGTAGCCGCGTAGGAAGCGGAGGAGGAAAGTGCCTGGAGGCGCACATAATCGCGCGCCGGGGAAAGTACGAAGCACAGCGCTGTGCCGGCTGTGCGCTCTACAATTACTGCACATGCTGCCCTTGGGAAGCAGAGTTACGTGCCTTATTAAACGCGCTCCTCGCGCCCCTATTCACCAAATCTGGCCACATGCACAAAAAGCATTTTTTGAGGAAAAGTAAACTTCACGACTGCGCCTGCACTGTCATTCGCCACGCTATCATTGTCGCGAGCTTCTGCTTGGGCCGTTGCAGCCTCTGCCACACCTGTGCTGGATGTGTGGCGTTGGTGTGTTGTTTAGTGCATTTTGGATGGACGTTCTTTTTGTCGCCCTACGGCGCAGCGTCAAGATTGCTGCATGGTGCTTCTCAGTTCTATACGATGCTTCTCCAAATTTTTCTAATTGGGCGCTTTGTCTAATTACATTGCCAGTTTTACTTGTGATCGAAAGCGAAAAACAAAGCAGCGTCATATCTGTGGCTCACGAATCTGAGCATTCAACAACGTGTTGTGTACTATGTAGTGTACAGGGTAGTGTACCAGATAACGCTCTCTTGTGGCAACATATACATAGGGCAGACGGGACGGTGTTTAAACATCAGAGTGCAGGAGCACCGCGCAGGGGTAGAAGGATTGGTGGGCGGCGGCGAACTGGGCTCACTATTGCCGCCACTCTCGTAATTGCACGCCTAGGTTCCACGACACAAAAGTCTTGAAGATGTTTGCGTCACAATCACAATGCGTCACAATGTGTTTGCGTCACAAGTGAGAAATCTATCAAGCTTACTGTATAATAATGCAATTTAGCAGCTGCGAAAGCAGCTCTTCAGTGTCACTGAGTGAAAAACGTTAGATTATTTACATACAAATTTGTGCCACTAACCCACTCATGCCAATGCCGAGTGATGGTTGTCCGATGGTATTCAAGTGTGATTATGATACATGTATAAATGCGTGGCTTTCTTGGAGTAAATCTGAGTTGAAGTTCAGCTCTTGTCCTGTGTGTTTCCTTCTTCGTCCGTTCTCGTTTGCGCGGTTACATAATGCAATCCAGTATCGACCACCAACTAGCCCGCCTCTCCTTGTTAAATAAGCAGAGAAGGAAGGTAAGCGCAGGCACGCTAGGTCGTCCTCCTCTGGCAGTTGCTACAGGTTTTGTTTGTGAGACGGACATACCGGGTTTGTCACGTGATAACACCGTCTTCACGCACCATTCGCTGTGTGTGCGACTGAAAGCGTGCGATGGTGAGCCGACAATGACGGCTCAGCCTCGCGTGCGGAAGGGGACAAAGGGGGAGGAGGCGCGCCGTTTTGCGTCGCGTTCATGGCACCGGGAGACGGGTGAAAGGAGGGCGTCGTATTTCGGCCACGCGTGGTTGCGCGGGCTATATCTTGAAAGTAATCTCCTTTGCGGGCACAGTCTAGGTGGGCCGATGGCTCCTAGCTCTGGGTGCCCTCTGTTCTCGCCGCTCAGTTTGCGTTGAAACGATAGACAACACGAAAGTCACTTGGCTCGCTGCTGCTGCCGCTATTGCTCACGCCAGCGCTTTGACAACGAGCGTCCGCGAACAGATCGGTTCTGATGTGCTCATGTTTGGCTGTGCGCACTGGCACCATGCTTGTTAATTTAGTTAGGAATCGGATGTTTACACGAAGCCCTTCTACTGCGGCGGCTGCTGCGTATGGCACGGCCACACGAGCCCTGTCTTAAATACGATCTCCAACGCGGACAGGGCAGGCATCTAGGCCCACTGAGGGGCGGCAGCTTGGTGTGTGGCATAGCAGCCATACGGTTGCGTGTCACTCGCATTCACGAGGTGAAACGTCACTTTAACTTGTTTTCTTCAGCGAAACCTGGCCACCGCTTTTCTGTCAGATGCCTTCTGAAAGGAAACCCGTGCCACCAGCCTGCTGCAGTCCGGTGCTCCTTCATGGGTTCTCATGGGTTCATGCGTGTTTCAAAATACTTCGATAGCAAATCTCAGTGCCTTTCAACTCTGTGAAGAAGGATGACCAGCGAGCCGTGTTTGTAGGCCCCTTCATACCCAACAGCACTTCCACCGCAGGTTGGGCCGACATTTTACTATCTTCGGGATCGGCCCACGTATGGAGAGCACTTAACGCCTGATACGCCTGTGCCCCAGGTCTGCACGGTATTGCAAAATCTTCGGGATGGATCCACGTATGGGGAATGCTGAGCGCCTGCGTCACCTCCACCGCGGATCAGTGCGCCACTGCACTATCTTTGGGATCGGTTCACATATGAGGAATTTTCACACCTGCTGCACTCCCGTAGAGGGTCGGCCCGATATTGTACTATCTTCAGTATCGGCCCATGTATGGGTAGAGCTTAACGTCTGCGTCCCTTCCGCCACGAGTTGGCCCGGCATTGCACTATCTTCGGCATTTCTTTCTACACGTGGGCCTCATAGTGGGGAAAGTAGCCCTTAATAGCTTGGCTATAAGAACTTATGCGTGCACACCGAACTGAACGAGCAGATGAGCGTTTGTTTTCCATTTGCAACCAAAACACTCAGCAGACAATTAGGAACATTGCATGACCTGTGATTGCAAACGTGCCAGCTTAGACCGCGTTACTGATGTATCCTAGATTGTTCTCTCGCCGCCCTGAGTGTCCAGTCGGCAAGTCACGTAATGCTGAAGCCGCAATCCACCACCTGCTGTGATGGATGCCTGTGCTGAAACTGACGATGCTCCAGCACCTCGCAGCAGCGGGATTTTCGTCGCATAATCCGAGCGAATACACAGCTTGGACACAGGGACTACATTATCGAACTCTCGTGGACTTACTTAGATTAGCAAATCTTTTTTCATTCATTTAATCATCCTTATTCGCCAGCATTCCATACCTGTGTAGGCTCTGAGGCTGTAGTAGGCTTCCGATGGCTTTCACTAAATAGGGAGAACGAGGATAGCTGGCGGTCATCTTTAGTAGTAACTAGGCGAACCCAATAAATATTAAGACGTACCTTTTGCATTACTGAGCGTGACAAAATCATTTGATATTTTACTCCACCGAGAACCAGCGTTCTGGTTTTGATGCTCTTGCTCTCACACGTGACGATTACCTCCGCCCACTCATTGTGCACTTGCTTTTTGTCATAATAATAGGAAACATTGGTTGCGCTTTCTAGACAATCACATGTAAGAAGACAGGACAGGCACAAACTAACAAGTGAGGTTTATTCCAGAAAAAAACACTTATATATCAGACCATACCAGCGCAGGCGCATCAGGGTATCAGCCGCATAACAGAAGAACAACCCAAAATCAGAAAAAACCAAAGCCCTGGCTCACCTAAACATACTATAAAGAAAACGTGCCTCCCTATTGTAAAGTATGACTGATGTTACAATAGGGAGGCACGTTTTCTTGATAGTATCAGAGTCCTTCCATTTTTTTTTCTGGTCACGAAACTGCCGCCTCAGTTTCATATAGAGCCAGCGCCCGCCGCTAGAGGCGCAACCGTGCATGAGAGGGCATGCGAACGCCGCTACCGCTGTGGTTGTGTGTGGGGCAGGCTCGGTATTCTAGCTTTCTCAACTTCCTCTACCGTTGCTTTAGTCTCACGTAACTATTCTTAACATTGAATATGCTTAAATTACTGCCTGAGCACGTCTTCTGCCATAATATGAGCGCCCGGGACGAAAAAAAAAGCCGCTCATTACATGGAGCTTGCGGCGGTGTGAGACCCCCCAAAAAATTTTTTTAATCTGGGATTTTAAGAGCCAGAACCGCGATACGATTATGAGGCACACCATAGTGGGGGACTCAGGATTAATTCTGACCACCTGGGATTGTTTAAAATGCACCTAAATTTAAATAAACGTAAATAAATGTCTTAATGAGATTTAGGTAGGAATAATGCAAGACAAACTTCGCTACTAAATGTCTTTAAATGCACCTAAAGGTCTGCAAAGCAATGCCATTGCTGAGTGAGATTTAGGTAGGATTAATGCAAGACAAACTTCGCTACTAAATGTCTTTAAAATGCGCCTAAATTTAAATAAACGGGTGCTTTGCATTTCACCCCCGTCGAAATGCGTGCGCTGTACACGGCCGGGCGGTCTCGATCCAGATTTCTTCATCATCGCCTTTCGCCTCAACACTTCGATGGGCTCCCCTTCTTAATATTTGTCTGAAATTAAACACCGCGCATTCGCAACAAAGCGACAGTGGTCCCACTTATCACCAGATGCAAACATATGGGTTGTTGCACTCCCGCTTACCCTTAAGCAAGCGCCAACTCTCTTTCGCGCATAGCGCCAGATTGTTCGCCGAGCACAGCTGTTCACTTTCTGTTAAACAAAGGCAGAGAAGGACTCTGACAGCGGGCAGTATCTTACAAGGAGACCAAAAGAATGAAATTGTTATTGCAAAGGGCTGCCACCGTAGAATGCTTAATGACAAAGAAAAGGAAATTGAGCTGCTCCGTGCGCTTAAGATTTCTCTGCAAAGCGATGCCATTTCTGAATGATATTTAGGTAGGATTAATGCAAGACAAACTTCGCTACTAAATGTCTTCGGTGCGGCTTTTAGCAACATATTAAGGCGCTGGGACCTGGAAAGTAGAAACTAGCTGTATTTTAATTAGGCAATTGCCTTAGTAAGCAGTCGTTTAGAAGCGTCAGTAAGCCCAGCACTTATTCACGCTGCTCGTGGTTTCGATGCAGAAACGACGAGACTAGATATTTTGGTTCTCAATGCGCAACTATTTACAATATGTTAAAAACTTTATAATTCGATTCAGAAAAGAAATAGAACGTGTTGGTGCAAAAACAACAAACAAGCACGATCGTTTATTTATCATGTAAGATAAGCGGAGCGAAATACAGACAGCACAGAGGCGTCCGGTCACGAATGGTCCACCATTCACAATGCAAGAAGTTTGTTGAAAACATGACACTGATATGATAAGCATAAAGAAATAACATCAAACGTGAGAGATATGTATTGGGGGGCAGGAAACAAACACCACAGAATGCACAATCGATTGTTTCTACAAACAAGAAAGTGTAAAGCATTAGCATTTCATAACACATGACAAAACAACTCTCTAACGAACACAAGTAGCCCAATCACAAATACAGCAATTTTTTTTAACTGGCTCGTTGAAGATACCACCCTTCTATTTCTTCAGCTGTTACTTGCAACACGTGTTCGGCATCGTTGTCCCACCCAGCCACTTCAACTAAACAGGGCAGCACTCGAAAATAGCGCAGCACTTGCACAGCAGGCATCCGATCACTCAGCTCGCCTCGCACAGCGCACGCGTTTCGGTACGCGAACGATGCCCTCTGTGGCACAGTGGCGCCGCGTCGCGGCACCATTGGGCAGCATATGAACCTCTCCCATAGCGTGACGGCGGAGTTTCATGACCAGAAAAACATGGAAGGACTCTGATAGTATGTTTAGGTGAGCCACGCCTTTGGTTTTTTCTGATTTTGGGTTGTTCTTCTGTTATGCTGCTGATACCCTGATGCGCCTGCGCTGGTATGGTCTGATATATAAGTGCTTTTTCTGGAATAAACCTCAGTTGTTAGTTTGCGCCTGTCCTGTCTTCTTACATGTGATTGTCTAGAAAGCGCAACCAATGTTTCCTATTACAATGAACCAACTTGCCCAACCACGCATCCTGCTTGCTTTTTGCCGTCGTACCCATACACACTGACTAGAAAATCTTTCACTTGGCTCAAGTCCGGAATATGTTTCTTGTTCACAACGGTGATGGAAGTTCCACTGTCAACCAACGCGCTGACTTCTTTTTCATTTACATGCACGTGTACCAAGTTGGTGCCCTCTACAAGGCATATATTGTGTTGTGGTGGCGGTAAATTGTAATCAAAGTTGCGTGTAGCTGCCTGCCTGCTATCCTCTTTATATGCGACTTGTTTATTCGGTGGGGTCAGTTCATCTTGGCATTTTCCCGTTATCATAACTGCTCGCAGGTTGCTCAACATTATAACACAGTTCTTCTATATTCTGTAGTAACTTTTCTTTGTTGTTTTACTTTCCAAGCTGAACATGACACTGCATGTCTTCCGGATTTCCCAGCATATCGAGCACGACCAACGAAGCCTGGGATAGAGCATAGTCAGCTAAATCGAGCAGTCTCCATTTCTCAAAGAAATAGTCAAGAACCGGCCCGGAGCTATACTTCTAAGACATAACTTTATCCCAGCTTTGAAGCTTGTTATCACCGAATGAAAATAAAAACTTCTGTTTCCATTACTTCAATGGGCGTTCACCTTGTTCAGAAGCTCGAAGCTCGTGCCAAGTGCCAAATATTTGCACAACCTCCCAAGTATCGACACATATTCATAACTTTCTCTTTATCCTCTCGCCAGCAATGCGACCCTCGCATTTTAAAAGTTTTCTACTCTTAATTTTTTTAAAATTTGAATTATTGCAATAGTGTTTTGAGAGCGTTTTAGTTTATAAATGGGGGAGCTTCGCACAGCATATTTATATTTCATGTGCTATGTACACCGGTGGGTCGCAGCGCTCGTCTCATGGCGTCATCGCAGAAGCAATCATGGTTCTACTGTTCTGCTGTAAGGACGACACACTGCCCCATTCCAATACACCCTATTTAAGCATCACCTTTGAGAAAGCCGCTGCCATCGAAGGAAGAGGTTTCAGTTGTAACCTAGCCGAAGAAGAAGCGAGAAAGGTGATTCCAAAGACGAAGGCGTGGGTGGCTGTGATGAGGTGAAACAAAACAGTGATGGCCGCCTTGTCGGTCGGGTTGCCTGTTCTATTACAAATTTGGCGCAGTCGTATATGGAACCTTGTGCTACTCGCCTGAGCCACACCGATTTTCTATGAACAATGTGCACCCACGTTACAGTTACCCGGGATAAGCTGATCAACGTTGCACAGTGCGTCTACGGTGAAAAGCGGTTCTGTTCGGTGAGCACTTGTCATAGTGAAGTCTTACTAGTGCAACTTGTCTATGAAGTCGAATGCTGGCGAGCGCTTTCAAGGTTGCTATAAGTGATCCCCAGCATGGCGCAGACGTCATGCGTTCTTGCGAGCTTCGCGGTTCCACAGCAAATCCCGTCTTCACGAAAGCGGAAGTAAGCTCTCGTAACTGCGATTTAGAGGACCACAGTGCAAGTGCGCTGATGCACCATATAATGAGGTTGCAAGAAACGAATAGCCAGCATCAGCAGCAACTATTTCATTTTTTATTCGAAGCAAACTTTCGTTAAGGGAGGAAGACACCCATTGTTGTGACGGAGACGTCTCAACGCTGCCGCATCTCTTGCGAAGGAGGCTCCAAAGTCACGGGGATTAAATAAAACATTTATATGCAGAAATGTACAGGGGCGTTACATGAACGGCTCAGAGGCCGGGCCATAATAGACTCGCACAAAAGCGTGCAGTGAGAAACGGGAGCACGCTTCTGCTTGCTGTCGTCGTCGTCTCCCCAGCATCCCATGGTTCGGGCTTTCACAACCCTAGGAGTCGTTGCAGTTGCCATCGGCTCGAACTCCTCCAATCAGGACCCATCGCGGGTTGCTGTGCGAATTCCGACGAATGGACGAGAGGCGCCTGCATCCGGCGATCCCGGTGAAGTGGTTCCTCGGCGCCGCTCCGGCGGTGCCACCGGATGTAACTCGAACAGGACTCGCCGTCGGGTCCAGCCAATTCGCTCGGCGCCCGGCCTCAGCCGCATGCCGCCAAAGTGAATTTTTGTTGGGAGCTCTACCACAACACCAGGTAGCTTGTCACCCCGGAAGCCTACGACTGGTCGCACACTGGAAGGGCCCAGGAATGGCTTTATTTTTATGAATACGTCTGTGACAGGAATTGCTGGCGAGAGGAAAAAGACAAAGTTATGAGTATGCGTCGATACTTGGGAGGTAGTGCAAATACTTGACACGAGCTTCGAGCTTCTGAACAAGGCGAACGCCCATGGAAGGAATGGAAACAGAGCTTTTTATTTTCATTCGGTGATAACAAGCTTCAAAGCTGGGATAAAATTATGTCTTAGAAGTATAGCTCCGGGCCGGTTCTTGACTACTTCTTTGAGAAATGGAGACTGCTGGATTTAGCTGACTAGGCTCTATCCCAGGCTTCGTTGGACGTGCTCAATATGCTGGGTCTTCCGGAAGACATGCAGTGTCATATTCAGCTTGGAAAGTAAAACAACAAAGAAACGGTACTACAGAATATAGAATAACTGTGTTATAATGGTGAGCAACCTGCGAGCAGGTATGATAACGTGAAATCCCAAGATGAACTGACCCCACCGAATAAACAAGTCGCATATAAAGAGGATAGCAGGCAGGCAGCTACACGCAACTTTGATTACAATTTACCGCGACCACAACACAATATATGTCTTGTAGAGCGCACCAACTTGGTATGCGTGCATGTAAATGAAAAAGAAGTCAGCGCGTTGGTTGACAGTGGAACTTCCATCACCGTTGTGAACAAGAAACATATTCCGGACTTGAGTCGAGTGAAATATTTTCTAGTCAGTGTGTATGGATACGACGGCAAAAAGCAAGTGCACAATAAGTGGGCGGAGGTAATCCTCACGTGTGAGAGCAAGAGCATCAAAACCAGAACTCTGGTCCTCGATGGAGTAAAATATCAAATGATTTTGTCACGCTCAGTAATGCAATAGCTACGTCTAAATATTTATTGGGTTCGCCCAATAAATATTTGACCGCCAGCTATCCTCGTTCTCCCTATTTAGTGAAAGCCTTCGGAAGCCTACTACAGCGGATGACGTCACCAGGCTGCATCCGGAGCTCCTCTGTGTAGGAGGTTATCCTAAGGCTACATCCAAGTTTAAAGTACCGTTCGAGCTTGTGGGGACCCCTTTTGGTTCCCTATCTCCTGTTCACGCGTGACTTGGGCCATTCGCCCTCGCGATCGCTGGGGACGGGCAGCTCCAGCATTATTTTGGATAGCGTACATTGCCCGCGGCCGCTGGCGCCGGCGCGACGCCGAGCCTGCTGCTTGCGCGCTTGGCTCACGTTACGCCGTGCGCCGCGCGTAGAAACAATGCTTGAGGAGCGGGCCTCTCTCGCCCTGTCTTCGGCTTCTCTCTCCTTCAGCATCGGGGGTACGCGGGCGCCTTCGCCCGACAAATTGACTTTCGGTGCTTTTGGCTGTCGGACGTGGGGACCCACTTGGTCCCGTGCCCCTCTGAGCTAGCCGGCCCCATTCTGGCTGGTGAACCTGCTCGGAAGAGCCAGTGTGGTGGAGCACACTTCCCCTGAGCTTTCACCCGTAGTCTGCGACTGCCACCCTAGTCCCGTATTCCTGTATTGTACACGCGTTTTGTACATAACAAGGAATAAACCCCCTTTCCTTGGTACCACGGCTGGAGTCGTCTCTAGTCCTTGCTTGTGAGTCAGCGAACCCGCCGCGGCGCCCCTTTGCGTGCGCTGTGGAATGGGGACGTGCTACGTGTCTCCTTAGACCATAGCTAGCCGGGTCCCGACATGTCAGCCTGAAGCCCCACATATCTGGCGCCCAACCTGGGCCAGCAGAAACCACCACCGGTGCGCAGCACACCGCGAGGAGCTCGGCCTGCATGCAGCGTCGTCTGCTACCAGTGCAATGAGACGGGCCACATTGCCCGGGAGTGCGCAAACCGCTGCGCTATTGAAGGGCACGATCGCCCGACGGGAAGCGGCGTGCGCCGCCGGTGACTCTGCCTTCACCGGCGTTGCCCGAAACTATGGGCTCCTTAGCCCCGATGGCGTGTAGGGTGGGAATTGATAACCCGTCACCAGCCCCCTTTCTTCGCGCTCCCGTTCGCTGGTCGAACGTTTGCAGCGCTACTAAACAACGGCGCCACAGCCTCGCTGTGCGGGGAGGAAGTTTTGGGTCACTTACGCTGGCACTCAGTTCGGCTGCGAGCCTGCAACACCGCCTTCCATCTCGCGAGTGGTGCGGCTACCTCGTGTGGCTCGGCGAGACTGGTTGTGTGCTGCGAGGAGCGTCTCCGCCGTCACAGGTTCGTATACCTCTCTAATCTGTCCGTTACCGTGATAGTAGGCCGGTACTTTCTAGCCCGCACTGGGATCGGGATAGACATTAATAACGAAGTATCCAGCGAGGGCCCTTGTGCGCCACTGAAATCTTTTGCGCATTTTCCTGTCGCTTCGGTGGCACCTAGAGCCCCAGACGCGACACCACGGCAGGAGGAGGGGCGAGTCTCACCGGGCCCCCAGACTCCGGCTGTCCTCGCGCGCCCTCGTGCGCCAGCGAAGTGTGCAGAGCTCGTTGTGATACTCATTCTCCCGAGCCGAGCGTAGCACTAGCGGATAGGATTTCACGTAATTCTACGATTGCAAGCGCGCGCGGCAAAACGAGCCGCTCGCTGCCGCCACTGCCTGGCAGTTTGTCGGAACGTGGGAAAGCGCGCCTGTCTTCGCTGCTGATCCAATTTCACACGATGTTTACAGATCGGCCGGGACGCACCACTCTTGTGCGACACCGGATCGACACAGGCGACGCGCTACCATGGAAATGCAATCCTAGGCTCGTAAGTGTGCCCAAAAGGAAAGCTATCGACCTCGCAATGGACGAAATGATTGAGACTGGGGTAATCCGCCGATCTAATAGTCCGTGGGGTTCTGTCCCGAAAAAAGACGGCTCCTCTCGTCTTTGCGTGGATTACCGGCGGCTCAATGAAGTCACTCGGAAGGATGCTTACCCTATGCCGAGCATTGGCTCAATCGTGCCGAGCCTAAGTGGTGCACATTGTTTTATCACTCTAGATACTAACAGCGGTTATCTGCAAGTGAAGATGGAGCCAAGGGGCGCGGAGAAAACCGCTTTCCCCTCTCATAGAGGCTTGTACGAGTTCACTCTCATGCCTTTTGGCTGCTCGGGCGCCGCAGCGACTTTCCAGATATTGATGGACAGAGTTCTGGGAAGGACAAAATGGGATTACGCCCTAGCCTACCTAGACGATATCGTTCTCTTCTCTCGCGCCTTTGAGGAACACCTCCACCACTTGGAGGACATCCTCGGAAGGCTCCATGCTGCTGGGATCACTATGAACCCGATGAAAGCTCAGATCACAGAGACCCGTGTCTCACTGCTGCGCCTTGCAATAGAGCGAGGTCGTGTTTTGCCGAGCGAGTAGAAGGTGCGAGCTATCCTCGAGTACCCAACGCCGGCGAACACACAGGCCCTCAGATGCTTTTTGGGCATGGTGAATTACTACTGCCAGTTTGTGTCCAAGTCCGCCGCTCTACAGGCTCCCTTGACCTCATTGTTGAGGAAGTCTACAAGCTGGAGCTGGGGTCCTGAGCAAGATGCTGCCTTCAGGACCCTCTCTAATGCTCTTGTGGACACAGCCGACCTGAAGCTGACCGACGTTATCAGGTAGCTTGTAGTCCAAGCTGACGCGAGTGACCTGGGAATAGGTGCGGTGCTGCTTTAGGAACATGAGGTAGTTCTTCGACCAGTGGCCTTTGCCCGCCGATCGTTGACGCCCACAGAGCGTAACTATTGTACCCTCTACCGTGCTGCTCCAAAAAGATGAGGACGTTCTTCTACCAGTGGCCTTTGCCAGCCGGTCATTGACGCCCGCAGCGCATAACTATTGCGTGACCAAGCGTGAGTGTCCAGCGATAGTGTTCGCTCTGCGTAAGTTCGATCACTACGTCGACGGAGTGCCTTTTATTCTTGAAAGGCACTCCGCCGTTTTATTGTTGAATGGCGCTCACCTGGCTGAAGAACTTGTGCGAGCCCTCAGGCGGCCTCGTGCCCTGGGCACTGACATAACAGCGCTACAAATTTGTTGTTCGCTATCGGAAGGTGAGCACAAACCCGGTGGACGACGCCCTGTCTCGCGCCCCCGTTTCAGACCCGGACAACCTTGACCGGCACCCCTCCGCGACAACGCTTCCGAACGAAGCCGGAGACCTTGTCTCCAACGGCGCGAACGGAACGAGTTTAGGCGGCAGTGCGGCCTATAAGCCGCCGTCGCCGGAAGAAAGTGCGTACCTGCTGGACCGTGTAACGTGCATGAGTATCGCATTCAGCAGACAGGAGCTGGTGGAAGCTCAGTGGAATGACGCATTTTGTCAGAAAATCGCTGACGAGCTCGAAAAAGAGCACAGCTCCTAAAGGGAGTGAGGTGGCAACGCTGATGGGTGCAAATTGGCAGCTGGTATTGCTGCTGGCACGTTGCATTCGTATCTCCTGGTTGCTAATGGAGTGCTCCTGCGCTATATCCTATCTGAAGAGGCTCTTCATGAGTCCTTTAAGGCGGTGATTCCCCGCAGTGCACGGAGGGGTACGTTGAGCTATTTCCATGACTCGCGGTTGGCCGGACACGCGAGTGGCCGTAAGACTTATCTTAAGTTGTGCCCCTCCGTGATGTGGCCAGGCATGAAGCAGGATGTACGTCATTATTCTCGCTCATGCCACGTGTGTCAAATTGTGAAGCCCTGTGGTGCCAACCCCCCCCCCCCCCCCTCCCGGCCTCATGCAGCCGATCGAGTACCGGCTACCCTGGCAAATCGCGGCCCGTGACGTTACGGGACCTTTCCCAAGAGCCCGGCAAGGTCACACATTCCTGCTGGCCGTTACAGATCATTTCACGAAGTGGGTGGAACTTTTTCCCCTTCGGAAGCTAGCGGCACGCGTCATATGGGACAAGTTGTTCGAGATGTTAACCCACTTTGGCTTTCCGGCGGAGCTGATCACTGACAACGCGTACTATTTCACTGCCATGGTGTCCGCCGATGTCTGTGCAGCTTTTGGCATAAAGCACCGCAAAACAATGACTTATCACCCTCAGGCCAATCCCACCGAGCGTATGAACCGAAATGTGAAGCCATTGCTCGCGGCCTTTGCCCGGCAACACAGGGACTGGGAGGCCTGTCCCCGCGAGATTGGTTTCTCTTTGGGCACATCGGTGAACCGTTCGACTGGGTACACGCCCGCTTTCCTCAACTTCGGGAGAGAGCTGCCAGACCCTATGGATCGCGTTCTGCGAACCAGCAGCGGGGCGGACGCCGCTGCGTCGGATGTGTCCGATTTCGCGGTGCAAGTGCGTGCTAGGATGAGCGAGGACCTTTCTCATGCCCGCACTAACCTGGCAAAAGCACGCACTGGGCAGAAGGCACAATACGACCGGTCGCATAGAGAGGTACATTATCAAGTAGGTGACTTCGTCCTCAGACGCAGTCATGTGCTGAGTCACGCAACAAAGGGCATCTCGGCCTCTCTGTCGGCCAAGTGGTCGGGCCCATACCGAGTGGAGACCAGAATGTCACCTCTTGTGTATAAGCTTGTGGACTCAAACAGTAGATCATCCGGCGGTCCAGTGAACATTTCTGACCTCAAACATTTTGTTGCCAGAAGCAGCAACTGGGAAGAGCAAGAGACACAGCAAGCCCAACCGAGCAGGACGGCGGATCTCAATCCGCGCACTCATCGGTATAACTTGAGAAAACGCTCTTCGTCGCCGCTTCTCGCTGGCAGGCAGGGAGACCTTATTCCCCGCCTATCTGGCAAGCGGAGAAGTGCGACTATAGTGTGGAGGCACGCGTTAAAGCGGGAAAAAGCCACTCATTAGCCGAATAAGACGCTTTTTCGTAGTGCGCAGCTTCTTCTGAGGGCCGTGGTAAATCAAAGTGATCCGCCAGCCCGCCGGTGTGAGCTGCGAAAGCGGACCGAGCCGTTGCCTTTCTGCTCGTGCCCGGGGAACTCCATCCTCCAGTGGCGCTTGAATGACATGAAAGGCACGGTTAGCGTTTCAGCGCTGGCCGGAGCGGCAGATGAGGCTACCATAAGCCCAATATGCCCCTTTCTGTGAGCCTCCTCTTTCCCTCGGGCAGCCACCTGCAACGCTGAATGCGCCAGAGCGATGCGTGATTTGTCAAGCTCAGGGATGCAGTGTGAGCTTCGTGTTCGGTGCATGAACATTGTCGTCGGACTGTGAAATTCGGTGTTGGTGTGTTGTTATTATCATTGGAGTGCGAACTTCATTGCTTGAAGTGTTACTCTTATCAGACTGGTGCTACACAGACGCCTATAATGAACCCGTCCAAACACGCCTGAATATCGCACGTCGTCTTGACGTAGAGAAATGCCGGTAGTGGTTAGTTGCTCTTCTCGTAGTTGCGGCTTGCCTTCAATTTGTCTTCTCCTTCTGTAATATTCGAGTTGACCTTGATCTGGACTGAGTTGCTTGTTTCTGGTTAAGTGAAATGGTTTACTTGTTTCTTTTATTAAATGAAGTGAACTTAACATGGTTTATCTTTTGTGTTTGTTTTATCATGATTACTAATATTGCTTTTTATTTGTCTAAAAGACACAGCTCTATGATTATTTTGTGGTTATTGCTTTAATTATTTCTTGTTTCCCTTGTGTTACTGGACGTTTCACTTGGTAACTCGAGCAGACGCGGAGTGCCCCCTACATTATGGATGTTCACCGCTCGTTCTGCAACAAGTGGTTTTATGTGTGTGCGTGAATGAATTGTGTATTGTTTTTTTTTCATTGTACAGGGACATTAGCACCTGTGCATTTTCTTAGTTTATTGTTTGAACAATAGATGGGTTTGGCAGCACCACAGACATGGCGACAAGCGCTAACCTTCGACGCTTATATGTCACGCAGATGTTCTTGCTGTCTGAACTCCTGCATCACAGTGAGGAAATTCTTGGTGTCACCGATGGAACTGCCGGCCCCACGTCCTGGAACCCCACCGCCGAAGTACTCTTCGCCGGCTGGCCATGCCGTCCACTGTTTAACACGATGCACTCAGCCCGGCTGAGTTCCTGCCCAGCTTTGCCACCACGAGAACCAAGCGGTAGATATGCCGTCGACGTTCCGAGAAACTTCATACCCCCTGTCCAATCGACCATTCCTGCTGCAACACCGCTTGTACAGCCGGATCACGCGCCTTCGAATGCCCTCGGGACACCAAAACAAATCCAGTGCACGGCTGCGCTTAACCTGCCTCCGCCCTGGACCGCGCATACCCTTGTGGTACCGGCCACATTTTATCGGGAGACATCTTCACCCTCTCCGCACCTCTGCCATGCTCGGATCCCGCGCGGCCTTTCGTGGGTTTGGCAGCACCACAGCCATGGTGACAAACGCTAACCTTCGACGCTTATTTGTCACGCAGGTAAACTATCACTATTCCTTATTCGCGTCTCGACGTACTCGCTATGCTGCTTTATTGGTGCTGCCAAGCCATAGTTGTTGTTTTCCTATTCTTTAGGATTGTTTTCATGTTCTTCGGCAACTGCTAATTTTATCCGGTGACACTGAGCTAAACCCCGGACCTACCACCCGCGGCAATGAATAACCTAGTGATATATTGGAAGCACTTATCAAAAGCCGTACTGGCTAAACTTCATTATTCAATGATATGAAGTCGATCAAGCAAAAGTTGTCCCAGAGCGACAAATCTTTTGATGAGATAAAAAAACGACTAACTAAGATAGAAGAAGACTGCTCAACACTTATCGCGGTAACAAAAGAGGTCGACGAGCTCAGGACGCTCGCCGAACAGAGCGCAAATAAGATTGCATATATTCAGGCTAAACTTAATGGCTCCGAAGATAGGGCGCGAAGACCAAATCTAGTCTTTTTTGGTATGAAAGACACTGAAAATGCTTCGCGGACGGGGAGTCGACCGGTGACGGCGGCACCACGGCCGGAAGACGTCGGTCAAGCAGCCGGGGTCGGAGCCGTAGCCGAGGTGGGAGCCGGAGCCGCTGCGACCGGTCGAGATCGCGGAGCGCCCCGAGGCAGCAGCCGGGGAGCCAAGCCAACCGTGGAGGCCGCGGCCAACAGCAGCATCAGCAACGAAACCAACAAGGAGCCCAATCACAGGTGACGTCCCAAAGAAACTGGGCCAGCATAGTGGCAGGGAGGGGGAGCGAGGTGCATCCCGAAATAGTTACACTTGACACAGTTAAGAGTCTACAGCAAACCATCTAAAACATGCAGACAAAGATCGCACAATAGGATACAAAGACCCGCGCCTACGAGAGGGGTTGCTTCCTACAACCAGTGGACAGGGACCGACACCCTAGCACGGCAACTAGCGCCCTATTAGTTCCCTCACCGACTTCGGTGCCTATTAGCATACCAACAACTGCCGAAAGTGAAGAGTCCGATATGGACTCCCAGGGTCCACCGAACAAACGAAAAGCCAGCCTCATTCACAGGACTCCTACTACAGCCCCAATTGAGGACGCAGACCTAATGAAACGCGTAGAGCAACACGTTGAACGCGCGGTCAAGGCGGCCATGGACGCCATCCTTCCTGCAATTTTTGAACGCTTCCAGCAGTTAGAGAACCGCATGACGGCACTCGAACAGAACCACAACACGCTAGCCGCACAGGTCGCACAAATCGCACAATACATCCCAAAATTAGCGCCCGTCCAGCCGGAGCAGACTCTCCCTCACCCCGCGGTCGTTCCTCAGGTGGCACCCGTTAGCGCAGCGGCGGTCCTCCGCCCATCCCGCCTCGACCTGGCCGTCCACACACTCCCCAACAATCAACGTGGCTGTAACAACCAAAAGCACCTATCACGTTTGGCAGTGGAACTGCCGCGAATTCAAAAAGAAGAAGGCCAACCTTCACCAGCATATTAATAACACGGCACAGCAAGAATCATACAAACCTGATATCATAGCGCTACAAGAAGTCAACATGGAAGCCGGCCTCTCCTCTTACCGGGCTTTCCATTGCCGTAACAACTCCAAGAAAGTCACTACGCTCGTTCGCCGAGAACAGGTGACGGCGATCCACGACATCGAAACTTCTCCCGCCTCGGGCATCCCTCACGTTTTCGTGGAGATCATCCCAACGCGCACGTCAGATCCCAGCCTATTCATCCTCAACGTATACGTCGCCCCGCATGCAGACCCGAAGCTCGATGCGATTTTTCGCTCGGCCCTCAAAGTCAGCCGCGACTGCCCCCTGCTCATCGTTGGGGACTTCAACGCCGGTCATACTCTGTGGGGATACCTAGGCGACACCCGCAAGGGTAGACATCTAGCAGAAGCCGCGCAAGAGCTGGGCCTCACGCTAATCAACGATACTACCACCCGCACCAGAATCGGCAGCCGAGGTCAGGTAGACACTAACCCTGACCTGACGTTCGTCGTCCACTCGCAAGACTACGCATGGACGAACACCGGCGAAACTCTGGGAAGCGACCACTGCATCCTTCACATGGAAATCTATGCACGCGGCAAGCGTCGGCGGAAGCATCGCTTCTCGGTTACTAACTGGGACAAATTCCGCGAGTCCGGAAGAATGCGAGCCAATGAGGTGTCCATCGCCAATATCTCATCCTGGACGAGCCAACTCCTGGCCGACGTGGAAGAGCATACGGAACATCTTGAACCGGAGGACGCCCCGGAAACCACCAACGTCGACAGCAGGCTGCTCCACATGTGGCAGGCAAGATCGAGCATGCTCCGGCGTTGGCAACAGCAGGGGAAACATAACCAAGCCCTAAAAGAAAGAATCACTCGACTCGACGCAGAGATCTCCGATCACGCGACCGAGGTCACCCGGCAGCAATGGTACCAAATATGTGATCGCATGAGGGGACGCCTCAGCTCAGCCCGGACGTGGCACCTCCTACGCCACCTCCTGGATCCGGACACCACCAGGGTCGAAGGCAGAAGAAACATGGCCAAGTTAATCCACAGGCATGCTCAGGACCCGGGGACGTTCCTGGCAGAGATGCGAGACAAGTACATCGGCCCGCAACTCAAGACACCGTTACCTGCGGCCTACCAGGGCCGGCCGAACGCGCACATAGACGAAGACATTACGTTCGCTGAGGTGTCGGCAGCCGCCTACAAGCTGCGGATGAACTCGGCGCCGGGTTCGGACCGCGTTACCAACAAGATCCTACGCAACCTGGACGAGGCCGCAATGGAGCAGCTCACAGAGTTCATGAACGAATGCTGGAAGACGGGCGCCATCCCGGAAGAGTGGAAGACGTCAACGATCGTCTTGATACCAAAACCAGGCAAACCACTCAATGCGGACAACCTCAGGCCGATTTCACTGACATCATGCGTCGGCAAACTGATGGAGCACGTGGTCCTAGACCGTCTCAATGAACACGTAGAAGATGGGGACGAGTTACCCCACTCTATGTTTGGTTTCAGGGCACACCTGTCCTCCCAAGATGTGCTCCTTCAGGTAAAAAGGCAGGTGATGCAACCCGAAAGTCCGGCGGACGCTCGCCGATTCCGGTGCCTCCTGGGCCTCGACCTGAAGAAGGCCTTGGACAATGTCGCCCACGCAGCGGTGCTCGAGGGCCTGACCCAACTGGGTGTCGGAAACCGAGCGTACCAATACGTCCGAGACTTTCTCGCCGAACGGAAGTGCCGGATCAAAGTCGGCGAACATGAAACTGAATTTATAGACCTGGGGAGCCGAGGCACGCCGCAGGGATCAGTCATCTCCCCTTTTCTCTTTAACGCGGCGATGCGCGGGCTCCCGGAACTGCTGTGCTCTATTCCTGGGCTTCACCACAGCCTTTACGCTGACGACGTGACGTTATGGGCAGCGGCGGATGATCCACAAGCTCTTCAAGAGATCATGCAACGCGGCATCGACGTCGTACAAGCTTATGCGGAGTCAAGGGGCCTGACGTGCTCGCCGGAAAAATCCGAATACCTCCTGATCAAGCCCAGCAGGAGTAACTGTCCCAGGGGATTACCACGGAGAAGGCGCTTCCTTGAGCTTAAAGTCGGAGAACTTACCATCCCGGAGCGCCCCAGTATCAAAATATTGGGGCTAGACTTTCAGAACACGCTACGCTGCGGGCTCATGTTAAAGAAACTCCAGAGGGCGACCAACCACACACTACAGCTCATTCGCCGGGTGGCTAATCGGCACCACGGCATGGGCGAGGGCGATCCGCTTCGACTTGTGCAGGCATACATATCCAGCAGAACCATGTACTCGACACCATATGTCAAACTCGCAATCACAGATTTAGCCAAATTAAACACCATGATCCGACGAAGCACAAAGGCAGCCTTGGGCCTTCCGGACCACGCGGCCACCGCAAGGCTAGAGGCCTTAGGCATGCATAACACGATCGAGGAGCTCTTGGACGCTCACCACACAGCCCAAGTCCGTCGTCTCTCGCTAACCCCGGCTGGCCGCACAGTCCTCCGGAAGCTCAGTCTGGAGGCTATCCCCGAAATTACAGAGTACGTTACGATTCCGCGAAAGGTGAGGGGGCATATTTATGCCCCACCTCTACCCCGCAACATGGACCCCGAGTTCCATCAGGGCCGTCGGCAGGCCCGTAGTGAAGCCATTTGGCGACGCTATGGCTCGCAAGATGGAGTGGTCTACACAGACGCAGCCAGACACCCTCGCGGTGACCTCATGACTGCGGTGGTAGCTGATCACAACGGAGGACTGCTAGAACATACAACAATCACGGCTGGCCGAGTGGTGGAAGCGGAGGAAACCGCGATTGCCATGGTCATGCATGCCGACGCAAATACCATCATCAGCGACAGCAAGCAGGCCATCGGCAATTTCGTCCGAGGTAGAATTTGCAAACAAGCCTACCATGTCCTCACACGACGCCCCCTAAGCGGCTTGAAAACCCTCGTGTGGACTCCTGCTCACGCGGCTGTGCCCGGCAACGCGTCGGCTCACAGTTTGGCTCGAGATCTCGCGCGCCGAGCCTCGTCCGCGGATGCGGACGGCGTGAATGAGGAGGAGACACACGAGGAACCCTGCGAGACTTATTATGAAATAGCCCATCGGTATCGTTTGAGGCGTCGCGCGCTCCCACCACCGGCCAAGCAAATCGACAAAACGCAAGCGGTCGCGTTTCGGCGACTTCAGACAAATACATACCCACACCCAAAATACATTAACAAAATCACAGGGGGCAGGGAAAGCGACAAATGTAGGCTCTGTTCAGAAACAGGAACACTCACACACATAATGTGGGAATGCACCTCGCTCCCGTTCTCTCATCCCCCCGTCAGCAGCGAGACTGACTGGACAGCCTGGCTCAGTTCCGGGGACGTCGACCGACAATTGGAACTGGTGGACTGGGCGGAAAAGGCCAAGCAGGCCCAGGGCCTTACTTGAGCCCTAACGCTCAGCCACGTCCCTCTTTACCCTTCCCCCTTTCAATAAAGTTTATCACCACCACCACCTGAAAATGAAACATGGGCTGCGTCCGAAGCCCTAGTGATTCAATACTGCAGTACACAACTAAACACCGCCGTCGAACATTTAGACATAGAGAGAGCACAAAGATTAGGTCGTTTTACCAGTAACAGAAATGGGCCTACAATTGTAAAATTCGCGCATTTGAAAGTAAAAGAATGCGTGTTGTCATGCGCAAGAAACTAAAAGGAACTGAATATCGGATCTCGGAAGACTACTCTTCTAACACGCTAACCACTAGAAGACACCTAGTTCAGTTTGCCAAAGCACAACAAGGACCTCTCAAACTACGCCACGACAAATTACTAATGGGAAATACAACTTAAACATACGACCATAGTTCCGATAAGGTAGCCGCTCGATCACCGGGTTCCTAGCATCCGACCGTCCCAACAACCGTCCCAATAACCATCCCTATAACTCCCTTTCATTTCTTTGCACCAATATTCGCAGTATTCTTCCCAAACATGATGCCCTCCAAAGCCTGCTCAGTACAACGGCATCGAACATAGTCCTTCTTACTGAAATGTGGCTTAATCCGTCCATTAATAATGCAGAAATTCTGTCACATTTTCCAAATTTTTCTATATTCCGACGCGACAGGTCCCGCAAAAGCGGGGGGGGGGGGCATACTGATATGCGCACACGATAGTCTTCAGTGTGCTGAAATAACAGTAACAACGGCCTTAGAAATTATCTTTGTGATAAGCAACGCTTCCCGCCCAGCCGTTGTTATCGGTACATGTTATCGTCCACCCGACGCAAACAGCTCTTTCGTAGCTGACTTCCATGAGGCGCTTCACTCCGTAACAGTGCTTTATCCGCAATCACCCATCATACTGTTCGGCGATTTCAACTTGCCTGCCATCAATTGGTCCAATATAGCTGAAAAAACATCAAAAAACAATGTCGAAAGTGATTTCCTTAATACGTTTCTTACGTTTGGCTTAACACAAATCATCAGTAACCCCACACGGCACAGTGATAATTCTCTAACATATTAGACTTTATCCTCACTTCTCACTCCGATAATGTTTCACCACTGACGCACTTACCTGGCCTTCGCAATCATTCAGTGCTACATACCTCATTCCAAAGTGACATCCCTGCCTTCACTAAAACTAGAAAATCTATTACGCTTTATGACAAAGCCAACTATGCTGATATGAATATTAAACTAGCGGAATTTGCCAGCTCATTCCTTACCGGTTTCTTAGGACGTCCTGTTGAGATTAACTGGCTTCTTTTCAAAAATAAAATGCATGAGCTGATAAAAACTTACACACCTACTATCACTGTAACTGAAAAGCACTCATCACCGTGGTTCAATACGACACTAAAACGTCTCAACAATAAAGAGAAAAGGCTTTACGGCGCTGCTATGCATTCCACCTCTGAGTGCGCATGGCAGAAATACTACACCGCTGAAAAAACGTATCTAGCCCTTGCTAGTCAAGCAAAACGCTCCTTTTCTTCGACAACCCTACCAAACATCCTGCGAAATAACTGCGTAAAATTCTGGAATATTATAAATCCAAAGCGTTCGCAACCACTTGCCCTGTGCGACGAGAAAAATAAGCCTATTCCTGATCACGAAATCGCCGAAGCGCTGAATCATGCATCCTCTTCCGTGTTTACGAATGAACCTAAAGGTGAACTTCCTGAATTCCCACTTTTCAGTTACCATACAATGCCCGCAATCACCTTCAGTTCTGATGGAATCAGGAAATTCATTGATTCCTTAAAGCTGTCGTCTTCACCTGGCATCGATGGTATTAATTCTACAATCCTAAAACATACTAAATATATTACAAGCCAGATGTTATGCCACATTTTCAGCAATCTTTATCATCAGGAATGGTGCCGGACCACTGGAAAGTGGGTAAGGTTATACTAGTCCCAAAAAAAGGTCCTTCATCATAATGTAGTAGCTACTGCCCCATTTCTCTAACTAGCGTCTGTTCGAAATTAATGGAACATGTGCTTTACTCCCACATTGCTACATTCCTGACATCTGTCAGTTTCTTCCACCCTAACCAGTATGGCTTCCGTAAAGGTTTATCTTGCGATAGCCAATTAGCGCTCTTTATAAATGACATAAGCTCCAACCTCGATCAAAACATCTCAGTTGATGCCCTCTTTCTAGATATCGAAAAGGCGTTTGACAAAGTTCCGCATCAACGACTTTCCTGAAACTTTCTCGCTTGCACCTTAATCCCCTTGTTTTGAACTGGATACGAAATTTCTTGACTAACAGACAACAGTTTGTGTATGCTAACAACCACTCCTCCTCTAAAAGCCCTGTTCTCTGCGGTGTACCTCAAAGCACAGTTCTCGGGCCCCTCTATTCCTTACATATATTAATGATTTACCGGCTAATCTTTCGTCCAACACTCGCCTTCTTGCTGACGATTGTGTCATTTATCGCCCAATCCTAGCTGATACCCACAACCACGCATTGCAAGATGATCTAGACAAAGTTACCATTTGGTGCAGCACGTGGCTAATGTCACTGAACACTACAAAGACTTTACTAATACCTTTTCATCGACGGAAGTTTCACCATACTCCTAAGTACGTTCTCTGCAACTCGGAAATAGGATCAGTGGAGTCATGCAAGTACCTTGGCCTTACACTCTCAAACAACCTTTCTTGGTTGTCTCATATTACGAAGATCACTAACGAAGCCAATCGCATGCTTGGTTACTTGCGCCGCAACTTGCGCTTCGTACCACCGTCCTTAAAGATACTAACTTATCTAACTTTTGTCAGACCTAAGCTACAATACGCATGCTCTGTTTGGGACCCACATCAAACCAGCCTTTCTAACACTCTAGAAGCAGTTCAGAATCGTGCATCGCGTTATATTTATTCTGATTATTCTTACCACACTAGTGTCTCTCAGCTAAAATTAAAGGCAGGAATTTCCAATCTAGATATAAGGCGTCATGTTTTCAGACTGTGTCTTTATCACAAATTTTATCATTCTGCTCCTTGTACTTATGTCATCATTCCAGCACACCGTCAGTCTTGCCGATTACGTCACGAAAAATCTGTGTATCCTCCGCCAGCCCCGACCACTGCGCACCTACATTCTTTCTTTGTGAAGACTGCCCGAGACTGGAATGACCTTTCCGCCGACGCCGTGGACCACTCCAATCCACATCATTTCAAGGCTGCCATTGAGTCCATATTCCACTGGTCACCCATCCCTCATGTAATAGCCCACACTGGGGCCTTTGAGGTAATAATAAATAAATAAATAAATAAATAAATAAATAAATAAATAAATTCTTTGCAGCACTCTTGACGTTTTCTTTATTTTATTTTCTGTGACTTTTCGCACGGCTAGTTGTTTTCCGTGGACTTGAGCTAGTGGTGGGCGTTCTCGTTTCACAGTTGGGCAATGTTCCAGATAATGATCAAAATTTACACATAACATTTAGCAGTGACATTGCGCATTTTGCTTATTGTTAAACTCTGGGAAGTAGAAGGGAAATATTTCGGGTTCTCATATAGCTTGTGATAAGGTAAAATTTGTTGCAAAATGTCTAGGAATGTTATTAACACTCTTCATCCACTCGTAGGGATAACCATTTTTGCCTGCCTCATTCCAGATCATCTTCCATTTGTTTTATAATATTGCATTCGAATTACTTTTAATTAATTTTTTCCGTATTGGCAAGTTTCGGAATTCCCCTAGTGTCTTTGTTGCCTCGTTTGCTAGCTATTTCGCAAATGTGACCATTTCCACTATGTGACTATTTCCACTGCGACCCTCGATGTAAGTTTTATTTCGGTTTCTTTTGTTTTCTGATGTATAGGGTGTTTCAAGCAATGTAAAGCACATAAACTATCTGAGTGTACTTGAATCTTGCCTTGTCGTTCTGCTTCTTCTATATATTCTAATACTTTTGGTATAGCCACAGATTCCGAATCAAAATCACTGCTACAATTAGGAAACAAATTTTTTTTGTGCGAGAAATTTTCCCTGTTTGATGGAAAACAACAAAACCCACACCGGTCGATTCACTTGTCGCTGAATCGTCCATATAGATCCTAAAATTTCATGTTTCATTTGCTTTCGATTAAAATTTGAAGTATAACTTTTCAGAAGGATATTTCAACCAATCATCTGTTTTACTCGTCATTTGATGTAACCACTGCTTTATTCCATACGAAGTTTCCTTTATGGTAAATAAATCGTGTACTTCTTTACTTCCTTTCTATTGTGCCGAATATTGGTGGAATATTACAAAGGATGTTCAATCGTACATTCTAAGTATGCCTACAATCCTTGGGTATCGTAATAAGAGAAATTTCTTGAAACGATCGCGATTTCCTATGTATAGCTGATTATTTAGATACCAGACAGGTGCTCCAATCACCATCATTCTTTCTACTCGCTGTTTGTAAATATAGCTTAGTCTTCTAAGACTTCGCAAATCTATTGCTCTAAGTATTCTGCCTAATTTGTGTCTTAGGTCACATACATTTTGGTTGGTGTACCAATGCCTCCTTGACTAGATGCCTACCGCGTGAGCTAATAAGCTGCTTCCTGCCCCTCTCGTCTTTACTCTCGCCCACCCGGGTTAGAGTACCTCGATGCCAGCGCCGCCGTTCAGGGTGGAGACAACCTCAACGGCGCCGCCATAATGAGGCACATGGGATCGGCTGCGCTAGCGTTCGTAACGGCGCCGTTTATGCTCTCGGCGTGCTTCCAGTGCTTTGATTTGAACAATCTTTTTATCAAAATTGCACTGCGCATCTTTTTACTCATAATAGCCATTTTAACATCCGAGGGTTGAAGACGTAATTGCACGAATTAATTTTAGGGCCCCGAGTGGTCGAGGTTGAACAATTAGTGTGCCGTAAGTTGGCTATCATTTTATACAGGCTATCATATTAAAGATCCGTTGCCGAGCAGGTGCTACCGCTCCGTGCGAGTGGAAGAATTTTTTTTTCTTTTTCTACGTGATTTTTGGTTTTTCAATTCCTGCGCTTTGATAACAGCCGCGCGTCATCGGCCGCTTGCGCGTGGCGGTTGGTCTCGCTTCTGTCGCACGAGCTGTTTCCGTTTGTTTTGCTCGCAAAGTCAACCTGTCTACTTTATAATCTTTCAAAGTGAAACTGCGAGTTCCTCGCCTGTTTATTGCCCACAGGGGTGCAATCACATCTGTTTACAGGCTGGCGCTGGTACATACAAACGATGCCGCGTATACCAACCTTGCCACTGCGCCTGCGTTTTCTTTCACAAGGCCCACGAAAACTGATTGCACCTCATTGGCGGTAGGATAAACCACTACTGCAAGTTTTACACTCGTTTCATTTTTCTGACAGGCGCACAACCACCGAGCGTTCTTGCGTGCGCTCATATGCAGACTTCGCTTGCGCTCTGGACATGCACACCGGTTGTACTGCTACGATTCCTCCGTTCGTGAAGCGTATTTCTGCATATATTTTTCATTATATTTATTTTATTCATGCCCATCTCTACTCATTTATAAACCATGCTTGTACGCCTACACAAAAATGGTGAATTTAGGGTCAATAAATAACTGCAGTAATTCTTTTCTAACAGTTTTAAATCCGAAATAAAATTAACAGGCTTTGAAAATTTATGCTTTGTGAAAAAGACTAGACCAGAAAAGGCTTAGTGAAAAGCTGCAGTTTTGACGATGCTGTGCACGCAATTCCTATTTTGCCTACAAAATTGGGTGGTGATGGGCTAGGCTGTTGAAAATAACTGCTCTCTAAAGGTTGAGCTTCATTAGTGCTGCAGAAAAACATGTAACCTAGCTTGTCAACCTCACCCCCTACAGACAGCAAAGGCAACAAAAGAAACAGTGCGAATCACTTATTTAGTGTCAAGTGCAGTCGACCATGAAAAAACGCAAACTACAATACAAGTAAGCAAGACAGAGGGACAGATGAGTGGGGTATGTACAGTCGCGGACAGAATAAAATGAACCACGGGATCTCCGAAAACATTCAATTCCCGAACAGCCTGTAGCAGTAACCAGTAAAACTGCCCACGACAACGTTGTTAGCATATTCTAGTCGACGTCCAAAATGCAAATACCAGATTGCGTTGTGAGGTTTCGGAGATATTCAGCTTTCTCTTAGATTTCATGGTCCATAATATTCTGTCCGCGACTGTACAGAGGGGTTTAACCTTAAAAGGAAAGCATAAAAGCAAAGCATGAAAAAAGATGCAAATCTCCAAATAAGCGAGCAAGACATAGGGGCAAATAGTTGCTACGTGCAATCTGGTGTTACTTTTGCAACAAACATGAAAACAAAGCATGAAGAAAAATGCAAACTACAAAATAAGCCAGCAAGTCAGTGGTACAAAAGCAGCTATTTACGGAGTGGTGTAAGATTTAAAGCAAGGTACTCTACGGCAACTTCACGCCAGTCGCAGCCTTGCTGCGATAACCGTCGTCTGGATCATCAGGCTCGTTCAGCCAGCACAGGTAGATACGCAGTCGCATGACGATAAAACGGCCCATTAGTTTTCTCATAACGCTTGGGTGGTCAGCGCGTTCACTAGGTGGCAGAGAAACTGATCGCTCAATAAGGCTCGTCTATATATTGATTGGGTGATCCAAATGACAAATATCATTTCCCTGTGAAAATTTCTTAAAGGCACATTCACAGGAAGAAACAAAGTGCAGTATGGTATGGCTTACATACACCAAATTTCTAGAACCTTGCTTGTACTCCTTGAGCTGCACAAGAACATGCTCATCGGAATCTTCATCAGCAATGAGGGTCTCAGTACAGGTGGAGCATGGTTTGCTAGTACATATAAAAGACTTCACCAAATACCCTGCCAAGTGAGCAATGATGTCATTTTCTACAAGAGACAATTTCTTCTAGGCTTGTATTTTTCACCATCCTCTTTTTAGCGCTAGTGAACATTACTTTTGTTTTGAATTCGTCTTCTACTATTTTATGGGGTAGATCGCAACGATTATGTATTTTTTTCGTGTATATGCCTTGCGAACTTTTGTTTTTCGCATTTTCTATCATATTCTTCTATATGACATTCTCCTTGTAGTATTGTTTTTTTAAATTGTAAACTTATAACTCCTTTAGCTCTTTGAAATCGTCTTCTTTTACCTCGCTCTTTGTGTCCTTTTCGCTCTAACTGCACTTAGCACCAAAGGTATGATTTTACTTTTATGTTTTAGTGGGCTTCTCTAACTTTTGTAATTATTAAGAATATTCCTATATTCCTTTTGATATCCTCTTCTTTATTTATATGATTTTGAACATGTTCATAACAGTTATCTGTTTTCATCTCTTCCAGTATTTTTTGTTGCCCATCTAGAACAATGTCTACCTGTTAATAGGTTACCTTGTTTCAGATTGTTCCGCTAATATATCCATTGTCATTGTTGTTGCAGTATTTCAGCCCCATCCAATTTGACATGTACTGTGTTAATTTTTTGTCTAGTATTGTTAGGTCGAGCCATCATTTTCCTTTAGTTTCCTAAAATGTAGGTGATGAATGTTTATCACTGTTTATGTTTAGATTGTGCCTAAGTGTAAAACACAATATTTTCTTTCCTCTGGCCTCATTATTTTGACTACCCGATCTATTATTTTTGGCATTGAAGTTGCCCATTATCATTATGTTTCTCCAAGAAACATTTTGTAATATATTCTAGATTTTGAGCAAGATTTAAACAATATCAACCTGTGGCAGACAGTAACACTTTAGAATTATTATTTCTTTTTCTTCTTTTCCTACTCTTGAGGCAAATATATTATTCTCTATAAGGATTTAGAATGTTATCATTTCCTCGTTGTATATTTTAATGGCTACTTTTGCATTATTTATTTGCTAGTTTTTAATTACAGGGAAACAAGTAATTTTCTTTTTAAGGAACACTGCTCTTGTAAAACAGTAATGTCATGTCTGTCTTTATCCGTGCAGTTCCTGAGTGACTGTATTGCTTTAAATGGTGTGGCCAGATTTGCCAGTATTTGGTGGACGTGCGGGGTAAATCTTGGAGGATCCTGGACGACCCAGCTCTACCAACTGTCCGACGGAGTAGGCGCTCTGCCGGTTTACGACTACAAGCAGCGGACATGGCCGATTCCGGAGAAGGCAGTGACGACCCCACCTATGGCGGACCAGATAGCAATCACGCAGGTCAGGCTGGCTACTGGACACCGCTGCGAGAGCCACCCACCTTTTCGGGGAAGGCGAACGAAGACGTCGACGACTGGCTTAAACACTACAACAGAGTGAGTCGCCACAACCACTGGAGCACTACGAAGCAGCTCGATAACGTGGTTTTTTTTCTCGCTGGAACCGCGCTCCTCTGGTTTGAAAACCACGAGAGCGTTCTGACAAGCTGGGACAATTTTGTAGAAGAATTCACCAAGTGCTTCGGGGACCCAATCTCAAAGATAAAGAAGGCTCAGCAGACGCTTTCCCGACGAGCTCAGTTACCTGGCGAAACGTGTACAACGTACATAGAGGCTGTTCTAAAATTATGCGGAATCGTCAGCGCTACCATGACAGACGAAGACAAAGTAGGACATCTGCTTAAAGGAATCGCTGAAGACGTTTATAATTTTCATATAACGAAGGAAGATCTTAGTACTCCGTCTGATCTGAGGAAACACTGCCGGGCGTTTGAAGCGCTGAAAATGAGAAGGATTGGGCCGAAGTTTGGACGCTTGGACAACGTTACGACTATTGCAAGTGTGTGCGTCCCAACCCACGACGACATCTTCTCGGTGATTCGGCAAGTGGTTAAAGAAGAGCTTGAACGCCTTAAAGTTGTAGACGACGCTCATGTGTGCCATCAGTGTGCATTTGATCATCGCTCTCGTGTGCCACCGGCCACCTGGGCACCTCAGAGTTACCGAGAACCTCGCAGGACCTATGCTGATCGTACGGAGAGCAGCAAATTGCCACAGCAACCGACAAGTCTGGCACGCCGACAAGATGCACAACAACGATTTGTTCCGCGGGCTCTTCCCTCCTACAACAAGCCTGAGAGTACGTTTCCACCCATAACACCTATAACACCCATGTCACCGGTGTCACCCGCGACAAGCCGCGACTCCCGCATTTGCTACAGCTGCGGTGTGCCTGGACACATTGCTAGGTATTGCCACCGACGCCAGCAGCGTGCTTCACGGTTTAATTCCTACACACCCCGCGTGCCTGCTGACGAGCCCTGGCCGTGTCCCAGTTCCCTCCAGCGGCTGCAGCAGGGACGCGCGAATCGCAGTGACTCCCCCGTTTCCGATCGCAGCCTCACACCACCACCGACACGACAACGACGCTCTCCATCACCTCGTCGTCGCTCGTTATCAGGCGCGCACACTCTACTTCCTCTTTCTCTGCCTCAGTCGCGCAGTGCTGCGACAATATGTATTAAAGTGTTGTTTTCTTTGTCCTGTATGTGTATTTGCTTGTTTTTCTGCAATGACATTGGGCTAAGTTTTTTGTGAGCTTCAGTTTAACGGTATTGAGTTTTGTTAATAAATGAGCTGAAGAACCGTCTTCTTCTGTCTTTGAAGTGTTGAGGTGCAAGTTGGACACTTCCAAAGCAACATTGAGTGTTTGGTCTCTTGTAGGAGAAGTTGTTCCACACATGGCCTGCATTTCGCTTCGTTTTAACGATCGTTTTTTTCGCTGCCTTGTTCACGACAGATGGCGCATCGAAGACGTTCCCGACATTCGTTTGTTGTGTGCCAAAAGGATACATTTTGTGCACGGTGGGTTGAAAATGTTGCCGTAAATAGGACGTCAATTCCAGTTTATGTTCAAATTCCTCTTGTTTCCAAGTGCTAACGAGCCCGTGTGCTTAGAGCCGAAATCGCAGTCACTCCGTTCTTACCCTTCCAGTGCTTGCTGAACTCTATATCCTCCCTGTCGCGCAGAAGGGGAGCCTCATTGGTGACGCGTTAACTGGGGCATTCCATTCCTAGTTTCTGGGCCTATTCCCACCACCTTCATTTCCAGTCTTTTTGATTTTGGTGTTTTGACTCGTACATTTTTTTCATTGTTCTGGTAAATTGCCCCTTTTAACTTCTCCATGACACCTTAGGAGGTAGTGGTTACAACTACACATTCTCTGTCAGTCCGCATAGTTGCATCTGTGAATCCGACCTTTAATGGTTATATCTTCTTCAGCGCTGACTGTAGGCTCTTCGGTGTCCAAAGTAATGATTAATGCATATGACTTCTGTTTTCCTTCGTCTTGTTTGTTACGACAATCAGCAAGACCCTGTCGAGGTGCCTGTGCAAAGTTTTTGCCATTTGTCCTTTCTTCCATCTTGAATAGTCTTCCTTCTTGAAATTTGTTGTCATGGCACCGCTGTAAGGTGATTGTTTTCTATTTTATGTATACACACATGATGACGTCCAGCTGCCGTGAGATTTTTTCATTGCCTCCTTATGCTGCTATGATTCCTGTCAACGCCTTCATGAAGACTTTGTCGCACCTTTTGAGACTTGTAGTTTGGAGGTGTCTTTACTTGATGGAAAACTCATTGTTGTCTGTTAAATTTCCCCTGGAAACTGTTTCCTGAACTTTTTCTTTGATTTCTGTTTCAATTGACGTTTTCACTGGTTCCAGAACTTCATCCTACATTTCGAGATCTCTCACTAGGTGCGAAAAGCATCCCACAAGAGAATAACTTGCTCTCCCGAGCTCATTCTTGATGTGTCATCCCTTTATCGGGACTTGCTTCTGTCTCTTGTTTTCAGTTTCCCCACGACTTCTGTGTTATTCTTCTTGAAGTTATTCTTGTGACTTTTCTGGGAAGTCGGAATCTGGTTCATGTTCACTTTGTTTTTACATTGCAGCCCCAAGACTAGAAACCAGTCGGGCTTGTTCATTCGCGTTCTCTCCTATTTTTTTTTTTCTTGGAGATGCCAGTTATTCACCAGACTTCGCGGATTCTCACATCCTGTTCTGACAACCTCGTCAATTTCTAGTCATAGTTACTTTTTGTACTTATCTGCGAGTGTACTACGATCCGGTAAGCAAAAAATCACAGGTCAACAAAACTTAGCGGAATTTCCCCAGTTGGTCCGGCAACTGTGCGTAGCAGGTTTTCAACTGTAGGTGCAGTTGAAGCTTCTTTACAGGTCACAGAAATCTCACAGCGTCTCCAGGTGTCTATTACCAAGATCCACATATTTTTTATGTATCCGTAGATACCAAAATCTTTGCTGTAGATTCAAAACTCGCCGAGCCGCGTTGATTGCTCGAAGTGACAGGATGCAAGAAGGCGGCGCCCTGTGTTGGCGGGAAACCGCCGGAGAATATTGACTGTTCTCTTAATATTTCAGTTCTGAAAAGCGTTTTTTTTTGCTACATATAATAATAATATTTGGGGTTTTACGTTCCAAAACCACTTTCTGATTATGAGGCACGCCGTAGTGGAGGACTCCGGAAATTTTGACCACCTGGGGTTCTTTAACGTGCACCTAAATCTAGGTACACGGGTGTTATCACATTTCGCCCCCATCGAAATGTGGCCGCCATGGCCGGGATTCGATCCCGCGACCTCGTGCTCAGGAGCCCAACGCCATAGCCACTGAGCAACCACGGCGGGTGCGCTACATATAGGCTCAAGAGCACTTAGCGACAATCAAACAGCCTCTTCTTCCTTTTTCTTCCTCATTTGAGCTTGAAATCAGGAGAAATGTCTCTCCTAGGTTGGCAATATCCGCCACCTGGCTTTGTTTACGATGGAAAAAGACCTTTTTAAGCTCTTTCCTGACCGATTTGTATGCGTCACGCTCGATTTCGACACGCACATATACGTGTGCCGGGTGTGTTAATAGTGGAGGAGTACAAAACTCGAAGACATTACTCCCTCTTTTCCGGGCTTGAGATGGAAAAAAATTGGAGGGCGCTTAAGCTTCGCCTTCAAGAGTGGAACGCGACGGCGTTCCCGTCGACCCGTGAAGGGGTGTAAGACAATGCGCTACGGCGCAGCGATCACTTACGATGCGCCCCGCATAGGACTTTTCACCCACCAATCACGCGGTGAGCGTCGAGCAACGCAGCGTTCGGCGCGGCAACAAAACGTGCGCCTGAGCAAGCGGAACGAACCAAAGAACTCGGTGTCTCGAAGGGGGAAACGATGTACGCCAGCCAAACGTCGTGATCGGCACGGGCAGATAGATAGACAGATAGTGATCTAAAGAAAGGAAGGACGCTTGATTTTGCAACCCGTGCGGGAGCACGGCGAAGCGTCGTCAGGGGAGAGGGTGTCCGGGCCGCGACGTCCCTCGCACCGGTCCCCGCACAGCCCCAATGCGTGCATGGCGCGCCACCTGTCGGGGCAGCACCGTACATTGAGAGGAGGGGGTCGTCTGTGTTTGCTGCAAGATGGCTCTACCTCTGCGGAAAGCGCAGAAGAAATGTAGCGGAAACGCACTTCGCTACTCGTGTAACTGCGACATCTGTGTTACATGTTCATAATTATCGATATACGCCGCAGTATAACTTTTTACGACTCGTTTCTAAGGCAACACCGCATTCACTAGAGGCACTTTTGTACCACTTTGAAGCATCGTACTCGTGGCTGAGTGGTAGCATCTCCGTCTCACACTTCGGAGACCCTGGTGCGATTTTCACCCAGCCCATCTTGCAAATTGTTTTTTATACATGAAGTGCTTCCCAGGATTTATCGCTTACGGCCAACGCCGTCGACGCCAACACCGACGCCGACGACACCGGCTTTTCTCCGACACGAGCTCCTCAACGCTGTCGCGTTAAAACTCACTCCTAGGCACACGAGTGGCCGCAGGGCTTGGAGACGCTCATGACGGTAGAAGGAGGGTACAATCAAAGAAAGCATGAGGCGGAAAGTGGAGGAGGATAGGAGGGGAAGCGGCCTGCGCGTGACCTGAGTTGCCGGCGGTCGCGGCATCCGCCGCCGCGTGGGCGATCTCATCTGCACTTCCGAAGGGGAAGAGCAGGATGGCGTGAGGTGAGGAGGGCTACACTTGTCCCGGGCGTCCGCTGCTTTGCTCAGAACGTGGTACGAGCGTGTGTGAAGAGCGTCACTGCTCCGGCAAGGGGCGATGGCGAGCGGCTACGAGTAAGAATCGATGTGACGCTCCCTTGGGTGTCGCCGCCGCTTACGCTGGTGGCACGATTTCCCCGCACTAAGAGCCGCTGCCGTCGTTAGTGGAACGAAAGCGTAAGAAAAGCGCAGTGCCGCGCAAGACGGGCTGTGCAGCGACGATGGCTACCATATGGCACCCGAGTAGCGCACCTCCTGTGTATGGAAACAAAAGCGATCTACTCACGGCGTTCACTTCCTAAAATAATTATGGCGTATCATAATCGTCATTGAATTTTGCAACACATTAATGCAATTGCTTGAGTCTACAGCGCAATGCCGTGGCCAACATCGCTGATTTAGTTAATAAAGGGAATGTCTACATATGAGATATAGAAGGCAATAAATATAAAACACAAATAGTAAAGTACTTAGGAGGTGTTTATTTGCAGCAATGCAGATCCGTCTTGCAGGATGTGGAATTCACCCAGACATCATGTCTCGGAGCCATCTCATGGCGAACAAGATGTACCTCACGTCAGGTGACCAATTGTAGCAGTTCTGAAATTGTTCGATAACTTATGTTACAAGGAAGGCAATAAAACATCTTATACTGCATGAGTTAATCTTTTTGATTTTGCTAATTTCTTCGAGAAATACGCAGAGGTCTTGTCGCGCCCTCCAAGCGCAACTTCATTAGCTTGAAAAGCAACAAAATGGAGCAGTACTTTTTTATTGCAACAGACACGCCTCAATAGCTGCATTCTCATTCCATGAGAGAAGGCGTTTAGCAATGCATTGTTCTAGTTACGACGTTGTAAGGTTCTTGCTGAGCTGCTACGAACATTTGATACAATCTTTTACTCAGCGGGTGCACTGCGTTAACATCTACCACCAGGTCATGTTTGAATAAATCTAATAATTTACTAAGCTAGGCCAAATTTAATTAATATCGTGGAAAATGCAGAAGTGGCGGCATTGTAATAGAGAAAACTACGAGATAAGTAAACTTTCCACCTACATTTATTCCAGTGCATGGTGACAGAATAAATTCATATTACTTTTAAGCTACGCTTATTTCGACTTGTAACATCAGGCATGCAACGAAGAGCATATAAGTAACACATTTGCTGCGACATGTAATAATAAGTTGGATACAACATTAAAAACCACAAAAAGTAAGGAAAACACGTTATTGGTTCAACTGTACCATAGTCTAAAGCAAAACTTGGATATGTTAGTAAGGCATGCCGATTCAACACACGTGTAGAAATCGATGTGAAGTGAAGCTTTAATCAACAAGTTGACATGAAAAATTTACAGCTGAATGCAATGTGGATAATTTGTTTCACTTTCATCCTGTGCACGAAAGCTCATGCAATGTTTATGTCTGTCGACGCCAGAGATCACTTTATTCTCATACCACATTCACTATTGCAATAGACCGCTCACAAGCTGTGATGAAATAGAAACGCCTAATCAGGTGGAATCAAAGTGTGAGACCTCTACGCAGTAATCGACATTGATGCACGCAATGAAATCGAAAGAAATGCGCGATTAACTTAAAAATGTCACTCATTAGCTTTTAAATTAATTATTTGTAGGACATTTGTAATTTATGATTTCTAACCGGTGAATTCGTAAAGCATATTCACCTGGAATCAATTCTAAGTATCAAACCGTTTTCCAGATATGCTCTGCGAAACTTGCCATTAATATGCACTATTCTTCTCTTTACCTTTTTAGCCCGTAGCCATTTTATGCATTACAGCACTGCAGTAACTAGAACACCCATCTATTTCATTCAATATTTTGTATGCTTTAAAAATAAGAACCGCTACATGCTCGAGCGACAACAACTTCACCCACTGGGTATGTTCCTCTGGGCATGAGAACATTGTTGGCCAATCCCCCAAAATGGGTACATGCCACTAAAGTTTGTTAGGTGCCCAAATGTAATAAAATAACAAAAGCCAAGAAGTGAGGTTCGCAATAGAAAATGGAAGCAATCTGAAGAACGCTGTTATTGCATAGCAACCAGTTGCAAATAGAGAGCCCATGGCCACCTTGGACACATTTTCACTCGTAGAGAGAGAGAGAGAGTGAGAGAAATTAGCTTTGCTGTTCAAACAGCTCATCGTGAGAACTGTCGTCACTTATAAAATATCGGGTGCTGCATAGGGCAATTTCTTGAATTTCAATGTGCGATGGTGGGACGCTTTGTTCAGCTCTTGGGCTTTGCCAAGCATACCGCGTGTGACGACGATGAAATGACGGCGTGGAACGATCGTAGCAAAATCAAGCCGAAGAAACGACCATAAAGGCTGGACGGCGACTGTGTGACAACCGGGCGATCCCACATATAAGGAGGCATCGTTGACGCTGTCGCTCACTTTTGGCAGCGGCGGTTGTGGTCGCGAGCAAGTCGCTAATCTACTTCTACTTTTGCCACAGCATATGCGGAACAATCCACGAGCCGAAGCAAGGAAAGGCTATCACCTCTACACGTGCGGTGCCCAGCTGACCACCTCGTCACGACAGTGACTGGTCTGCTGCGTCTGCCCTCTACCGGCCAAGCTCCCACATATAAGGAGGCATCGTTGACGCTGTCGCTCACTTTTGGCAGCGGCGGTTGCGGTCGCGAGCAAGTCGCTAATCTACTTCTACTTTTGCCACAGGTTGGTCTTTTTTTTTTCCTTTGCTTTCCAACCATATTTTTCTCTGTGCATACCGCTGCCGCTGCTGCCAAATTTCGTGCTGTTACACAATGCCGACCAATGCTGAGTTGTCAAAAGAAATGGACGCTTTACGGGCTGAGGTTGCTGTGATGCGTGACAGCCTGAACATGTTTAATGAACTTTTCGAGACGGTTAAGAAGCAGAATATAGATCTTGCTGTTGAAAACAGGGCTTTGAAAGATGAAAATGTCGACTTGGCGCGCAGGGTTTCTGAACTGGAACAGTACTCCCGACTAAATAACGTAGAAATAAAAGGTGTCCCTGCAACTAAAGGTGAAAGCTGTCTTGCGGTTGTTCAGTCTATGGGTGATGCTATAGGATGCAAAATCGCTCCTGAGGATGTCGATACTGCACATCGTGTACCAGCTAAAAAGGAAACAAATATTATTGCACGCTTTTGCTCCCGAGAAAAAAAAAACGGAGTTCGTGAAAAAGGCACGCAAGGCTCGCTTGACCACTGTGAACCTTGGGTTTCCACAAAAGGATCAGAAGCCTTTATACGTAAATGAACATCTTACGCAAGAAAGAAAGCGGCTGTTTGCACAAGCTCTTGAGCTGAAAAAGGCAACAGGCTGGAAACACCTCTGGACAGACCACTGCGTAATCAAGGCGCGAAAGACAGATGACAGCCGTGTGTACCGGATCTCTAGTGCGGGTGATCTTACTGTTTTCACCTAGCTTACTAGTGTTTGCGGCTGCATATCTTAAACCTGCGCAAGAATGTTTTCTTGTCAGGATCTTAAAAAACATTTCAGTGATGAAACTCCCAAGTTATCGCTACTACATTTCAATATTCGTAGTCTACGAAAAAACTATGACAGCCTCATAGCATTTCTTTCCATAATTAATCACAACTTCTCTTTTATCTGTCTATCTGAGACATGGTTGTCACCGGACGATATAAATTTATATGCGCTACCAGAGTACAATGCAGAGTACTGCTATCGTGCTACGCCACGTGGCGGCGGATCTGCCATATTTATTAAATCATCATTGCCATACAAACGCCGCAATGATCTTGCCTTTTGTAATCTGAACTGCGAATCTATATGGTTAGAATTTGATCAGAGTGTTTTTTCAATTGATGGCCGGAACACAGTGTTAGCGTGCATTTATCGTTCACCATCATCGTCATACTCTGAGTTTTGTCTGCAGTTTGAAAAATTATTGCACACTGTTGCTAACGAAAACAAAAATGTCATTATCTGCGGAGACATCAACACAAACATTATCGACCCTAATAGTCCATCATGTTCTGATTATCTTGCGTCTTTTCTTAGCTATGGCCTTGCTTCTCTAATCACTTCTCCAACTAGATGTGACATGACAGGATCTAATACGTTAATTGATCACATACTAACCAACTTTACTACAGATCATACGGCAGGAGTCATCGAGCACAGCATAACCGACCACTACCCTGTATTTTTTACTTTAGCTGGAGAAAATTCTGAAGCGACTGAAAAGAAAGAGAAAGTACATTTCGACTCTCAAAAATTTATTTCTATGATACAGTCAAATGACCGGACCGCAGTACTCTGTGAATCTTCCGCGGAAGAGGCTTATCAGTTGTTCTTGGCTGAAGTTACACGCTGCATTCATGAATGCACTACTACATCTATCCTAACTCGTTTCTTCAGTTCCCCTCGAAAACCTTGGGTCACGAAAGCGCTACTTCGATGTATATTGAAGAAAAATCGGCTCCACAAAAAGGTAATTTGTCAACCATTTAACTGTGAACTTAAATCTCGTTTCAAAAAATATTCTAACACGCTTGCAGCAGCACTTAAATGTGCTAAACGAGATTACTTTCAGAACAAGATTTTGAATGATGCCAATAATACGAGGCGCAACTGGCAGGTCATTAACGAATTCTTAATTAATAAATGCCGTGAGCATGTAACAAAAATAAAAACTGAGACACATACATACTGCCAGCCAGCTGATATCGCAAATGCCTTCAGCGAGTATTTTAGCAGTACTTGCGATTCTCAAACAGATCCCCCATTACCGACATTGTCTCGTCATCTTCATTCTTTTTACTTGCGACCTACGAATGCAAAGGAAGTTCTTCATGTTATATCTTCGCTTAGGTCTACTGGACCTGGCCTAGACTCTGTTCACCCATCACGTATCAAGTTAGTTTCTAATGAACTGTCTCCTATCATAGCCGATATTGTTAACAAAATGTTTAAAGCAGGCATATTTCCCAGTTCTCTGAAAGTTGGTAAAATAACACCTGTTCTCAAAAAAGGCAATCGTGAACTTCTGAATAACTACAGGCCTATTTGTATTCTTTCATTTTTCAGTAAAATCATTGAACGACTAGTTCATACACGTTTATCATCCTACCTAGCAAAATTTAATCTACTATCACCTAAACAGTATGGCTTTCGGCAGGGTTGCTCAACTGAGCTTGCGCTTCTAACCTTTGCCGACAAAGTCAAGAAGGCAATCGACCAAGGCCTGCTGGTTGGAAGTGTATTCATAGATTTAACAAAAGCCTTTGACACCATTAATCACAAAATTCTAATACATAAACTTGAATCTTACGGCATAACTGGCCCAGCACTTCAGCTTATCTCTAGCTACCTAACTAATCGTACTCAAGTTGTTCAGATTGACGGCAAACTCTCATCTGCTAAGAACATATATCAAGGCGTTCCTCAGGGCTCGATCCTTGGCCCGCTGCTGTTTCTGCTATTTATCAACGACCTACCTAATGTTCTAACCACTACAGACTGTATATTATATGCAGACGACACCACTATTTTTACTTGTGCTAACGATGTCGACGAGCTACAGCAAAATGTTAACGTTGATCTGCATAACATAACTTCCTGGTGTCAAAAGAACATGTTGTGCATCAATCCTCAAAAAACGGTTTTTATGGTTTTTCATTCCTCCCCGACACTAATTTCAAACTCTATATCGGTGCGTCTTGAAAACAACTTAATACCAATATCTGTTAGCGCTAAGTTTCTTGGCGTAGTTTTAGACAGGCATCTGAAATTCAATCTTCATGCGCAGTCACTTGTCCGTAAGATATCGTTTGGAATACGCGCCATAATCAAAACCCGCTCGTACTTTCAGCCACACATTATCCATTCCCTTTATCATGCACACATTCACAGTCATTTATCTTACTGCATATCAGCCTGGGGAAACACATACCTCGCTCACCTCAGCCAACTTCAACGCATGCAGAATCAGGCGATTCGCCTCATGACTTTCAGCCATTTCCTATCGAATGCAACGCCACTTTATTGCAGTTTAAACATTCATCCTCTTCATCAGCTCTTTCAGTTAAAATTAACAATCGTGATCTATAAGTTATTTCGTAATATTGCACACATAGATGGCTTTGTTACTGAAACTTTTGTAAATACTAACACTACTAGGTGCTCTGAACTCGATAATCGTCTTTTGCCTAAAGTGCGCACAAACTATGGTAAGTTCACTACCACATTTGCGGGAATAAAACTATGGAATTCTATTCCACATACCATAAAATCATCCCCCACAGAGCACATATTCAAGAATCAGGTTAAGAAATACTTTATGCAGCAACTGTCTTCATTCTAACCACTGCCTTTGTGATTGTAATCATAATTGACTTAGCTATTGTACTACACGTTTATTACTCATATTTTTATTGTATTTTACATTTGCATTGCTTGTTCACTACAGAAGTCTTCTTCGCAATTTTTTGCCTTACTAAACAGTTTTGAGTTCTTCTTTTTTCGCGCTGTTTCTTATTTAGTCTGTAATGCCACCGTAACCAATGTTTGATCTGTATTGTCTTTTTTATTTTTTCATGTATGGGAGTCCCCCTGACAGTTTGTAACTTTGGGACTCCCTGTGTAGTGCTCATTTTGCATACAATTCTTGTAAATCTGACATCATTGATGAATAAACTTGAACTTGAACTTGAACTTGTAATAAAAAGCATATGCATCGACACATCGACACAATTGTGGCGTGACTACAATGACGAAATAATCACGCCGGTGCAATGGCGACAACGATGTGACGGCGACGTCAGGACGGCACTGAAATGACGAGAAGGGCATGAAGACGGTATGACAACAACGGGCAAAATTGAAGGACATTAAACTTCGCGTTTAGGAGTGCAACGCGATAGCATTCAAAGATCCCTGACTGCTTCTAATGCTTCTCTACAGCTGCACCATATGTGACCGTGCAGTCTACCTGGAAACGCTGTTGGCAAACGCTATGCACGAAGGCGACTTTTCTGGTAGAAATGTGGCCTCTTTCGTAGACTGCGATGTGGTAGAGTGCCTCGATGCGCGTGCCTCCACTAGTGGAGGCACGCGCATCGAGGCACCCTACGATGGATGGATGAATGGATGTTATGAACGTCCCCTTTGGAACGGGGCGGTGGGTTGCGCGACCAAGCTTTTGCTACTGTACTGCCTAGTGCCCTGCCTACGTGAAACAATAATAAAGAAGAAAAAAATAACTCTGAACTCGCACAACCGTATTATCTCATCCGCTGTTGCGAACTGTTCTTTTGTACATCTTCGTTTTTGTCGTTTCCCTACCTTTTTTCCACCAATCCACCAATCGCCTCTTACTAATTCCTATTGCGGACATGTTTACTTTTTCGCTCCTCTCGCTCAACCCAAGGGCTTCAAGGAGGCCAGTGGTGCCTAAATCCACCACTGGGCAGACGTCTTCACATTCTAATAAAACATACTCCATCATTTCCCTACATTTACCGCAGCAAGCACATGCTTCTTCTTCCTTCTTACATCTCGCTTTATAGGAGCGTGTTCTAAGGCATCCCGATCTTGCTTCGAAAAGTAATGAGCCTCCCTTTGAGTTATCATAAATTGTTTCTTTCCTGATTTCGCTTTTCTTCTTAAGTAGTTACTCATGGCAGGTTTTTTTTTTTTCCATTGCCGCCACCCATGAGATTATTTCGGCCTCTCTGACTTTCCCATGACGTTATTTGTTGCTGTGTTGCCCACCCTACAGACCGCAAACTTGCTGGTAAGCTTCCTAGTTATTTTCCTCCACTGTGAATCAATGTTTTTCCTGTACAGATACCTCAACACTCTCCCAGCCCATTTACTTTCTTCCATATTCCTTAGTCTTTCATCCTAATCAATTTTACTTTGAGCTTCCCTCACTTCAAATCTAGTCCAGCCCATATCACACTGCACAGCTTCATTTGAAGTCTTCCCGTGAACGCTAAACGCGAGGCGACCCACGGATCGTTGGTTCCCATCGAGTCCTCATCGTACCCCTGATTTTAAGCAAACAACCGCATTTGCATAGGAAAGTCCTGGAATCATTGCACCTTTCCACGTACTTGGGAGGGCCTTGTACTTATTGTATCCCCATAGCGCCCTGTGCTTCATTATGGCTGCATTTCTCTTCCCCATCACTGTTATTTTTTCCTGTGTTTCCATATATCTATTGCCTTCGTTTAGCCATATACCAAGGTATTTAAATTCAGTTACCCGAGGTATTTCCCGGCCCTGTATCGCCACTGTCTGTTCACTGTTTTCATTAAATAGCATAACACCTGATATTTTAACACTAAATTTCAAACCTAAATTGTTGCCTTCCTGTCCACAGATATTAGCCAGACGTTGCAAATCACTTTGCTTGTTAGCTCGCAACACAATGTCGTCCGCATAAAATAATTCTGGAAGCTGCTGCTGCACTACTGTACCCGCCTGTTTGAAAGATTAAAGCCGATATTACTTTCTTCTGACGCCCTCTCCAACCTCACCATGTACATCATAAACAACAGTGGGATGAAGGGCACCCTTGCCTCAGTCCTTTGTTGATATGAGCTTTCTCCTCGCTCCTCATCTCTTCCCATTCAACACAAACGGTATTTTCTAGGTAAATCTATCTCAAACGCTGTACACAATCATCGCCTAAGCCTTCCCCTTCCAGAATATCCGATAAAATGTTGCGGCCTACGTTTTCATACGGTCATGTAATGTCTAAAAAGGCCGCATATAATGGCCTGCTTTCTACTTTTGACATTTCAATACACTGAGTAAGAACAAATAGGTTATCATCTAAACGCCTAAGTATTCTGAAGCCATTCTGAAGTTCTCCCAAAATCCAATTATTCTCTGCCCACGCTTAAACTTTAATTTGATTGCCTGCATTGCTAGCCTGTATATTACCGATGTAATGGTCGACGGTCTATACGAGTGGATTCTATCTTTTTCCCCCTTACCTTTATATATTAAATTCGTTCTACTTTGTCGCCAACTGTCTGGTATTCGTCTTTCTTTTAAAGTGTTTTCCACTGCTTTCGCCAGAGCTTCTTTACTATTTGATCCTAGTTCATTAATCAGCCTAACGGGAACCTCGCCTAGCCCTGTGGCTGTGCGCTTAGGAATTTTCTCTTCGGCTTTCTTCCAGTTAAAATTTGTCAGCACCAGCTCCTTTTCCACCTGGGTCTCTTTCATGCTCTTTTTTTTTCTTCAAATACATCCTTGTCCCTGCCTTGGAAAGTTCGGCTGTTATTTTTCGGACGTAATTTATTGCCGCTTCTCCTTCCAGCCTGTTTTGATCATTGTGTAGGATATGTTGTATTGTTTTTGACTTCCTGCCTAATAATTTCATGTGGTTCCAAAACATTCAAGGTGCGGCCTTCTTTTTCTCGCGTATTTCTGAGAAGCAGCGTTCACATTCACCTTTTAATTTTGCTTGCACCAGTATTTGAACCACAGAGTTTTTCTCCCTGTGTATTTCCCAATTACTGGTTACTTCATCCAGCGGCAACTGCTCCTTCGTTGCGTGCCTGCGCTCTCGGGATGCTTTCTGTCGTTCGGCGATCGCTTCTCGTATCTCCCTGTTCCACCAGCTTTTCGGTTTCTTTTTTTCCTTTCCAACAAACATGCTGTTTCTTTTTCCATATTTCTGTCGTTATTACGCTGAGAAGCTCACTATATTTCCTGTCTTTACTTGGCCATTTGCCAATTCTTCCTTGTCACTGGATGGATGGATGGATGGATGGATGGATGGATGGATGGATGGATGGATGTTATGAGCGTCCCCTTTGGAACGGGGCGGTGGTGTGCGCCACCAAGCTCTTGCTGTTAAACTGCCTATTGTGCTACCTAAGACGCTGCGGCGGAGACGAGCGCCATCTGGTGGCGTCGCTAGGAACCAGGCGCGCCGCTTTATGGCCTTAGAGACTTGAGACCATTTGAGATCGGCGCGCGCAAATCTCGGAGGTCTTGGACACGCTATGAAAGGCAGAGAGGCCGGAAATGGGATTGTTTTGAGTTTCCACGCAACAGAATTATGTTTTCTCATATATTCAACTTACAATTCATCGCTGCCATGTCTACAGGTTGTGTGTAAGCTGTACTTTATGGTTTTTCAGGAGTATTTTACTTTGAACAATTAGTTGAGTAACTTCCTTGCGTTACACGGAAGGCATGTGTGGTTGTGTGTGCGTGGTTCTAAAGTATCTTTGTTGAAATTATGGTCGACGCTGGACGCCGGACGCAGACGCTGGATGTTATGCGACACGGTGCCCTTAACGCTATGGATGGATGGATGAAAAACATTAATAAGGTTCTGAGGTACGCGACTCAGCGCGCTGCGGGCCGCTCCCACGTTGGGACCGTCAGGCCTTGACCGACCGCCGCATCGTGGGCCCTCTGGACAGCCCATAGTTGCGCCCCTGCATCGGGGCTCTTGATAGCGGAGAGCCACTTGTCCTCGTTGATTTGTTCTGTGCCTCGTAACGAGGGACAACGCCAGAGCATATGGTCTAGGCTAGCGATGTCATTGCAGTGCCTGCAAGAACTAGTGGCATAGGTGTCGGGATAAATTTTGTGGAATAAAGCCGGGTTGGGATATGAGCCTGTTTGCAATAATCTGAGGGTCAATGCCTGAGCTCTATTTAACTTCTTGTGTGGAAGGGGAAAGTCTCTCCTGCCGAGATAAAAGTGCTGTGCAATTTCGTTGTATGTGGTCGGTTGAACCCTGCTCTCCACCACTGCGGGCCGGCATTGGGGTTCTCCATGGTCGCGGAAAGTGAGACCTCGCGCCTTGGAGTGGGCCAGCTCGTTGAGGTTTGTGGGGCCTCCCATGATGGATCCCATGTGAGCGGGGAACCACGTGAGAGTGTGGGTGGCGATGCTTTTGCCGTCGGGGATGCGACAGGCTTCCTTACGCACGGTGCCAGCGCTGAAGGCGCGGATGGCTGCCCTGGAGTCGCTAAAGATATTGGCATGTCCGTCGTACAGGAGGGCCAAGGCAATGGCCACTTGTTCCGCCGCACGTGACGGCGTGCTTCGTACCGAAGCGGCGTTAACGGTCGAACCCCTGTGGTTGATTGACACTACCGTGAAATTGTTGCTGTTGCCATACTGGGCCGCGTCAACGAAGCAGCTGCCGCCAGGGAGTTGTGCTGCGTGGCGTAGGAGCGCCACCGCTCTGGCTTTCCTTCTTTCTACGTTGCACCGGGGATGCATATTCCGCGGGGCGGGCGATATGGTGATGTTGTCTTTCTGCTCTTTCAGAAGGCCCTGGTAGGCGTCTTCGACAGTGGCCGGGGGGACGCCCATCTCAGTTAGGGGTCGTCTGCTCGCCCTGGTGCCTGAGAGTCTGAGAATCTGTGCCCTTTCTTGTGCTTCTGCAATCTCTTCCAGGGTATTATCAATACCCAACTGAGGGAGTCGGTCGGTGCGTGTGTAGTTTGGTAGTCCGAGCGCGCTCTTGATCCCCCTCCTTATCATGGTATTTAGCTTGTCTCGCTCGGCCTTCTTCCAGAGGTGCATGGCCGCTACGTACGTAAAATGGCACAAGAAAGCGTGGACTAGCCTTAACAGATTCTCTTCACTCAGGCCTCTCCTTCTGTTAGCTACCCGCCTGATTAGACCGATGATGCTATCCGTCTTCTTTGATAATTTGTGAATGGTGATGCTATTTGTGCCTGTCCCTTCGAGTGTCATTCCCAAGATTCGAATGGCCGCGACTTTGGGAATGGGATCTCCGCAACTGGTGTAGAGATTAATGTCAATTTCAGTGGGGGGTTTCCAGTTCTGTGGCTTGCGGCCCTTTCTACTTGGGCTGTAGAGAAGGAGCTCCGATTCCTTTGGGGAGCACCGGAGTCCCGTGTCGGTTAGAAAGCGCTCTGTAGTGTCGACAGCTTCCTGGAGAGCGGCTTCAACTTGTCTGTCACTGCCAGCCGCGCACCAGACAGTGATGTCATCCGCGTAGATCATGTGACCGATGCCCTGGACCTTGTCTAGATACCTTGAGAGGTCGACCATTGCGTTGTTGAAGAGGAGTGGTGAGATGACTGACCCCTGGGGGGTGCCTCTTCTACTCAGCTCCATTGTCTCCGATTCCAAATCTCCAGCCTTGAGGATGGTGCATCGTTTGCTCAAGAAAGACCTGTTGAAGGCATGGAAGGACGAGCCCAGGTCGAGCTTCGAGATGGCGTCGAGGACGAACTCGTGACGGATGTTATCAAAGGCCTTCTCCAGGTCCAAACCAAGGATGGCTCTCGTGTCCCGAGTGCAGCGTTCCAGGATTTGGATCTTGATAAGTTTCATGGCGTCCTGGGTGGAGAGGCCTGGCCTGAAACCTATCATGTTGTGAGGGAAAAGGTCGTTGGTCTTGATATACTCGGCAATTCTGTTATGGATGGCGAGCTCGGCCACCTTCCCTACACATGACGTCAGTCAGATTGGGTGGAGGTTGTCCAGGCTCGGCGGTTTACCGGGCTTTTGGATTAGTATGACCTTCGCCAACTTCCATTCTTCAGGTACAGTTCCTTGCTCCCAAATCCGATTTATCTCATCTGTAAGAAACTCGATCGATGCGTCCTCTAGGTTTCTGAGAGCCTTGTTGTTAATGTGATCCGGGCCGGGTGCTGAGGTCGTGTAGGGCGTGGCGGATTTCGCTGATTTTGAAAGGCTCGATCGTCCAGCGCGGAGTTCGGCTTCCCTCTGTATACTGGGTATGCCGCCTCATCGGCGGCAGTTTTGAGCGGCAGGTACTTCTTAGCCAACATCTCCAGCATGTCCTTTTCCGAAGACGACTTCTTGGCTTCGTGGAGCGCTTTAGCAAGGACACTTCTCTGGTTTGACTTGGTGCCGGAGTCGTCGAGCAAGTGTTTGAGAAGATTCCACTTCCCTCCCGTGCGCATCTGCCCATCGATTGAATTGCAAATGTCGTCCCATTGCTGCCTAGACAGGGCTTCGCAGTGCTCATCGATCTGCTTGTTGATCTCGGTTATCTTTTTTCTGAGCTTGCGATTCAAGCGTTGGCTTTTCCACCTCTCGAGAAGTGACTGCTTAGCCTCGAGAAGGTGTGCTAGCCTGCTATCCATTTTGTCTGTCTGTAGACCCGTCTCTATTGTTTTGGTGGTGGAGCAGACATCGTGCAGAATTAGTGCGCACCACTGGACGAGACTCTCCGGCTTTTCTCCACGGGCGGCGCGGGCCTTGCGAACCTCACGGAATTTGTCCCAGTCAGGCACCGAGAACGCCTTCTTTCTTTTCTGCTCCACTTGCAAGCTGGCGACCGTGATGTAGTGATCACTACCGAGGTCCATGAGCAGATTCGACCACATGGCTGAGCCAGCGTTTTTAACAAAGGCGAGATCGGGGACAGAGTCCCTGGTCGAGGAGGTGCCCCGTCTGGTGGGAAAGGCTGGGTCCATCAATAGAGAGAGTCCCGCATCTCCCGCCTCCTGCCACAGGCTTCTGCCCTTGACCGCGTCGTGCGTGCAGTTCCACACGTGAAAGGGGGCGTTGAAATCGCCGGCCACAACCAGGGGAGAGTTTCCGGCGAGTTTCGTTGCCCTAGTGATGATGGTTCTGAAACGTTGTGTGTGATCGCTCGGGCTGCTATATACGTTAAGTATGAAAATGCTAGAGATATTGGATTGGCTTGGGATGACTTCTACTAGGGGGGTCTCCGTCTTGCTAGGCCGGACCCCTAGATCGTGTGCGACGAAAGTGAACTTCCTGCAGACTAATGTGCAGATTCCTCTGCCATCCCCACGGAGAGCAATAGCTTTGTATCCCTGGAGTGAAACCTGATCAGTCATCGTTTCCTGCAATACTATAACATGTGGCTTTTCTTTGTGAGTGCGAACAAACTGCTGCAGGGTGCATCTTTTATGGCGGAGTCCCCTGCAGTTCCACTGCCAAATCCAAAATTGGGTGTGTGGCGCCATCCTTGCTGTATAGAGCGCCTTCCGGCGCTGCTACTAGGGTCTCGAGGGAGGTGGTTCTATTAATCGGTGCAGGAATGTGCAGTGGTGGTGGCGTAGGTACCAACGCGCCATCCGTGAAGTAAACTGGACGTACGTGGGTTGACGTCCTGATGTCCACTGCCTGCACCTTGGACTCTATCTCTGGCATTAAAAATAAACCTAATGGTAGCGTTCTTGCGTGCGACGGCGACAACTGACGACAACCTCCGACTCGGTGTTGGAAATAAACTTCACTTCACTTCATTTCACTTCACTTCACTCTCGCTTGCCGGTGAAACCACAAGCCAGCGAAGGCTGCTGCGACGCGTCCACGAGATTGCGCGATCCGCTTGGTTGTTTGTTTCGGTGAGTAAACGTCGCAGTTACGATGGACCCGCACTATTATCTGCAATTTGCCCGTGAGGTTTGATGTACTGCCAACAGTTATGCGACCACCTCTCTAGCTAATCACCTAGGGGCGTGATTTCGTTCATTGAACGATCGTACACATGGCCTCCAGCACAGCAGCGCTCACACGGCGAACCACACCGAATATTGGCATTAGCGCTTCCTGGGCAACCGAAGTCGAAACATTCTCGTTATTTTGCTAACATGCCTACTACCCACAGTAACAGAAATCGTGCGTGTTCTTATTTCGTCTCGAGATGTAACGGCGATGGACACGCAAAACACTCCGAGATGTCCCGACCGAGGAGATGGCGCCGAGCAGCGCAATACTGCTGGACCTGTGCTTCGGCGCTTCTTCGTTCTGTTAACAACCCGCCGTGGTTGCTCAGTGGCTATGGTGTTGAGCTGCTGAGCACGAGGTCGCGGGATCGAATCCCGGCCACGGCGGCCGCATTTCGATGGGGGCGAAATGCGAAAACACCCGTGTGCTGAGATTTAGGTGCACGTTAAAGAACCCCAGGGGGTCAAAATTTCCGGAGTCCTCCACTACGGCGTGCCTCATAATCAGAAAGTGGTTTTGGCACGTAAAACCCCAAATATTATTATTATTATTAGTTCTGTTAACAGTGAGCTTGCACTTTCCACTGCAATTGGCCCGTGATAAGGACACTACTGCCCAATGGGGTGCCACGATTTCTGTCCACGGCTTAAAGTCGTGATTACGAGGATCCAGTTGTTGTACATCGTAGCCAAAATACCCCGCCTCACCCAACTACGCGGAAACTTGCCCCTTTAGCCTTCCTTCCGGCAACTAATCGAAGCAGTCTAGCGGCTTTTCGACCATGGACGTAAACCATCGATCTAGTAACAGTCCTTTTGCGTCTCAAGTTTCAGCGGCGATGAGCACGGATAAACATGAGGCACGTGGTCGTGGCGCAACACATCGAGCTGCACCTGACCGGGAAGATTTGCTTCACCGTTACACGCGGAGGAGGTGCGATGACGTGGATGAGAAAGGTCATCCCTTCATATCACACGTCACTGTCGTGAGAAAAATCGCGCGAATGGGGTTTCGACGCCACGACTTTGAAATTACGGCGATGGTGTGAGGACCATGGGATGATGGCAACGTGATGACGACGATAGCATGAAAGGAACTGCATGACGGCAATGGCGTGACGGTGACGACGTCAAGATAATGAGATCCGTCCAATACATCAAGCATACGTAGCGGATCCCGAAGATAGCTACAAAGGGGTGGTGCACGGATTCTCAGCCCACACCAAATCAGCAGATCTCCCACACCTGCGAGTCAGCACACAAGGAGTGACTATTGAAAGGGCCCGAAGTCTAGGAAACTCAAACTCCGCTCTCCTCACCTTCTTGGGAGGCACGCGCTCCAAATGCGCGTACTACATGGGAGTAGAGATGCTGTGTATGCAGTACAGATGGAGAATCCAAACGTGCCTACAGTGCATGCGAGGAGAACACCGCTCAGGCTTGTGTCCAAACCTCAAGAAGATATGCCAGGGCTGCGAACTCGAAAATCCACCCTCACAGGGACACCAATGTAAGTGATGTGTGCCGTGTGGGGGCGGCGGGGCACAAGACACGCAGGTGCCCGAACAAACTGATTGTTGTCAGTCAAGCGCGGAAAGACGGCTCGCAAGTCTCGTTCGCGAGAAAGGTCGGGAAAGAACACCGAAAAGACATCGGGGCCCTGGTTCGAGTCGATGGAGAAGGAGGAGGACCTCTTCCGACGCCGATCGAGATCCAAGTCAACACACAGAAGCAGAACGAAAACAAATACCCCATCGAAGTCAACTCGAGGGCTTCCAAACGGTCTCACCCGCCTTAAAAACAGCAGGTGAGCTGGGCGAGGTTTGTGTCTTCCACTGCTTCAAAACAGATGACCGGCAAAAATGATAAACGCATCAATGAAATGGAAAAGGAAAATGCACGACTAAGAGAACAGCTCTTAGAAGAAAAACAAACGAAAATCACCAGATAAACAAATATCACACTTAGAGGCGCGAATACATTACAAGATACAACAGCGACAAACACTGCATCAGTCGGAAAAAATAGCCAAAAGCAAGGCCGCGCCAGACATAACCTCGGACTCTGCGCCGTCCCCGAGAACACCAATCTCATATAACACGCAAGCAACGGCACCGTAAATCCAAACAATGATCACGGAACACATGGAAATGTTCATGCATGAAATTATGGCGCTAGTTCATCAAAAGCTAATGGAATTTCAACAAGTATGCACGAAAGACGGGGAAGAACGTAAGGCATTCGTGGCGGAACAACTTAAACCAGTCACGAAGACTGTTCCGAGCAAAAAGAAAAAAACGCGCAATTTCTGTAGGAGTGGGTTCGACAAAATCTAAAATAAGCCACTGCGTAACAGAATCCGATGGCTTGGAGAGGGAAGCATCACGGGCATAAAATAAGAGTGGGCAGCATGGCTTATCACACTAATAAGCAACAACGAATACCAAATTCAGACCAATTAGAGATCTGGCAATTGAACTGCCGTTCCTTCACTAGCACAGCAGCAGTTCGCCGATTGTTTATCAGAAACTCTGAAGAACCAAAAACCACTACGGACGTGATGTTTATGCAGGATGTCGGAGCCAAGCCTGTCAACAAGCTGGGATACTACACCCTTAGCGATCCCCAAAATTCGACGTGATGTTTATGAAGGATGTCGGAGAAATTAGATCAAACACCAACATTTGTCTATCCCTATACGGGTCCCCGCAATACAGAATGCAGGCTGTGATAGGTGCTGGAGGCGAATCCACCCGCTACTGAACTTGGGGAACTTTCGAAAGCGCACTCCACACGCGAAAGTAAAAGACTTTGCCCCAGTAAAGCCTCAGTGGCCTCAACAACAATAAAATCTTTGCTGCTAGTTAGCAGCTCTCGGTGCGGCTGTTTATGCTTGTTGTCTATGCTTTCCGCTACATTCGCCTTTCCCAAGAAAAAGCTGTGGTGGCGCAAAACCTTCAGTGGAAACGAGCAGAATTACTCACCCATAGTAAGTCGTTTCAGCACGACGATTCAGTTTATGTGACTGAGGAGATGAACTTTCGAGCAAATGCATCGTCGTTCACCCTGCTTAATATATGCAAGCAATGCCTCGCATTTAAACAAACACTTGCATTGTGGATGGAACGCATGTAAATGAATGCTCGCGCCTTTGGGCTAACTCTAATTGCTGTCGCTCTTGGACGACTCCGCTAACTTCTGCTGCGTGTTAACTAAGGTGGACGGCGTCGGCCGTGCACGCAGGAGCCTCGAAGGAAGGTACTTCACTCGTTGGGATCCGTTTCGAGACTGGTTTATTTACAAAAGATATTGAAGAAAGGAGAAGGGAAAGGGAGAAGAAACACAAAGTCCACGTTCACTTTTGGCCGCGCCGAGGCCTTCGTCCTTGTCGGGGGCGCCCGCGCCTCGCACTGAGTGGGCGGTTCGCCGAAAAGGCGGTGGAACGGATCAGGTTGTTGGTAGATGCGCCGGCCGGCACGTGCTGCAGTGGGGCGCCTCTCGTCCGTTCGCCGGCTCCCTCTTTCTCTTGTGTCGTCGGTCTCCCAACCACAGGTGCAACAATGTTAGCTGCTCGTTTGCGACTTTCAACATCCTCCCCCGTAATGAGCGCCGGCTCATTCCCGGCCACCATTGTTAGCACAGGCTGGCGCCTCAGTGAGCTCGAGTGGGTACAAGGCTTGTACGGGTCGTCGCAGTTCGCTTTGGTTCGGGAGAAGGATCTTGCAAGCACGTATTCGGCCATCTCTTTCTGGAAAAGTCTGCAAAACACGACACATTTTCCACATCTGGCGTGGAGCCCGATCATCCCCGAGGAGAACTATGTCTCCCTCACCGATGCCTCTTCCTCTGCCTGGCTTTGTAACATGCGCTGAGCGAAGCTGCAGTAGGTATTCGCGTCTCCAGCGTTTCCAGAATGAGTCAACAAGCCTTGCGCGTCTCTTCCATAGGCGTGTTAGTGTCTGTGCTGACGATTTGACTTCGGTGGTCTCTCGGAAGGGAGGCAAGCTCGTTAGCCTGCGACCGACTAGGAAATGTGCTGGAGTCAAGAGCATAAGCTCCCTCGCGTCCGAAGAGACGAAGGTCAACGGACGAGAATTTACGGTCGCCTCGACTTGGCTTAGAACCGTGGAGAGGCTGTCATGGTCAAGGCAGCTCCTTCCGAGCACTCTGCGAAGGGTGGCCTTCACGGTTCTCACCATTCTCTCCCAAAAGCCACCCCACCACGCCTCTCTCTCAACAATAAATTTCCAACTGATATTTTGTGCACTAAAAAAGGACTGGACCTCGCTTCCCTTTATGGCGTGGAACATCTGGTTCAGATCTTTAGATGCCCGTTTAAATGTCAATGCGTTGTCGGACAGAACCGTCTCGCAGATTCCCCTCCTTGACACAAATCTCTTAAACGCCATCAGAAATGACTTCGCCGAGAGGTCTCTAACAAGCTCCAGGTGAACGGCTCGTGTTGCCGCACAAGTAAACAAAGCAACATAAGCTTTGTGTTGGGACCCGCTATCATTGTAGAATATGGGCCCGGCAAAGTCGATACCCGTCGTCTCAAATGGCTCAGCCTGGGTCACTCTGTAGGGGGGAAGCGGTGCAGTGGGCTCTTGTGCAGCTCGGCAACTCTACCTCTGGCACGGAAGACAGCGTCGAATGACCGATTTGATGGTCTGTCTGCCTCGAATAAACCAGTAGCGTTCTCGAAGTTGAGATAACGTGTCCCGTACTCCGGCGTGCAGTAGGCGTCTATGCTCCCAAGAAATGAGCAAGCGTGTGAACGGATGAGACGGTGATAATATTACGGGATGCCTAGCGCTTTCTTCTTCTGTGCTGTACTGAAGCCGCCCGCCAACTCTCATTATACCGTCGGCGTCCAAGAATGGGTTAAACTCTATTACCGACGATGCCCGGTCGAGCGGTCTGGCGACACGCAGCGCGCAAACATCGTTGCCGAACGCATCTAATTGACAGGTTCTTTGCCAAAGCTTTTCCACGTGGGCTACCTCTTCAGCCGTCACCTCGCCCGTAAGTTTCGACCGGCCTCGGCAGTTTAGAATGAAACGCCTCACCCACGCTGTTACGCGGAGCACTCTCGTTAGTGAGCTATAGTCTTCCAGGTTCATTAGTGGTTCCGGTGTGCTCTCTGTGATGGTGTGAAGGATATGGACCGCTCGTTCTTCAGCCATGCAAAGCTCGCCCTCCCGGATATCTGGTACCGCAATGACTCGCTCTTCCCTTTTAAGCCACTCCGGGCCTGTCCACCAGTCCTTACGTCCGACCAGCTCCGCAGGCAATATGCCACGGGTAAGCAAGTCCACCGGGTTCTCTTTGCCAGGACAATGTTGCCATACAGTTGGCTCTGTTAGCGTTTCAATTTCCTGCACTCGATTGCAAACGAAGGGTTTCCACCTTTGCGCAGAACTCCTGATCCAACTGAGTGCGACACTTGAGTCTGTCCAACAGTGCACGGAAATGCCAGCTACGTTCAGTTGTTTTGTAACGTAGCCTGCGAGCCGTGCACCAATCAGCGCTCCCATCAGCTCTAGCCGCGGCAGTGACAGTCGCTTCAGTGGAGCGACTCTGTCCCTTGCCATTAATAATGCTATGGTTATTTCACCCTCTTCATTTTGCGCCTTGATGTAGGCCACTGCACCGTATGCTTTCGGGCTAGCGTCACAAAATACGTTCAGCTCAGATTTCGTTCGGGCATGTCTTAGGTTACGAGCCGAGAAGTTCGTGAGACGCTGGCCGTGCGTTGCATGGGCTCCGCATTTTTCGACCTATTCGGCCTGCTACCAATCAACGAGCCATCAACCACTGGTTGTGTCTGATACCGCTCAAGTTTCCGACCACCTGGATACCAGTTTCAAGCCGATAGGCCCGTTTTTTGGGTTTTTATCGGACTTTTCAGGCCTCTCGCGTGGCCGAGCGGAGCGCAGGCGCTGGGCCTGATGCTAGGTCCAGGGCTTTGACGGCGCTTGCGGGCAGCAAGACCGACACTATGGCATCGACGCAGCCTGAAATCGGTCTCCGCCACACGAATTTGCCGAATTCTGAATCCACACTGAGCGGAGTCGCCGACAATCCGCTCGAAGCTCAAGAAATGGAAGCCGACCACCTCGAGGCCACCTCCGACCTAGGGGCAGCGGAAACCGACGACTACGAAGGCGCCTTTATGCTTCATGAAGCAGCGGACCCAACAAATCATCCGAGGAGTGAGTACGATTGGAACCTCTTCCTGACCAAGCGCCAAATTAAGGCCCAAAAACGCGGTTTACGGAACGCCGCCATTTTGAAGAACGGAGAGCCCCAGGCAGGCGCAAACAATGGCAAGATGGCGCCGGCGAGTGCCGTCACAACGAGTGACGCAGCTGCCTGCGTGGAAAGCGCGAGCGCACCAAACTCAATCGGAGGGAGAGCAACGCAGCGGCCTAGGCAAAGGGCGCCACCGCTCCCGAAAAATGACGCGAAGATTATTATTAGACCGAAGGATGGATTGCCGGTGAAGGCACTACAAGGAGCCGATGTAGCGAAAGCCATCGGTGCGGCCTGCGGAAACAAGATTAGAGGTGGCAAGGACTTTATCATCAGATTGCGACTAGGCTCCAACATCATAATAGCGAGCACACCAAGCGACGAGACCGCGAAGATAATTCGAGGAATCACCAGCTTGAGTTTCGGAGGACGCTCCTTTCAAGTCAACACCTACGTAGCGACACCTGAAGATTGCAAGCGTGCCGTGATCCACGGGATAGACTCCGGGACCACGGAAGAAGAATTGATGGAAAACATGACACTTCGCACCCAGGGTGTAACCATACTGGGGGCCAGAATGCTGGGGAAGTCGAAGACAGCCCTCATTACCTTCGACGGACCCTTCATTCCCAGGATGGTCAATTGGTGGGGAGGCGAATACAAATGCCACCCATACCGACCGACGAGGCAAGTGTGCTACAACTGCGGACAACAAGGCCACAGATCTGACGTATGTCCGACGCCGGATGCCAAGGCCTGCAGGCAGTGTGGAGCACGGAACCCGCCGGAAGGACATCAATGCCAGCCAAAATGCCTGGTATGTGGAGGCGACCATGCCACCGGGTCCAGGGACTGCAAGGAGCGCCTGAAGCAGTTCAAGGAGCTTCGCGGGCCGGCCTATGGCGGGCGGCAAAGCCGCCAAAAGAGCCGGAGCGGGCAGCAGCAGCAGCAGCAGCAACAGCAGCAGCAGCATCGGAAGAGATGGCTCAGCTCAGAGGGCGACCATAGCCAATCCCGTAACCAGAGCCAGGAGCGGAGGGGGAGTTCGCGGAGCCGTTCACGGAACCGTTCACGAAGCCGATCACGGACCAACGCTTCCCAGTCGTCCCAAGGCATCAAGGGAGGCAAGCAACAGCCGCAGCAGCAGCGGCACCAGAAGAAGCAGAAGCCCAACAACAACATTAACAACGGCAAGGTGAGCTGGGATGCAGGCCCTCCCAAATCGCTTGTTCCGCACTCGGGTAACAATAGTCGAAATAACATCAGTACACACGAGACTCAGTTAGAAAAAGGAAATAGGATCCTCAGACAGAAGGTAGAGGAGCAGGATAAGAAGATTGAAGAGCTAATGAGAGCAGTTAGGGACCTCCAGTCGGGAGCCCCTCACAGGCCATCACATCCACAAGAACAGGCATCAGAAGCACCAGAATACTTTGTCAAGTTCATGGCAGAGATGAGACAGAAATTCAACATAATAGAGCAACGAATAGAGATGCAAAACAGAGACATACGCAACATGCGTAAACAAGAAAGAACACAAGGGGTCAAAGACAAATTTGACCAGCGACGTCCAACATTAGGCCTGTATTCAGATAATTAATCATGGCCAGACCCAATAAAGGAAAAGGCAAAAACGAAAAACTTGAAATCTGGCAGTGGAATTGCAGAGGCTACCGAAGAAAACAAGGACAATTACAACAGTTCATCAACAAGCAGTTAATTCCGCCCGACGTCATTGCTCTGCAAGAGACCTGGGGCTTCACGCCAAAATTACAGGGGTATACATGCCAAGTAAATGAGGTCACTGGTCGAACGGCCATTCTGATCAGCAACACCCTTGCCGCCATAGCACACGACAAGATTGCTGACACAGACATAGATCATGAAATTACCGAAATTATACCGAAAAAGAAGAACGGGGGAAGTACTTTTATTGTAAACGTATACAGTCCTCCAAAGCAGAAGAAGGGCAAATTCACGCACCTTTTCCACGGTGTGAGCAGGTTGGCTAAAAACAACACGCTCGTAATCGTTGGAGACTTCAACGCCAAGGATCCTAGCTGGGGATACAAGACCACCGATAAAAAGGGTACGACAGTCAAGGAGGCGGCTGACAACATAAACTGCCAACTCTTAACGGACCCAGAGGTCCCCACCAGGATGGGAAACAGCGTCCAGGAGGACACCAGCCCTGACCTCACCTTCGTAAGAAGAGCGAGACAGGCGGTCTGGGAAAATATGCTGGAAAGCCTGGGTAGTGATCATTACATCATCAAGACGCAAATTGGAATGGCTCAAGTAAAGCGTCGGATAGGTACAGCAAAAATAACGGATTGGGATGCCTTTAGACAAGCCTGTGATGGACATCCGCTGGGCGCGATACTGTCAATCGAGGAATGGGGGAATATGCTGAAGGAAAGGCAAAGCGAGTACACCAAGGAGATCGACCGCACAGAGCAAATACCGGAGGTTGACTCTAGACTGCTTCGGCTATGGGAGGCAGGACAGAGCCTGACCAAAAGGTGGAAGAGACAGAAGTTTAATAGGAAGCTAAAGCTGAAGATTGCGGAAATTACGCAAAAGACAGAAGAGTATGCGGAACAATTGGCGAGAGCAAATTGGCAGCAATTTAGCAATTCCTTAAGCGGAACCCTGAGTACCGCTCGAACGTGGAGCATACTCAAAGCACTCCTGGACCCGACTAAAACCAAGTCGGAGAACAACAAGGCCGTACAGAGGCTGGTTCACCAGTTTCAGGGCTCAGAGTATGAGCTCATGGAAAGAGTAAGGCACAAGTGCTTCGGGGACGGTGACCCAGCAGCCTACACGGAGTGCTACAAGGGGAAAGAAAATTCTGATCTGGACAGGCCTATAACCAAAGAGGAAGTATACGCAGCAATAAGAAATACCACTAGGAATACGGCTGCAGGCGCAGACAAGATAAAAAACGCGCTGATTCGCAACCTGAGTGATGAGCTGGTAGTCGAACTTACTGACTATCTCAACAAGCACTGGGCGGAGGAGACAGTACCCGAGGAGTGGAAACATTCGGAGGTAGTGATGATTCCAAAACCTGGCAAAAAACTGCAAGTAGAAAATCTTAGACCAATCTCTCTCACGTCATGCTTAGGCAAGTTGTACGAGCGGGTGGTTTCAATGAGGCTACAAAATTATATGGAGGACAACGAGCTGTACCCCCCCAGCATGTTTGGATTCCGCGCTAAATTATCGACGCAAGACGTGCTCCTCCAGCTCAAGGAGGAGGTGCTCGGCAACGTCCCACCAAACAGCGAACACGTCATCATGGGACTGGGCATTAAAGGAGCCTTCGACAATGTCAACCACGAAGCCATACTCACAGGAATGGATAGCCTGAACTGTGGCAGAAGGATTCATGGCTACGTCAAGGCCTTCCTCTCTAACCGGACAGCAACAATCGGCCTGGCAGCAGTCAGATCAGAGAATTTTCGCACCCCAAACAAGGGAACTCCTCAAGGGTCGGTCATCTCCCCCATCCTCTTCAACGTCGCAATGATCGGGCTAGCAAGACAACTCGAACAACTTGAAGGCATACGGCACGCCATTTACGCTGATGACATCACGGTATGGGTGAACCGGGGATCGCTCAGCGAAAAAGAAGAGTGCCTGCAAAAAGCGGCCACCTGCGTAGAAACCTACGTTAGGGCCAGGGGCCTCACCTGCTCGACGGAGAAGTCCGAGCTCCTAAGGGTGTGGCGAGGCAAACAAAATCGAACGGTCCCTACAAGCGATGAGCTCAGCCTCAACGTATACCTCGCGGGACAACGCATTCCGGAGAAGACCACCATTCGGATCCTGGGGATGTGGCTTCAATCCAATCAACGGTGCAATCATACTCTGACACTGCTGAAGACTGCCACCATGCAGGTAGCCCGTATGATCAACAGAGTATCTAGCAAGAGACACGGTATGAAGGAGAGCGACACACTTAGGCTAGTCACGAGCCTCGTGGTTAGCAGAGTGGTGTATAGCCTTCCCTACCACAAATGCATCAAGCAAGAAGAAGAACAAGCGGACGCCATACTGCGAAAGGCGTACAAAACTGCGCTTCACCTGCCGCAGCGCACATCAACCGAGAAACTGCTGGCCCTGGGACTGCACAATACCTTCAGTGAACTAAGAGAAGCACTACTATGCTCTCAGGCACGTAGGTTGATGCAGACCCCCACGGGAAGGGTGCTCCTGCAATGATATGGCGGCGGCAACATGATCCAAGAGATCGAACGTACCGAGGCCATTCCGGACAAGTATCGCAGTACACTGCGAGTCGCACCGATACCCAAGAATATGGACCGGAACCTGCACAAGGCGCGTAGAGAGGCAAGAGCGGAGTACGTGCAGAGAACCTTGGCGAACAACGACAACACAAAGTATACGGACGCGGCAACGTTCGTGAAAGACGGAAGACACAACAGCAGAGCAGTGGCGTCGGTGGTTAATTCGGACCTCAAGGAGATCACCAGCGCATCACTACAGGACTGCACGGTATTCGAGGCCGAAGAGGCAGCTGTAGCTCTGGCAGCACTGGAGGGCTATCGATCTGGCAGGTCCCTAACAATAATAACAGACTCTCAAGCAGCATGCCGTAATTATACAAACGACAGAATTGGGCGCAAAGCACGCCATATACTCTGCTCACGCGACCCGGGAAACAAAGTTCACCATACCATAATCTGGGTACCAGGGCACACTGGCATAACAGGGAACCAAGAGGCGGATAGGATAGCTCGAGGGCATACCAACCGGGCGTCCGACACATCCAGCCTTGAGGAACCCGAGTCAGTACCCATGGGCTACTCAGATATACTAAATTATTATAAAGGGGCCAGACTGAAGTACCCACCCCCGGATAAGGATCTAAGCAGAGAGGATGCTGTTGCATGGCGACAACTGCAGACGGGTACTTTCCCGAATCTAAACCTTCTGAATAAAATTTTCCCTACACAATATGAGGCTAAGTGCCCATGGTGCGGAGAGAAGCCAGATCTGTACCACATATCATGGGCCTGTCAAAATATTGAGTCCCCAACTATCTATAAAATTAAAAACCCGAGTGCGGAACAGTGGGAGAGTATGCTTTCCAGCGTAAGCTTGAACGGCCAAAAGCGCCTAGTAGAGCGAGCTCGCCGGTTGGCCATACTCAGTGGAGCATTGGACTAGGGCACCAACCCTGTGATTGCAGACAGAAGAATCCATCAGAAGATGGAAGACGCCGTCTGAAGCCGCGAAGATCTCTTTTCTAGAGCCCAATAAATGTTTTCCGATCCGATTTCCGAGGTTACGAGCCAATATTCTTGGGACTGATATCTGCCGAAGTTGAGGAAGCTGTTGGCAACATTTATCCCATGTCTCCTGTAAATCTGAAGGAAGCCTTTCGTCCCATGCTGTACCCCGCTCCCAGAGGCTCTGGAACATGACCTTCGCCGTGATGGTAATGGGCGAGAGAAAGCCAAATGGGTCAAAAATGCGCGCCGAGGCCTGTAATACGAATCGCTTCGTGTCCTCCCGACTTGCCAAAAATCCAATCAGGGCGGTCATCTCAAAAACGAATTCGTCTGTGTCAGGCCTCCACTCTACACCGAGAATCTTTGTGGGGCCTAGCTCCGGTAGAGTTTTTTGGGCGCTTTCAGGCTCGGCAAACGATGCAATCAGTTCTGGGTAGTTTGATCGCCATTTTCTGAGGTTCATACCTGCAGCCTTGAGTATAGACTGCGATTCCCTGATTATGCACTCTGCCTCTTCTACACTGTCGGCACCAGTAACCAAGTCGTCTACATACAGGTTGTCACTCAGGATCTTAGCGGTGCGAGGAAATTTCTCCTGTACCGTTTTGAGATGATGGCTTAAGGTAGCTGCGAGGAGGAACGGGCTACATGTAACGCCGAATGGCACCCTTGTCATGCGGTACTCTTTGATTGGAGGGAGTACGTCGCCCTGCCTTGGTGTACTTTGATACCACAAAAAGCGGACAGCGTCGCGTTCACTCTCTGCAAGCTCGATTTGAAGGAAAGCCTTTTCTATATCGGACATTATGGCCACATTATGAACTCGGAATCCAATCAGAATGTCCGCTAGGTTTGGATTTAGGTTAGGTCCTGCGAAGAGGACGTCGTTGTGTGACAGCTTTCTCACCGCTTTGGAGGAGGCATCGAATACGACTCTCAACTTGGTAGTTTCGCTACCAGGCCGGACAACACCTCGGTGTGGCATGTAGTAAATGGGCCCCAGCGGGGACTCACCTAGTTCGTTCGCTTCCTCGGCGTGTCCAGTTTGCAGGTAGTTCCTGATTACCTGATCGTAGTCTATAATGGTTTCTTCATGTCGCAGCAGCTTCGCCGTTAAGGAGTGAAGTCTGTGCGATGCTATGCTCTTGTTGTCTGTTAAGTCTGACGCGTTTTCTTTCCATGGGAGAGCTACTTGGTATCTACCGTTCTTCTGGGTGATGGTTTCTTCAAAGGCCCGAAGAACGCTGTCGTCTTTGGTGGTCAGCTGTGCATCGTCGACGATCCCAAGGTGCTCCAGATCCCAGAATGACTTCAGTTGACGAGAAATTTCGTCGGGTGCTGTGGTCACACCTACCCGCATCACTCCGGTGCTTGTTAGAAAGGTTGCGACGGACGATGTAGACTCTGTGCCATGCAATGTCCATCCAAACGCAGTCTCCATGGCCACGAGCTTCTCACCGAGGCGCTTGACATTTCCTGTTGCTATATCCCAGTAGTGATCCGCCCCGATAAGCAGCTCAACTCCAACACCAGGGTGGTAGCCGTCAGGCAAGGTGTGAGCAAGCTGGAGGTCTTGTTCACGAGCGATGCTAGCCGTGGAGTCGTCAGGTGGTGGGAGGAGGTCTCCGCAGATCTCGGGCACCTCTAATGCTTCGATCCGGACTCTGGTGTTGTTGCGCCAGTTTCGCAGCCAGCATTCTACACGATTACACCTTCTTTCTTCAGACGGTCTCTCGCTTCCGAAGGCGTAGATAGCTAGCTTCTCCCCTCCTATGACGCGAAGATTGAGGCGCCGGGAAACCTCCTGTCGTACAAATGTTCTCTGGCTGCCACCATCAAGCAGCATTCTCATCAGAGCACTCTTGTGCTGGCCTTCCGCATGCGCTCGTGCAGTCTGTAGAAGCACGCGGGTCTTTCCCAGTACTGGTCCCACCTGAAGCGATGATTGTACTGCTGTCTCTGCTGGTGCAGCATCTCCGATTGAAGGAGGGCGTGTCAGTCTTTGATTGAGCTCGCAGACGCCAGTTGCGTGTCGTCCAGAGCATTTGGCACACTTCAGCCACCTTGCAGTTCTACACTCAGCGGCACGGTGCTTCTTTTTCGCACACTTGTAACAACGCCTCTCTCTTGACATCAACTCATTCTTCTTGGCCATGGGCACGGGGGCGACACAGTTCGCTGGTTGATGCCCTTCTGCACCACAAAATGCACATTGCGCCTCGCCATCTGTTACGCTGAGGACAGACGCCGATGGGTTTTGAGGACGAGCGTCCCCTTTGATAGGTGCTTTCTGTCTGATAGCGGCGTCCTGGTGCCCATGGCGTAGTGCACTCTGGGCTCTCTCTCTGCTCTCGACCTCCTCTCTTATGAAATCGAGGAAACCGAGAAGCTCGTCTTGGGGCGTTTCACGTGAGGCGGCCTTCCGTCGGAAGTACGCCAAGCAAAGCTCAGTTGGGATGCTTTTGCGAAGGACGGTGAGAAGCAGCGCGCCGTAGGTGCTCGACGACACTCCCAGCGCCTCTAGACTTCGGACTCCGGAGCGGATTTCGTCGTAGAGGGTCCTCAGCCTTTCGATGTCCCGCAGATCATGCACTGGGCGGACGTCAAGCAAGCGCGACATGTGGTCCTCAATTATTACGTCCTCCTTCCCAAATCTCTCAATGAGGGTCTTCACTGCGATGTCATAATTTCTATCGCTGATCGGCAACCCCTCTATGGCAGCGGCGGCTTTTCCAGTTAAGTAACTTGTTAGGTACTGGAACTTGGCTATTGCAGGCAGGGTACTGTTCTTGTGTATAGTCGATTCAAATTGGTTCCAAAATTTCTGCCACGAGCGCAGGTCCCCGCTGAATTTTGCGATTTCCAACTTGGGTAACTTGGTGGTTGCTGATAGTGGGTGGGATGTCGCAGGTGGGACGGAACCAATGTGGTATACTTCCTGCTCTTATGCGTCGCCTGTCACTGACGGAGTTGTTGACCGGCTCTCGTTGGCATTCTGACTCCTGAGAGCTCTCTTGATCTTTGTTTTTATGGAGCAGATCTTCCCCGTGTATGCAGCGCAAGCTTCTAATTCTGCATCTAATTCTTGAAGATCTTCTTTTCGATGCTCTCGTTAACAGATTCCAATTCATCTGCTTGTTCAAGGAGAAGGTCGAGGCGTTCCTCAAGCTCACCGACTTTGATGGTTGGCGATTGCAGCAGGTCGCTGGCCGCTGCGATGATTTTCTCGATTGCTTGTCGCAGGGCAGCTTGCTTCTTCTGTAGTCGTTCCATGGCGCTTTCGATGTCAGCAGGCGAAGTATTCCCGGGTTTCGGCACAAAAAATGTAAATGAATGCTCGCGCCTTTGGGCTAACTCTAATTGCTGTCGCTCTTGGACGACTCCGCTAACTTCTGCTGCGTGTTAACTAAGGTGGACGGCGTCGGCCGTGCACGCAGGAGCCTCGAAGGAAGGAACTTCACTCGTTGGGATCCGTTTCGAGACTGGTTTATTTACAAAAGATATTGAAGAAAGGAGAAGGGAAAGGGAGAAGAAACACAAAGTCCACGTTCTCTTTTGGCCGCGCCGAGGCCTTCGTCCTTGTCGGGGGCGCCCGCGCCTCGCACTGAGTGGGCGGTTCGCCGAAAAGGCGGTGGAACGGATCAGGTTGTTGGTAGATGCGCCGGCCGGCACGTGCTGCAGTGGGGCGCCTCTCGTCCGTTCGCCGGCTCCCTCTTTCTCTTGTGTCGTCGGTCTCCCAACCACAGGTGCAACAATGTTAGCTGCTCGTTTGCGACTTTCAACAACGCATTCTGACTTTTTTTCGTATATACGGTACGTGTTGCTAATTTCCGTGAGTTCGTTGGTCAGAATGAAAATCGTATCAAGCGATCCGCGGGCACATTCAAGATAGGCTGAGCACGTCACCACTCCGACCAATTAAAGCGAGCCAGATGCCATATCCGGGCACATGGTATTGGCAGCAGCTGCCGTAAAACATCGCATATGCATTAGAGAGCACACGCATAAAATAAAGCTTTGCTCCGGGACCCTTGTTACTTCCAGAGTGCGGTCAAATCCTGAGAATGCTCCGCTGCGGCGGCTTAGAGGTTAGGGCGATCGGCCACACTGAGTTGGGAGAACCAAGTTCCATGCCGGCAGCAAGTGGCGCGTTTCAATGGCGCCGAAATGGAAGGACGCGCGTTTGCTGCGTAATGCTAGTGCACGCTAAAAGCCCCGGGCGCTCGAAATTATCCGTAGCCCTCATCTACAGCGTTTCTCAAAGGCAGAGTCGCATTGCGGCGTCAAACCACACAAACCAAACCAAAGCAGTCCTGAGAGGTTTGGAAGCATACATGCATTTAAGAGGAAGCTTTAGCACGGGTGCTCTAATCTAAATACATGTAAAAGGAGAATTCGTTTTTCTGAGCAACCACAGCACCGAATTTCGCGAGGTTTGTTGCATTTAAAAAAAATATTTTAAATCTAGTGACTGTTGGTTTCGAATTTTCGATTTAGGTCATCAATTTTTTATTAAAAAGTGGCAAAAATCAAACCTCTTCAGAAAACGAAACTATGGACGCCCGTGTATACCGCGCGTGTTCTGCTAGTGTGTTCTCTTCCGTTGTCTCCGTCTTTATTTGCGGTCAATATGGCATGCAGTAAACACCAACTAGGCCAAACTGAAGTTCTTCCGAAACTATCAAGTTTACAATGCTGTAACTCAGCAAAGAAAAATTCTGTAACAATCACGTGAATTGCATCTAATTGTACATCTAAAGTGGACAAAATTGATATTTTACACATGAATTAAAAAAAGTAATATGTAAATACAGCTTTTGCGGAACCCTTGTACACAACGTAAGAAATTGACGTATGATGTCAAATGAAATATCAAATTGGTCCGATTTTAATGATCCATTCGATACTGTTTTTAGAACCGCGATATCTGCCCTTGATGCAGAACCATTGATTTATAAAATTATTCCTTGTATTTTTTTTCACTCTTTCTAATTTCTGAAAATATCTTTAACAAGATTGAGGCCCTAAATTGAAATTCCGCTTCCAACAGCCACTAGAATGTAACCTTCTCTGTCAAATGCAACAAATTTCTTTAAAACCGGTCCAGGGGTTATCTCATAAAACCTTTTTGCGTTTTACCTGTATTTGAACAGGCTGCGTCGGAATTGGTCCCGAGGTGAAGTTTCCTATTAACGGGGATCGTTACAACTGAAAGAGCAATGGTTCAGTGGGCGTACGCAGAAACTACATGACACGCTGCAGTGAGCGAAGTGCCCCTTCCCGCAACGCCGTCGCCGCGCGCTCAGTCGCTACGAGCATGCTGAAATGTGCTTCACAACAAAGCAAGCACCGCTCGCTCGTGAGCTTTAGCAGACGACACGAAGCCCCGCCTCCAGGCCTCCGCACCTGCGCCAGCGCCACGTGGCTTCTACGCGCGGTGGCGCTGCGCTGTATTCGTATTAAAGCGCATGATAGGCCACGCGCGGCGCGGTTATAATAAGGGTGAACGACCCTGTACATCGCCTAGCACCACGGGCTGCCACGGTTTCCACTATGTCCGTTACCGGCCAATTGTGGAAGACCGCAGCCGCCCCCAGAAACATGGGCGTAGTACTGACAAACAAAGAACTTAGCAGCCGAGCGTCTTCGCTCTAGGCGGGCAGCGTCCTTAGTCCACGTGGGGCCTGACCTGTTCGGTGCACGCTATCAACCAGCATTAGCTGGTCCTAAGCCCCGAGCCTAAAAAGTTAGTCCAACAAAGAAAGTTCCACTTAACAATTATTCTCTTAACAGCCAATGATTTCACGCAATAAATTAACAGATGAAGGTTTTATTTACTGAATTGCCCACGTATGTATCATTTGATTGTACTTATGAGAAAAATAAGAACAGTCAGTACTGAAAACGGTGTTGCATAATGCAACAAAAGTGCATGACGGCAGTCTGACGCACTGCTACGTTCACGTTTGGGGCCTTTCTCGCCGTATATAAGCAGGAGATTTAAGTAGGGCGAACGTCACTCACGTTAAATCTAGTCAGTATGTCTTTGAATACAATATTGTACTTCTCCTTGAAAACCTGTAAGACAAAGACAAACTATCATCAAGACCATAAAAAGAACACAGATCGTGTTTCGTTCTCTACACTCGAGTGTTCTGTAAAGAGATATGTCATTTCCTAAATTGAAATAAAATGAACCGTGCAGGGTTACATCAGATGTATTGTGTTATTCTACTAATATACTAGCACTCCAGCACGAATAAATGTTGATGATTAGTAGTAATAGTAATGTAACGTTATTAAATCCTATTCACAGGTGCAACACTCATGAACCCGATATATACTTGCTAAATTGAACTTTTATATTAAATCGTGAGCGCTCTAAATACCTAGGCAATAAATTTTCCGATGATTTCAAGTGGTCTTCACGCGCATTAACGGACACGGATGATCTAAACCGAAGCAATGTCCTTGATAGACGTCATATGAGGTGCGATCTTGTACGCGTTGCAAAATAAATCGGAGACGGTCCGTTACACCGAGCCGCACACGATTGGTCAACTTGAACCGTAAGGAACGCCAAGACGTTAATTGTGATGTGAGTCGTGACGTGTTGCTGCTGTCAATCATTCCATGTCGTCTGCTATCGGAGGAACGCAAAGGAACGATAGCCGAGTCCGTCCGATTCGATAGAACGGATTAGAACGGCTACCAGAAGGCTTGGATTGGATTAAAACGTAAGCGCTTGGGGCAGTTAGCATCCTTCTTATCAGGTTCAATCCAATTCAGCACTCCCAACAGTTGGAGAAAATGGCTTTTGCTTTCTCTGCCGTGCCTTTTCGTGTCGCCTGTGTGGCTGCTGCAGTCGCACAGAAACCACGATTCGAGGTAGACGATGCATTTGAAGAGTTGACAGAAGAAGAGTTCCGGCAGTATTTTCGTCTGTCCAAACGAACAGTGCTTAGCTTGTGCGACGAGCTTGACCCTCTCATTGGATGCCAGCGAGCCAGTGGCCTTTCCATAGAAAGGAAGGTGTTGTGCGCGCTGCGATTCTTCGGCACCGGAAGCTTCCAGAGGAGCGTTGGTCGCGAGGAGCACATAGGCATGGCACAGCCGGCCGTGAGCAGCACCATTCACGAGGTGACGGAGGCCATCATTTCCGTGTCTGCCGGGAGAAAGTCGGTGGACTTTCCATTCACACCAGCTGCCAAGGATGAGGCAAAGGCGGTGCTGGTGCGACGCGGTGCCATTCCAGGCGTGCTAGCGTGCGTCGACGGCACGTTGATCGCCATTATGAAGCCAGAGGGATTCAGCCCGGCCGACACGGTGAGCTTCATGTCGAGAAAGGGTTATTACGCCCTAAACGTCATGATCGTAAGTACAGTTGGAATGTTTGACTTCAAACTGTAGTCGCCATTTTTACTCGCCCATAGTAGCAATTCTTCAGTTTATTGCCCTAGCTGGCCTAACTAGTAATGTAACGATTAAAAGAGGGCTTGAGGGGAACTATGTACGAGCTCGTTGAATTCTGACATGTCAGCGGTAATGATGATGAGTGCCATGTGTTTGTGTGCATAAGCCGCCTGCCGTTTCAAAACTGTGTTTTCGTTCTGGCGTGCATACACAAATGAGTTGTGCATTTTGGAGGTGTTAAGGAAAATGGGCAGCAGTCGTAGCAGAAATGGATACACTGTAGGGAAGGTACGATGGAAGCATTTTTAACACGAAAGTACTTACATCCATTGCATGGGCTCACTGTGGCATGTATGGGTGCTCTTGTGCAATATCGAGCCTCAAGTTTTCATTTAGTTATCAATTAGTGCAAGCCATAGGCGTGCGCACAAATGGGGGCGCATTGCCCGTCCCCAATCGCAAGACCCTGTGCACGCCTATGGCTGAAACAGTGTAGCCACTTGTACCAGCGTACATGTATGTGTTCTCTTCTGCATATGAATGGCAAAAGGGATTTCGAGCACATCTGTAGCGCTCTATTGTATTGCTCCCCATTGCAGGTATGCAACGTGGAACTTCGCATTCCTGTTGTGGAACGCCAGTTCCCTGGTTCGTGCCACGACTCTTGGGTGTGGCAGCACAATCCACTGCGTGCACGCCTAGCCCCACAACTGCAGCCTGGCGAGTACCTGCTTGGTTAGTATTTGTAATGCTCACCCCTAACTGTCATTGTTTTGTAACAGGAGACTCAGGATATCCCCTCGAGCCATGGCTGCTTGTTCCAGTACCTGGCAGTCATGCCGGAACCACCTCTGAAGGCCACTACAACCGGGAGCACGCATTCATGCGCAATGTTGTGAAACGATGTATCGGGGTGTTGAAAAGCAAGTTCCGCTGCTTGCAGCACTTTCGGACACTGCTATACAGCCCCGACAGAGCAGCGCGAATCATTTATGCATGCGTTGCTCTCCATAACATTGCCTTGGACGCGGGCGACTTGAAATTGGACGATTATGGTGAGGAAGTGCCACCAGCTGAGGAGCCAGAGGAGCCAGGAGACATCCAGGTGCTGGCACCGCACGACATGTTCCTCAGAAGAATGCAGCAGCGCTGCGCCGTTTTCAGCCTTTTCTGAAGGACACAGGAATGGTGAGTTTTCCAAATACATAATTTATTTATACAAATGGCAGTGCCCCTAGGCTATCGAAGGGCTGTGTTTGTGCAGTGGAAAGTACATTTAAAAATTTGTATACAAATCAGGTGCACCTCCATACAGACGGTCAATATTGGAAATCCACACATCCGACTGATTATAATAATTTAAACACAAACGAAGTAATGTTATACAAAGAATGCTTTAAACAGATTGCCACAGCCGTGGACTCGGATGTAATTATACCCTCTTCACTGGGCAAGAGTCTCCAAAGCTGCCACTTATTAACAGTAGTATTCGTGAAGCAGTCGTAAGGCAATGCTTCATGACCCTTCATCTGTGAAGAACTGCATTTGCTGCTGCTCCCAAGCTAGCATTGTTTTGTGCAATATGCACATCACAACATGCTTCTTTCCTCGTGAAACATTAGTAATGCTATGCTACAACAGCTTATATGTGTGGTGTGCACCCTATAATATAACATTACGCTCGTCACATCATGTCCAAATGGGTAGAGGTAAATTACCGTAAAAGCGCAAAAGCAGAGAAGTCAACTTTATCACACGCTATGATGACAATTACATCACAAACCTTGTAGTACAACATGCTACAGGTAGCAAAGCATGTGAGAACATTGCAACATCAGCATCACACAATTGATTTTCACCACAGCACATAAAACTTAGAGTTACAATTACGTCACCTTGCAAGAAAATATGACTTTGACAGGTATGTCCGTTCCCTTGTCAGTGTTATGAGTCACTAACTGGAAGCGTTCATATCTCGACAGCAATTGTAGTGCGATGCTAAACAACATGTGAACCATAATTGTAAAAAAGGTGAGTGTACTTGCCAGCTGTGATGAAACATAAGTTAGATACCTGAAAAATTGGCTATACAATCTCACAGCACGCAGAAAGTGTCACACGTGAAACTTATTATTGTAATAACTCACTTGGAACGAAGACTAGAGGAAACCAATCACCCGCGTGGTGCAATCATGACGGCCATTTTTCTTTGTGAAACTATGCAACTTAAAGAGTGAGTAGTTTGGTGCTCTGAAAAGAGACCACAATGTAGTTGTTGCACCTTAACCTCACTGTGGCCAAAATGAAAATATCACAGTGCAAACACTATGCGGTAACGCTTCATAACGAGCGCAGTAAGCTACAACACACGGTGAGGCAGCATGAATATCATTACAAAACCCATATACCGAAATCGACAACTATCTGTAATGATTCCAGCGTGAATGACTCGGCGCCGTTGAAATGCGTAAATAAAAAAGCACGCTGGCGTTGCAGTTGGACAAGCATAAATAGAAAGAGGCAAATGCTACAGAACAATAATGAGTGCACGCATTTCGCCTTCGTCCAAAATATCCTCCTGTATTACTCATACAAGGAAACTTTAACTCTAAAATTCAAACAATAAATAAATCAAGTAAACGGAACTCATGAAACACAATAAATGAATAAAATAATATTGAAGAAGTGAAAAATAATACTGCCAATACAATAATTTCTTTCTTGTTGCAGGTGCGCACACGCCACGGCCATGCGCCATGGCGCGCACCTGCTCCAGGATTCCCTGTTGAGCCGCTGCCGTCCTCTCTGTCGCGACAGCGAGGCGGGTGGTGTACTCTTCGCTCCTCCGCAACACCTGGAATGAATAATCGTGGTGGAACTGTTCGCATGAGTTGCTAATTACTCGCAACCAGCTCAATGTTGGAAGCTGCTGTTGTCAAGAATTGCAACGTTCACAACGATTGTCGCTCTCTTGAAGGGACACTGGCCTGATGGCATCCTTTGGCAGTGTCAAGCGTCGTGTACAAGCTATGCCCTCTTCAATTGGACAAAGACCTGCTGGAAATACTCTTCCGGCATCTACTCAAATGCATCTCTCACCACCAGACAGCCGTTTTCATGGCTAGTCAACCTTTTGCCCGGTGGCTGATCGTTGGCAAGATACGGTACCAAGACTTCATTACAACGCATATTTCTTGTTTACATCCCAAGTTGGCTTGTTTTTCAGATTCATCATTTACTTATGATAACAGAGCATAAAAAATATTTATGTCCTTCATGTAAAATGACACAAAGGATCTACCAACGTGCAGCATCTCGTCACCCAGTTCCACGCTGCGGGCGCACTGCGACGACATGGTTGTGAGGGTATCCGCCCATTGCGGACGCTGTCAACGTGGTGGCCGTATAGGACACTGCAACACTGAAAGCGTGCAGCATTTTCTACAGTTTGCACTGCATTTTATAGTATGCATAAAACTGGGTATGGCCATGTTATGGCGCATTGGGTTAGTTCAATAAAATACGAGAGCTTTTTTACATTAACACCTTGAGGTTCAATAACAGATCAGGTGCAGCCGCCACCCTTTCTGTGAGTGACGCGCCGCGCGGAGGATCCCCTGATGCTGTACAGTAAACACATTAAACGTATACTAACTGCACACACATTTGGCGATAATCAAAATACTAATTCCTCTGATGCTTACGTGTCGCTGTGCTCAGCACACCCGCAGCCTCGTCCGTCCCTTCCACGGTTACTTCCATTGCGGCAGTGGGGCGTCAACCTGCTCGAAAGTGTTATAAGCGTGTCCTTTCACTACCTGGCTATTCGTTACAATGCTTATGTTACAAGTTTTCGTGCTACATATTTGCGGAATTATTATGCAATTATTGAGTGCTTGATCATCCCATGTATTACGATCATCGAGCACTTCTCTGAAGGCATTTTATTTCTGTGATGATCACTTAATCGCCCTTTTTCCGAAAGTGCAGCCAACTGAGATTCTAGTTGATTCACCTACCTGCTTTCCCATTCTCTCTTACGCTATTTGCCTGTTCACCAACAGTGTCGCGTTCCGGTAAATGTACCATTTATAGATAATGGCAAACTCTAAGTCGACACCGTTGAGGAACCTATGATGTTACGGCGGCAGTATGCTGACCTCTTGGTAGGGGAGGTCGGTAACGCCATGTAAACGGACCGTCCCGGTCAACTGGAGGACTCGGCCACGGAAGTCGGGTAGCCGCCCCGCTCCTTTGCTTCTGAAAATACACGCCAATGTCGAAGGACGAATCGTCCAGAGCATTCGACGGTCACTCACCTTTGATCTTGGGTGATGGCGGCATCGTCGCGACGGGCCTCCTACACTTGTTTACGCCACCATTTTTGCCATTGTTCGGTCGTTTTCACGACAGGACCCTCTCTGCTGAGTGCGTCGGTAAGCTGCTGCCACAGCCATGCACGTACCCAGGATTTTTTTCCGGGGGGAGGGGGCCCACCACCTCCACCACCATCATCATCATCATCATCATCATCATCATCATGTTTTATGTCCACTGCAGGACGAAGGCCTCTCCCTGCGATCTCCAATTATCCCTGTCCTGCGCCAACCGATTCCAACTAGCGCCCGCGAATTTCCTCATTTCATCGCTCCACCTAGTGTTTTGTCGGCCTCGATTGCGTTTCCCTTCTCTTGGTACCCATTCTGTAACCCTAAAGGCCCAACCACACGCAGCCCGGGATACGCGTCTCGCTACGCGTACACGTAAGCGTACGCGTCTGCGTGCGCGTACGCGGGTGACGTAGGGAAGGGCGTCCAGCCATACGATACGCGCACACGTGCGCGCTTCGCTGCGCGTAGCACAGGGCTGACAGACCAGCGGCCCAGCGATGGCGGAAACGGTCGTCTTTGGCTTTGGGAAAAGTTTATCTTTAATTTCATTATGGCTAGCCATTTTTATTTAATGTATCAATGTTAGAGCTAGTACATTGTTTTTAAGTTGAGAAATGCACGCTGTTCGTACCTATACATCTTTATGGCAAGAAAAGCTACATCCATTATGAACATCACGCGCGATAGCGTCTGCTTGCTCACAACTGCAGCTGACATCTACGCGCGACCGCGCACGACGTTCCTGCCGAGCTCTTGCTTAGCCGCTTGCTTCGCCGGCATCAGCGTTCTCTCCCCGCACTGTACCACATGAGAAAGAAGCTTTTGCTGCTGCTGCTCTTGCAAAGGCGGTGGGAGCGCAGAAAGCGTCTGCGGCCTCTGCGGCGACGTTGGTGGGTCCGGCCAGTCTTTCAACTGCGTAAAGAAGGACTTTACGGCTGTGAGTAACTTCTTTCCTTTCGATGACCTACAGTGGTAGAACTAGGAGCCAGTGTTTGGACATGGGGACTTATCTTCGTTAGGACAGCAATTACTTATCAGCGTTTTTAAGTGCGCGCATAAGCGAAAGGGTTAAAGTAATAATGCGGGGATCGTACTCGCAGCGCGCGAACGCCCAATTCGCAGAACAGCATCGCGTCGTCGGTGCAAGGTTCGTCCAGGTTGACAGCACCGATCGAAACGATAACGTGACGTACGCGAACAGGGGGAACGACAAGAGCAGGGTGTAGTTCGAAAAGCGCGAAATCATAGGCGAAGATCGGGCTGATTAGCCGCCGGAAGCACACAGATCGTACATGGGATACGTGGTGACGACACCTCACGACTTTTCAACAGCCGTCTGTCTAACCCGTGTATGCAGTACAACATACCGTCACTAATTCTTCAGCTTCAGAGGGGAAGAAGCACTTGATTCTATTTAACAGACGATCTGTAATGCTAATTTGGGGCTTCCTTCATTATTAACAGTAGACCATACTGTTTATACAGATCTTGTGTAGCATCCTCTTGCACAACATTTGTAAGGATTAAGTTTTGTAATACATTTTCTGCTATTCGATATTTTATTTCATATCCAGCTTATTTTTTCTTCATTTCATACGATATTCTTCTCTAAATCTACTTTTCGGTATTAGCACACCCCTACAAAAAGTTAAGGACTGCTAGTTATATTTGTGCATTAGTATAGCGCATAGATTCAAGAACACCTTTTTGCACGTGTTGGTTGTCGTATATGAATCTTGTGGATGAGATACAATTTCCATTATTTTCTGTCTCTCAGACGTGTGACTGTAGAATATGATGTGTTGTGTAATTAAATTGGGACCTGACAGCTTTAAATGCTGTGCAACTAATTTCAGAAGTTTCTTGGCAGTGGCCGCACAATTTTTCTTTAATATACCGTTGACTGGCTCTCCTGTTTTGCCGACACACTGTTTGGATTCAAGCATATAAACAAAGCAGGGGGTAAAGTTAATCATGGCTAGTGGCTATGCGTGTGTGTCAGTGAAAAGTGTACAGCTCCCGGTACCTGCAAGTGTATGCAGGCAGGGTACGGTCCTTCAGCCCGGTAATAATGCACAATTTTTTACAGATGCAACGGATACGTCAGAATGACCGCGCATTCTTCTACAAGTTCTTTCGCAAGACACCACAGCCCTTTGACAAGCTATTGAGCTTTGTCGCAGAAGACCTCACACGGCAGCACCACATTCGAGATACCCCTGGAGCCTGGAGAACGACTTGCTGTAGCATTGAGGTTTGTAAAGGATAGTTGCTCCCAGAGTAATAATGTGCGATTGCAGGAATACAGAAGAATACTGTTTCTTTGTCATTTAATGTATCATTTATTTTATTTACACAATATACTAATTGCCGCCTTTTGGCAGCCAAATCACGAAGGGGTCACAAAACATTGAAGCACAACAAAAGAATGAAATGACTGACAATGAGCACGCATAAGAAATACTAATACATAATCTAGTTCACTATACACAACTAAATATTTATTAACTCATAAACAAATAAAAAAATGGGACACAAAATGCTGATACAAAACGAGAAATAGTAATGAAGGTACTGACAATGCGCGTGAAAGGAAATACCAGAAAAAGAGATCACATGATCACAGAGACAAAGTTTCAACTTAGTGCATCACCAGTGTAGCAGTTATGGCTGACTCGGGCTAGCAGTTAGCTAACAAAAAAATGCCATCGAATGGGATCACACAAAAGCTACCTCAGTGCTTTTGATCTTGCGCAACCTGTGAAACATACTTTGAGGAATGATTGTACATGTAGTATTAAACAAAGGTAGTAGCTAACCTACACAAATGAATTTTGATCATATGTCACTCAAGAAGGGCCCCCACAGCCATGCAGATCATTGTCAAGAAAAGTCATGTCATCATAATTAGTATGCAAACAATTGAGACATGGGTACTAATTTTTTTTTCAATTTGCATTCAAGCTACTTGGCGTTCGGGCAAGACGTGTGGGGATTGAGGCGGCTAGACTCTGCAGTGGTGTGTAAGTCGTATAGTGGCGATCGTGCCTGCAAAGTATTAAACAACTGCAGAACAGCACGACAGCCGCAGAAATTCCTTACATTTTTTTCAGCTTAATTTTTTTTTAGCTCACATGCTGTTCACAGCTTCCGTCAGGTAGCCCTGCTTCCTGCCAGAGAAGCAGGGTCATACGTATACATGTCTCATTTAGGCACTGCCTTCAGTGTCACTGATTACGTACAAAGACTTTGGCCAAACATCCAATGCAGAACATGCAAAACCAACTCTGGAACTGAGGCATAGAACACCAAAAAAAATGCAAGGAATGCGACTTGTGGATGATAGTTGTGGAAGAGGTAGAGGTTGTCTATGTTGGCAGTGAACCTTGCCTCCTGGTTATGTGGTGGCAAGACTTTTCCCTTTCTGCTACCTCTTGTAATAATAATAAAACAATTTGAAAAATACTTGAGCTGCTAGAATGCCCCGACAGGCTTTACAACTTGCAGCATATTACGAAAATGTTCAATGGGGGCTGATTGAAGGTTCATTACATTTCTTGTTATTTATAGGCATGTACAGGCATCTCTTGATGCATGCACAAACTCTACATGCACAGGTGGTGAACTCAAAAAGGTTCATTGCTGCAAGACAGCATGAATGAGCAAAGACAGATGAAAGCGATAAACACCTGTCTTGCAACGACAAACCTTTAGTTGCAGGTCAGTGCTTCTTTCTCTATCGTAGGTGTGTTGCTAAAACATGTTCACACATCTCTACAGCAGCAATGGCCAACCAACCAGGCCCATAGATATCAACTTTATGAAATTCTTGAATAATACCGCACAAAAATACGGATACAACACAATGTAAAATGAACAAAAGAGAAGAGCTGAGGGGCTTTGATATGTCAACAACAGACGAGGAAACGTATAGAAAGTTTAAAGGAAAATAACTGTCGTTTTATTTGTAATGTTGACATCACAAGGAGAAGGGAAATGAAAGTGGACAAAATATAACTTGCCACTGGTGCGAGCTAAACCCAAAACCAATTGAGCTGGAGGCTATTCCACCATCTATTTCTTAGAATGTTTATGTGTACTAGTTTAGGCTCTTAGAGCGCTCTTGCACGAGTAACACTGGGTAACGCTACCAGGGTGAGATCTAGTACATGCACATACAGGCTCAAGAAAGTTTGCAGAGTGATAGCCATTGCTGCAGCTCTACTGGTAAAGCAATGCAAGCAGAATTCAAAGGTTGTGGGTTCGTCTCCCATCAATGGGAGGTTACTTTCATTTTCCTCCTTATTTCTCCATTTCGATATAAAGTAATTAAATTCATCAATGATTTCCTTTTGTTTCGTTTTCTCTTGGCTTTATTATACAAAAAGTATACATTAAAAACATTAATCTTTGAATTACTTTACTACTTGCATCAATTTAATTTTCATATCGAGATGCTTATCCTCACTGTCCTCTCTCATGTGTTTGAGCAGAGAGATGGCAAAAGTTTTAGGTCATCCTGTGGTTTTCATCTTTTGATTGCACTTGAAACATTGCCTAATTCCTCTAATATTAACTGACTCTCATCTTTCTTTTTCCTTTTCCTCCCTCTTGACGTTGCTTCGGAAGCAATGCTTCCCAACGTATCCAGCCTGCGACTGCCTGCTGAAGCCAGCGATGCTTGTGACTGCGATCTGCTGTGGTGTGCCTCAGAAGCCTCGGGAACCAGAACTTCTGGAGACATCGGTGATTCAAGAGATTCCAAAATGTCCTGAGACTCCACAGACTCATGCGACACCGAAGACAGAGTCGATGCTGGCGCTTCTGACTCTTCACTTGATGGTGATGGCACTTCAAGTGTTGCCAGATCGAAAAACTGGCACATTCTTTGTTAAGATGTCTGCAGTACTTCCCTCCTCACTCGATGGGGGCACTGGTGGAAGGTTGGTGGACACCCTGCGTGTGAGCGTAATAAGGTTTGCACATATTGCCAATGTGTAAATAATGGCCAGTCTGAATGCAAGAATATATGAAGGCTCAAATCAGTTCACATTTGTTTTAACGTGTGATTTTATTAGAGAACACCGAAGCTCTGAGTCAGTTTTGTAGGGACAAAAGTGGCTTGCCTACACAACCAGAATGAACAGGTTCTGCATGCGCTAAAGTGTAGCTTTTGTATCTTTTTCTCTTTTGCTTGTGATGCATTTAAGCAGTTCTTATGAGATCTGCATGCCTAATGCCTAGTGATAACGTCTACTCAAAACAGTGCATGATATTTGGAATGTTTCAGTTTTGAAATAATTAGCCGCAAGCATTCTACTACATTTAATCAGTTAAACCACCTAATATATTTCATGTTGAACGACCTACGCTTGCACTTTCTAAACATAGAGTAGTAGTATTGTTAGGTGTTGCTTTAGCACAAGGCTCTCTCCTGTTCTAGTTTTTCTACTTGAAATGTTCTTGGCTTGTAACTTTCTTTTTCTTTCACTTGTTTGTAAACTTCATCTCATTCTAAACTGTTTTTCTTGACTGAAAGTACGTCTAAACACAGTGTGAAGCTGTGTACATAGTAATCAGTGCATTTGTTGTTTGTATTTAGGAAGTTACATAAAATAATGTTTGTCATCTTGCCATCTGCCTTGTAAAGGGTGTTTTCACCCAGTAAAGCTGATCTTAGCTAGCAAACCCTTCCAGAAGGTTTCTTAAAGCCAAGCTTTTTTTGCCTCGATCTTCTCCGGACTTTCCCACCGCTGCTCCTACTGTCTTGCCAAATAGCTCTTACTGAATGCCTCATACTGATGTTAATGTAGTCGTTGAACCATTGTCATCCCAGCTGACTACTGGCTACTGTCTTGCACGAGTGACCAGTACCGGACGTAATGCAAATACCAATTTTAATAATGTAACTAGATCGTGGTTTCGGCATGTAAAATTTCAATAATCATTTTGTGCACAGTGTCAATGTGTTTAACTGGATCATCTAGTCTTTCCTTGGAAATATTGCTAAGCAGGAACAGCGCTCTCCACAAACATTGTGAAAGCTTCGCTTAAACCAGTAACTACAGCACCTGGGATCTGCAGAATAACCGCAGACTGATAATTAGGTAAGGACACTGCTGAGCAGACACAAAAATAATTATCAATTACACAGCTGACAATGTCGTCAGTACTATGGTGCATTTATTCCTACAGCATCATCACACTGAATGAATCCCTAAGCATGCTAGGTAATATTTGAGCGTCTGTGATGAAGCACCGATTTGCACACTGCTGGCACGCAGCAAAATGCAAAATTAAAGCTGTTCATTGCGGTGACCAAGACACACGTGAATATAGCAACATTCAATACTCGGTTAAATACTGGCCATTGACTTGCATGCTGCCTTCTGGGATCAGTGCACAGAATCAAAAGAAACTACTTGCATCTTTTGTGTTTTGTTTTTGTGTGTGCATCATGCAAGCCCTTTTCTTTTTATTCGTCTTGCTAATGTGCGTGTGATATTCTGTGTACTTCTGTCTTATGCTTTAGTGTTAGGTGTTTGTGTGCTATTTTACTTGTTATATTGTACCTGTATTTCTGCTTTCTCTGCTCCCCACTGCAAAGCCAAACTGGATTTGTGGGTACCTAAATAAATAAATATACAAAGCTATCCTTGTACTGCTTGTATGCCCCCATACCGGATCACATTTAATGAAATATGCGACAATCGGAGCAGCGATTTCGCACAACTATTTTATCGCCAATTAGACAAAGCTGAATATAATGCACACTGTGCGTCGATTTACTGGTGTAAGCACAATTTTGAGTCGATTCCCATAGGTGCGGTGCATATTTCCAGCTATAATACAAACATACGGCATCTCCGGTCAACGTAGTAAGGGGAAAACACTAGAATGCCGTGTTTCATTTTTAACCCGCCGCTTAAGATGGAAACTTCAAGATCACTTGCGGTCTACACTCCATTGTGTAGCGCAGGAACATCATCTTGTCGAAAAACAGTCAGATGATGTCGTCCTGAACGTCGTCTGGCACGACGCAGCTCTTTTCTTTCTGAAATGTCTTCCCAGGTGCCGAAATTTATTCCCCAAGAACTTCCATCACATCTGCAGCGCTGTGATAACGTCATACGCACAGATGGAACGCGTGTTCGACATCTGCGAGTCGGCTGATGAGAGAGGCAGCTTTTACCAGTGCCACACAGCTAGGCTTTCGATCGCGATCGAGCGCGATCAAATTCCTCGATCACGATTGGTTCTACGCAGATTGCGCAATACAGGCAATCGTGATCACAAAATCCGATCCCGATCGGACTCGATCGCGATTGAAACTGCTCCGGTATGACGCCCGTATAAAATTCCGAGCACTCACCTGTTCGGCACCGTTGGGCATGACGATCCACGACCACCTCGTCAAGTGCTTGTTCTAGTGGCGCTTGTGTTTCGCCTGCTACCAAAGCGCAGGTCCAGCCTCAATGCACGCCATCAGCGCTTCGTTGTTGATCGCCTCCATAACCTCGGTGGTCTACCGACACGAAACCACCAGCGACTCCCGGTGTCTCCGCACGATTCTGAAACTTTTCTGAACCTTTCCGAAACAACCTTTCCGAACCGCCGGAAGTGTACATGCGGCCCAAGTGACGTCGGTGCACAAGCTGCCACTTCCGTCGCGTACGCTCAAAATGACGCCCAAGATCAAGACCTCCTTGACGCGCGCGTTACCTGCGCGTCTGCCCTCTCTAGACGCGTAGGACAGGCGCGTACGGCCTCGCAGACGCGTGACGCGTAGCCAGGCGCGCACGATTCACTGCGTGTGGTTGGGCCTTAATGGTCCAACGGTTATCTAGCAGGCGCATTACATGACCTGCCCAGCTACATTTTTTCCTATTGATGTCAATTAGAATATCGTCTATACCCGTTCGCTCTCTGATCCAAATCACTCTCTTTCTCTTAACGTTATCCCTAGCAATCTTCGTTCTATCGCTCATTGCGTGGTCCTTAACTTGCTCTCCAGTCTCTGCCCCATATTCACTGGCAAAATGCACTGGGAAATGCACAGGCAAATGCATTGGCACTGGACATATTGCACTGGCGAAATGCACTGATTGCACACCTTACTTTTCAATAATAATGGTAAGCTTCCAGTCAGGAGCTGGCAATGTCTGCCGTATGCAATCTAACCTATTTTTATTCTTCTGTGAATTTCCCTCTGATTAATTGACCTAGGTGAACGCACTCATTCACAGTCTCTAGTGGCCGACTGGCCATCCTGATCTCTTGTTCCTTTGCCCGGCCATTTATCATTATCTTCATCTTCTGCATAGTAATATTCAACCCCACTCTTACACTCTCTCTGTTAAGGTCTCCAATCATTTGTTGTAACTCGTCTGCATTGTTGTTGAATAGAACAATGTCATCGGCAAACCGAAGGTTGCTGAGATATTTGCCGTCGATCTTTACTCCTAAGCCTTCCCAATTTAATAGCTTGAATTCTTCTAAGCACGCAGTGATTAGCTTTGGAGAAATTGTGTCTCCCTGTCTGACCCCTTTCTCTATAGTTATCTCCCTGCTTTTCTTGTGCAGAATTAAGGTGGCTGTAGAACCTCTGTATATATTCTAACGCGAAAGACGAGTCAGTAAGACGGGAAACTATTTGCAGAACATATTTACAACAGCGGTTGCAGCGCTGACCGGTTAGATTCACAGCGCGAGCCCAGTTCGTTCGTCCTCCTCTTTTCTGGAGTGATGGCGCCTACGTGCCTCGTTCAAACAAACAAATACCTCACGCATGTAGCAACATTCTCCAAGCATTTTACGGAAGCGTTCTGTACTCCTTGATTACGTAGTGCCTCTACGATTGCTGGTATCGCTACTGAATCAAATGACTTTTCGTAATCTATATAAGCCACATAGAGAGGCTTATTGTACTCTGCAGATTTTGCGATAACCTGATTGATGACATGGATGTGATCCATTCTAAAGTATCTCTTCCTGAAGCCAGCCTGTTCCCTTGGTTGACAAAATCCAGTGTTAACCTTATTCTATTGGAGATTATTTTGGTAAATATTTTGTATAATACTGGAAGCAAGCTAATGGTCCCATAATTGTTCAATTCTTTAATGTCTCCTTTTTTTGTGGATTAGTATAATGTCTGCATTCTTCCAGTTTTCCGGGACCCTTGCAGCCGATAGACACTTCGTATAAAGAGCCGCCAGTTTTCCAAGCATTATGTATCCTCCACCCTTGATTAAATCGACTGTTATTCCACCTTATCCTCCCGCTCTTCATCGTTTCATGTCCTGCAGGGCGCTTCTGACCTCATCGCTAGTTATAGGAGAGTTTCTGTATCCTGTTCATTACTGTTTCTAAGTGAACTATCGTGACTCCTGTGGGTACTGTATACAGGTCAGCTTAGATTTTTTCCGCTGCTTTTACTATATCTTCGAGATTGCTGATGATATTATCCTTCTTATCTTTTAGTGCATACATCATGGTTTCTCCTATGCCAGGTTTCTTTTTTACTGATTTCAGGCTGCGTTCATTTTTTACGGCTTCTTCAGTCTTTCTCATGTTATAGTTTCGAACATCAGTTATTTTCGCCTTGTTGATCAGTTTTGACAGTTCCGCGAATTGCGTAACGCTGTGCGGCCGCCAGTCCCATACAACCGCATAGAGTGCAGGACTCTGCGATTCTAGACGTACTGCGCTCACTGCGAAAAGTTAGAAAAACACCCACATAAGCACAGCAGAGAAGTGGCTACGTGAGGCGGTTCGACCGATAACTGTAGAAGCGTCATTCAAAACAAGTAATTGTTCTCCACTTCCGGCGGCGTTTTCTCTACTTCCTTTTTAAATAAAAATATGTTGATCCATAAATATTCTCATAAGCAACGGTTAACGTTTTTATTCGCTTTTGCTTGCAGTTTGGTAGTTGCCTTGGCTCTCCCCCGTAGTAGATCGCTTAATTTCTCAACTCCTTGCAATTTTTGTTTCCAGTTGCCAATTTTGCACGAAAAGTGCTATACAGTTAGGGAAAAACAGACGAGGCAACCGGCGACAGTCATCTTGCTTATGGGTTTAAGGGTTGTCAGGGTTTCAGGATGGACGCTCATTCACATTATTTTATTTCCCACCTTATCTAACCCATATCACGTGTATATGATTCCGGGCATCTGCCAGCGTCGCGGCGAGCCGTAACGCAAGGAAACAATGAAGCAAAAGCAAAGGGATAAGTTAAACGCAATTGGCGTTTTCTCCGGCCGCAACTCGTTCCATGAGAGTACAGACCAGCTGAATAACAGCCGCATCCCTCTCCTGGTCCCAGGATCAGCCTAAACAAAGAAGCTTGAACTAACAAAAGCAACAGCTATGCGCGTGACGGTTGAATAGATGGTGACAACTGAACGCATCTCGAGTTAATCGCGCGGGTGCGGAATCTACGAGAAAACTGTCCTTCACATTACAAGAGATGCCGATAACTACCGCCACATAAAAGGAGTGAAAAAGACAGCATAATGCTGACCGATGAACAGCTGCGAAGTCTCAACATTGATCTGGCAGCGCTTTAGGAATTTGTGAGGAGTGGTGGCGTGGGTAAGGAGGGGGGGGGGGGGGTATGCCACTTGATTTCGGGGAAGGGGCACCTAGTTCTTAGGGGATTTAGGATAACCGAATATTCCAGTTTTTTTTCACTTTTAAGTCATTTTTTTCTTTGTTAGTTATGGATAAACGAGTGTGTTGCCCTCAACTAGGATTACATTTTTTGAAAGTTTTGCTGACCACAATGGTTGAGAGAAGTAAATTTATTCTCAATCTTAAACTAAATTGAAATCATAAAAAAGCTGTAATTTTTTATCCAACATGCACAAACCTTTCACAAAATCAATGTTTACTCATGAACAAAGGGAGCATAGAGATATTCAACAATATCAAATTGTTATGCAAATACTTCTCGTGTACCATAGAGTCGGATCAACATGTAGGCCTTGTAAGACAGAAACTGGGCCGTTTTGCAGAAATACCAAAGAGGAGCAGATGTGTGCTGCCGAAATCCTTAAAAATATTATTTTCCCACACATTTCTTGCGTCTCACATCAGTTACACACACTTTCTGTGCGGACAACTCAATAAAACCTCAGAAACATAGGCTGTTGTAGAAAGAGATAATACGTACCATCATAATACGTAATGTCAATTAGGCATCACAATATAACCACAGTAAACCCCGTATATATATGATATATACAGAGTATCCCAGGTACCTTGAGCCGAGAATTTAAATATGAAAAGCGCGTCGGAAACAAATTAAACCGAACCCATATTATTCGCAATAGCCTATAGTAAATCAGGCACTTTTTTGTTTTCCCCATAAGTAATTAATTTTGATATTTACCCAATTTTTAATTATTCGCTGCTGATCTTAAGTATGATAAGCACATTTATAGAGCACCTTCAGAGGCCACCTATGGAGTTATCTCCTCGAAGATACGTCTCATGCAGTCCTCTTTTCCGGGTAGCAAACCAAGCCCGCGAAATATCAAAAACGGCACATGAAGGAACGCTTGCGCTGTGGTATCGTGCCACTCTGAAGCGTGCGCTCGGTGAACAAGGTCAGCTCTCTTTGGATGAGGGCGCAAATGCATGCTGCTGCGTTTTATAAAGATGTAGAATGAAGAGAAAAAAAAACTGAAGTGGTTGTCTAAGGTTGTATTATAAATAAAGGGAAACCTAATTTACTTTTCCTTTACAAGAAACGAAAATATTTTTAATGTAATATTGTTGCAAGTGAATGTCGGCCGAGACAAATGCCTAGCCAGTCCAGAACAATATGGCGCCGTGCGTCGCCGCGGCATTTGATGTTGCCAGAAGAGGACATAAGCGAGTTCCCTTCTGATTAATTTGTTAAAAGCGGTTGAACAACGAAAATGAACTTCTGTGTACTTCTTGTATGCGTTACGCTTGGTAACACTGCAACCACTCGCGGCGAGGCTACGCACTCGGCCAGCAAGGTGCGTTTCGTGAACGCATTCCATCCGGAGTGCACTCTTCTGCAAGTGACACTGCACTTGCCACGTTTAGATTTGGCAAAGCGCACGTTAACCGAGTGACGCTCAACATAAGTGCACTTAACTTGCCCGCTTGACAGGGGCACAAGTGACACGTCACTATGATGCAGTGGGTTTTCGCGTTTTTCTGACGTCGCGTGACAGGCACGCGATGTGGGCGAGGCGCGAAAAGTTTTGACAAGTAACAGAACCTCAGCGGCCACAAAGGCTATGAGTCGAGATCACTTCTTTTCTTTTGTTCACCCTAATCATGCATACGCATTGTGGAGGCGCCATTATTAGATGGAGGGGTTTCGCGAGTTTTCATTAATACGTGTGGCAGACAAGCGTTATAGGCATTGCCCCTAAAAATTTTTAGACAATTGCGGAGGGCTAATGGCGGAAATAGAATAGAAACAGATTGGAATAGATTTACGTTTCATCGCTCAACATTCGGTTACGCTTACACTACATAGTCACCAAAAAGTTGAAAGACACAAAGCTCTTGTTTCGCAATTGCTAGAGTTTAGCAAGCGCCCTGGGGAGGCTGTGGGGTCGGATACCAACGAGAGTTGGCTTTTAAGGCGACGTCTTTGCGAAGCAGCCTGTGAATTTTCGTTACGGCCATTGCCTGCTTTCTTAGTGTAAAAATGGCAAAGCGTGATGGGCGAAAGCATTTGTTTCCACCAGTTTGCTCTTCTTCCTCTTGAAATGTCACCACATCAGTGTTCGGAATCGCCACACCAGTCACCGCTTTTCACCTTGCTACCAAATGTGCTCTCCGATCTCTTAGGATCGTACGAAATTATTATTGACATTCACAGAGTTCACAACGATATTGTTACTTCACGTGTGAAGAAATCAATATAAGTTAAATTAGAAGCTCATTTTTTGTTGTTCCTAAAGGAAACCATAAAGCATAAAATTATGTAATCTAGCCACATGGCGCCGGATAGGACATTGTAATTAGTCAATTTGCAGAATATTGAAATAATTCGAACACTGCATCCTGATCTCCAGGCATTGCTGGAGAAAACAAACTATAAGTGTATACAATGACACACATCTTTCTTATGATCTCACCGGGTATACGTCGAAGTAAGTGCCTGCTTTGACCATGCAATCCCCCATGACTTTATTGAAGGCAGTCCTGTTCTGTAAAATCACGAGAACAGCAAGTATTAAATTGGACATTTACGGTACGTGTTCAAAGAAACTCACTGGAGCGTATATCTTACTACGAAAATACAACCCAACACACTTTAAACCCCCATTTAGAAATTGGCCGTTGCTCTTTGCGACGCACATTCATTGCAACAACGTTTCGCGGGCTTGAATGCTAGTGCTTGAATACCTATATTTTTTTCCACTCACTACAATGACGACGACATCAATCAATCAATCAGACTTTATTTCAAATACATTTGTTGACAGATTTTGTTTGCTGGTCAATCTAAGCACATCGTGCTTGTTAGAAGACTAAGCAGCAGGTGGTACAGCTTTCAATAAAGATATTAACATCATTATTAACATTAACAGACAGTTAAAGTAGGAATTAGGGATGTGCGAATATTCCAGACGTTCGAACAACAAATCGAATAGTCTCTTATTTGATTCAGTCTTCGAATCGAAGAGTTCATTTTCGTAAATGCGAATATTTTTAGGATACTATCAGAATACTGCAGAACGTCGACTGCGTCGAAATTAAGATAGCATAGAAAGAGAAATTTAGTATTATGTCAAAGATAGCATACAATGCTAAAGTATAGTATAGCATAGTATACCGGGCATAGAATAAACCTGAAACATGATAAATTGTGAAGTAGAGCTGGCTACGTCGCTTAGGTAGCCGTGCTTCACACGCTGCACATCTCCTTCTACATCCTGAGCACGCAAAGAAACTGCTGGTTTGCTCACAGTGCTCCATTTAGTCGCCTAATAAACAATGCTTCATAACCTACTATGTAAGGACCAAAACTTGCTAACGTTAAGCATGCTGGGATGTGTTATACTAGGTGTGATAACGGTTGTTCATTGTTCGAAAAAAAGATATTCTGTTATATTCCATTCGCTTCTGGCACTTTTTGATCCGTATTCGATTAAGTTTCCAAATTCGCTAGTCCTACACCTCTACTAAGGATTCATCTCGTTCGCTCGTGTTTTTTATCAGCCACCGTTGATCAGATAATAAGATAAGGTGTGGATGATGTCACCGGGTAGATTTTATGACAAAGCACATGAATGACGTCTGTATGACAACTGACGAAGTGCGAATGATTGCGATAGGTTTATCATATTATCTCGGATTATCACACTAAGAAAAATTGCGCCCTCTAGAGTGCATTGACTGTCGAAACACAGTACCTGCACCCTAATTCTTCCAGAATTTATTTAAATGTATGCATCGGTTAAGAATGTACCCTTCGTGTGCCATTTCATTATTTTAGGATGCTAAAACGGTGTTTTAAGTGAAACATAGACCTTGCGGAATTGAATACAATTCAGCACTTCAATAATTTGTGCAAGTAAAATGTGATAAGTAACTGTTTCCAGCGGTCAGCACCGAGTCATTGTTCGAGCACCTAATTTGTTCACCGTTGACAATGCATGAATGGATGTCCGCCTCCTACTTCATATACTGGGCGTCCCAGTTGGGGATGTGGAAAGACATAGCTTTTTACTTCATCTTCCACCCTGCCTTTCACTTTTTCCCACTGGCTTTGTTTAAGTTGTTTGAGATTTGTGTTGTTTCATAGACCAGCAGCCGATGGATCGCGTGTCACAGCGTGTTAGCCAAAAAAAGGTCTTCAGGCGCATGTTGGTCAAGCATTATGGTGGCGCTATAATATGCGCAGTGTCTCTTGCGCTCTTTCGTGCAGTGCTCGTCAGAATAAACATTCGCAGGCGCAGTGCGCCAATCCACTGCCGATAAGAGGACAGCATTATTTGTGGAGCCGGCACGCCCCGGGTCGCAAAGTGCGGAGGCATAAGTGCTGCGTCTCCTCCTCTCCTTCCTGCCTCTCGCCTCTTACTGCGGCATCAGCTTGAATCGTTGAACTTTCGAACTTCTTTTTGAACTCGGGCACTGAGGAACGTTGCGTAGGCCTACGAGAGCAGGTAGAAGAGCTGTTGCTACCTGAAAGTACTGTTTTATTCTTTCTGCTTGTGCCAGCGAAGCGGTCGCGATGTTACAGTTGCGACGGCCACTTTGCAGGTCCATACTTCGAATCGAGGCTGCGAGGCACTTTTTCTCTCCTTATCTTTTACAACCGTCTTGGACAACGCTTCCGATTACTTTTGTGAATGTCTGAGAGGTTAAGGGAGTAATAGGATAAAAGATATTGTCGGGGGCAAAAATAAAACATAGCGGGCATGTCGGCAAAACACACAGTGCAGGAAAGGGTACCGAACCAAAGTCACTCTTTGAAATGGGTGTATTAATTTGCTCAAACATCATCTTGTGAGCCGTAAGGGGCTGCGATACAGACACGTAAGAACACTCTTAAGCGTGCAGTTTTTCCTAATGCATAAGCGCGTGCTTCGCTGGTATTATCCGCTGCAAAACAAACACTTCCCGGCCGAGATTATTTTTCAGTAACACGTTTGCCTGACCAATCCGATTCACCGTTCTGAAAAACTGCGTGTTGTAATGTGAAACCATTTTATGCGCAATTACGCGAGAATTCGATTACGCGAGAATTGGCGTAATTACGCATAAAATGGCGGCGTAGTCAGCATGACAGAAATATGGTGACAAAAATGGCCGACGGCACAAATAATAAAAACACGTCAGAAAATGCTCATATTGACTTCAAGTTTCTCAGGGACGTTTTCTACAAACATAGTAAATAATGGCTCTGAAAAGAATATTTCGTAAATATCGGTCTGGGTGCGAATCGAACAGCGGGCTCCCGGGCGCGAGACGAGCACGCTGCTCCGACCCTATGGCGGCTCCACGGTTCTGGTCGACTGAAGGAGTGCGTGTGTCATTATATACGTGATGACGCAGCCAATGGACAAGAGGTGCGCTCCGTCATGAGTATATAAAATGAGTGTATCAAATAAAAATTCAGCAGGCACACTTAAGACTGCTTAGGTGTGGGAATGCGCAAGCATAATAGTCCCTTTGGTGAAACGACTTCTTGCGCGTGTTCCTTGTCCGCGCAACCGCTCGCCTGCGTTCTAACTGCGGCTTCGGCAAGGCCAATTCAAAACGCGCCAAGCGTCTCGGCGCACTCGCTTCTTAAGGCCAAACTACACGCACACGTGCCGGCGCGCAGAAGCTCGCGCCCACGCGCTTCAAGTATGCCGAAACACCCTCTCCCACCCCGACACACGGCGAGGAGGGCGAATGAGTCACCAAAATGAGAGAAATGTGTAAAAGATTCCCAGTCTTTGTTCATGCTATGCGAACACGACTTCGTCAAAAAGTTCGAGAAACGCTGGTGAAGGCGATAAAAGCGCCATGCTGGAGTTAAAGGGAGGGGGGGAGGGGAGTGGATCAGGTGAAGAGTTGGATCGCCTGCCCGCCCGCTCGTCGGCCAGCTTGCCGTGGAATGGCAAGCTGGCCGACGAATTCCTCGGGCGTCCGCATTTCCGGAAGAAGACCATTTTTCGAGACCTGCCTCGAGTTACGTCTGCCTCAAAACCAGCAAGGGTGAATATGAATGGACGCTTGGTACTCCTATTCATTCTGTACGGTACGTGTTGAACTCTTAGTGCTCACCTTTCATTATTTTCCAGTTGCGTTAACACCCATCTGAAATACATTGGGATGTGCCTATAGGTGTCGACAGCTCTGGGGTCTCACCGGGTTTAGGACCACAGCCACCATTCGCTGGCGCACCAGAAGGCCTCATATTGCTACATGAAATATGCAGTTCGTTGACAAAGCCAAATCTCGTGCATTGAAGAGAAGACTAGGGCCCTGCATAATAGTTTTCAGTTTGCCTATAATTAAAGTGTCTTGCCCTGTTTTATAGGTTCCTGTTACATGTGAATCGTGACACTGGTGGAGGTGCTCGGTAAATGGTTGGGATGCCTGTCAACAGTCAAGCCTAGGATGTTTTCCGCGAGTCGAAACACCCGTTCGCCGCGCCAGCCGTCGCCTACTAGGCCTAAGCCCAGAATTTCGTCTCCTGCCAAAAAGAATACCGGTTACCACGACTGCCCAAGACATTGCCGACCCAGCTAGGCGCTCCATAGGTGAATCTTTTGACGCCTCGACCTCCCGTGAGCTTCCACGGAAACACCTACGAGGCTGCAGAAAATTGGCTCGGGAATACGAGTGCGTAGCCAAGTATAATGAGTGGCAGGGGGGACAGATGCCATCCCATTTCTCCGTTGCACTCATCCAGTAAAGAGTTTCTGCATTTTTCCCCCACTTTATACGCTCCATACGCTATAGCGAAGGTAGAGGCTACTTACTAAGAGAACGTTGGAAATGGCTTTTTAATACGCCATCCTAAAAGTGGGACAGGCACTTTGAAGGTTCTACAAGTTTCCCTCTTAATTTCGTACTCCACGGCGATTGTGTGTCTTCTTGGCCCATTATAGCCTGCACGGCTGCTGCGCCATAAAAGTCCCAAATCATCATCATGATTGAGTGACTTCCCTCAAGCATGCTTTATATAAGGCTAATGCGTGGCAACTGCAAATTCGAAACCACGATTGCGAAGGCAGCCGCGCTTTTATTGTCCCATATAAATCGTACAAATGCTATTATGAGAATCTCCATGATTTGTTTTTTTTTGCGTCTGCTCCGCTTTTGCTCCCGACCGATCGTTGTGCATCATTCGAACCGCCGCATCTTTACAATCTCCACTCCACCATTGTGGCTTGACGCAGACAGCGCTTACGCTAAGCAATCAAAGCGGCGTTCTTCCGTCACCGTGTGACGTCATCGCCAGCGATGACCAATCACCACGCGTTGCTGCCTCTTTCTTTCCGCCTTTCTCTTACCGGTGTCGCCACTTTTGCATTGCCATCACCCATACCACCACCACCGAACACAGCATCCCACCACGCACAGTGCGACAAAAAAAAAAAAACTATTGCGCAGAAACTCCTCTGGGAGTTGTCTGGGTATGCGTAAGCGTTGTACCATTTGCTCATCTCCGGGCACTCAAGTGTCATTCTCAATGTTATGAAACTTGATACGACCGGAATAAACGACAGCGCTGATGCAGCACGAACTTCTGCGGACAGCAGCGCAAGGTGAAATAATGAGGCGAGCAAACTAATGCAGAGCCAGGTGCGCTAATGACGTTCAAATCATTATAATCTGGGATCACTCTTTAGCGCCTTCGCGCCGCGCGGACCGTATCTTGAACGCGATTTGCGATGCAGACGGAGTGTGCAGACTGACGATAGCTTCGAGCGCTGTGTTCTCGCCGCTTCGCGTTGAAGAGAGGCGACACACTGGCGCATATTTTGAAAGCGATCTGCGAAAGGTCCAGGGGGCGGCGTGTGCAGAAAGATTTCTGCGTGCTGTGTTCTAGCCGCTTCGTTCGCGTTGAAGCGACAGGCAGCACGAGGGTAACGTCGCTCGCTGCTGCAGACTCAATCTATCTTATATGCGTAATTCCAAATAATGTACGCACTTTTCGCTTCAGACTTCATAGTGCTTGGAGCATGCTTTACCTCCACCCGCAAGGCCGCCCAGTATTACATAATCTCCAGGACCAGCCCACCCTTGTGTCTTACGTGACGGACGATTCTCTCATTGGGTAAGCATACAAATAATTCCGCATTTAAGAATATAAGACTGATAAATAAATTTATTTATTTAATAATAAAAATCAGACGCTTCGAATAAAAAGTAGTTTGCGCACTAACCCAGACCCCCGATCACGGCAACGAAAATTGTCCGACTGCGCAAAAAAGCCTCACTTTTTTATTATCTCCTCTGGGATAGGAGAAAGATGCGCGTTCTGCCAACCATCAAACTAGTGACCGCTGTGGTTGTCGCCGCCGCGTGGTGGGGGAGCTTCAGAACTTACATGTGCCCACACGTATAGTTCTTTATACTCTTTCACGCATAGTCTCCGCGAAGAAAGCAGATAGCTTCAGGTTAGGGGACGCAAGCCGCCCCCAAGCGTTGGGCGAGGGTAATTACTGGGTGTACAAAAAAATACTGAAAGCGAGAACAAAAGAGCGCGAAGAGCACCGAATTGAGCTTGCGTCCACCAACGCATGCGTTCCCTTACCTGAAGCTCTCTGGTATTAAGTCACATAAACTTTCCTTCAATTAAATAGTGCGTGGACCCAGCGTCGACCAATGCAGGGTCGACAGGCTCAGATGCTCGTATATGTAGTAGAAAAACAGCGCACCACACACGCTCGACGGGAAGCACACAAATGCACGCAAAGTATCTAGATAACCCTGTTGAATAGGTTTGAGTGCGAGGCAGTTTGCTCGAAATCTCCCACTCATTGTGTTCACTTTTCTAGATGGAGCAGTAAGCTTTAGATTACTAATGTACCAGTACAATATGCGGCACCTTATTGATTATAACGCTCGCCTTATTTGTGAACAATTAAGTAAAAGACGACATCGCGGCTACAATTAAGTACGATACCGAAACTAATATATGTGGCTTCCAAGCACAGCATCCCAAAATTGAATTCCTTCTTCCGATTTCGAAGGCCGTGCTTGCCTTATTGTGGGTGTTGGAAGCCCTTGCAAGCGCAGGATGTTTGTCATTATTAGACGCCACATACATCTGGTTTGAAAATCGAACGTGCAGCGGCTTCATAGTAATAAGAAACTGATTTCAAAGTCGTTGTATTTCCATGCCAAAGTTACTAGTACTTGGTCACGATTGCTGAAAAGTGGTCATCCAATCCAGTACTCCGAAAAGTCGGTTGCGTGCTACAATTGAGTACACTGCATTTTATGCTACTTGTCGTGAAATAACAGCGGCGTGGGCGTATTGAGGGCTTCCTAGAACAGAAGAAATGCGGTTATATGCAACAGCAGACTCAGCGTGTGCTACGCACCTTCCAATACTCCTGATTTTCAGCGTGACACAGTCTAACGACGGCGCATGCCCGACGAAGTTCCTGTAAAGGAAAGTTCAACAAACATTATGCAAAGCGAGAGGGAGGTGTTTCTGGAACTCAAAAGGAAATTTTATTTTCATCTTTTGCACGCTTAAAAACAAGCATTTCCTCCTTCTCGGTAAGCTACAATTACCCATCGTTCGAGTACAATAAAGAGCATGATAGTTTATCCACTAAACATACCTATAAGTAAGCTACACAAATTGCACTGTAACAAAATTGAAGTCTGTAGAATCACCTTATTTCCATCGCTGTTTATATCTATCTATCTATCTATCTATCTATCTATCTATCTATCTATCTATCTATCTATCTATCTATCTATCTATCTATCTATCTATCTATCTATCTATCTATCTATCTATCTATCTTTATATCTATCTATATATATATATATATATATATATATATATATATATATATATATATATATATATATATATATATATATATATATATATATATACCAGTACTAGACGTGCACATGATGAAACCGACGACCTATGGTTTACCCTAGTGCAGCGCTCCATATGCCACCTACGTAAGTAACTTACTAAGACAAATAATGAAAAGAATAATACTTACTTTATGGACAAGTGTGTTTCCTTACGCTGTAGCAAGCGGGGAGGGGGAGGGGGGGGGGGCAGAGTTTTAGGAAACAAGCGAACTGCGTTTTTGAAGGAACGTGCCTCCTGCGTGCTGCTTCTTTAGGTATTTAAAGGAAACCGGCAAAATATGAAAAGAAATAGGATATGTCGCTGCGCGCACAAGCTATCGCATTGCAGTAATCTCAACCGTGTTCCGACAAAACGACTACATAAATAATTGCGGCGGAACCCAGCTCGCGATGACTGTCGACGGCAACGCGTTAGCATTGAATCAATGTAGTGACTCAACGTGTTACCAGAATTGAAACCAGTTATGTAGGAGACATCTGCCGCAGCGGGGCTTCTGTTCTGCGCTGTCCTAAGAACACTGGGCACCATCTCGCGCCACCTCCGCGAAGCCTACGCGTGGCCTCACAAATTCACGGTGCGCTATTGCGTGAGAACGCTGAGAAACGCGCCGGACTTGTCCCTCGCGGTTCTTTCTGGACTTCCTGCATCATCTAGTGGCAATGGCGAACCGTCCACGTGTGGCCTCGGAGACGAGGGGCGCGGCATGCCCACACAGTTTCTCCCGATAACACCTAGAGTGAAATCTGGCGCCACCGTCTATGGGACTTTCTTAAGGGGCACCGTGCCGTCATCGCAACGACGGTATATCTGTCTGCGAGACTTGTGTGGCTGATGTTTTAAGAGGCTTCGTCTAAAACGTGGATATGGCTACACAAATAGCGCGTTCTTACAGTGAAATCTTCATAAAATGTTTCCATTCACGCAAATTGCATCTTTACTCACCTGCGATGCATGATGAAGGGAAGAAAAGCAAGAAGAGACGACAAACTGTTTCAAAGTGAGCGAGAATCTTGTCGTCTGTCCTTTAGCGGCCCACTAATACTTTTTACGTGTCATATAACTGTACATGCAATGACCAGTTCTTATAGTTAAACAAAACATATTTTTGTGTAGTCATAAAGCTAAAACAGCTTTTTACGTGCAGTCTTAGTAGTATATGAATCATTGTGACAAACCGAACCATGGAGGAAGGAAACTGAGGAAAGACCCTACCACCTTCGCGCGCTAGGCGAGAAGTGTGGAGGAAATGACGTAGAAGGTTCTCCTTTTTGCTGTTTTTTTTATTTCTTTGCTGCAGTGGCCACGCCTTTCGGGCCACAATGGCGGCTTTGTTATGGTTCTGTGCGCAAACGCGTGTTGCTCCGTAGGTTTCGTACCCTGGCAAAGGCGCCGTGCGGGCAGGTTTGCGTTGGTCTCCGTGTTTGGTTGCGCTGCGTTATCTGCACCGTGCTCTCCCGTATGTTGCTGTGGCCAGGTGGGACAGGAGGAACTAAAGCTCGTGAAATCAACGCGCATGCAACGCTGTACGCAATGTACCGCGCCATGGCAATGGCAACGAACGAAGGAATATCCGCGGGAAATTTTCCTCTCTTTGGAGCAATCATGCTAACGTGCCATCGCAGGCCGAAACCGATGCGTTTCAGAATATGTACAATGAACACCTTGCAGGTCAGCGATTCCTGCATTTAAGAGCGCATATGGTGCATTCGCGGCACGTAGAACGTACGTTATGAATGCATAGTTCGTGTTCAGTAACAACTTGGTTTCGTGCATATTAAAACATATGTTGCTTAACTGTTGCTCGTTGCTCGCAGTACTGGCGACAGCACGAAGTTTTTAAGAAAGCGCGTTCGAGGTTCACGCACACCCTCGCGGGTGTACCTCAATACACGTGCTGATAGAGCATACGTTACACAGAATATGTGAGTTTTGCTGCACTTGGCACCGTGCGCCTGCCAGCCGACGCTTCATCCTGGAAGATGGGAAAGAGGCTGCTGCTCTGACTAAAGGAACGAATCCTCCCTACCGCAGGCGTATCTTATCTGTGCGCGCGAGCAGCGCAGGGGAGTGAAGGTTAGCGGATGCGCTGCAAGAGTCGGCAAGGCTCCACAGAACGTACGCGTGCGAACACATCAAGCGGCTGTTCCATGTTCGCATGTACGCCGGTTCTACATGAGTACTGTTCTGCACCGTGCGCCGGCTATCGCAAAACATTGCTTCCGTAATGCTTCACTTACCGTGGTAAGAAGGCACCTCAGGCCGTAGTCAGTGAATCTAAACGCGGAGTCAGAAATGACATTCTGCCTCCTTGCCGGCGCGCTGTCGTAATTATGCGCGGCCACCCGAAGTTTGTTCAATAAAACACGACGATTCCTTAAGCGAGAGTGTGTTTGTGCTCATAAACTCCAAATGGATCACAAATGGGTCGGTGTGTCGTACGTTTCTCCAGTGTGTTCTGGAGGTGCAGTGAGATTGCGTACATTTTTTTCGTATCGTCAGACGTCCAGCTCTAAAAACCTATAGCCCAAGCAGAGAAAAACAAGTAGAAGGCAGCGATAAAGGTGACGTTAAAAAAAAGACACGCGAGAACTGGGCAGTGGCAGGCACCTGCGGTTGATGAGAACAATTCCGTTGGCTGGCCTTATGTATATAAAGCATGTTTATTTTCATAAAAGCTAGTAAAAGCAGCCGATTCGGCCTCACGGCCCAATTAGCGAAGTTCACTATGAACTTCTTTTAACATGTCTTCGGCAACGGCAATGCAATGAGAGATCGTGATTGTTTAGTATTGCTGCGGAGCGCGCGCGTCCGAGCAGTCCGGTTACGCGCAGCGTGGCGTGGTTTCGAGAGAAATGTAAACAAGAGAGGAGAGCTGGCCCAATAGGCAGAGCATCGCCAAGAGCAACGCCAACTTCCGGCTTCACTTTAGCTTCACAAAGAGTGACGTCAGGGCTTTTCCTGAGTTTCCTTCCTCCATGGACGGAACGGTGCTTGCCTGGCTCTCCGAGAACGATGCCAATCCGAAGTCACAATATACCGGTATTCCCATGCATACTACAGCGCAGCAGCGCCAGATTTCCCTCTAGGTAATGTAGTGAGAAACTCTATGGGCGCGCCGGCGCTTCACTTGCCGCACACGCAGTGGCGCATGCTTAGTGACCCAAGTGGCCGAGATGTTCATAGGGGAGCGGCACCTAGCCAGTGCATTCACGCATGGCTATGTATGCATTCACGGCGCAGGTCGCTAAAGCTTTAGCGTGAAAGAGACAGTTTTAGTTTAGCGTGTGCTTTACTATCGCGTACGCTATAAAATATCGGGTCATCATTGCGCATGCGCGGAATGCTAAACGACCCGTAGCGTATTGCGTACGCAGGCTATTTCTCAGACATAGCGTTACTGTCTTTCCGTCGTTTGCGTAGTTTGCGTAAAAGATGGCGGTGGTTCCGTTGCCCGCTTGGAATTGAATTTGTTGTTGCTGTTTTCTTAATTCGCTTCTTTCGCAGCAAACGACTGCGCAAACGGCTTTCGCTTAGTTTTAGGCCGCTTCGACTGCAGAGCTGTTGGGTAAGCTTGTAGAGTTTGGAGTTTTCAGATACGCTGCTTGTTCAGAACGAGTCGAAGCCTAACGAAAGAACCATTCGAGATGTCAGTGCCACGTATCAGCGAAGTCGGGAGGGAGACAGGCATATGACCTCTGAGATCGCAAAAGCTCGTAGGCCAACTAAAACTGTAGTAAACGAGCGCTGCTCCACGTACGTTGCCCCGTAGCGAATAGCGTACGCGATAGCTGCGTGCGCTATACTGTAACTGTATATTGAAAGCGGCTAATGCCCCACGCATTCGTGGTGCGGCCTGCTAAGGCGTCTGGTTGCTGACCTTGAGGAACCCTTGTCACGTGTACTCGGTTATGCTTAGCATCGGAGAAACTTAAGCGATCATTTTGGTCATTGTAGAGTGGCACATTTCCAGAGGCACATACCTAGCTACCGAAGCTGGCGTCAAAGACGTTCATTGAAGACGACCGCAGACCGAGTGGTGGATACCCAGTTCTCCAAGTTAATGTAAAAATGCATCGAACAACGGTGCCTACCAAATCCCGAATGCACAGCGACACATGTCGGCACGAGAAAGGTTCGTCGAACGAACCTCTCTCTTGCCGACATGTCTCGGTCTCTCGGTCTCTCGTATGGGGGAATGTGTATACGTACTACGTACACATTCCGCCATACGCAGAGACCCAAGTTGGCCCAATGGTTTATTTGGAAACATGTTCCCTCAGCACAGCAGCCCGATGCGCTACCAATTCGCCCATGGCCTAGCCAGTGACCCAGATAAGCGGGAAAACGGTTAGATAAAACCGCACAAACATAGATAGATAAATAGATAGCCCCTGGAATGTGCGTGAAGCACTCAAAGAATGCTAACGCGTTAAAAAGATATCTGCAGTTTTGCTCAAAAGGCAAACCATCGACCGTGATACCAAATCATGAGACAGATGTACGAAGTAGGTGTAGTACCTATATAACGGGGTGTAACAAACAGTTCAAGAGGAGGAGTCAAGTGTAAACCACAAGGCAGGCGACGCAGAGCCGGAACAGGTTGGCATCCGAAAGTCTCACAGTCGCACCAAGCACTGGCGATCCGGATGACTCAGCGGCTGCGCTGCAGGCGTCGAATGGACTATTTGGCTGCCCTTGTCCGCCCCTTCTTTTATTTTCTTACCGTTACCCCCAGTCGAAAGGCGGAGCCATACTACCGACTCACAGCTTGCAGACGAGCCTGTCATGGCATTGTTTCAGGCGGTGAACGAAAAAAAACATCTCGTCCGCGGCGGGGCATATCTGATGTCGGTGTAGCGGCTCTATAACAGCTTAAATAGAACTGTTTGTTGCCCTAGTTGGTGTTTGCTGAAGGACATGTTGTTTACCGCAAATTAAGAAACACACAAAAGGAAGTAACATAGATGACGGCATAGTTCTATGACAGTTGAAAGATTAGGTGCTTTCGATGGTGTGGTATGGTGCGTCATTCTTTTAGAGAAACTATTCAGGCTTTGTTATTTACTCAAGGCGACTAACTAAGCGTCACCTGAGACTTACGGACAAGCAATTATGTTGCGTATCATCGGCTTTTCGACCGCACAGAGATGATTGATTGATTGATTGATTGAAAACATCTTTATTTACAGGATATTCGTAGAACTCGTGGGTGGGCCGCCTATTCCGGTAGCCCACTGGTTACTGCTGCTGCGCTGGCCCTCCCCACCAGCCAGTGCTGACGGTCAGGATCATCGCTGAGCAGAATAGCCTCCCAGAGAGATGAAAAGCGAAACTAGTGCCCGCCGGGACTACGAGTGAACCTTGGCGCCGACGGTGACGCGCAAACAACGACAGCTCACTTCAAGACGACAATGCCGCCTTCGACTATCGCGAAGGCCAGTCTCCCGATCCTGACAGATTGACCGTCACGAAGGGGCCACTAATTAATGAAAGGGACCATGGTCGAGTATTCCCGTGGGAACAGCGTCGACATCATCTTCCAGTTTGCTACCTGGTCGCCTCGTATTGCGCAACGTTGGAGAGCAAGGAGTCCGGCAAAAAGGTGGGACGTTTGGGACGGGATATGTTAAACTGTTGGGAGTTTGTAATTAGCCAAGATGAAGACCAGTAAATTGCCTCGACGAGTGAAAGAGAGAAACGAACGAGATAAAAAGCGGATCTGTACTGCGGTGCGGGAGGCTCGGACGTCCAAAGATTCAGCATGTAATGTGGTACGAGAGGCATGGAGCCCTTGTTGTAAAGCTAAGTCACGTACATTTGTATATGAACCCTTTTCTCACTTCTAGAACGTCGCATGCGTCCTTTCCTTCTGCCGGCAGCTTGCACGGCTCCATCTATGGAACCTTCGTGGCCGCACGGGTCCCCGACTTGACAACAGTGGCTCCCAGCTTACGCGATCGGTCGGCATTGGCTGCTTCGGTGGAGTGAGTGCCACGTGTTTGCGTCTGTTTTCGCCAGACTCAGTAGCACAGGCAGTTGTCAGTGGGGTTCGGTTTTATTAGTGATTTTGTCCCGTAGGCCAAAAATATACTTTCTCACGGGCTGAATTACTAGTGGCAAGAACCACAGGGTGCACTGTGAACACAGATATGTTTCGAATCCAAGAACTCCTCGAAAGTCGCGAGCAGATGGGCATTTCGGTTGGCCCTGCAAAAGGAAAATGCCAGCAACTAGAGTTTTCATAGCATGAAGAAGCGAGTTAAGAGGAGGCCGGTGACCCCAGGAAAATTATTTCGCAAGGAAGGAGCGCCAATAAATTCTTTAACTTCCTGACGGTAGCGAGAAGGACGGGATATATAGCGCCTGATATTCGCTCTTCAGGTGGCCAGACGTCTCTCTAGTACAAGTAGGCGGATGTTTTCTGGCCGCTACTGTTTTGGAAATTCACCTTGTTTCGATACCGAATTTCGATTTTATTCAAAGGTGAATTTTCAAGACAAACGAGATTGCTATGAAGAAACCTAAAGCGCAGGAACTCCTTCGAATTTGCGAGGAGTTGGGCATTTCTGCCGGCTTCGCAAAAACGCAAGAAGCCGTTCTCGACGTCATGGATACAGAAGATGTGATGGTTGAGGTAGCTGATGAGGCTTGGAGAACCATTGTTGAAAGAAAGCAAAAAGTAGCGGAGTGCGAAAGGTGCAAGCGCGAAGATGTAGAGAGGCGCAAGCGTGAAGAGGCAGAAAGACGCAAGCGTGGATCAGAAATGCACACGAGGCACCAGCAGGGAGGTAGCGCAACAGCATGTTTTTAGGGTGGAAGATCTTGAGCGGAAAAGTCATACACTTTTATGCGCGATGCCAACTCCACACTTGCAAGAGAGACGAGGATCTAGTCGATTTCGTCACCGATATTGAATGAGTATGTCAGAAAGAGGGTGTCAGCCGGCAAGTGGACCGAGAAATTAGGAACGCTGCTATTGTTCAGTGTCGCTACGTGTTTCATGAACTACTTGTCCAAACAGAAAGCGGGAGACTATGACAGGGCTAAGAAGGCTTTGTTCAAACACTTCGGTCTAGCATTTCAGACCGACTTTGAAGACCACAGAGAGTGTCACAATTCGCCGAAGATTGATGCACGCGCCCAAGTTCCCATAGTACGCCGCGACGATGAGAGAGAAACTACAAAGCGGGATTTGGTTCCGGGAAGCACGAGGGTAACAAGTCTTTCCGGACGAATTCAAACTCGAGACTGCGGCGCTTAGGTTTACCAGAGTCTTTCAATGCTCTGGTTTTACTCTAGGGTGGGTGACGATGCCGACGCATAAGAAACAATGAGCGGCGACGTGGGGAAGGTGAAGGACATGTAAGTAACGCGCGCTCGCGTGGAGGCCTGCTCAACTGCCGATTAAAATAATCATCGTGGAAAGATTGCATGTCGGCGTATGGTGCTTTGTGCCCAAAGCCATTAGGGTGCAGCATGTGGAGACGACAGAGTCGTGAAGTATGTCCGGGTATACCACAGGTATACCGTAAGCGCCTGTTGTCTCGGGTGCACCTAGGATTGAGAAAGACGGCAGTAGCTACGTTAACGGGATGATGAACAGGTGCAGCGGCCGTGGATGTATCGCAACGAGTGGTTGGCGAGGAGGCTGAACGTCGACGGATGCGAAAGGGGGAGGAACGGTGACAGGGTGCTGCTGATGCTGCATTGGTAGAGAGGCAGTAATTTTCTCTTCAATAAGCCGCCTAGCGTAGGGGCGAGTTGTATAAGAGACTGTTGCGGCGGTGTCTGCTGTTGGGGCAGCTAGGCGACAGGTAGTAAAGAAGCCTGACGTGTGACCTCCTCCCGCAGGAATGCTTGGATTTGTGTGAGCACGGCGTTGTGATCAGAGAGGATTGCCATGACATAAATGGTCTCATCAGCCCCTGAGACATGGGTGGTCAAATGTCGCTGCCTCCTGAAGTTGTCGTAACTTTGGCACAGGCTTATGAGCTCTGCTACGGTACGCGGACTCATGGCGATCAAAATTTGAAATATGGCATCGGTGACGCCCATCAATATGTGATTCACGTTGTCATTTTGGGGCATACAAGCAGCCACATGTTTTCACTGGTCTACAACCTCTTAAATATACCTGGTGAATGTTTCTCCCGACTGTTTCGCTCGCTCTCTTAACCGCTGCTCAGCGCCCAACTGGCGGACGACGGGGCGACTGAAAACTTCGGCGAAATTGGTCTTGAAACTGACCAAGACTGAACGTCGGCTTTTATACGGATTTATACAACACTTTCATACTTTTAGGCCATACTTTTATATCAGATTTTATACTCCAGGGGTGTGACACCCGCAAGGTGAAACATGACGTCATTTAACTTCTAGGTGCCGTCCCATCGCTTGTGCAAGCTCACCCACTAGTATGAATACAGTCAGTCATTGACGTCATACTCATCCGTACCGCTGAATACCGCTGGATGTCCGTGGTGTATGCGCCAGAGGAGGCCCCGGACGGTGTCGGGGACGTCTGCTGGATATTGACACGTGTACTTGTCTTTATCGGGCGACAAGTTTTGCCGCCGAACAAATGTTATCGCACAGCGCGGGACGCGCCTGCATGTATCCGAAGTTTCTGGAAAGTTATCGATGCTTCTACCCGCTGTCTGTTGTCGCCGAACGTTGTGTTATCTGATTTCATCGCTTGACACGAATGGTGTAGAACATTTTAGAAGGCATGCGGGTCCCAACGTTTAATCTGGAACATTCGACGATTGCTGTATAAAAGCCGACGCGCTTGACCCGCTGATCAGATTTTCGACGATCGCCGACTGTGTTCGCCGCTTTCGTTGTGCTATAAGTGTAGCCTGTTTTGTGGGCACAGGTTCGTCCAATAAAAGCTAGTTTTGTATTCCACCATACTGCTTCTTTCTTCGCCGTCACTACCACGTGACATCTGGTGGAGGTGCTTTATGTCCATGTACCGGACGCCCCCGACAAAGACAACACCAGCGCCGTCCCGGAACATCGAGCAAGCCGCCGTCTTCAACAGCTGCCTCCGGAGCACGGACTTCTACCTGAGAAGACCAAGAAGATTGTGGCCAAGGCCACCCCAATGGCAGCCCCAACGTCCCCCATCGTGCTGCAGCACCCCAGGGAACCTCCGACGTTCCGCGGATCAACAATCGAGGACCCGGAAACCTGGCTTGAGACGTATGAGAGGGTCGCTACGTTTAACAGTTGGGACAGCGACGACAAGCTGCGGCATGTCTATTTCGCACTGGAAGACGCCGCCAGGACCTGGTTCGAGAATCGGGAAGCCACCTTAACGACGTGGGACTTGTTCCGAAGCGGCTTCTTGCAAACATTTACAAGCGTCGTACTAAAAGAGCGAGCCCAATCACTACTAGAAACCAGAGTGCAGCTGCCAAACGAGACGATCGCGATCTTCACGGAGGAGATGGCCCGTCTTTTCCGGCATGCCGACCCAGAAATGCCAGAGGAGAAAAAAGTCCGCTTCCTGATGCGGGGTGTCAAGCAAGAACTTTTCGCAGGACTTATCCGTAACCCGCCGAAGATCGTAGCTGAGTTTTCTGCAGAGGCATCGACCATCGAGAAAACTCTGGAGATGCGCACCCGGCAATATAACCGCCAGGGGCTCACGCCGCAGTACGCCATTTAAGGACTGGATTCCGACAACCTTCAGGAGACCATCAGGGCCATTGTGCGCGAAGAACTGCGCAAGGTCCTGCCTTCGTCGCAGCCTCAAGTGGCCTCTATCGCCGACATCGTGAAGGAAGAGGTGCACCGATCCCTTGGAGTTCCTGAGGTGCAACCAGAGCCACCGCAGCCGGAAGCAATGACCTACGCCGCCGCCGTCGCCCGCCGTCAAGGCCCCCCTGCGCCACCGCGCCAGCGTCCTGCAACACCGCAATTCCGTCGTCCACCGCCGCCGCCGCCAGCGCGCCCACCCGTCGCCCAGCGCACCCATACGAGGAAGACGGACATTTGGCGAGCCCCCGACCACCGCCCACTCTGCTATCACTGCGGAGAAGCCGGCCATGTGTACCGCCGATGCCCATACCGCGACATGGGACTGAAAGGGTTCGCCGTCAACGCTCCGCGTCCACAGCTTGGGGAGCGCCCACGTGACATTGCCGATTACCTAGCCGCCACTCAGTGGAACTCTCGACGACCGTCCCGTTCGCCGTCACCAGGCCGCTACCTGTCACCGCAGCGCCGTCCATACACCGGCCCAGCCCGGGGCCGCTCAGCGAGCCCATACCCGGAAAACTAAAAGCAGCAACCGATGGAGGTGCGGTTGCTGTTCGTCGAACTGACGAAGATCCTCCGCCGCCGACGAAGACGACGAAGAGACCATCTCGACGACATAACGACACGTCGCCGTCCCGACGAAGTCTGGAAGCCAAAACTACACCGACGAAAGACGACTTGACGACGCGACGTTCCAACCTCAGTTCAACACGACGCAGCCGTGATCCAACGCCAAGACCTAACTGCAATGCCATACAAAGAACAACCGACCTCGACGTGCTTCTCGACGGCCACGCAGTCACTGCCTTAGTCGACACAGGGGCCGATTACTCCGTAATGAGTGGACACATCGCCGCCCAGTTGAAGAAAGTTAAGACCGCATGGGAAGGCCCTCAGATTCGCACCGCTGGAGGACACCTCATCACGCCTACTGGGATCTGCACGGCAAGAATAACCATTCATGACCGGACCTACCCTGCCACCTTCATTATCCTCCAACAGTGTTCACGAGACGTCATTCTCGGTATGGACTTCCTGGACCAACACGGCGCAATCATCAATCTGAAGTCGAAGTCAGTAACGCTGTCGGAAGATAAAGCAATGCCGCCGGAGAGCCCTCGTAGTCACCACGCCTTGAGTGTGCTCGAAGATCAAGTGAGCGTCCCGCCTCGCTGCAGCATCGTTATTTCGGTCAGCACCGAAACACCCGCTGACATAGAAGGCGTCATTGAAGGCGACCAACGTCTACTGCTAGACCATGAAATTCGCGTCGCAAGAGGGATCGCTCGACTGCATGGAGGGAAAACTGAAGTGTTGCTGACAAACTTCAGCCAGGAGTTCAAGCACATCAACAAGGGTACGACGATCGCGTACATCGAGGAAATTCTGGAAACAAGTACTGCGTTTGTCCTCTCGGATTCCGCCTGATCTACCCCGACGACCATGGTTCCCGAACCAGACTACAACATTAATCCAAATCTCCCTATGATTAAGCAACAGCAGCTCAGAAGTCTGCTCCGACGATACAAAGGCTGCTTTTCGACGTCATCGAGGATTCGACAAACACCAGTCGCCAAGCATCGCATAATCACCGAGGAATGCGCTCGCCCACTCCGTCAGAGCCCTTACCGAGTTTCGGCGCGAGAACGTGAAGCAATAAGAGAACAAGTCGACGAAATGCTGTGCGACGACATCATCCAGCCGTCGAAAAGCCCGTGGGCATCCCCGGTTGTTCTGGTAAAGAAAAAGGACGGAACCCTACGTTTCTGCGTCGATTATCGTCGTCTGAACAAGATCACGAAGAAGGACGTATACCCCCTCCCACGGATAGACGACGCATTGGATCGGCTCTGCAACGCTAAATACTTCTCGTCCATGGATCTAAAGTCTGGCTATTGGCAAATAGAAGTCGACGAAAGAGATCGCGAAAAGACCGCCTTCATCACCCCAGACGGCCTCTACGAGTTCAAGTTTATGCCATTCGGACTGTGCTCGGCGCCTGCAACGTTCCAGCGCGTGATGGACACGGTTTTAGCAGGATTGAAGTGGCAGACCTGTCTCGTATACTTGGATGACGTCGTCGTCTTCGCCGGAAATTTCGACGTTCACCTTAGGCGGCTGGCAATAGTACTAGAGGCCATCAGGTCATCAGGACTTACTCTGAAGCCGGAAAAGTACCGCTTCGCTAACGAGGAGCTTCTATTTTTAGGCCACGTCATCAGCAAATCTGGAGTCCGCCCCGACCCGCAGAAGACAGCTGCCATAGCAAAGTTCCCACAGCCCATCGACAAGAAGGCAGTGCGTAGATTTCTTGGCATGTGTACCTACTACAGGCGATTTGTCAAGAACTTTTCACGCATCGCTGAGCCGCTGACGCAGCTAACTAAATGTGACGTCGAGTTCAAGTTGGAAACGCCGCAGGACGAGGCATTTCAAGAACTCAAATGACGCATGCAGTCGCCGCCCGTACTTGCGCACTTCGACGATCCCGCCAATACCGAAATCCACACTGACGCCAGTAGCCTAGGCCTCGGCGCCGCCCTGGTCCAGAGAAAAGATGGACATGAACACGTGATAGCTTACGCTAGCCGGTCGTTGTCAAAAGCGGAAGGCAATTATTCTACAACCGAAAAGGAATGCCTCGCCATCGTTTGGGCTACAGCGAAATTTCGCCCTTACCTATATGGCAGGCCATTCAAAGTCGTCAGCGACCATCACGCCTTGTGTTGGCTAGCGAATTTAAAGGATCCCTCAGGACGGCTGGCACGGTGGAGCCTCAGACTACAAGAATACGACATCACCGTAACATACAAGTCCGGACGAAAACACTCAGACGCCGATTGCCTATCCCGCGCCCCCATTGACCCGCCGCCGCAAGATGACGAGGATGACGACGCCTTCCTTGGAATAATAAGCGCGGAAGACTTCGCCGAACAACAACGAGCGGACCCGGAACTTAAAGGCCTCGTCGATTATTTGGAAGGGCACACCGACGTTGTCCCCAGGGCATTTAAGCGCGGATTATCTTCCTTCACGCTTCAAGACAGTCTACTCGTGAAGAAGAACTTCTCGCCAGTCCGCGCCAATTACCTTCTTGTTGTCCCGTCAGGACTTCGTACAGAAGTATTGCATGCCCTACATGACGATCCGACCGCTGGACACCTCGGATTTTCCCGGACACTATCGAGGATACAAGAAAAGTATTATTGGCCGCGCCTGACCGCCGACGTCACCCGTTATGTCAGAACATGCCGAGACTGTCAGCGACGCAAGACACCGCCGACAAGGCCAGCCGGATTACTACAGCCAATCGAGCCTCCTTGCCGACCATTCCAGCAGATCGGGATGGACTTGCTGGGACCCTTTCCGACGTCAATAACCGGAAATAAGTGGATCGTCGTGGCGACGGACTACCTCACCCGCTTCGCTGAAACAAAAGCACTGCCAAAAGTTAGCGCAGCCGAAGTGGCGAAATTCTTTGTCGAAAACATCCTACTGCGACATGGCGCCCCAGAAGTCCTCATCACCGACCGAGGAACGGCCTTTACAGCGGAGCTCACCCAAGCCATTCTGAAATACAGTCAGACAAGGCACAGGAGGACAACGGCTTACCACCCGCAGACGAATGGTCTTACGGAGCGGCTGAATAAGACCCTCGCCGACATGCTAGCGATGTACGTCGACGTCGAACACAAGACCTGGGATGCCGTCCTGCCGTACGTAACATGCGCTTATAACACGGCGGTGCAATAAACAACACAGATCACGCCGTTCAAGTTGGTTTACGGCAGGAACCCGACGACGACGCTCGACGCCATGCTGCCGCACGTAACGGACGAAGAGAATCTTGACGTCACTACCTATCCCCAGCGCGCCGAAGAAGCCCGACAGCTCGCCCGCCTGCGAATCAAGAGCCAGCAGAGGACCGACCGCCGACACTACAATCTCCGACGACGCTTCGTCGAGTACCAGCCCGGCGACCGTGTTTGGGTATGGACCCCGATACGCCGACTGGGACTGAGTGAGAAAGTATTGCGACGCTATTTCGGACCCTACAAGGTCATGCGACGTATTGGCGCACTGGACTATGAGGTCGTGCCAGACGGCATTTTGCATTCACAGCAACGTCGCGCACGACCTGAAGTGGTCCACGTGGTGCGTCTTAAACCATTTTACGGACGCTAACGAACTTTCCTTATTTCGCTTTTTTCTTTGCTATGAGTGCTTACTTATTACTTTGATTTGTTTGCAGCATCGGGTCGATGCTTTTTTTTAAGAGGGGGGTATTGACACGTGTACTTGTCTTTATCGGGCGACAAGTTTTGCCGCCGAACAAATGTTATCGCACAGCGCGGGACGCGCCTGCATGTATCCGAAGTTTCTGGAAAGTTATCGATTCTTCTACCCGCTGTCTGTTGTCGCCGAACGTTGTGTTATCTGATTTCATCGCTTGACACGAATGGTGTAGAACATTTTAGAAGGCATGCGGGTCCCAACGTTTAATCTGGAACATTCGACGATTGCTGTATAAAAGCCGACGCGCTTGACCCGCTGATCAGATTTTCGACGATCGCCGACTGTGTTCGCCGCTTTCGTTGTGCTATAAGTGTAGCCTGTTTTGTAGGCACAGGTTCGCCCAATAAAAGCTAGTTTTGTATTCCACCCTACTGCTTCTTTCTTCGCCGTCACTACCACGCAATACCAGACAGGCATCACTGGTAGCAGAATCCGAGACCAGATTTCGAGAGTGATGATTTTTTTTTTTGCAGACCCCGCAATTGCACCAATTGTAAAAATGCGCATTCAGCAGTTCAGCAGGCAGTGTCCAGCGCAAGCGAGAAGTCAGGCGAGGCAGAGTAGAAACAGCTGAAAGCCCGAGCTACTCACACTGGTGCCTAGCATTCGCGATGTGGCTGGCCGAGTGGTTGCACTGCTAGCATGGAATAGACAACCCGGCTGGCCTTGCACGTCCGCTTTTCTTCTTTTCACCTTTATCCGCTGTCTAAATAGGAGCTAAAATTCACTTACTAACTAAACTAGCAAACATGGTGTAACGTGCACACATGAAAACATGACGAAATCTTACTCGATGACCGCGGATACAGGCTGTCAGAACGCTGACGTTATGAAGAGCGGCAGCAGCGACGAATGAATACTTCATGCTGCCACTAGCTTCAACGCGCCTTCGAAACTTCTCATTAAGCTGCCCCCAACACTGGACACGCGAGAACACAGCACACACGAAGCTAGAAACCTTCTGGTCTCATCCATCCTTCATACCCACCCCAGATTACCTGCAAGATAGCGGACGCGTGGCCGCACTCAGCGTCAGGCATGCCAGGAGGCGGGTGAGCGATCTCATCGCTAACCCGACGAGCTCGCTCACTCACCTTCTTTCACCCCCCCTAGCTTTCGCGGAGGACATTGGGAAAGCGTGCCCATCAAGCCGCCATCTTTCTCGGCTCACCCTTTCCCAATTTCTACCCTTCGCGCCGCGGATCGCCATAGGATCTTGTCACACTTGGACAAGAACATCACGGCCATGGCAGCAGTGAAAATTGGCGTGATGTTAACTGCTATCGCAATAAAAACCTATGCGCAGAGCATGACAAAGGGAGTGGCCGCCCTTTGAACCATTCATATAGGTCCAGAAGGTGAGGCCGAAAAGCGGTTCATGCGAAAGCAGTGTGACTAAATTTCACTAAACAAAGCCCAATTGATGAAATAATGGATTCTTTACAAGGCTCATGGAAACATTTGTAGAAGTACAAAGAATTTCCTTAGAATAAGGAAATGTGAAGTCATGGGCTACTTGCTACGACCGACGAACAATTATGGACAGCAAACAGCGCAGACTTCCTCCAGTTTGTTCGCTACGATGCGTACTGAGATATACCGAGTTGGTAATGCCGTACCCAACAATGTATGGTCGTGAAAAGTCTCTTGGAGTAGCTATAGTAAGTAAAGGCAATACATGTAATATCAATTTAGGATTTGATCGGTAAATTCGTTTTTACTGCATTTTCGCTGTAACATGCGTTTGAGCTGTGTGTTCAATACAAGGTGAAAATTACAGGTAACATACACGCTGTGCTAGTCACGATGAAGGTGTGGTTTTTGTGAATTATTGCCGTCTATTGTTGTTTTTCTTTTGACACCGAAATAACAAATTTGTGTTGACACCACGGACTAAGTGGCACTTTCTTCAAAATCTAGGTGAACCCTAACCTGTGAATTCAGGCAAGCTCTCACTGCGTATCTGTAAAATGCCTGCCTTTGTATAACGGGGCTGCACACACATATGTATCATTAAGTGTATTCGTGTTTGATTTTGAGGCCATATGGTGGTAAATATTTTCCCTTCCTTACATTTCAATGTTACTGTTGTGTGGTGTGTGCATGCAGTAAACACGATGTGATGAGTGCAAGTGTAGTGTACGCCATAGCACTATGAGCCTTAAACAGCAAATGTTGAACTTTTCTCATCTAGAAGTTGGCCCACGAAACGTAGATTGCGCGTAGCGCCTCCGCACGCGGACGGTGCCTTCGTTAGCGAAAATTGCGAGACTAACGAACTGCGAGACGAATTGCGACACCTAACGAATGTGTGTGGTAACGCAGTGACAAATGTAGGCCTTACGCTTAGCACTAAGAAATCGGGCATTATGATGTTTAATGTGGAAACGAGCAGTTACGGGGGGTCATTTCAACAGCAAGTCATACCCTTAGTGAATGAGTATAAATACCTTGGCGTATACGTAAACGCTACGAAGAATCAAAAGCTGAATGCAGCAATAATAAAACATAGAGCAGTTTGGGACCACCATAATTATGAGGTGGTAGGGAAGTTAACCAAGATCGATAGGCATGTTTTCTTTGGGAGCTCTAGGAAAAAAAATTGCGCAGTTGAGGATGACATGGTTTCTGTCTCTTCTGAAGTCAGAAAAGCGCCGGGCAAAATTATTTAAAAAGAAAACGCAGACACATGGATCAAAATAAATGGCTCGCTAAAGTGCTTAAGCATCTGCACAGAAAAAGCGTGAACAGATAACAGAGGAAGAGGTAAAAGAAGTTGACATCGAAGTACAGGGTAACTAAAAGTGTATACAGGCAACCAGGAGTTATCAGAATAAAAGTGGGTGAACCAATGACAGTGATTTGAACGCAAGGAATGGTGACAGCTCAGCACATCCTGAAGTAATGCAACGGGGTCATCCCAGTGAGACCCGTTGGTAACAAACCTTTCTGAAGCACATGGATCTAAGCTTGACAGGAACATCAACTGGCCGACAGTCAAGATAAGCAAGAGACGTTCAGAACACTGCTGCAAAAAGCTGGAAAGAACACGGATATAACCTGATATATTACATGAATGAGTAGCGGTCCAAGGTTGATAGAAAAGTTTTGAGGAATTGAATTGAAAATGATTGAGTTGATGTATTCAAACATGCTAGAATGAAATGCATGTATAGAACACATGAATACCTCAAGTAGGCTACGTTGCTGTCACCACCCGTGTCAAAGGGGATGACAATAACTCCCCATCAATATTCTTCTCACTAAGTCCTCGTTGGTGCATCGAGGTCCCACCACAAACACGGTCGCCAGGCTTATACTACTGCTAGCCCCGTCGAAGATTCTAGTGCCAGCTGTAGTTCCTCTGCTGGTTCTTGATGAGCACGCGGGCGAGTTGTCATGCATCTTCGGTGTGGTGAAGATAAGCCGCGGCATTGTGGTTATCTTCCTCGGCAACGTGTGATAACATGGCGCCGAGTTGTCGTCGGGTTCTTTCCATAAACCAGCTTGAACGGTAACGTCTGCGTTGTTTCTTTCACTGCCACTTCATGGCACTTCGTGTTGTACAGGAAGATCTTGTACGGACGAACAGCATGTCACGTGATATGTACGACGTTGACGTACCTTACTCATGTGTCGGTGAGGGTCTTGTTGAGCCACTCCATAAAACCATTCGTCGGCGGATGGTGGGCAGTTGTCCTGTGGCTGTACTGCAGAATCCCTTGGGTAAGTTCCACACTAAAAGGCGTTCCTCAGTCGGCGATGAGCAGTTTCGGGGCGACACGTTGTAGCAGGATATTACAAACGAAGAATTTAGCAACGTGGGTCACACTACCTTAAGGCAAAGCTTTCGTCTCGGCTAGCTGGCAAGGTAGTCGGTAGCCACGATGATCCACTTGTTTCCTGATGTTGATGTCGGAAATGGGCCCAATAAGTCCATACCGATTTGGTAGAATAGCCGGCAAGCAGGCTCAATTGGTTGTACCCGTCACGCTGGCCTTATTGCTAGTGTTTTGTGTCACTGAGAGTTCCCGCAGCTCTTGACGTAGCGGGCAACGTCGGTGGTCAGGCCAGGTCAAAACTACTTCTTTTGCATTGTTGCGAGCGTACCGGAAAACCTGAGGTGCCCGGCTGTCTGATCATCAGGTACAGTGTGCAGCACTTCTGGTCTCAGTGCTGCGGCCACAACGAAAATGTAATTAGCGCGGACTGGGGATGAGCTCTTCACGAGGACGTGGTTCCGTAGCGAAAAATGAAGACAATTCTTACGCAAACACCCTCGTGAGAATGTCGGTCTAGCCTTCCAAGTGCTCAGGAAAGCTTCTTAGTTTCGGGTTTCTCGCTGCTGTTCAGCGAAGTCGTCGGCACCAATTCTCCCCGGGAAGGCGTTCTCGTGTTGGTCGCCTCGCGGTGGCGGGCTAATAGGGGAGTGAGACAGGCAATCGGCATCAGAGTAATTCTGTGCGGACGTGTAGGCCATGGTGACGTCCAATTCTTGCAATGCAAGGCTCCACCATGCTAGGGGCCTTGAAGGGTCCTTTATGTTTGCAAGCCAACACAATGCGTGACGCTCACTCCCGACTTTGAAAGGTCTATCATGTACGTAATGACGGAACATGCTGGTAGCCCAAATGATGCAAAGGCACTCTTTTTTCGGGGTAAAATAATTGGCTTGTACTTTCGAAAATGAGCGGCTGGCGTAGGTTATGACCCTTTCATGCATTTCTTTTTATTGGCCAAGAACGACACCGAGGCCTACTCTGGTTGCGTAGGTATTGATTGGTTTATCGGCATTTTCGCCGAAGTGGGCGAGTAATGGTAGCGACTGCAGGTGCTGTTTAACCTCCTAGAATGATTTTGCTTGGGGCATTTGCCACTTGAACTCGACTCTTATTTTCGTGAGATGATGGGTCAATGGCTAGGTGATGCGTGGAAAGTCCTTAACAAAGCGCCTGTAGCAGGCGCTTTGTTGAGGACCGTTGGCGAGAAAGTAGTGCGCAGGCGAAATACCCTGCGCACTCCTTTCTCGCCAATGGTCTGCGGGAATTTCGTTACCGCAGTTTTCTGTGGGTGAGTGCGTACTACGAACTTGCTAATGACGTGGCCCACGAACATGAGGTCGCTGTACGCGCAACAGCATTCTCCGGCTTCAGGGTTAGCCCGGATGGCTTGATTGCCTCGAGAACGGTTCCAAATCGCCTGAAGTGATCGTCGAAGTTTATGGCAAAGACGACGACGTCATCCAAGTAGGCGAGACACGTCTGACATTTTAGGGCTGCAAAGATGCACTGGAACCTTGTAGGCGCAGAACATAGTCTGAATGGAATGACCTTTAACTCCTAGAGGTCATCCGACATTAACAAGGCGGTCTACAGGCGACCCCTCTTGTCGAATTCTATTTGCCAGGAGCTAGTGTTGAGAGCCATCGACAAAAAGCACTTAGCATGCAGAGCCGGTCTAATGTGTCTTCTATCCATTGGAGGGTAAACATCCTTCGTGATTTTGGCTAAATGGCAATAATCTGCGCTGAAGTGCCGATTTCCATGCTTTTTCTCTATGACCACAGTAGACGCCCATGTTTTCTTCAATGGTTAGAAAATTTCGTCACGCAACGTTTCATCGAATTGTTTCATCGAAGTTCCAGAGCCGAAACTCGGTACGGGCTCTGACTGAGTGGCCGAGTGCATTTTTCAGTGATTACGCAATGCATAGATAGTGGTGTTTGTTGAATCCTTGATGATGAGGTGAAACAGTCCTTGTATTGCTGGAGTAGACCCTTGAGCTGTTCTTGCTCATTCATGAGAAGACTCGGATTAGTATAAAAAGTTGTTTCAGGAACACGTAGCGCCGTTGTAGCTTAAGTAGAATCGGATAAGACAAATGCATCGCTGACAGCTGCAACATCCTCAACGTATTCGATCGTCCCGTCCTTGTTCAGTTCTTTATGCTCCTTCCTGAAGTCCGTCACCACTCCCTGCGCTTTTTGTAATTCGACGACACTCCTCGCGACACCGCTTCAAGCAGCAGGTGTTGTCAAGTAGTCAAGTAGCAGGTGTTGCTCGTTCTCGAAAATGGCTTCCATTTCTTCGGCTGATTGTGGCTGGACGGAAGTCATTATGCTGGCGCGAACTTGATGCAAACTTGGTCTTCAAGTACACTCAAGGCAGGGTGACTGGAAGTATTCTCTTGCGGTATCACTTGGTCTGTGGACAGCGTTATCAACTTCCACTTGATGTCAATGGCTGCACCATGTTGAATCAGAAAGTGCATGCCGAAAATTACACTTGTGTGAGCACGCTTGCAGGTTAACGAAAGTCGCACGATAAATCAGGTCATGTGCTGCAACTCTTGCCACGCAAATTCCAGTCGGCATTATAAGGTGTAATTCAGCTGTTCAGATATGAAGGCCTTCCCATGCAGCCTTGACTTTCTTTTCCTTGGCAGCGAAGGATCCACTCATGGCGGAGTAGTCGGCTCCTGTTTCCACTAAAGAGGTGACTGCGTGGCCGTCGAGAACCATGTCGAGGTCGGTGATTGTTCGTCTTGCGCTGCGGTTAGGTCGCGGCGTCAGATCATGGCTAGGTCGCATTCTGCCGTTGTTACGGCAAGCCGTCAGGTGTTCTGTAGGCGGCATAGTCTTGGCTTCGAGCCTCCGTGTTGACGGCGTGTCGTGGCTACGTCGTTGAGTAGGATAATGAAGCGCCGTGAGCGGCAGTGGAATATCTTCGGCATTTCTATGAACAGCAACCGCGCCTCTATCAGTAGCTGCTTTTAGTTTTACAGATATGGGCTTACGGACGGGCATGGGCTGGTCTTGTGTAAGGGTGGTGCTGTGGTGACAGGCAGCACCGTGGCTACATTGAACGAGATAGAGGTCGTGGCCTCCACTGCGTGGCAGCGATATAATCGGAAATGTTGCGTGGTGGCTCGCCACGCTGTGGACGCGGCGCTTCATGGCGGATTTGTGCAGTCCCAAGTCACAGTATTGGCATCGGCGGTAGATATGACCGTCTCTTTTGCAGTGATAGCAGAGCGGGCGGTAGTCAGGTGTTCGCCATACCTCTACCTTCCGTCCATAGTTGCGCTGGCCATCGGGTGGGCGAGCTGGCTGCGGCAGACGACGGAATCGCGGCTTTACAGAGCCCTGGCACCGACGCGGAGTGAGGCCTTGACGGTGAGCGACGGTGGCGTAGGTCATCGCTTCTAGCATTGCAGGTGGCGATTCGGGCTGCACTTTGGAAACTGCCAGTGACCTTCGAAGTTCGTACTTGACCGCGTCAGCGACCGAGGCCACCTGAGGTTCCGATCAAGGCAACATTTGCACCATTTGCACAGCTCTTCGCGCACAATGGGCGTGATGGTTTCTTGGATGGCGATGGAGCACTGTACATGGATTTTGCACGGTGGCGTGAGCACTTCGCGGTTATATTCCCTAATCATTATCATCATCAGCCTGATTACGCCAACTGCAGGGCATAGGCCTCTCCCATACCTCTCCAACTACCCCGGTCACGTACTAGTTGTGGCCATGTTATATCGCTAAACTTCCTAATCTCATCCGCCCACCTAACTTTCTGCCGCCCCCTGCTACGCTTCCCTTCCACTGGAATCCAGTCCGTAAACCTTAATGACCATCGGTTATCTTCCCTTCTCATTACATGTCCTACCCATGCGCATTACTTTTTCTTGATGTCAACTGAGATGTCATTACCTCGCGTTTGTTCCCTGGCCCCATCTGCTTTTTTCTTATCCCTTAACGTTACACATATAATTCTTCATTCCATAGCTCGTTGCGTCGTCCTCAATTTAAGTAGAACCCTTTTCGTTAGCCTCCAGGTGTCTTCCCCGTACGTGAGTACTGGTAAGACACTGCTGTTATACACTTTTCTCTTGAGGGATAATGGCAACCTGCTGTTCATGATCTGAGAATGCCTGCCAAACGCACCCCAGCCCATTCTTATTCTTCTGATTATTTCAGTCTCATGATCCGGATCCGCAGTCACAACCTGTCCTTAGTAGATGTATTCCCTTACCACTTCCAGTGCCTCGCTACCTATCGTAAACTGCTGTTCTTTTCCGAGACTGTTAAACATTACTTTAGTTTTCTGCAGAATAATTTTTAAACCCACCCTTCCTTCGCCTTTGCCTCTCTATGTCAGTGAGCATCCATTGCAGTTGGTCTCCTGAGTTACTAAGCAAAGCGATATCATCAGCGAATCGCAAGCTACTAAGGTGTTCTCCATTAACTCTTATCCCCCTTTCTTCCCAATCAAGGTCTCTGGATACCTCCTCTAAACACGCTGTGAATAGCATTGCAGCTATTCACAGCGTGTTTCTTTAGCTTTTCTTTATGGAGAACTACTATTCTCTAATACGCATTTCCAGAGCTTACTCAATGGTCGTTCCCTCTGTCAAAAACTAAGCTACAATCTTCGGCTGGCTGAGGATCATTCGTCCGAAAAGTTCTTGCTCTATGGCCCGTGTAAGGAGACGGACATTTTTCACCTCGGACATTTCCCTGTCGGTACGCCGGAAGAGACAAGTCATCTCTTGCATTAGGACGGCGATGGTTTTCATTGGGCTGTTGCCATCTGGTTACCAGCCGACAGACCGCCGGACAGGCCGCCATTGGAATATGAACCTGGCAACGGTTACGCTAGAACGTTATCTAGTGAGGCGAGTCTAGCAGCGCTATTGGAGGAATTAGAGGGCAGTAAATGGGATATAATTGTGCTCAGCGAAGTTAGGAGGCCAAAAGAAGCATATACAGTGCTAAAGAACGGGCACGTCCAGTGCTACCGGGGCTTACCGGAGACACGAAAACTAGGAGTCGGATTCCTGATTAATAAAAATATAGCTGGTAACATACAGGAATCCTATAGTATTAATAAAAAAACTTAATAAGAGCTACAAAATGAAGGTTGTACAGGTCTACGGCCCTACACGGCCCGAGTCATGATGACCAGGAAGTGAAAACCTTCTACGAAGACGTGGAATCAGCGATGGGTAGAGTGAAAATAAAATACACTATACTGATCGGTGACTTCAATGCCAAGGTAGGCAAGAAGCAGGCTGGAGACGAGGCAGTGGGGAAATATAGCATAGGCATTAGGAATAGCAGGGGAGAGTTATTAGTAGAGTTTGTGGAACAGAATATTATGCGGATAATGAATACCTCCTTCCGCAAGCGGGATAGAAGAAACTGGACGTGGAGGAGCCCGAAAGGCGAGGCTAGAAATGAAATAGACTTCATACTCTGCGCTAACCCTGGCATCATACAAGATGTGGACGTGCTTAGCAAGGTGCGCTGCTGTGACAATGGGATGGTAAGAACTCGAATTAGCCTAGACCAGAGGCGGGAACGGAAGAAACTGGTACATAAGAGGCCGATCAATGAGTTAGTGTTAAGAGGGAAAATAGAGGAATTCCAGATCAAGCTACAGAACAGGTATTCGGCTTTAACTCAGGAACAGGACTTTAGCGTTGAAGCAATGAACGACAATCTTGTGGTCATCATTCAGGAGTGTGCAATAGAAGTCGATGGTGACTTCGTTAGTTAGGATATCAGTAAGCTATCGCAGGAGACGAAAAATCTGAACAAGAAACGCCAATGTATGAAAGCGTCTAACTCTACAGCTAGCATAGAACTGGCAGAACTTTCGAAGTTAATTTACAAGCGTAAGACAGCTGACATAAGGAAGCATATTATGGATAGAGTTGAACATGCTCTCAGGAACGGAGGAAGCCTAAAAGCAGTGAAGAAGAAACAAGGAATTGGCAAGAATCAGATGTATACCTTAAGACACAAAGCCGGCAATATCATTACTAATATGGATGAGATAGTTCAAGTAGCTGAGGAGCTCTATAGAGATTTATACACTACCAGTGGCACCCGCGACGATAATGGAAGAAAGAATAGTCTAGGGGAATTCGAATTCCCTCAGGTAACGCCGGAAGAGGTAAAGATAGCCTTGGGATCTATGCAAAGGGGGAAGGCAGCCGGGGCGGATCAGGTAACAGCAGACTTGTTGAAGGATGGTGGGCAGATTGTTATAGAGAAACTGGCCACCCTGTATACGCAATGCCTCATGACCTCGAGCGTACCGGAATCTTGGAGAAACGTTAACATAATCCTAATCTATAAGAAAGGGGACGCCAAAGACTTCAAAAATTATAGACCGATCAGCTCACTGTCAGTTGCCTACAAACTATTTACTAAGGTAATCCCAAATAGAATCAGGAACACCTTAGACTTCTGTCAAGCAAAGGACCAGGCAGGATTCCGTAAAGGCTACTCAACAATAAACCATATTCACACTATCAAGCAGGTGATAGAGTAATGTGCGGAATATAACCAACCCTTACATATAGCTTTCATTCATTACGAAAAAAGCGTTTCATTCTGGTGAAACCTCAACAGTCATGGCGACATTGCGGAATCAGGGTGTAGACGAGCCGTATGTAAAAATACTGAAAGATATCTATAGCGGCTCCACAGCCATCGTAGTCCTCCATAAAGAAAGCAACAAAATCCCAATAAAGAAAGGCGTCAGGCAGGGAGATACGATTTCTCCAATGCTATTCACAGCGTGTTTGCAGGAGGCATTCAGAGACCTGGATTGGCAAAAATTGGGGATAAAATTTAATGGAGAATACCTTAGTAACTTACGATTCGCTGATGATATTGCCTTGCTTAGTAACTCAGGGGACCAATTGCATTCCATGCTCACTGACCTGGAGAGGCAAAGCAGAAGAGTGGGTTTAAAAATTAATCTGCAGAAAACTAAAGTAATGTTTAACAGTCTCGGAAGAGAACAGCAGTTTACAATAGGCAGCGAGGCACTGGAAGTCGTAAGGGAATACATCTACTTAGGGCAGGTAGTGACAGTGGATCCGGATCATGAGACAGAAATAATCAGAAGAATAAGAATGGGCTGGGGTGCGTTTGGCAGGCATTCTCAGATCATGAACAGCAGGTTGCCATTATCCTTCAAGAGAAAAGTGTATAATAGCTGTGTCTTACCAGTACTCACCTACGGGGCAGAAACCTGGAGGCTTACGAAAAGGGTTCTACTGAAATTGAGGACGACGCAACGAGCTATGGAGAGAAGAATGATAGGTGTAACGTTAAGGGATAAGAAAAGAGCAGATTGGGTGAGGGAACAAACGCGAGTTAATGACATCTTAGTTGAAATCAAGAAAAAGAAATGGGCATGGGCAGGACATGTAATGAGGAGGGAAGATACCTGATGGTCATTAAGGGTTACGGACTGGATTCCAAGAGAAGGGAAGCGTAGCAGGAGGCGGCCGAAAATTAAGTGGGCGGATGAGATTAAGAAGTTTGCAGGAACGACATCGCCACAATTAATACATGACCGGGGTTGTTGGAGAAGTATGGGAGAGGACTTTGCCCTGAAGTGGGCGTAACCAGGCTGATGGTGATGATGATGATGATGATGATGATGATGATGATGATGATACCAGCCGAGCTTGCGCATTGTGTTTTCGCACGACGTTAGTGAAAGAAGCCGCGGTAAAGCAGGTCCCACGTTGTTAAGGTGGCTTATTCGTTCTCCTACCACGTCCTGGCGGCGTTAAAGACGTGGCAGAGCTTGTCGTCTTAGTTCGAGCTGTTAAATGCAGCGACTCTTTCATACGTCTCCGGCGCGCTTTCCGGGTCGTCATATGTTGGTCTGTAGAACGTCGGTGGCTCCTGGGGTATTTCAACAGGATTGGTGTAGGCGGTACAGGCATTGTTGATGCTGCCGTGACCGTGTACTTCCTGGTCTTCTCGAGAAGAATTCCGTACTCCGGTCGGCTGGTTTCTGCGGCTGACGCAAGCTGGATGATCCGAGACGACGTTTGTGTTGTCGTCGCGGTTCCGGCGTGTTTAACGGCTTTGGGCGAGAGCCCGGTACATGAACGGGAAAGCACCTCCACCATATGTCACGTTGTAGTGACGGTCAAGAACACAGTATCAAAACAGTGAATGAAGAAATTAACTCTTCGTGACTACATCTTGTGCTCCTAAAATCGTGTGACATTCAATGCACAACACTTTCAGTGGAGACAGTCGCCGATCATGAAAATCGGATCAGCGGGTAAAGCGCGTGATCTTCCATGCATGTGCCGTCGAAGGTTCCAGAGTAATCGCCTGTGCCCGCGTGTCTTAAATACAGTACTACACAATTTACTAAACAAAGCAATGCACAGACTGCACAAGGTTCGGTGATAAGATACAACTAATAGAGCCAGCGATAACGTTCAAGAAACGCCCGAGACATGCAGGCGCGTCCTGCCCTATGCGATAACGTTTAACATTTGTTATCTGGTGAAAAGTGGTCATCCGAGAGAGATAAACAATTACACGCATCGGTATTGTTAGGAAAAGGAAAAAAGGGTAGGGTTATTCCCAGATATCTTTTAATGGCGGAGCCAACCAGCCTAGAGCACCGAAAAAAAATCAGCTCTTTTTCGTCGTCTCCAAAGCCACCACCAGCATTCTCTTCTTCCCACATTACAGATCGTGACATCACCCTCGTCGGAAAAAGCCCCTTATTGGTGTGGCTCATCGGTGCGAGATAGGTACGGTTTGACACGGCTGACGTGCATGATGTCCGAGAGAGGTGAAGGCAGGGTGACATCCAGTGGAGACGCTTCATATGGGACAGGGGTCATCTGACGAAGGATACGGTAAGAGCCGTAGTATCTTGAGAGGAATTTTTCCGAAAGCTCAGCCACCGAGTTGGAGACCAAACTAGCACAAGTGACCCTGGTTCATGCTCCACGTCGCAATGACATCAGTCGCAATTGATGGCCCTTCTGGCGTGTCCGCGAAGCAGAAAGACGAATGCGGGAATTCTGGCGTGCTTGGGTCGCTGTGGCTATGACATCTCTAGTGTACTCTGTCGGTCAGTCGAGTGTGGTCGAAAGGAGAGCCTCGAAAGGCAAAGTCGGCTTGCAACCGAAGAGGAGATAGAAGGGTGAGGAGCCAGCTGTGTTGTGGCGCAGTGAATTGTAGGCGAACGTGACAAATGGTAGAGCAGTGTACCAGCCGCGATGATCGGAAGGAAGATACATTGCTAGCATGTTAGTTAGTGTGCGGTTCAGGCGTCCGGTAAGGCCATTAGTTTAGAATGGTGAGCGGTAATAAGCTTGTGTTTAGTGGCTCATGAGCGAAGTAAGTCTATGACTTTGGCAAGGAAGTATCTTCCGCGACCGTTGAGAAGTTGACGAGGTGCACTGTGGTGTAAGATAACGTAGTGAAACATGAAGTCAGTGACGTCTGTAGCGCAACTGGTCGGTAGGGCTCTAGTAGTGGCATAGCGGTTTGTACAGTCCGTAGTGCTGGCAATCCACATATTTGCGTCACTTGATATGGGGAATGGTCTAAGAAGGTCAACGCTAACTCCAAAAAAGTATTGGTCAGTATATTCAAAGGCTGCAGCAGACGAGCAGGATGTACAGCTGGTCTTTTGCGGCGTTGGCACAACTCACACGCGGCAACATAGCGCCGGACAGAGCGGTTGAGACGTGGCCAGAAAAACTGTTTACGAATTCAGTCATAGGTCCGAGTGACGCCAAGGTGTCCAGCGGTGGGTGCGTTGTGCAGTTGCTGGAGTACAATCTGTCAAAGATGACACGGAATGACGGTAATTGCGCTCACTGGCCCTCACTCGCCCTCGGTAATCGAGTAGCCGCGCTCGGCTGGAGAGAGGAGGTGGATGGCAGAGGCGATAATGCAGTTGTGCCCACATTGGCGTGGAGCTAAAATCGCGCCGATGCCGTAGCCAATGGCGTCAGTGCGGATTTCTGTCGGAGCAGAGGCGTCAAAATGGGCGAGAACAGGAGGTGTGCTGACCAACGCGATGAGCTGCGAGAAAGCAGACGCTTGTTCAGAGCCCCCACAGAAAGAAACGTCTTTCTTGAGGAGGTAGGTCAGGGGACGGGCAACATGGGCGAGTTTTTCCACAAACATGTGGAAGTAAGAGCAAAAGCCAAAAAAGCTTCGAACATCTTTGGCACAAGTTGGTACGGGGAAATTCTGCACAGCATGAGCTTTAGCGTGGTCGGGGCGAATGCCTGACGAATCGACGAGATGTCCGAGCATGGTTATTTGGCGTTGGCCGAAGTGACACTTGGACGAGTTGAGCTTCAACCCAGCAGTGCGAAAAACAAAGAACAGATGAGTCTTTCAAGATCGGTCGCAAAGTTTGAAGAGAATACGATGACGTCATCCAAGTGGCACAAACAGATAGACCATTTCATGCCACGCAACAGCCTGTCCATCATTCATTCAGAGGTCGCCGGGGCATTGCACAAGCCAAAATGCATTAATTACTCTGTACTTATATAGGCCATCTGGAGTGACAAATGCAGTGTATTTTCGCGGTCCATTTCATCCACGGATATTTTCCAATATCCAGAGCAAAGGTCGATGAATAATAAGTGGCACCGCAGAGACAATCCAGATCATTGTCAATGTGGGGAAGTGGATATACATCTTTCCTGGTGCTCCTGTTTAGATGATGATAGTCCACGCAGAATTGTCAGCTATTATCCTTCTTTTGGACGAGAACAACAAGGGAAGGCCATGAACTGAAAGATCGTTCAATAATGCCTTTGGCAAGCATTTTGTCAACTCTCTCGGGACAAATTGTCGCTCATAGGGCAACGCCCGGTATGGGCACCGGCGAACAGGTGCTGCATCGCCGGTATTTGTACGATCCTCCACGACTGTAGTTTGCCCCAAAGAACGATCGTTCCGGTCGAAAATGTCGGAGTACAACTCGAGTAGGCCACGGAGCTCTACGGCTTGTTGGGTTAAGAGGTGCGGTACAGTCGTCCTTGTAAAGTCGTTGGGCGTTGCAAATACAGAAGGCGCAGAATGAGCACTGGTCGCAGACGGGGCAGCGGATAGAGCAGAAATGTGGCACTCGTCGGAAGGTGACGACGTGGCAAGAGACATGCGTCGTGGAATTACTCAGGAGCACTATCCAAAATTTAGGAACCGCCGAGATATCTGATTGTCCGCTACAGAAGCGATGGTGTGGGGGAAGGAGACACTGTGAGAAAGCAGGACCGAAGTTGCGGGAGTAAGGACATAGTCTCTGTCAGGTACAGATGGGCAGGCTAAAACAGTGATGCAGGTTGGTGCTAGAGAAGGGAGGCGAATAAAATCCGCGGAACAAAGCTAAGTTGGTGCTCGAGTCAGCGGGAAGGGGTAGGTCAAGTTGTACAACACCGTTGGATTTCTGGTGTACCTGCCGGCATCCGACTGTTCCTACTACGGAAGTCTGGTTTCGGCACTTGAGTCCCGCTATGGTGATGCCCACCTTCAGCACTTACATCTCACAGAATTACATCACGTGCAACTGCGCAACTACAGCCTGGAAAATCTCCCTGCTCATGTGGAGCGCCTGTCGCAGAAACCCCTGACTGGTTGTTCGAGCTCCACCAACGACTTCAGTGCTATCAAAGCCTTCGTCAACAATCTCACTGACCTGAAAGTTCAGCACTTCGTACGCCTCACCCGCCCATCTGCAGTTAACGCTGCCTTAGCTCTTGCCATAGAGGCTCACACAGTGTAAGGCTTCATTGTAGCGCCCCAGCTCCTCCATTTTCCAAGTCATCAAGTGTTAGCAGAACAAGCCAGTTGCTCCGACGCATACCATCACCGCTTTCGAACTATGCGCTGTTATCGATGCAACGAGATCGGCCATTACAGTCGAGACTGTGCGTCGTATCCATTCGCTGGGAAACGTGACCGCGGGCCTCACAGGGCAAGGCCCCGCGTAAGTCGCCATGCCCCTCTTATGTCACAGGGCCCGTTTACGGGTACGTACTCATTGCAAATCCAGCTAGGTGATCCACCGGAAAATGTTAAAACCCTAGTGGACACAGGTCCAGCTTTGAATTTCATGGCACCAAAGTTGCTCCCCTTCAATGCCATCTGAAGACGGCTACGGTCTCACCAGCGGGCCTCCTCCTTCTTGACGGAACTCCCCAGCATCCCTTAGGGAAATCTCGATGACTATGGCTGCTTTTGGAAGAAGTGCAAATGCCTTATTCATTGTAGTGAAAAACCTCTCCACACCCTTAATTCTGGGCTGCAACTGGGGCTCAACTCTGGGCGTACGCAGGGTTTTAACCACGCCACTTGCATAACATGATCGCTGCCTCACGATCCGGCACCTGACCTGGCAGCTAACACATTTGCACATAAAGTGCGGTCTTCGTGTGTGCACTGTATATTTAAATTGCCCATTGCTCAGAGATGAGCTCACTCCTTACTGAGCAATGGCACTTGGTCGTTCTTTAAGCATTGTCTTTCGTACGAGAGTACGCTCACCATAGAGAAAGAAATTCAACAAAAGGGGACACTCGGTGAAAACTGGCAAGAGGAAACACTTCGGGCCTAATGTTATTCCCATCCGTTTCTTGACGCGAGCATCCCAAAAAAAATTGTGAAATGAACTTACAGACGTTTTTTTTTATTCTTTCCCTCTAAAACTAAAAAAACATTTTGCGTATAAATGAACCTATACTTTGCGACTTCTTTTTATTGCGTTACCTAGCAATCCCAGTCCCAAGTTAGATGAACACTTTAGTGAGGCGGAAACCAGTAGAGCACGCCTAGGACTCAATGAAAAGTCAGCCCCAGGACCAGACAGGGTTAACATCAAAACGATCAGAAACCTGGACGACAGATTTGTCACCAAACTCATGGGCTATATGAAAAAGTGCTGCAAAGAAGGCCGTATCCCGGAGCAGAGGAAGAGGTTCAAGGGTGTCCTCATACCAAGCCCGGAAAGCCATCGAGCTTGGAGAACCACGCCCAATCTCTCTCACGTCGTGCGTGGGTATGGTCTTGGAATACGCCTTTCTGAACCATATCAACAGACATCAAGAAGAGACGGAAGCCTACCCCCAAAACATGAGAGGCTGCCGATCCCGCCTGTCCGCGCAGGACGTCATGTTTCAGCGGAAGAACCATATCCTTGACAAGACGAACACTACAGCCATCCTAGGGATAGACCTGGAGAAAGCATTCGACAACGTAGCTCACGAATCCATCCTTGAACGAGGGTTTAATCTGAACCTGAGGGAAAGGGCCTACAACTACGTGAGAGACTTTCTGAACGATCGCAAAGCCACCCTGATGGTTGGCGACTTCGAGTCCGAAGAACGGACCCAGGGAATTACAGGTACCCCACAGATTTCAGCTATATCTCCACTCCTTTTCAGCTTGGTCATGCTGCGTCTCCCCACTACGGGAAATCGAAGGAATCTACCTCCCTATACACACAGACGATATAACAATTTGGGCGGACCACGGCAATGACGGCCAAATTGAGAGCGCATTACAAACGGCCATTAACAAAGTCTAAGAGTATCTCCAAGGATCGGGCCTCAAATGCTCCTCGAGCAAGTCCTAACTACTCCTTTACCGGCCCACGCGCAGAGGCATGCCATCACAGAGCTACACGGGACCCCGGGAGTACGAGGAAATCGGCTTGTACTCCCAAGACGGAAACGCAATCCCCAAAGTAAACAAGATCAAAATTCTAGGAATGATCATTGAGCCCAACGGAGCTAACGGCGAAACCGTGAGGCAGATCGAAGGTAAACTCACCAGCGCCACGAGACTCATAAAGAGTATAACCAACAGACACGCAGGCATGGAGGAAGAAAACGTCATTCGACTTATCCACTCCTTCGTTGTCATCCACATCGCCTACGTAGCCGCCTACCACCACTGGTACCTCGCGGAAAAGAATAAGATCAACAGGATCATAAGGAAAACGTACAAGATAGCCCTGGGCCTCCCGGAATCGACGAGCACCGAGCTCCTGGGCCAGCTGGGCATACACAATATCCTGGTAGAAATAGCCGATGCACAACGCATCTCGCAGCTCGAACGCCTGTCGACCACCACAACGGGAAGGCACATTATGAACCAAGCTCGGCATAACGTACCAAACCCAGCACGGCCAGAAAATACAAATATCCAACAAAATCACAGACACCGTTACGGTGGCAAACATCCCAAGAACTGTGCACCCCGATTACAACCGAGGCAAAAGTAAAGCAAGAGCCGAGGCTCTGCTCCCTTCATTCGGCAGGGAGAGAAACCCGCGCTCTGTCGACGCAGCCGAATATCCGAACGGCCAAAAATAGACCACCGTAGTCACAAACACACACTCGAAAATCAGAATCGCATGCAGTGTATACACCAAACACTCCGAAATCGCGGAGGAAGTAGCAATCACGCTGGCCCTCACAGAGCAGAAATTAGAAGTCGTACTAAGTGACTCGCAAACGGCAGTAAATATTTACGCAAAAGGTACAATTTCCAAGGAAGCCCTGTCCATTCTGGCCAAAGCGGGCAGATGAAAAACCGCGAGCTCGAGAATCATATGGTTCCCCACCCACGTCACTACGGAAGGCGACGCGCTTCCGAGCCTCAACAAGACGGAACACCGGACGGCGCGACAAATAACCCACCGCGCCGAACTGGGCAGCGCCTCTCGCACGATAGAAAACACTCCTCACGTAGAACAGCATAGGCTCACCAGATACAGTGACATAGCCAGTGCATATCTAAACGCCAGAAGGATATACCCACCACCGAGTCCCAAATTGAACAGCACGCAGGCCGTCGCCTGTACACAGCTGCAGACGAAGGCCTTCCCAAACCCATTCCGTCTGAAGCGTGTCTCCCCAGATAAGCATCGGATGACACGTACAAATTGTGCCAGGAAGGACCAGCAACAATCAAAAACATGTTGTAGGAGTGCAATGTAGTTATAGGAAGGATGTTAGTTGCTCCGGAGACCCTGTAGTCAAGGTGGGCCGCCGCACTGCACAGCTCAGACCTAGGAATCCAGACGTGGGCAGTCCAGCAAACGCGAGAGGCGGCGTTGAGGCAGGGCCTTTACGTTCCCCTGTGGGAGACCTCAGCCCGGGTCGCGTTAAACCTTGCCGGACGTACATTAAATTTGTATCTATCCACCCATACCTATAAACAAGGTAACGGCACGCCAGGCGTCACAGATGCATGCGTCATGAGCCAGACAGGCCACCGAAGCCAGCGAGGCCAGTTGCGCATGAGAAGTTCGCCTGTTCGGCGACCTGTCCCTTTTGCATGTATTGTGTTTGTTGGGCTCCCGGCGTATTCTTGCTTTCCTTCTGCACTTCTACACAGCACCACTGCCCTATTAGACCACGGCAAGGTGAGAACTTTTGTTTGACAGCCTGCGACACATTTCAAGCAACTTTGGTAGTGACGGCATGGAATAGAGATTTGTGACGGAGTTAGCGAAAAACAGCTCGGCCGTCTTGGATTAGTTAACTTGAATTGATGGTTAGTACTGCGAGATGTTCGCGAACATCTCGCAGTACTCTCCAAACATCTCCATGCTGCTCCTGGAAGTCAGATGTATTCTTCATAATTTATAGTGCGGCTTAGAATAAGTCGGGTATTTTCGACGCCATGCATGTAAAAGCAAATTGCTTTTGTTTGCAATGTCCCCCATTCACCACTTTAGCACGTTTCGCTGGCACATACAGTATTCCTAAATGGTTTAAAATACCAAAATGATATATGCATGTACTTTATTCTTTTTTTAACTGATGCCCTACGGTACAGCTTCGTACGAGAACCACGACTACTCACCTGGTGCCACAACCTTTTTCTTTCTCTATGCCACAACGTTAGATGAACGCACAAGAATCCCGACACCAGCATTTATATAGAGCGAAATAAACATTTTCGCATTTAAAAGGTGTTTTGCGTCTACTATAGGAATTTGCACGTGGCGCAGGTTCGATGGAGGCTTCGAAAGATCGTTCGCAATCATTTCAATTAAATAAACGATTCCGCATCAAAATCGCGCGTGATTAAACAGCAGAAGCAAAAAAGGGCTTTGAGTAGCGGAGTCGGTGTAGCGTGCGCCAGCTAGCGTACAAGACGCGCGTGCCCAAAACCGCAACCGGAAGGAGTTAGTCCCATCCACTTGGTGCGCTACATTCAATGCGGCCGCTGGGCGCTATGGAAGTGTGCACCCTTGTTGAATTTATTTCTCTATGCGTGCACTCTCAACATGAATATGTACGCTAACGACCGTGCTTCTACCGACAGTCAACAAAAAGGAACATGTTCGCCCATCACCACGGCTTTCTTTTCCTTTGCTGGCAACATCTACAGTACCTATAACCCTTATCTTCTGCTGTGTCGGGACCCGTTCGTTTCGTCATGGACATATGCTTAGATGCGGAAGTGGTTGCTGAGTGCACCATCTCCTTGCCACGTCGAAATGAATGTACCGTCCAACGTTACTTCTACGCTCCTCTTCTTCTCTATTTGCTGTCCAGGGTTTCAACCTATCAAACAGCCCTCGGCACCTGCAGTCTGGAACTTTGTTGGCAACTGGGGCAGCGCTTGAGGCATGCTCCGTTCTCGCAACATACAGCACTGTACTTTTCCAGAGTGTAGCGATGACTTCATCAACTGGAATGTGTTCCATTTCGACCGAAATCTAATGTCATCTGAGAAGTATTTGACATCTCAACACCACAAAGGCGTTAATTGGGCATTCGCCACAAGGTAAACACCTACCCATCCATCAACGCCTATCCAGACATCAACGCAGCGTGGACACCGACTCTTGACGGGCCCCAAGAAAGACCCCAACATCACCATTACCTGGCAGCCTGAGCTAAGGATGAAAGGGTGGCCCCATCCAGAGCTACCAAACAACGATGGTGACCTGTGATTCGCAGTTAATTCGACGCTTGCCAGGAGGCAAACTACCACCTATCCAGAGGTCAATGCACCGCGGACGTCGATTATAGACAGATCCACAAAAGGCCACCAACCCCATCATTACCTGACAGCCTGAACTAAGGATGAAAGGGACGCCCCATCCAATGTTACCAAACAATGGCAACTCGGGATTAGCAGGTTGCGATTCTGCCGCATACCATCGGGCTGCGGAGGCGGAGTTACTGCGAAGTGTTGCGAGCAGGGGCGTGGTATCCCAACGGAGTCGATGAGTGTGGTTTGTTGCTGTACAGTCTTCAGATTTCCTAGTCTACTTGGCTAGGGAAGACGACGGTGTTAAAAGGGAAGACTTTTCTAGCAGTGAAAAGAGTGTGCAGGTGTGATCTCGGACGCTTAACTTGCTCCTGCAAGGAGTGGACTTCGATACTGGAGGAGTCAAACTAAGCGAATAGACCCTTCTTGCTTCATTTTCTACAGTCTGACGTAGCAGTCAATGGGCTTGGTGGATTCTTTGCGTTAACGCTACCCTAAGCCGCAACAAGTCCAATATCCAAGCATTGCTGGTACAATCACCGAGGGAACTTGGCTCGTCGTGTTTCTGCTTTGGGACTCGCTGAAATTACAACTCAAGTATTAAGTATTACAGCGTGGCATCACACGTTGCTCGTTTAGCCCTTGCTTGTCCCTAGTAGTTGTCGTGAGAAAGGATGGCACTACGCCATTTTGAGCAGCCTATCACCGCCTAAACAGCACTGTCCAACCGGATGCATACCCTTTTCCTCGCCTCGATGACGCCTTAGCGGTCAGATATTTCACTACACTCGCCCTCCCTTCAGGCTACTGATAGGCCAGGCTCGACAAGAATGATGTGGAAAAGAGCGCTTTTATCACACAGGACGGCCTCTACCATTTTAACCTCGTGCTTTTGGGCTCTCTAATGCACCTGCAACGTTCACATGACTAAGAGACCGTGCCCATGAACACTTGAAGTGATTGATGACGTTGCTGTATTTGGATGACATCATCAATTACGCTACCACGTTTTGCGAACACCAACGGCGTTTGGAGCTCGTATTGGGTGCTCTAGATGATGGTGGGCTCCACATAAAGCCTTCAAGGTATTTCTCCGGCTATTTAGAAATTGCCTACATGGATCATGCCGTGAGTGCCCATGGTATCAGCCCTGACCGTTAGAAGGTAAAAGCTTTAGCAAGCATACCGCCTTCTGCAACAGCCAAACAAGTTGAACGTTTTTGGGCTTCACTTCATACTTGTGATGTTTCGTCCCTGGCTTCACTGTTCACGACGCAGCCCTGCGGGGATCTCAGATGGAAAATCAGGAGTGGCATTCGGGCCCCGACCCGTAAAAAGCCCTCCAGAACATCAAGGTGCCCCTTTCGACTACCCCGACACTCGCGCACCATCAAGAGGACGCCCCAAGCATCCTCCATACTAAATTCGAAATCTAGCGGTCTTGCCTTTGGGGCGGTTCTTCTACAATACGACTCCAATGGGAACGAGAAGCCCTTTGCCTATGCCAATCGCCGCCTCAGGGAAGCGGAGAGTCGATATGCCGCTTCAAAACTTGAGTGCCTCGCGGCAGTCTAGACCATTGAGAAGTTTCGACGTTACGTCTACGGTAGGAATTTTACAATTGCTACTGTCGAGGTTGTACTGTGCTGACTCCAAAAAAAAAAGACCTAAATGCCAGACTTGCCCGGTGGGCCCGCAAAATTCAGGACTACAGCTTCATGGTCGTTCAACAAGGTGGTTCTTCTCACCAAGATGCCGACTACACTTCAATCAAGCCTGTCGTTACCTAATACTCTCGCCGGCATTTGCAGTTCTCGATCTCTGAACTGCACAATGAAGATATCAATATGTGCCTCATGGTTCAGTACCTCTATACTGGCACCAGTACACCTGAACACCGCCTCGAGCGACCACTCATCAGCTTATACTGTTTGACATACATCATCGTTATCCTCGACGTACAAGAAGTGAATCACACCTATTTGTGGTGCTTATCTCCATGCGACCATCCATGCTTTTAATGTGTCACAACGATCCCTCTGCTAGCCAGCTGGGTCAGCAGGGGACTCTCGCTCGCGTTGAGGAACCGTCGCAAACGCATTTCCCCTGCTCATGCGAACCAGATGAAGCTTTACATCCCTCGTGAACTCTGTACTGAACTCCTGTCCTACTCTTGTGCCAAGTGGAGGGTAAAGGGGGCGGAGAATCTAACGGTACCGAAAAACACCATAAGTGAAAAAAAAAACGAAGAGAAGGGCAAGCAGAAATATGGTGTAATAGCGGGTGAGGGGGTAGCTTTTTTTTAGAACCACTGAGGTTCGAGTGTGAAGCGTACTGCTGGAATCTGTTCAGGGTGCCGGACTGTCATTACAATATTGCTTTTACAAGACTGATCATGCTGCTTTGCTCAAGTGCTCTCTACTATGACATGTAATTGTTCATGCTTCAATATTATTACCTTTGTATGATCACCAGTGCGCCTTGATAAATAGGTAGTTATCAAGGAATCATACGTACATAAATGCAGATGTGCCGCTATGTAAAGCCAGCTTACCATCCCATGTCTTGTAGAGAAAGACGTGACAGCACCAAATAACTTATTGAGCGAAAAGCCGGTGTCTGTTGTACCGGAACTGCACCTAAGTTTCCATTGGCTACGATACCACATAGCGAGCGTGCCTGGATGCAGCTTAGTGGGCGAATAGGAACACTTGCTGCCTCGGTACCACACCAGGTTTTGCGAGAGGGGAGAGGGCATCGCCGCGACGCCACGTCAGCTACGCGCCTTGACGGAGCAGAGGCGGCAACGCGATGCTGGGCCGTGAGACGGGTTGTCTTCGGTGAGGAAGTTGCGCGACGCCCACGTACGGTTGCCACCGTACCGCTCTCGGAAGCCGGCGCGCGGTGCGTATCTCTCTGTCTCAACCCATTGGGCTAAACTGCTGCTCGCACCTGTAGGCATTGGTTGCCACTGCTGCTTCATGGGTCTTTCGCCGCGCAGGACGACTGTGGCGTGAAGCATCGGCACCGCAGGCTGCTGCTGCTCCTGCTGCCGATGCTGTTCCTCCGATTGCTGCTCCTCCGAGGTTTCCGACAGCGGGAGCCTAAAGCATTTCATGCTAGGAAACAAACATGATAACGGCGCATTTTCTTTTTTTATGTAGGCCTTAAAGTAGCTATCTTCTACTGTCACCTTAGTTGGCTGAAGCTTCCGCACGCACATACGAAGGCTTGTTAAGCAAGGACACCTCCAACGACACTACACCGTACAGGGGTAGCCTACTGCAGGGAGGCTGGAAGACAGACTCGGGAAGATTTTCAACCTGCAGCGGCCACAGTTACCTCAGGCCGTCTACAAGGCCAAGCACAAGGATTCTTCTCTTGTTCAGCCTGACCTCGTACGGCAACGTGGGGATTTCTGACAACTGTTACCAGTTCAATGAATTACTCGTATTGCATCAACGTGTTTCCTTGCAAATGTGAAAAACTCCATGTTTCAACTCACGTGTATAAAAGACGGCTTAATGTTCATATCCATTATTTCACTCTTGCAAGCAAAAAATGTATCTGTAGTTTCTCTTCCAGCTTTCGCCAAGTCTCTGGGGTCTGTAAAGAAGTAATGTCAACACCACACATCATTTACCAGCAAACTCTCCCATAGGAACAAGCAAGTATTCGGTAGCCTCGAGCAGGAATAATGTAGCATTCTTATTTCCTTAAATTTCCTAAATGTGCCTCCTCAGTAATATATAGGCGGTGGTTCTCTTACGATATCATTAGGAAGACCGGGATAATTAGCGAATGCTGTGAGAGGATGCCGTCCTGCAGTGCACGTAAAAAAATGTATGATGTTGGTAATATGTACAAAAATAAAACAGACAGACAGACAGACAGACAGACAGACAGACAGACAGACAGACAGACAGACGGATAGATAGATAGATAGATAGATAGATAGATAGATAGATAGATAGATAGATAGATAGATAGATAGATAGATAGATAGATAGATAGATAGATAGATAGATAGATAGATAGATAGATAGATAGATAGATAGATAGATAGATAGATAGATAGATAGATAGATAGATAGATAGATAGATAGATAGATAGATAGATAGATAGATAGATAGATAGATATCGCAAGGACAAGATCATGACCACGGTCCCTGTTACTAGTGCACTCAAAGCACACCACGGACCAGATCACCACAGGCAAGACGTCACAACAGCAACGTTATGACACATCCCTCGGTCAATTCATCACTTAGACCTTGCGCCGTTAAGACAAACACGTTTGGTTCTTCTGCTGCTTTTTCTAGAGCTCGGATATATCGTGGGAAAGCACATTCAACGTACGCTTATAGTAACGATGAACTTCACCTTCTGTCACGGGACCATCCACTTTGTCCCGCAACTGGCGGGTATGACAACCTTTAATTGCCCAAAGACATGGACAACATTTCACGTTATTTCATTTCACATTTCCACGACCATCCATTTATTGCTGACACGCAGCTAGTTATGCCTTCTAATCACCATTAGACAGCTCAGCGCAGCGTGATATACAGGGTGTCCCAGCTAACTTTAGCCAGAGTTTACAAGTACGCGAATGCCACGCAACTCGACAGAACCAAGGTAATGTTATTTGCCGGCACTTGGAGGTACTCAATTTATTTGTGCTCATTCCACATAATAAGATTATTATTCCTAATTATTTATTAACCTTATCAAATAATATAATTCTGTTAAAATTGTCAATGAGAACATTGTAGAGTGACATGAAAAACTGCCGACGCAGCTTTCTGTTGTTTAATACGTGCTACATGCAAGTGTTCTCCCGAGCGTGAATGTAGCCCGCGAATACACGCAAAGTGCCTTGAGTGTCCAGTCGTGCGGCCATTTTTCGTGCACTTGCGGGCTTCTTTGAAGCTCGGAAAAACACTTTTATGTAGCACATATTCAGCAACAAAACGCTTTATCGGGAGTTTTTCATGGCGCTCTAAAATTTTGTTATTGGCACTTTTCATCTAAATATTTGATAAGTTGATCAATAATAAGTTAGGCTAATTATCTAATCCGGTGCAATGAAAAACAATTGTTATAGTATCCCCAAGCGACGGCCAACAACATTACTTTGGCGCTGTCCAGCTACGTCACATTCACATATATTTAAACTATGGCTAAAGCTAGCTGGGGTCACCTGTATGAGCGAAGACCACTGATGGCTTACTGATTACCTGCTCTACAAAAGCCTATACTGTGATCCTAGTACCCGCCGCTATGGCTTAGCGGCTATGGTGTTGCACTGCTAAAGAAGTCGCACAATCGAATCCCGGCAGCGGTGGCCGAATGTTGATGGGGGTGCAATGAAAAAGCGCCCGTGTCCCGTGCAATGAGCGCACTTTACAGATCTCCTGGTAGTAAAAATTAACACGAGTCCCCCACTATAGAGCGCCTCATAATCAAATCGTGGTTTTGGCACGAAAAACCCCAGAATTCAATTCAATTATCCTACTAGTGATGTCTCAGCAATTGAAGATACTACAAAACATCTGGTAAAACATAAGCGATAATGCTGGACAGTTACGTTATATTAAACATAAAGTATGAAATTTTACGTGCCGAAACCACGATCTGACTATGAGATACGCTGCTGCGGGCGACTCCTGAAATTTGGACCACTTGGGGTTCTTTAACGTGCACCTAAACTAACTACATTGGTGTTTTCAGATTTCGCCCTCATGGCAATTCGGCCGTCTCTTCCGGGATTGGATCCCTCGACGTCGTTTGTAGTAGTCCAACAGCATATCCACTAAGCAATCACGGTGGATGGGGCCTCAGGTGTATCGCTTAATCGAGTGCATGACCAGTTGTATTTGCTGCCAAAATCCATCAAATAACTGTCCAGGTCACCCCATTGTTTCAGGCATTGGCACTGCCAAGGAGCAAATTTTGCATTACGTTGTTACCATAACCAGCCGTATTCCATATATTTTGGTCTTCTCAAAGGTCGCAAGTTGGGCTAGTTGGTATGGTTTCATAGGCATATGAGAGCATGACAGACGAAACACAGCATGAGGGCTGACTTCCAAATGCAACTTTAATGCCAAGCCCATGCAAATATACATAATTTTCAGGGCGTGAACAAATTGGATCTGTAGGAAAAGGATAAGAATATCAAAACATTTTTTAGCACTCAAGTTTCTTATATTGCACGAAAATCGAAGGCTGCGAACTCCTAGGCGTGGTCTCCACATTTTTTTTTTCTTTCGTAGCTCACGCATGCGCAGAAGCGTCTGACAACGGCTGCGCAGCTTCCGCGTGTCTGCGCCGTTGCCAAAACGGACATACGCGGGCCCAAAGCCTGCTGGCCTACAGTTGGAGCGCACTGAGAAGAGAATGCTGAGTTGATGCCTTCGCAAAATAAAAAAGCGCTCCATCACCACGATACTGCATGACGCATTCAACGCGCCGAACTATACACAGGGGGCAAATGCTCGGAGTTTCTGGCGTCGTCAGCATGACGTATCCGACTTCGTCGGCCGCTTCCTGGCACGCTAACAGCACCAGACTATAAACTGCCCCTGAAAGATTCGTAACCGCAACAAGCCGTCATGTCGGAAGACAGCAGTCGTCGAAAATAAACTGTACGTACTACGTCTTGCGTATCAGGGGCGCATCTTATTAGCACCAGCCGACTTTTCTCTGATATTGCCACAATGTATGATGATGAAGAACACGGAAGCGAACACTGACTCACATAACTAACTGTTTATTGGGTGAACTTGCATCTAGCAAAACAAGCAACACTCACACCCGAAGACAGCGGCAACCAAACTAGGCCATCGTCGAAAATCTGATCTGCGGGTCAAGCGCATCGACTTTTATACTTGACTCGTCGAAGATTCCAGCGTAATCGCTGGTGCCCGCGTACATTTCAACAAATACTACACAATTGGGTTCGCGCTTAAAATCACATTGCACAAGGTTTGGTGGCAACAGACAACGGACAGAACTACCGCTAACGTTCGGGGAACTTCCGACACGTGCAGGCCTTTCCTGTGCCCAGTGATTACGTTTAACTTTTCTTAGCCGGTGAAGTTTGGTCACCGGAACAAAATAAAGATGTACTGGCATCGTAATTCATTTTCTTGTTGGACCCGTGTCCAGACACTTAGGGGAAATAAATATCAAGCTATAGTCTACATTGAAATTTCAAGCAGAAAGCGCGAAAAGCGAACAAGGACAGTATAATTGACAGGCCTAGCCCAGCCTAGCACTCTGTTTTCATTACGAACTTAAACAAACTGGCCCAAGTTGATGCATTACTATGCATTTCGCCCGTCATGGTGGATTAGTGGCTACGCCGTTGCGCAATACGCACAATCCCGTGGTATCAAATCCTGGCCGAGGCAGCCACATTTCAATGGAGGAAAACTGCAAGAGAAGGCTCGTGCAGCTTTCAAATCAAAAGCAAAATTTATCCGGAGTGCCCACTACGGCATGTCTTATGATGAGACCATGGCTTTGGTGGGTAGAAAGGAAGAATTTCATTTTAACTATGCGTAGGCCATGAACGTCGATTAGTGCAGTGCAAGAAGGAGAAACTCTGGTATAAACAGAAATGCAGCCTTGCCGACAGTCCACGAACCTCAATGTGCGCTGAACCAGTAAAGCAGGAAAACAATGCATTGTGCTGTAAAATGATCAGGGAGCGTCTTACTCAGCTTAGAATCGCAGGGATCCATAGGCGTTGCCCAAATTATCGAAAGCGGTAGTAGTACTTCCATCAGTAGAATTTTCATTGCCGCAGGCATACTTGTGCGAGCAATCAGACGAAGGAACGTGGGCGCCTTTTTGAAGTGACGTCCGAGCTTCCCAGTGCTACAGCCAGTTTCAGATAACAGAATGGTCTTCCCGCGTAGCTTTATAGAGTTCAACTGGAAAGTGCGAAATTCTACTTTCAATATGAGTAAGGGGAATAAAACTGACAAGCCTCATCGGTCTTCACTGGCTCCCTCATTGCGAGCATATTTGCTGGTGTAACATGTCTCGTAAGGTGGCGTTGACGATCAATCATTTGTGTTTGTACATCGCACTAAGTGATGCAGTGCGAGTGTAGGAATGCAAAAAAAAAGAAACATCTGTGTACCATGCATTGGGTGTACGTTAAAGAACCCCGGTGGCCGAAATTAATCCGATATTTCCCATTGTGGCGTGCCTCATAATCCTATGACATGGTTTTGGCAGATTTCGTGGTCTTGTCATGGTTTCACCACTCAAGAGTAATTTTGGAAGACAAATATTTCAGTCGTAGCTCATTCTACGCTATGAAAGCTCCATAGTATAGTCCTAGTTTACTAGGACTCACTCTTGGCATCACTTCTTGGGCTCTGAAGCCCGCAGAGCGTATATAGAAGCCAAAGAAACACTGAACTGTGATTCGTGGGTAGCATGCTTTCCTGTCAATTTCTGCATTTGCTTGCAAAATAAAAGTCCCTTCCCCCGTAGGAAAACGCGACACTTTCATACATGTATTTTGCGCCGTAGTAGCACAGACGCGATGTCATATGTTACGCGAGGTCACGGCGTGATATAATGGGCTGCATTGTATTTCTAAAAATAATCAATTTTTTTAACTGCGTACGGAAACACGTCAGAATACACCATGTTGGCGTTTCTGTCTCTGGCGCATGCAATGAATTGTTATTTCAATTATTTACAATTTAAAAGTCTCAACTGACACCTCGGCGCAACATACTCATACTGTCGAACTGGCTTTACCGGCACCAAATTTACACAGCGCGACTTGGTGTACAAATTGTACAAATGACTAAACTGTTCGGACAAATGTAACTTGCCTTTTTGTTCTGTCGCAGTTTGGCGCAAGTAAATTATAATACACAATTATTGTAACGCACTAGCCCGAAACTTGATTGTGTTGTCTGAGAGCGCTAGTGCGAAATTACATCGCCACCCATGCTCAAATACCACTCATTTATTGTTTTAAGTCTTGGCTCTCAATTCAAACGACGTGATAGCAGGAACCAAATCTGTAAGTTTTGCCTAAATACTTCCAAATGTCCAGACTTATTGCGCACAGAATTTGAACAGTTTATTTCTTAAGACCAAAGCAACATTAGCGCATTTTTAAATGTTTTCGGCACTTTGTGAGAGCAATGTCATCAAGGATGAGCAAGAAGACGCTCCGATGACTACCTGACCAAAGCGGTTCGTCTACTTCACGACCTCCTTTAGGACGATATGCCGTTCGTAGCTCGGCAAAGCTCGGCTCTCGGGATAACGCAACTGCGGTAGTCAAGGACTGACAAGTACACCGTGGTCATGGGCGCTGTATGAACGAAACGATGCACCCGACTTCGAGTGAACTGAGTTTATTTAATCAGAGTGAGCCGCCACATTTAATGATTTCTAACGTGCCACTCTCGGTGTCACGCAACCTGAGCTCTCACAACCGACAATTCCTGTTTGAACATTTAAAAAACACGTAGCACCTGGGTGGCATGTTACGACGAGGGGCAGGTTACGACTAATGCGCAGAGCAAATTACGACTAACATGTACGCGAAGCTAAAATATGTGGTCTGTATTATTATGGCTGTAGCGATAAATTTTGTGTACCCGCGATTAGCACTCTTATAAGTGTGCTTTGCAAACAGCACGAAATTTATTCTGCTGGCTTGGGAGCACTGTCAACGCAACCGTGACAAAATTTAGAAAGATGGGTGTGGGGGAGATAACTTTTGGTAAATCTCTATCGCTCTATCGCCGTGAAGTGTTTGTGGATGAGTCTCTCCAAAAATATTTTAACAGGCGCTCATAAAACTTACATACGGGCAAGGTTGAGGTGGGTTAATCATACGAGCCAGGCCCTTAAGTATGTGATTCAATTACATGCAGCTGAAATTCTTGTTTCAACTACTCAAAAAAGAAACAGCTTCACTGGAAATTGTGATTCTGCAAGCTCGCACAATCGTACTGGTATTGCGTTTACTTACAGAAAGGATTCGACGACTGCTTTGAATTAATATGTGAATCTTGGTCAAGCAGAACGACCTCAAGGTTCCTTGGAGTTCATCGGTGCACGTACTTGAGATAAATCGTTGGCGGAACTCCCGGTGAGTCAAGTTATTATTTCCTCCATCAACATTACCAGTGTTTGTTAAGATACGGCACGTAAGACGCCTTGTCTTACCATACGCTACGTGGGCTCTGCAATGCGGAAAGACTCAGGATAGGCAACGCAAGCGCTTTGTGTTGAGACTACGTTAACTGGAGCATTGCAGCGGAAAACATGACGTTACCGACTGTGAAGTAATTTTTATGCGAAGCATATTACGAGAGCTCAACCCAGCTCCTCAGGCGCGGCGGTGTCGCCTTGAAACCACGTGACACCGTGACGTCACGACAGAGGAGAAGTGGCTTTGGCTCAACTCTTGCAAGACGGGCTGGGTGGGAATCGAACCAGGGTCTCCGGAGTGTGGGACGGAGACGCTACCACTCAGCCACGTGTACGATGCTTCGAAGCGGTACAAAAGCGCCTCTAGTGAATGCGGTGTTGCCTTAGAAACGAGCTGTTTCTAAGGCGTGCGTCTCTTGCTCAGGCGCACATTTCGTTGCCGCGCCGAACGCTGCTTTGCTCGACGCTCACCGCGTCCAGTGCGGGGCGCGTAGTCGCTGCCCTGTAGCCCATTGTCTTACACCCCTTGGCGGGTCGACGGGAACACTGTCGCGTTCCACTCTTGAAGGCGAAGCAGTAATGCATGAGTTGTTTCTTCGTCTAGCCGAACCAAATATAGCCAAGCAACAGCAGTTCACCAGGCTAAACAGTGGTTCAACAACTAAAATAAAGGCTAGTATGCTTCGCATCCTGGGCTTAACCTTACCTAAGCCACAGCCATTTTTTTTAAATGCTCCATTTGTCTTTACTGTCACGAAATGACATTCAGCGATTGCTAGAATACGCATCTTTCGATCGTTCGCATCTTTCAATGAATTGCAAGAGGCGAAAGTCGCCGTAGAGAAAACAAACTACATAACGCTTGTGAATGGAATGCCACAGTACCAGTTTAGAACTACCAAGTGGGAAGCATCCTTGACTCCCGCTGCATGTGTCTGCATCCAAGAAGGTGACTACACCCACTGCGAATCCAAGGTCGGTCACAACACAGCACGAATATTCATAGCCCTGTATGATGCAGAAACGGAATAACTTCCGTTGAGCGCTCGGCCCACGGACGTAAAAACGGACTGTAGTAGTCGTTTACGTCCAGAAGCGAGTGATAGGGCCGATAAATCCGCGACACTCTAAAGACGCAGATAGATGCAAATAACAACAAAAAAAGTTGAGCAAATGCTGAAGCATCTGATGGAACTAATGCACTGGACTGTTTGGGTTATGCAGATACTGGTCACTGCATGCAATGTGTAGGTTGTTGCCATGTTCTAGCTGCATATCGCAGCTCTTTACAAACTGCAAAGCCCTCCCTTCGCGATTGTAGCACCCGCACTCAAGAACTTCACACCACCTATTTCTTGACTTCAGTACACGACGTTTCATCACAATTAGCACCCCTGCCAAGATATGAAAATTGGTTCCTTCTTCGATGACTTCCATTTTCATGCTTTATGATGAGCACTATACCGAACATGCCCCTGCCCTTGTGCGTGCTTCTTTTACGCCATCATCATCAGTCAACACACCTTTACGTACTTTTTCCCCTTCTTCCTGAGCAGAGTAGCAGGTTAAGGCACGCTAGCTCTGTCCGACCTCCCTGGCCTTTATTGCGAGAGCATCACTTGGATTATTGCACGACCCCGCCTTCATTTGAAAGCTGTGGAAGAAAAACGGTGCAACAATTACGTCATCTTCATAGAAACTAAACAAGAAAGCGGCCATGATGAGGAATTGATCCTCTGCCCCAGCGCTACTGCTATCACGACCCCAGCTCGAACCACTGCGCCACTATTGCACGTGCACGCCGCCAATCCACGCTCGAAGCGAGCCGCTGCAGTGATCAACGTTCAATACCCCAACCTTCACAACGCCAAAGGCAGAGCTAGCGACTGGAGCAAAGCAACGTGCAGCCACCCCCCTCCCATTTCCACGACGCGCTGACGAGCGGCAAAGAAGGCGGCGCAGCGTGCAAGGCGGCATCCAAGTCAGCGATAAGCGGAGACAACATCAGCGGCAATTGTGCGAAGTCAGGAACACCAAGTACGCAGCCTCAACGCAGCAATTCAGCAAAATCTTTCTAGACAACCGTTGGGAACTGGTTGCAGCGTTTGCGATAGACTGTCGCGTAGAATAGACGTCACACTAGCACAGGAAGAATGTCACGAACTACTTCCAAAGGACTTTCCGAACGAGCATGTCAAGTGCTTCGCGTTGTGCCGGGCGTACTTGGCGAACGTGAAGCAGAGGAACATTCCGAACTTGTCAAAATCCAACGGCTACAGCTACCCCCCGAGAGTGGCCACCGTACCTGCCGAAGCTCACCGACATTTCGGAAATGTTAGTGGTGCCCCGCTTCCCATTTATGGACATTTGCAGATTTATATATCGCACCAGTGGTCAATCGGGCATTCAAAGGGCCTGTAGCGAACGCTGACAAAACTGTCGCCATGCTTTCGAATCACTTACGAGAGTAACGACAGATCGGTCAATGCCAGTTTCAAGGAATGGAATATGTATAAGACATCATACTGGCAGGGAATGGCAGAGAAGGCGAATTCGATCATGTGCATTAACCAATTTGTGAGTGCAGCTCTGTACAAGTACTACGGCTTAAATGTTGATATTGGCTTGGTGGACGAAATATGCAACAACGCAGACACCGTGCCAACCGAAGAAGTAGAAGATTACTTGGATATGAGACTCACAGGCGCTAACGATCCGTACCAGGTGGCGATGGGGAGGTCGTTAGGTCAGCAGATCATGATGGGCGATAAGCATTAAATGTTCGCGCTTGCGCCCGCCGAGAATGAGACAGCGATCAACATCGTCCACGACATCAAGGCAGAAGAAATAGCGTTCCCACATATCTGCCTCAGACCCAGCAGAGTTGAAAGCTGAAGCCAAAGCAACAACGGGCCCCATCGCGACGAGCGAATGTTGGCGGCGCGACCCACATGGAGCCCCATGGCCCGCAATGTGATGTACATGGCTATGCGCGTAATGCAGTTCAGAATCAGCACATTCACGAAGGTGAGTTTCGAAACTCGAATGCAGATGCAACTATGGTATAGAAAGTGACACGCGCATATCTCGACAAACTGACGTTCGTAGAGCAAGCGCTAAGCGATGACTTCGAATTTATCGTGGCTTCCCGCACATCAAGAACCAAGGCATCTGCTCCATTATCAGGCGGCTGCAAACACCGTCAGAGTTCCTGACCCTGTCGGCATCTGAGATCTACTGGGAAGGTCCAATCGAGCTTCTCCAGCGGCTAAACACGATGATACGCAATTGGAAAAGGCTTTCGAATATACAACGCTTCACGAGAGCTCCGCATGGTGGCGGACGATCCTGTGGTTCGCGCACTCAATTTCGGTCGCACATTGGGTACCATAATGCAGATCGTCAGCGGCAAGAACAGTTCTCTGTTCTCTCTATACAACGTTGTGAAATAGTTGAAGAGGGTCCAATTTCAGCACGTAAAATTGTGCGGATGCACACATTGTCCTGTGCACAACGAAGCCAGACGCACGAACTGACACACACGTGCTTCAAGAACGGTAGCACAAAATGCCGTTTCAACGCGCCGTACTGACATATACGAGGGAGCTGCATAGCCCCCCCTCTTCCCCTCAAGCCACCGGAAACCGATGAAGAACATGCAAGATATGTATGAGACCGGTGCCGGCGGACATTGACGCCGGCGCCGCCATATACGCCAAACCGGGACTTCAACTACGACTCGTCCATCTCGGAGACTGCTTCGGTGCAGACGCAGAGGTGCGCGCTGTGCAGTCATTGGTCCGGGACTCGTGGCTCTATGCATATCATCATCACCGAGCTATTTTATGACCAATGGAAGACGAAGGCCTCTCCCTTCGATCTCGAATTACCGCTGTGCTGCGCCAGCTGATTCCAACTTACGCCTGCTAATTTTCTAAATTCTTCACGCCACCTAGATCTCTGCCTTCCTCGACTGCATTTCCCTGCTTTTGGCACCCATTTTATAGCTTTGATGGTCCACCTGTTATCTATCCTACGCATTACATGGCCTGCCCAGCTCCATTTTTTCTCCTAATGACAATTACAATATCGGCTATCCTCCTTTTCTCTCTGGTCCACACCACTATCCTCCTGTATTTTAACGTTACGCCTACAATTCTTCATTCCATCGCTCCTTGCGCTGTCTTTAACTTGTTCTCGAGCTTCTTTGTCAAGGTCCAAGTTTCTGCCTCGTATGCTAGCACCGGTAGAATGCATTGATTGTGCATCTTTCTTTTCAAATATAGTGCTAAGCCTAAGTCAGACTCTGGCAATGTGTGCCGTATGCACTTCCATCTATTTTTATTCTGTAAATGTCTTTCTTATGACCAGGGTCCTTTGTGAGTAATTGACCTAGGTAAACGTACTTCTTCACAGACTGTAGAGGTTGGCTGGCGATATTAAACTCTTGTTCCCTTGCCAGGCTACTTAGCATAGTCTTTGTCTGCTGTATATTAATCTTCAACTCAGCTCTTACGCTTTCTATGTTAAGTTCCTCAATCATTTGTTGCAATTCCAGCCCTATGTTGTTCAATGCGTGTGCGCCACGACAGCTCTGTTTGAAACGGATGTGGCAGCGTTCGCTTACCGGAATATGCCTTCGGCTCTATCCTGCGGCCCGTCTATGCTCGCCGTAGGAGACTTCAGTACCGACTCACGTTCAACGCCAACATTCATCGGCGCGATACGTGCTAATCTCAACTTAAGACTATCCTCTCCAATAAATGCAATCACCGCTTTGCCACGCACCGGAATCGACTTGGTGTTCAGAAACAAGCCACGCACACTGCACAAAATAAGCTCGGTATCGAGATACTGATAAGATCACAACGCCATGCTACTGTCGATCAACCTGGACCCACAGACGCCGTCGCTGGGGCTAATAAAATGCAGCGCGTTTCACGTACCCGTTGGACGACGAACACGATGAAGAAATGTAGTGTCAGCACTGTCGAAAAAGTACTGTCATCGCTCGGCAAAGTGGCGTCATAGTGCTCAAAAGTAGTGTCATCGATAAAGAACACTGAACGCACTGCACGTGAAACATTATTTTAATTAGAACTCGCCCAGCAAAACTCAACTGAGAGATTACAAGATCCCAAAACGTTGGGAGATCACAGTTGGTCGTCTTGCGTTTTTGCGGCTTCGTAAACAACATACATTGCACTCCGAACATAACTCGGCAACACTAACCGCAGCAATATTTCTTCGCAACGCTAAACTCATCGACATCATTCACGGACACATTCAACGGCAAGTAATGCTCTCGCATTTACGCATCATAAGAAAAACTTAGATGTCCCCATAGACTTTTGTGAAAAATGTGTCCTAGCTGTTGACAAACACATCATGTGGGCCGATCCTAGCGATCGCGCAGAAAGGCTTCAAGCTCAAAGGCTCATCCCTCAGTGGGCTCGGGGACCTGTAACGCGCCGGTGAACTACCCTTGTCGCAGGTGAGACCCAAAGAGTTCTCAGGCGAAAGGGTAAGAACACATGCTTTTTGTCTTATTGAGGACTCCCCGTTTACGTGGGCATGAGCCGTCGCTGCAGGGGGTATGAATGAATGAATGAAAACTTTATTGTTCCACCGAGCTGGGGTGCCCGCCTCTTAACCTACACGTAGGTAGGGGAGGAGGACGAAGCAGTCCCCGCGCGTTGAGGACGGTGAGTCTTCACGGCCTCAACGGCCAGGCGGATTGCGCGACGCTGGTCGTCTTCAGCCTCGCTCTGGAGCAAGGCCTCCCAGGCTTCTCTACTGACAATGTTTTCCTTGGCCCCTGGGGAGCCAGCACACTCCCATATTATATGGTCTAGCGTACCTTTTTGCTTACAAATTTTGCAGAGGGCGTCGTTATAGTCCCTCGTCTGTGTTAAGTAGATCCAATGTGGGGATGTATAATTGTTTCCCTGGAGGCGTCGCCAAATGCGAGCGTCCTCCAGAGAGAGAGACCGATGCGGAGGCGGAAAGATTCTTCTTTCGGCTTTGTAGTGATCGACAATTTCCCTGTACGTGATCAGGCTATCTTTTATCCCTGGAACTGGCTGCTCTAGAGTTGCCCGGTGGTAGAGTGCTCGGGCGAGTTCATGAGCGGCTTCGTTGCCTGGGACTTCTTCATGGGCTGGTACCCAAATAAAAGTTATGTCCCTCCTGGGAGGGTTTTTGAGTAGAATTTGGAGGGCTTCTTCCGAGATTCTCCCTTTGTTAAAATTTCGGATAGCTAATTTGTTATCGCATAATATTACTCCCGCTTTTGTTCCCGCACAAGCGAGCGCTACTGCAACCTCCTCGGCTGTACAGGCGTCCCTCGTGCACGTGGAGCACGCTATTTTAACGCACCCGTCGCCATCAACCACCGTCGATACCGCAGCCCCGTCTCTGCCGCAAGCGGCGTCCACGTACGCTACGTTATGCGCCGGTGTGTCTTTAAGTTTATTTACTAGAGCCTTAGCCCTGTGAGCTCTCCTCTCTTTGTTGTAGATAGGATGCATATTTTTAGGTAGGGGCGCGATTCGGAAGCGCCTACGCACGTCCAACGGAATGTCTTTCTTGTCAGTCGGGGCACCCCTGTCACATTGAATTCCTACCCATTCCATGATTTTTCTCCCTGTTTTAGACTGGCCTAATCTTTCCAACTGAGACACTCGTATTGCCTCAGTGAGTTCAACTAGCGTGTTGTGTACCCCCATTTTGAGGATGAGGTCTGTCGAGGTCGAGTCTGGGAGCCCTAGGGCTCTCTTAACGCTCTACCTAATGATCGCATCTATTTTATCCTTTTCTTCTCGTCTAAACACAAGATACGGTGTGGCATACGCTATACGGCTGGTAATGAAGGCTTGCATGAGTCTGAGGAGGCTGTTCTCTTTGAGGCCCCTGCCTTTGAGTGAAATTCTCCTAAAGATCCCCGTTACCTGCGCCGCGTATCTTTCTAGCTTTTTGATTGTCGTGAGGTTGCATCCATTTCTCTGGATATACATGCCCAGAATTCTTATTTCCTCCACCTTGGGAACCTCATTTCCGTTTACGAAAACAGTGATGGGTCTGCTGTTTCCAGCGTGTCTCCTTTGATGTTTTGGCTCAATGATTAACAGCTCCGATTTCTGTGGCGAGCACGCCAAGCCTCTGCTGGCCGCGTACTCTTCCACCATATTCGCCGCTATCTGTAGTTTAAGTTCGATGGCTGCGTCACTCCCACTGTTTACCCAGATGTTGATATCATCCGCGTACATGCTAAATTTTATCGATTTAATCTTATTGAGTTCCGCTGGGAGACCCCTCATCGCTATGTTGAATAGGAAGGGCGAGAGCACTGACCCTTGCGGGGTTCCCTTGCTCCCAAGTGTGATGGGAGGGGATTTTACGTCCAGAAATTTTATATTCGCCTCCCTCTGTGACAGAAAGTCTTTGACGTATGCATATACCCTGTGTCCCACACCTACCTCCTCTAGGCCTACCAAGATAGCCTTATGGCTAACGTTGTCAAATGCCTTGGTGAGGTCGAGACCTAGGATCGCCCTGGTGTCAGTTGAGTCGTATCGGTCTAAGATATCATGCTTAAGTCTGAGCATGACGCCTTGTGTACTGAGCCCTGGCCTGAATCCAACCATTTCATGCGGCCAGAGATCATTCTCCTCCATGTATCTGGTCAGTCTCGTTTGAACAACATGCTCCATCAATTTCCCTACACACGAGGTGAGGGAGATTGGTCGCATGTTCAAGCCGGGTACTTTGCCTGGCTTGGGAATAAAGACTACGTCCGCCTGTTTCCATGTTTTTGGGAGTTCTCCTTTCTCCCACACCTGGTTCATAAATTTGGTTAATGCAATGATGGACTCATCGTCTAGATTCCTAAGAGCGGTGTTTGTTATCCCGTCCGGACCGGGGGCCGATCTCTTTCTAAGGTTATTAATCTCTGCTCTAACCTCTGTCGTGGTGATGGGAGCATCGAGATCTGGATTGGGAGGTCCCTCGTAGTCCCTAAACACCTCGCTCTCTGCTTTTCCAAGATATGTCTCTTGGAGCTCGCTAATGAGCTCGTCATCTGTGCCAACGAAGCCATGCCTCGCTCTCACTTGGTTTGTACTAGCTTGCATTTTTGATTTACTAGGGTCGATTAGATGTCTGAGAAGGCTCCATGTTTTGGAGAGACTCATATTGGTTTCCATCTCATCGCACTTGCTGTACCAATTTTGCTCGTTGAGCTTAATCGCATATGTTTCTATTTCTTTGTTGAGTCTGGCTAGTTCGCGCCGGATATTCCTGTTCCATCTTTGTGCCTTGAGTCTTTTTTCCAGATTACTCTTTCTGCTCCACATGTTCAGCAGTTTGCTGTCTAGTGCTGGGGGTGCGTCGTCATCCTCTATAGTTGTAGTCGCTTCCTCTATATGCGTTTTAAGGAGGTGTGTCCACTCGTCGATATTGTAGATATCGTCCGGCAGTGAGGCATCCTTTCTTATCTCTCTGAATTTATCCCACTCCGTTAATTTCGGTTGTTTGATGAGGCGTGTTTTGACGCCTTTTCCTAGCGTGAGCGAAATAATAAAGTGGTCGCTGCCTAGATTTTGTCCTGTGCTTTTCCATGTTACTGTTCCCGCCATATGGCTTATCGTGAGGTCGGGTGCTGTGTCCCTGGTTATGCTGTTGCCTGTGGGCGTAGGGACGCATGGGTCAGTATGTAGAGTAAGCCCTAGCGTTTGTATATCTTCCCATATTCGTCTACCTTTGGGGTCCCTGTATGTATATCCCCATTCCTCGTGAGCCGCGTTGAAGTCTCCCATAATGATGAGAGGTCTCCCATCTGCGGCTCTGAGCGCCTTGCGGAATAAAGTAATGAATCTAATTTTCTTTTGCTTGGGTGTGCTGTACACATTCAGCAGGAATATGCTATCTCTATTTTTCTTCCCTGTGATAATCTCGACGAGAACAGCCTCTGCCTCGCTGGGGGAGACATCATGGACAATGGTTGCAATGTTTCGCTTTACGAAGGTGGCGACTCGGCATTTATCCCCCTTGCCGCTGTCAAAGCTTTGGTAACCCGATAATCTAACAGGGGCCTTTCCCGTTTCCTGCACGACTATGGCTACGGGTGCTTCCTGTTGCAGCTCGAGGTATTGTTGCAGCAACGCTCTTTTCCTCTGGTACCCCCTACAATTCCACTGCCAGAATGTGGAGGCATTTTTCTTAACCGAATTTTTATCCATTTCTGTTAAGAATAGCTTCTATGGCTCCGAATTTCTCGCACAGCCTAGCTATTGTCGTGCCTAAGGTATCCATCGAAGTGCTTAGGGCGTCTATTTTGCAAGATTGTTGGTTCACTTGCGCCTGTAATAGCGCAATTGCTCCTCCATTCTGTAGCTGTCCTGCTTTCATGGTTTCGTTCTCCTTGTCCATTTTCATCAGCCACGTTTCAATTTTCTTTTGCCAGCTCGCCAGCGGGTCGGTCTCCCCCGCCTTACGTTTGGAAGGGGGTTGTCTCGTAAAATCCACATTCATATCCTCTTCCTCCTGACCAGATGCAGCTGGCACAGGAGCAGGAGGAGTGATGTGGGTGTTGCATTTTTTGGGAGCCTCTGCAGGTACCCTCTCTGTTTTTAGCGAGCTCAGCTGATTTTGGGTTTCCCTCAGCAATCGTTCTAACCTCATGTTTGCTTTCTTCTGCTCCTCTATTTCTTTCTTAAGTAAGCTAACCTCATCTTTTTCAGCCTGGGAGCCCTTGCTACCAAAGCTTACCAAGTGGGTATTTTCTTCTTTCTTCTTTTTTCCCCACGGGTCCTTGGGGTCCCTGGGCGGCAAGCCGGGTCCCCGGCCCTGGTTAGCAGGTCCCCGGCCCTGGTCAGCAGGCCACTTGGCTGAAGACTGCTGGCGGCCTCCTCCGGACCACGAATTGGACCTCCTTCCGGGTCTCGAGCTAGATCTCGCTCTCGACTGCTGCCCCGCGTGGTCTCTGGTAGCATCCCTTGCTCTGCCTCGGTGCTCCTCTCTAGGTGCCGAGGTGGTGTCCTGGGGCTTGCCTTGAGTTGGGGATTGCACCTGGAGCTTCTCTTGTTCTATCTTCTTCTCCCATAATTTTTTCTTGATGATGTACGGCATGCGATATATCTCCCGGCACTTGTTGTCGCCTAGGAGGTGGGCTTTTGTTGCATAGCAGGCATCGAGGCTCGCAGCTGTGATCTGGTTCGGGGTTTTCGACTCCGCACCCCCGACATCTGACGTCGTTGGGGTTCGGGCAAACATCCGCCCGATGTCCAAGTTTTCCGCAGGTGACGCATACTTCATATTTTTTCTTGTATAGGTAGCAGCGTGTGGGGAAGCACCGGAGGTAAACTTGCATCGGCACTTTCCAGTCTTCGAACAGGATCAATACAGATTTGGATTTCGCCCCAAGTCTTCTGACTCCAATGATCGATGGGTTTTTCTTATTTCTTCTAAGTGCATCGAGGATTTCCTCGTGAGTTGCATCCAGCGGGACGTCGTGGATCACTCCTTTCCCTCCGCTTTCCGGCATGGCAATATACGCCTTCGTCTCGACCATCGATCCACCACGCACACATTTAATAACAGAGATGATACGTGAATGTGTGTACGTGCCTATATTTCTACGATGACCACAAATTAGGGCAATAAATATGTCCCTACCTTTCTTCAATATTCTTGGTCACCTCTGCGTCGTGCGGTAAAAAGCTTCGCAGGTCATCCACCTTCACCGAGTGGAATGGCTCATGAATTTTTCGCATAACAATGCTTTAATCTTTATGCTCACCATTTCCTCTTTCGAATTCACAGATTTTCTTCGCGGTAAGCTAAGTGTACCCACACCTGAAAATATCTAAGAAATCAGCAATATGATTGATTGGCTGTTCCGCCAAAAATTCATAGCCTTAACTTTTTATTTTGGCAGAAGCGATGGATTTAATGCAAACAGTGCCTGCGTAGACACCGGTCGCCACGCGGACAGCGGTGTCAAATATGTGCCCATACGGCTCCCACATGACGGAGCACTGCTCGTGAGCGGGCAAGTTGCGTGCGCAGTTAGAAGCTGTCAGGCAGCTGTTCAGCCAACAAGAAAAGCTGCAAAAGGTGAAATTTGGTGTCCTTTTTTCACTGCTGTCTCCTAAAGCGTGCGCCGCTACAATTCCTGCGACAATCATACTAACATTAAACTGTTGTTGCTTGACTGTGTTGCTATTGTGATCGCTCCTGCTGGCTCCGTTAGCTCAGGATCCAGAATGGGCAGGCTGTTTATCGCAGGCATTACAGAGATATTTTTTTTTCAGGCAAAGACTTCTAGGCAATCCCTCCCGAACTGCGCTGGCAAATGGCTCTTGCTTCTGTATTGTCGATTAGCCCATACACACGACAGCACTCATCAATGAACTGGCTTATATGCCAGTTCATTGATGAGTGATTGCCAGCAGTACGGTGGAATACAAAACTAGCTTTTATTGGGCGAACCTGTGCCCACAGAAGAGGCTACACTTATAGCACAACGAAAGCGGCGAACACAGTCGGCGATCGTCGAAAATCTGATCTGCGGGTCAAGCGGGTCGGCTTTTATAGAGCAGTCGTCGAATGTTCCAAACTAATCGTTCGGACCCGCGTGCCTTCCACAAAGTTCTACACCATTCGCGTCAGGTGATGAAATCAGATAACATAAGTCTCGGCGACAACAGACAGCGGATAGAAGCATCGATAACATTCCAGAAACTTCGGATACATGCAGGCGCGTCCGATGCTGTGCGATTACATTTGTTAGGCGGCGAAACGTGGTTGCCCGATAAAGATAAGTACACGTGTCAATACCCCCCTCTTAAAAAGCATCGACCCGATGCTGTATACAAACGAAAGTAATAAAGAAAAACACCCATAGCAAAGAAAACAACAAAATAAGGAAGTTCATCAGCGTCCGTTAAAGGGTTTCAGACGCACCATGTGGACCACTTCAGATCGTGGGCGGCGCCGCTGTGAATGCGAAATTCCGTCTGGCACGACCTCATAGTCCAGTGCGCCGATACCTCGAATGACCTTGTAGGGTCCAAAATAGCGACGCAATAGTTTCTCACTCAGTCCTCGTCGGCGTATCGGTGTCCAAACCCAAACACGGTCACCGGGCTGGTACTCGACGAAGCGTCGTCGGAGGTTGTAGTGCAGGCTGTCGGTCCTCTGCTGGTTCTTGATTCGCAGGTGGGCGAGCTGTCGGGCTTCTTCGGCGCGCTGGAGATAGGTAGCGACGTCAAGGTTCTCCTCGTCAGTGGCGTGAGGCAGCATGGCGTCGAGCGTCGTCGTCGGGTTCCTGCCGTAGACCAGCTTGAACGGCGTGGTCTGTGTTGTTTCTTGTACCGCCGTGTTATAAGCGAATGTTACGTACGGCAGGGTGGCATCCCACGTCTTGAAGCTAAACATTTCGACAGAATTGCCTGTCTGGTTGGGAAATTGATTAGAACTTGAGACTGACTCCAACCAAATAACTGAATTTTTTTAGCCCGACGTTTCGGAGCCCATTCGGCTCCTTCTTCAGGGGGTTGTTCTTCGGGGGGTGGCGGTGTGCCGCTTTTAAAGCGTCTTTTTTGATGAAAGGAGGGGGGGGAACACGGGAGGTGGGGAGACACTCCACAGACGGGAAGGTGGGGGGGAACAAAAGGAAAGGGGGGTTTGTGTTGTTGACCGCTTCCAAGGTGCTGCGATGACCGGTGCTGGGTGGAGTGCTCACGAGGGTGCCCTTGATGGGCCGCGAGGGGGGGGGGAGGTTACAGGGTCGCGCCGACGTTCTGTGTTGGTGAAACGAGCGGGAGTCTATCTGGCTGTGCGTCCTTTTCTTCTTTTCGTCATGTCGCCAAGGCCATGGACATAGACCGAGGGTAGGTTGCCCTTCACACGGTTTATGTTAGTCTCCGTATTCTGAATGTGCCATGACCCCAGTAGTAGTCTCTTTCGCCAGTTCATTTCTGTTTGAAGGATTTCAGTTTCCTTGAAAGCAATTTTGTGGTCGGCGACTTCAGAGTGTTCAGCGACGGCGCTGCGAATACGGTTGAATGTCCTGACGTCGTTCTCGTGTTGTCTGATCCTTTCTTTTAGATTTTTGGTTTCCCCGATGTACGACGCCGGACAGTCAGCACAACTGATTTTGTAGACGACGCCTTGAGCTTTTTCTTTTGGTGGACGATCTTTTGGTTTAGGGAGGAGGATATTGAAAGTGTTTATTGGTTTGTGCGCCACTTTGAGGCCTTCTTTTTTTAATATTCGGCTGAGCGCTTCGCTGGTACCTCTGATGTACGGGATGGACACTCGCTTCTGGGGTTGGGGAGAAGTAAACGGCTGAAGGTCCCGCATTTTGCTTCTTCTTTTTTGTTGTCTGGTTGTCTTTCGAATGAATTCATCTGTGTAGCCATTCCTCTTAAGTTCGTTGAGAACCGTTCTCTTTTCTTTCTTTAGATCCGATTCCGATGAGGAATGAGTTTCGGCTCGTTTGAATAAAGAATTTACAACAGACGCCTTGTGGTTTGCCGGATGGTCGGATTGAAAATGAAGATAGCGGCCTGTGTGGGTTGGTTTTCGGTAGACTGAAAATTTTAGAATGCCGTCTTTTCGTGTAACTTGTACATCTAAGAATGGGAGTGATCCGTTCTGTTCGCGCTCATATGTGAACTGTATATCCGGGTCTATGGAGTTTAAGTGTTTCTGCAAGTTTTCGACTTGGCTCGTCTTCACGATGCAAAAACAATCATCCACGTACCTGAGGAAGACTTTTGGTTTCGGGAAAAAGGACGCACAGCCAGATAGACTCCCGCTCGTTTCACCAAGACAGAACGTCGGCGCGACCCTGTAACCTCCCCCCCCCCCGCGGCCCATCAAGGGCACCCTCGTGAGCACTCCACCCAGCACCGGTCATCGCAGCACCTTGGAAGCGGTCAACAACACAAACCCCCCTTTCCTTTTGTTCCCCCCCACCTTTCCGTCTGTGGAGTGTCTCCCCACCTCCCGTGTTCCCCCCCCTCCTTTCTTCAAAAAAGACGCTTTAAAAGCGGCACACCGCCACCCCCCGAAGAACAACCCCCTGAAGAAGGAGCCGAATGCGCTCCGAAACGTCGGGCTAATAAAACTCAGTTATTTGGTTGGAGTCAGTCTCAAGTTCTAATCCCACGTCTTGTGTTCGACGTCGACGTACATCGCTAGCATGTCGGCGAGGGTCTTATTCAGCCGCTCCGTAAGACCATTCGTCTGCGGGTGGTAAGCCGTTGTCCTCCTGTGCCTTGTCTGACTGTATTTCAGAATGGCTTGGGTGAGCTCCGCTGTAAAGGCCGTTCCTCGGTCGGTGATGAGGACTTCTGGGGTGCCATGTCGCAGCAGGATGTTTTCGACAAAGAATTTCGCCACTTCGGCTGCGCTACCTTTCGGCAGTGCTTTTGTTTCAGCGAAGCGGGTGAGGTAGTCCGTCGCCACGACGATCCACTTATTTCTGGTTATTGACGTCGGAAAGGGTCCCAGCAAGTCCATCCCGATCTGCTGGAATGGTCGGCAAGGAGGCTCGATTGGCTGTAGTAATCCGGCTGGCCTTGTCGGCGGTGTCTTGCGTCGCTGACAGTCTCGGCATGTTCTGACATAACGGGTGACGTCGGCGGTCAGGCGCGGCCAATAATACTTTTCTTGTATCCTCGATAGTGTCCGGGAAAATCCGAGGTGTCCAGCTGTCGGGTCGTCATGTAGGGCATGCAATACTTCTGGACGAAGTCCTGACGGGACAACAAGAAGGGAATTGGCGCGGACTGGTGAGAAGTTCTTCTTCACGAGTAGACTGACTTGAAGCGTGAAGGAAGATAATCCGCGTTTAAATGCCCTGGGGACAACGTCGGTGTGCCCTTCCAAATAATCGACGAGGCCTTTAAGTTCCGGGTCCGCTCGTTGTTGTTCGTCGAAGTCTTCCGCGCTTATTATTCCAAGGAAGGCGTCGTCATCCTCGTCATCTTGCGGCGGCGGGTCAATGGAGGCGCGTGATAGGCAATCGGCGTCTGAGTGTTTTCGTCCGGACTTGTATGTTACAGTGATGTCGTATTCTTGTAGTCTGAGGCTCCACCGTGCCAGCCGTCCTAAGGGATCCTTTCAGTTCGCTAGCCAACACAAGGCGTGATGGTCGCTGACGACTTTGAATGGCCTGCCATATAGGTAAGGGCGAAATTTCGCTGTAGCCCAAACGATGGCGAGGCATTCCTTTTCGGTTTTAGAATAATTGCCTTCCGCTTTTGACAACGACCGGCTAGCGTAAGCTATCACGTGTTCATGTCCATCTTTTGTCTGGACTAGGACGGCACCGAGGCCTAGGCTACTGGCGTCAGTGTGGATTTCGGTATCGGCGTGCTCGTCGAAGTGCGCAAGTACGGGCGGCGACTGCATGCGTCGTTTTAGTTCCTGAAATGCCTCGGCCTGCGGCGTTTCCCACTTGAACTCGACGTCACATTTAGTTAGCTGCGCCAGCGGCTCAGCGATGCGTGAAAAGTTCTTAACAAATCGCCTGTAGTAGGCACACATACTAAGAAATCTACGCACTGCCTTCTTGTCGATGGGCTGTGGGAACTTTGCTATGGCAGCTGTCTTCTGCGGGTCGGGGCGGACTCCAGATTTGCTGATGACGTGGCCTACAAATGGAAGCTCCTCGTAAGCGACGCGGCACTTTTCCGGCTTCAGCGTAAGTCCTGATGACCTGATGGCCTCTAGTACTGTTGCCAGCCGCCTAAGGGGAACGTCGAAATTTCCGGCGAAGACGACGACGTCATCCAAGTATACAAGACAGGTCTGCCACTTCAATCCTGCTAAAACCGTGTCCATCACGCGCTGGAACGTTGCAGGCGCCGAGCACAGTCCGAATGGCATAAACTTGAACTCGTAGAGGCCGTCTGGGGTGATGAAGGCGGTCTTTTCGCGATCTCTTTCGTCGACTTCTATTTGCCATTAGCCAGACATGAGGTCCATGGACGAGAAGTATTTAGCGTTGCAGAGCCGATCCAATGCGTCGTGTATCCGTGGGAGGGGGTATACGTCCTTCTTCGTGATCTTGTTCAGACGACGATAATCGACGCAGAAACGTAGGGTTCCGTCCTTTTTCTTTACCAGAACAACAGGGGATGCCCACGGGCTTTTCGACGGCTGGATGATGTCGTCGCGCAGCATTTCGTCGACTTGTTCTCTTATAGCTTCACGTTCTCGCGCTGAAACTCGGTAAGGGCTCTGACGGAGTGGTCGAGCGCATTCCTCGGTGATTATGCGATGCTTGGCGACTGGTGTTTGTCGAATCCTCGATGACGTCGAAAAGCAGCCTTTGTATTGTCAGAGCAGACTTCTGAGCTGCTGTTGCTTAATCATATGGAGATTTGGATTAATGTCGTAGTCTGGTTCGGGAACCATCGTCGTCGGGGTAGGTGCGGCGGAATCCGAGAGGACAAACGCATTACTTGTTTCCAGAATTTCCTCGATGTACGCGATCGTCGTTCCCTTGTTGATGTGCTTGAACTCCTGGCTGAAGTTTGTCAGCAACACTTCAGTTTTCCCTCCATGCAGTCGAGCGATCCCTCTTGCGACGCAAATTTCACGGTCTAGCAGTAGACGTTGGCCGCCTTCGATGACGCCTTCTACGTCAGCGGGTGTTTCGGTGCTGACCGAAATAACAATGCTGCAGCGAGGCGGGATGCTCACTTGATCTTCGAGCACACTCAAGGCGTGGTGACTACGAGGGCTCTCCAGCGGCATTGCTTTATCTTCCGACAGCGTTACTGACTTCGACTTCAGGTTGATGATTGCGCCGTGTTGATACAGGAAGTCCATACCGAGAATGACGTCTCGTGAACACTGTTGGAGTATAACGAAGGTGGCAGGGTAAATCCGGTCATGAATGGTTATTCTTGCCGTGCAGATCCCAGTCGGCGTGATGAGGTGTCCTCCAGCGGTGCGAAACTGGGGGCCTTCCCATGCGGTCTTAACTTTCTTCAACTGGGCGGCGATGTGTCCACTCATTACGGAGTAATCAGCCCCTGTGTCGACTAAGGCAGTGACTGCGTGGCCGTCGAGAAGCACGTCGAGGTCGGTTGTTCTTTGTCTGGAATTGCAGTTAGGTCTTGGCGTTGGATCACGGCTGCGTCGTGTTGAACAGAAGTTAGAACGTCGCGTCGTCAAGTCGTCTTTCGTCGGTGTAGTTTTGGCTTCCAGACTTCGTCGGGATGGCGGCGTGTCGTTATGTCGTCGAGATGGTCTCTTCGTCGTCTTCGTCGGCGGCGGAGGATCTTCGTCACTTCGACGAACAGCAACCGCACCTCCATTGATTGCTGCTTTTAGTTTTCCGGGTATGGGCTCGCAGAGCGGCCCCGGGATGGGCCAGTGTATGGACGGCGGTGCGGCGACAGGTAGCGGCCTGATGACGGCGAAAGGGACGGTCGTCGAGAATTCCACTGAGTGGCGGCTAGGTAATCGGCAATGTCACGTGGGCGCTCCCCAAGCTGTGGACGCGGCGCGTTGACGGCGAACCCTCTCAGTCCCATGCCGCGGTATGGGCATCGGCGGTACACATGGCCGGCTTCTCCGCAGTGATAGCAGAGCGGGTGGTGGTTTGGGGCTCGCCAAATGTCCGTCTTCCTCGCATAGGTGCGCTGGGCGACGGGTGGGTGCACTGGCGGCGGCGGCGGCGGCGGTGGACGGCGGAATTGCGGTGTTGCAGGACCTTGGCGCGGTCGCGCAGGGGGGCCTTGACGGCGGGCGACGGCGGCGGCGTAGGTCATTGCTTCCGGCTGCGGTGGTTCTGGTTGCACCTCAGGAACTCCAAGGGATCGGTGCACCTCTTCTTTCACGATGTCGGTGATAGAGGCCACTTGAGGCTGCGACGAAGGCAAGACCTTGCGCAGTTCTTCGCGCACAATGGCCCTGATGGTCTCGCGCAGATCGTCCGTGGCCAGCGATTGAATTCCTGCGTAGTGGGTAGAGCTTGTGTGGCGCTTGAATTGCCGGTTCCGCATTTCGAGTGCCTTCTCAATGCCGGTGGCCTCGCGAAGGCACTCTGATACGGTCATCTGTGGGCTTCGTACCATTGCGCCGAAAAGTTCTTCCTTCACACCACGCATGAGTAGGCGTACTTTCTTTTCCTCGGCCATATCCGGGTCGGCGTGGCGGAACAGACGGCTCATTTCTTCCGTAAAGATGGCAACGTTCTCATTTGGTAGTTGCACTCGGGCGTCCAGCATAGCTTCGGCCCTTTCCTTGCGCACGACACTTGTAAAGGTGCGCAGGAAGCCGCTACGGAACAGGTCCCACGTTGTCAAGGTCGACTCTCTGTTCTCAAACCAAGTTCTGGCGGCGTCTTCTAAGGCGAAGTAGACATGCCGCAGCTTGTCGTCGGAGTCCGAGTTGTTGAATGTCGCGATCCGTTCGTAGGTTTCCAGCCATGATTCCGGGTCTTCGAATGTTGAACCGCGGAACGTTGGAGGCTCCCTGGGCTGCTGCAGCACGATGGGGGACGCTGGGGCTGCCATTGGGGTTTCCTTGGCCACAATCTTCTTGGTCTTCTCAGGTAGAAGTCCGTGCTCCGGGGGCAGCTGTTGAAGACCACGGCTTGCTCGATGTTCCGGGACGGCGCTGGTGTTGTCTTTGCGGTCCGGGCTTGGATTACGGCTTCTCGGGGATGTCCTGTACATGGACGTAAAGCACCTCCACCAGATGTCACGTGGTAGTGAAGGTGAAGAAAGAAGCTGGGGTGCTATGCAGGATGCGCCGAGTTTCTCGTTCACCCGAGTTTTACCCGAGTTTGCTCGACGGCAGTCAGTGAACAGAGATAGCGCCGAACACGCCAAAGGTGCAGGCGAAAAAATATGTAGACAAAAAGCCGCGCATGACAACATGCGCGCACCCTGCGCGGCACGCTGCTTCCACGTTTCAAGCGCAGAAGGCTGCACAACGAAACGCGCCAGCGCCGCGCATTGTTATCAACGGATTAACGCAACTTAGCGATACCATGGCTGTTCCGCTGTCTGTCTGCACACTTGCCGTGAGCCGCTTGCCACGCCTTTCCCGAGCGCGTCAAGGGCGTGCCTCCTCTTTCGAGCGCTATCTGTCTTTCCAACATGGAATGCGAACAGGGTACATGCGGCGCATTATTGCACCTACACTTTCACTCAAACGAATACGTTAAAATACAACAAATAAAATAACGAACATTTTTATTTCTTTAAGCATCTATTTTTCGTTTTCAACGCTAGAAATTTGTGATGACAAACGGAGATCGAGCAAATTATTAAATTTTGAACTTCTTGCCGCGAGTGGCGACAGTGAGGCGAAAGCTTAGAAGCGGTACATGGAATCGGGTCGCACGTACGAGGGCATTCATACGGTGATAAGTCGCCTAGGGGCGCTGCAGTGCTATCATCAATAAAGTCGGTCATGATCCATGGAGGGACATGGCCACTCTTTCTCTATTAGGGGAATAGAAACGCAGCGCCGCGGTACGGCTGTTCATCGCAGGCGCTTCACTAGGCTATTAAGGCACCAGCTTTACCGACTAAAAACGACACAACGGCTGTCGCTGCAACATGGCGGTATGTTATTTTAGAGTGCGTAGTGACGCAGTTCAGTGAAAATGTACCAGTTTATCTTTGTGCGCGAAGCCTCTGCGATACATTGCGAAAAGTGCGTGGTTCCCCAGCGACACAATTCATCGCTTGTCATCGCTTGCCCAGTGAAGGTGCCTCTGAGGGCATGTACGCAGTATATAAGTGTGTTGTGCAGTCGAAGGTGCTTGCGGATTACCTCTGCTGGAGCCAGCAGCGATCGCAGATCGATATCGTAACGACACCGCAGCACTCGCATTTTGGCAGGTGAGGGCTCTTGTGTGCAGTATGAAATCAGATTTCGAACGGAGAGAGGTGTTGGAACTGTTGAGTGCGCAGTGCTTGTGATGAAGAAATGCCATTGCACTGGGTCTAGAAGATCGAGCGATTCTCGGACGCTGATCGTGTTTACGACGCTGTGGCTCCGTTTCATCACCGATGACAGAGCAGTCATCTCAAACGACTACTGCAATACGCACTCCTCAGCATCGTCGTCGCCCTGGGCGCATGCCTTGCAAGCATGCCCGGCATCGGCATGCCTTGCAAGCAGCTACAGTGACATGCCGATAATTATTTACTGTGCGCTACACGCCACAATGCAGGCAATGAAACCGTGTTGTGCGGCCATCTCAGCCCGAGAAGATGTATGCATAAGCCAGCGACAGCCAACGCTTTGTTTTTGGTAGTGGTGCTCAGTACATCACCGATGACAGTGCGTTGTGCGTGTTTTATGTCGGCGGTCAAGATTGTTGATGCCTCTCAGCTCGACACCGCGTCGCTGTTGCCGGAAGATAAGTTGGGCGTGGCCCAACTATAGTGGGTGCGCGCACAAGAGTTACATGCCTCGCGCGGGGCGTGACCTCTGGTTTTGATTGACAGGTGAACTCGTGCTAAACTCGTACATCGCGAAACCCCCTCCGAGTTCAACTCGGGAACATGGCGGCGGCAGCAGCAGCCTGTTTCATTGCATCCAGCGACAGTAAGCGTCAGTATGACCGTCCGGACCCGTTCACCTACATGATCGACGGGGAGTTTCAGCGTCATTTTCGCCTGTCGAAGACATCAGTGCGCTGGCTGTGTGACGAGCTAGGGGAAGACTCTCGTCTGCGGAGACAGCGTAGCGGGCTTCATTCGCTCACCGTCGACGTAGAGCAAGTCATCTGTGCCCTCCGTTTCTACGGGACTGGGAGTTTTCAGGGAAGCGTCGGCGCCGAGCGTTGCATTGGACGCCATCAAACTACTGTTAGCAACTGTGTCAGAGATGTGTCTGACGCGCTTATCGACGCGGCAGTGCGTAAGCAGTGGCTAGCTTTCCAGAATACTGCGGCTGTGTGGGCATATATAGAAGTATGCTTCCTACTTCGTGGGAACATTACGAACGTAGTCGGGTGTGTCGACGGAACGTACGTAGGAATTAAGGCACCTTAAAGGTCAGCGTTACTGTGATTAACATTGAAGCAATGTTTAGACACGCTACATTGCCAAACTTGTCACTTCTGTGTAGCCGACTTAAATTTTGTGTTAGCGACATCTCACATGCAGCTGCTTATGATACTGACTTTTTCGCTGGTTGATGACTTTTTGCCGATTGTTCTACTTGTTTGTCAGGGTGCCTTCCAAATGGATCACTTTCTTGGGAAAGAGGTTAGTTAAGTATAAATAGATAAATGGATATCACAAATTGTGTGAAGTAACCTATGAATCGTAATTTCATAAAGAACTTGGGGTTCTTCATTGGTGTAGTTACTTAGTATGCACAATGCTGAATTTTGGTCATGCGTAATCTATCAGCCGCACTATGAAACAGCGAGGCATTGCACAATTTGTTGCAGCGCGAGATGTGGATGTTGTGCCAAGCCGGTTGTGCCTATGCATTTGTGGCGAAATGAAAATGCATTGAGAATCTTAGTGTGTTGGTTTGCATGAAGAAAATACTTCAGATTGTTTGCTCTGTTCACTGTTGATGCATGTGCCAAAGGTTCAGTGTATCTTCTTTTTTGGGGGGGCCGGCGTTATTCTGGATGGATTAATTGTATATTTTCGTCTCATAATGGGGCTCGAATTCTTAAGCAGTAGAACAATGCACATCCAATGCTCTGCAGAACTCTCTGTACGTGAAGATGTCATGAACCACCGAGGCAAAATTGCATATCGGGAGAAATGTGGTGCAGATGCCAATGAAAAGTGGGCCTTTAACCCACCATGATAAAAATAAAAATTGCAGAGCAAATAGACCATTTGTACAGCTTTAGAGCAATGATTACACAAAACCTGATATGCTCAAACGAGTAAACGCTTGCCGCAATGCCAAAGCAGGCTGAGCGACATGCAGCATATATTGGCATTGAACCTGTCTCGAAACCGTTATTTTTATTGTAAGCCCTCGCTGTCACACCTTTCCCTCCAGCACTCCCTTTACTGAAACGTGGCACTGTCTTTCCATTTTTCCATTAGTGTCATGATGATAATGGTAATAGCAGCAGCAAGGCTGGTTAATGCTTGCCCTTTTGATTCCTGTGAGTTTAGTGGTAAAGAATATGGCGCGTGCATACATACACCTGTGCTGCAAAATTTAACATTTGTTATTTTTGGGAAAGCTAATTTGTGTTGGGAAATTTCAAAGATGTGCACCATTGTGGCCTAATAACTAGAGCATTGGTGAGGTATAGAAGCTTGAAGTTTAATTGCACAGCGATTTGACGGGACACAAAGAAGAGGAATACACACAGCAGAATGCTTTGCTGTGTGTTACTCTTCTTTGTGTGCCGTTGAATTGTTGTGCGATCCAACTTCAAATAGAGCATTAGGCTTCTTTGGGGCAGGACCGAGGAAGTGTGAGCTATTCGACAACATGCCAGTGCCTTGCCACACAATTATGGAAGTCGGAAGGTTTGGAAACAAAGCTTTGCTTTCAGATCCACCTGCTCATGTAATACAAGCACTAATTGAAGGAACCATCATACAAAAATAACGGTGAAATCAATGGCCTGTGAAAAGTGTAATTTGTATATAGATACTGTTGACATAATAGGTGCCATACCGGTGCCATAATAGGTGCCATACCGGCCTCAAAATTGTACTGGACAGAACAGTTTGTTTCCTATGTGAAGCTCGACCTCCCATTACATGCTGTGCAAATAACCAAGCTCAGTTTGTTTTGACGTGCTACACAACATTCAGTGTAATCTGTTTTTGATTCTAAAGAAGTGCCAAACACCACTTCTTTTTCAAGGACGTCATGGGAATATTTGGCGAGACCTTTTTACAGCCCCTCATAATGGAAGTGTGGCCAGCCAGCTTTGCTTGGATGCCTTTATAGATTTCTGCTCCTGATCATTGTGTGCTATCAAATTGCAGAAGCCTATGCTACTGGTGCAAGGCATTACGTGCTTCTATAGTCGGATACAACTTTAGGAGGCTGCGGAATCTGCACTTTAAGGCAGGTGAACACAAGCCTGCACCAGTGGGCACGCCCTCTAGACTGACATCGTGCCGCCGGACAGACTAATACCTGCTCGTTGGAGAGGGAGTATTTTTTTAGACGCGGAAAGAAATCGGCTGCTGCGCTTTGGTCATCTGGGCGGGGCCTCTCCTGTCTTCTCAAGTTTTATCCGACTGTAAAGGATGCTGCTTTTCATACAACACAAAAGGACAAAGTGTGCAGTTATTGGGCCTATGAAATGGATACATCAGAAGTGTGCTATGCAAGGGCTTAAGATGTGTGAAATATAGTACATGCAATTATAACACAATGTTAAAGAATATGTGGAATCGAACATGCATGTAATGGCACATTTGAATCAGGGAGTGTTGCAGTCATATGCACAGTCTTTGGGTGATAGCATTATTAAGCTCCTGCTGTTTCCTGTCTTCATTGTGAATTACACACACCGTTCATCTAGTGGCTAATCAACACGCACTGTATTCTTGCACATAGAAAGAACAAACAGCACAATGACGTGTATGCTGCATTAGTGTATCTTTTATTTACATGGTCCAAGAGTGGCACAGGTTGTCTTATGTTTTTGCCTATTTTGAAGCGACACCAACTGCATGTTACAAGTCTCCTAATATGCACAGCACAATGTTTACTGCAATAATTTTATTCATGTTCTTGAATAATAAACAAAATATTAAACTGAAAGCTCCTTTATAAGGTGCCTTCTGTGGGCTCGACAGGAGAGCAGTGAGGGCACCGATACTACTGTTGCAGAGCAGCCCTCTGGACCTCTGCTACACTCTCAAGAGCACGTGCCTGGCGCTCGCCTACTGCCACCAGGCGGTTGAGTGCCTCCAGCAGCAGAATGTTTTGCTGCAAAAAAGTGTATTGGAATGAATCAGCCACATACAAACCATTATTTAAAAAGAAAAATGCTCGTTGCACTATTAGTACTAAGTGTCCTTAACTGGAAGCCTCTAGTGTAGTATGCATAATAAAACAATGCGTTGGGACAACATTGCTTTATTTTTCATAACTGGGGTTTTCTTTTTCAGAGCCAATTGTCATGTACATTAAAGTGCCAGCAGCTGAGGTGGCCCCGCACCTTGACGAGTCTCTACTGTCAGCATCACAAACCTATTTTTGTTCGCTGCAAAACAAATGCCTCACCCTACAATCCCGTCTTATCCGAGCTGATTGCATCCTATGCCTACAAACATCATATTTTTGTCCCATTACGCAATTTTCTACCATCCTCGGCTGTAGTTCTCTCTCCTTGACATTCATTCTGTCGTGCTTATGTATTCACCTGTTATGAATTGGCAACAAGTGATTGAATACGTGCATGGCCTGCCTGCCAATTCCTTTTTTTTCTCAATCTCAACTAGCATATCAGTTGCCATAGTTTACTACGCCACTATCTTCCTGCCTTAATGCTATCTCCAACAATTTTTGTTACTTCCCTTTCTGCACAGTCCTTGACATCTCAAGTTTCTTTGTTAACCTCCAGGTTTATGTCCCATATTGCATAACCGGTAGAATGCAATGATTCTAGACCTTCTTCAAGGATATCGGTAACGTGGCGATCACGATTCGGTAATGCCTTCCATGGGCTGTTCAACCCATGAAATTTTTGTATAAGTTTCCTGCTTTATATCAGTACACTGTAAAAAATTTCCGTAATTTTACGGAGGATTTCTGTCATTACACGGAGAACTGCCGATAAAAATACGGAAAGTATGTCATATTTCAAAAATACAGCAAAATCTGCCGTTAATATACGGAAAGTGCTCTCCGTATTCAGCTTTACGGACATTTTCACTGTAATCATATAACGGCTATACACTGTTTTGGACGAAACAGAGAGAATTCCGTATTTTTGTTATGTGAACATCCGTATATTGTGAGAAAATTTAAGCTGTCTGAATGAGCGCTCGTACTCATAAAGTTTCAGCTAACAATACTTTATTGAACACGCAAACTGTACGCATTATGAAGAAGCGTACAAAATGTGAGAGCTAGCCTTCTACCAAAAGCTACAATAACAGATCGTATAAATATATATACGCATCTTCTATTCCGGTCGCAGTTTGCCGCGCATGTGGGCTTAGTAACGCTGATCATATTCGCAAATACAATGAAAGCTCGTTAATTCGAACTTCAATAATTCGAATTTATGGATAATTCGAACTGTACGATTTGGTCCGGCCAAGCTCCACAGAAGTCTATGTATAAAAAAGTCCGTTAATTCGAACGCGAGAAGGTTCCCTCACGGATAATTCGAACTACGTTCGCCTGGCACACGGCCAGAGAAACGCGCCTACTGCCTACACACAAGGCTGTATTGCCTCCAAAACGGAGAGAACGGCGAGAGAAGGCGAAATCGGAAAAAAATCTAACCGACGCGGGGTCAGCCAGAAGCCAGCGGCGGCTGCCGCCTCTCTGTTCTACGTAACCTCCGAGTCTTCTTGCCCGTTGCAAATCTCGGAGGCTTTGCAAATCTTGTACAGCTGCTAATGTTGTGCGGAGATAGCACGGCAAGCGCCAAAACACAGCGAATCAAGTACGTCGCAGCTGCGCTTGCAATCAAGAACCAACGAATCAGGGCCTTCGCCACCTTCACATGTTCAGCGTATTTGTCTCGGCAGTCTTCATCGGTTGTGCACCTCTGTTTTCAGTTTAGGATGTATCGGCCGTCGCGATTCATTGTGATGGTGTTAAGCCTCGGCTAACGTTCGTTTCGGTGGACGTCGGTGGTGTGGCACAGTCGGACCCAGAGCTTCGACTTGAAGATGGCATGTGCCCGCGGCACACGCCATCACTTTCTGACACGCCAAATTTCTGACATGCCCTACTGCTTCCAAATCGCAGTGTACTGCTGCTCTCCTTCACTTTCGTTAGTTCGTGCTTTCGTTAATTCGAACTGAAGCGGCTTCCCCTTGCGGTTCGAATTAACGAGCTTTTACTGTATATGCGTGTTCTCGCAATGTTCTCAAATTAAGCGGTTCGTAGTTAATAACACAGCATATATGTTTAAGTGAATGAAGAGCCGGGGACATACGTGCATACGTAAACAAGCTTGCGGCACTCAGGTGCTGGTGCACTGGGAATGACATTGGTGCTCTATACGCCAAAAATTGTGCGCACTCTAAATCAGTACCGTAACGCAGGGAGTGGTATAATGACCCTAACTGCGTTTACATTTTGCAACAAATGGTCTCGAAGGGGACTGGCGGCCAATAGATCCAAGTACAACGGTCGGAGGAAATTTTCGAATGCGGCAAGCAATTAACCCAAGTGTCAAAGGGCACTGCTGAACTGCAATGTAGTTGGTTGAACTCATTCCCATGATATTTACAAAATATCTCGTCTCTGACAATAGCCGCCCATTCATTGAGACAAATCGATTACGCATAATCTTCACTGTTCATGTGCTAATTCTTGCGATAAGATGTAAGCGCAAACATTTGGCGCTTCATCTTGAAACAAGACCGGTAAGCGCACTCGTTCTTGTACGGTAGAATAAAGAACGCGAACATGCACCGACATGTGTGTAAACTACTGGAAGGTGACTGAAGATCAAGAACCTATTACCGTGCTACTACTGTGTATACTGTCAAAAAGAAGAAAAAAATAATACGGAAAGAAAGAATGTCCAGTGCCGAGATGTAACGATTCAAACTTTATTTCTTTTTGACCTAGGATGCAACACCATTAGTTCCATGTGCTTTATGCATGGGTAATGTTATGACACAACTCATTATTTACCCGTTCATTACATGCACTAACCAGCCCAAATTATCCCTGTACTAGAGCTTATGGACGCATCGCAGTGCACTGCTTTGCATTTCATTGTAGCACAGGGGTTTGCTATCGCCAGTAGCGAATGCTTTGGTTGACCTCCCTGCCTTTCTGCTTTTTGAATTCTCTCTCCCTTTGTATAAAACGCACTAACTTGTGGGAGAGAAAGCGTTCTCCTCTTTTAGAATTCAATTAATTGTCAAGCAATTATATTGCAGTTCCAGTAACTAGAGCACAAATGCGAAAACGAAACCGATTCTGTTCGGTTCTCCGCGCTCAGAGTGCGGCACCAGGGGGCAGCGCGCGCTGCGCGTCCGTTAGGAGCTGCACATGTGTAGTCAGCCGGCATTTTTCGAGTTGTGTTGTAAATGTTGTTAATTCGCCGTAAATATCTCTTGATTTGTGCTCAAGAGTGGAGCAAGACCCCTAGGAAGAAAGATTGACGCATCGGGAGCGAAGAACAGAAACGATGGATGGTTACGCT